>NW_028296763.1:62500-662500 GCF_055471065.1 Atractosteus spatula | reverse complement strand
GACTCAGGAGCATGCGTTCTGGAGCTGACCCTTCGCCAAAGCGGTGTGGGGCAGATTGGACAACATTATGCAACTCCTGGGAGTGGGAGCGGTGCTCTGTTACCAGTACATTCTGCTGGGGCTGGCACCAACTGGATTGGACAAGGGGACGCAGTTCCTACTCTGGCTACTACTGTCCCTTACAAAAAAAGGCCTGTGGGATGCAAGGAACACTCTCATCTGGCACAACAGAGTGGGGAGCAAGGGAGCTGGAGGAGAGGATCCTGGCGAACCTCAGAAGGAGGATGAAGTCCTGGAAAAGACATTGGGCCCTGTACAGGGACTAACGGACACAAGCAAGTGATAGGGCTTGGAGGGACTCTTTAATTGCACAAATCCGTCCCCGTCATCCACTTGCATAGATTGATAACGGATAATCACCGCTGTTCGAAAAGTTTTTTTACTGCATGCTATGTTTATTATTTGTGAGAATGTTTCCTTTTTTTGAGTTGTAGTATGGAAATAAGGTATATTTTGTAAAAAATGAATGTTCTTCTCAGTTTAATATCTTGATACGTCCCCCATCGTAGGACTACATATTAAACCGTTTTTGGAACAGGGAGCTGGATCAGGAGCTTGCGCCGTCCTCTCCACACATCGGCCCGGTATTGCAGCGCCTCCGGGAACGGTGCACTACCTTCTATCAGTGGCGAAAAGACAGACGTAGCCAGCCAGCAAGCAAGCGAGGTGGACTGGAGCTCCTTCTTCTCGAGTCTCATCTCTTGTCCGTCTGTGTCTCTCTCTCCCTGTCTCTGTCTCCCTTCCCGTCCTCCCTCTGTGCACTTTCTCACTCTCGACTTTCTCGGCAAGCAAGCAGGCCCCCTTTTCAGCTCCCATGTGTTTTCCCCCAAAAAACTTAGATGTATAATCTTTTTTTTTAGGGAGGCAGGTGTGGTGTGGTGTGGTGCAGTGCATGTCCCCCTCCCCAGAGGGAGCTGCCCCTTGCCTTTGCCCGCAGGTGCTGACGGTCCACTTTTGCCTGCAGCTCGCTCGACACAGCCGCTGCTGGTGGGAGGGGCCTAAGCTAAGGAGGCTGGAGCGCCCCCCCCCCCCAGCTTCGGTCGTTGTCCGTGCGGCCGGTAGCTGTGTGTGTACCAAGCTCCAGAGGAGTCAGTCTGCACCGCTGTCCACCAGCGGAACACCAGCGCATCGGTCCGCCTTTTGGGGATCGCTTCTCGGCCTTTTTGGCCAATTTCATGCAGTACGTGGCCTAACCGCGGCTGTACGATTTACCAAAAAGGCCTGAAGGCGAGAGGAGGACGTGCGGAGAGAAGACTAGACATCAGGGGGCAGCAGGAGCAGCGGAACACCAGGAAGACCTTTTCCATCAAGCCGGAATCGCTCCAGCTGAAGGCTGGGCACTCATTGTCCCGTGAGGGACAATTGAAGTATTTAGTGCGCTTCGTTTTGAAGTCAGAGTCGGAACTGTGAAGGTTGGAATGTCCAGAGGGACTTTTGAGAAGGATTAGCCATGCTGTTTGAGTTGGGAACAACTCTCCAGAGATCTAAGAACATGGGATTCTGTCAGTAACCCAGATAAAGGAAGGGGAAAAGGAGGGGGAGGAAGGAGGGGCTGGAAGAACCTTCTAGAAAAGTAGTCAAAGAAACACGTTTGGAGACACACTCTCTTGCCATCCTGTGTATTCCATCTTTCATGAACATGAGTCTAGTTAGCTCTGTGGAGTGTCCAACTCCGGAGTCTTTCTCAGAAATAGAAGGGAACAGTGACTTAGATAGGCTTCTTAGTCCTAATGGATAACCTTTCTGTGTGTACCATAAACGTAAGAGGGCTAAGAAGATATAGTAAGAGGATTGCAGTCTTTGATTTCCTTAAGGATTTGAAAGCTGACTTTCTTCCTACAGGAAGTTCATGTTTAGGGTGAGAAAGACAGCAGGCATTTTACCAAAGAATGGGGGGAGGGCATCTCAGAGTGGAGTATAGGAGGAGTACAGTCTGCAGGAGTAGGCATTCTTATTAGAAATGAATGTTTTAAACTAGCAAACTCCTTTGTTGTGACACCCGGAAGAATACTAATAGTGGATGGACAGGTGGGGAGCGAGAATCTAAGACTAATAAATGTGTCCGGTGCAGAAAAGATTAAGGAGAGATTTCTTTACAGGGATAGAGCCTTTATTTTTGACAAATAGGAAGATCATACTAGGGAGAGACTTAAATGAGGACCTTGACAGTAGTAGGACAGAAGGAACTAGGAGGATTTGCTCCCTTTTCCAAAACTATGACCTAGATAGTGTAATGCAGAGCAGTGGAGGAAGAGGGTGCCCACTTTGGAGCAATAGCCAAGGCTCAGAAAAGAGACTGGACTACATCCTGCTGTCACAGAGTTTTAAGGTAAGGCAGACAACAATAGTCCCAGCATGGTTATCGGATCACGATTTAGTTAAAGTAGAATTCGAGAGTGATTCTGGAAGTTAAATACAGAATTTTTAGTAAAAGACTAATTTAAAATACTAATAAAGACCAATTAGAAAAAAAATGGGAAGCAAGAAGGACCCTATTTGATTCAGCAATGGAGTGGTGGGAAAACACCAAACAAAGAATAAAGGGAGCATCAATTAGATACTGCGGGAAGAGGAGTGGTAAGGAAAAGGAGCAAATCTCCAAAGTACAACAGAAGTTGACTGGTTTGTATGAGAGGAACAGTGGTGGTGTGCATGTGGAGAAAGAGGAAATTTTAAGAACCAAAAACCTGTATATGGAGAAAGCTAAAGGGTTTCTCTTTAAGCCTCAGAACCATGCTCTAGAGATTGAGGAGGGCAATTCTACCTTATTTAAATGGTGAGAAAAGACCATAAAAGGATGATACTTGACAGTATCCAGATGAAGGATGGGGGTGTCACTAGAGACGCGAAGGAGATGGTAAGAGAAGCCACTAATTTTCACAGAGAATTCTTTAAGGAGGTGCCAACTCTGGAGAATACAGACACGATTTTAGATACACTATAAATTAAGGATTGCAGTGGAGAGTAAAATTGGCTTAGAAGAGGAGTTGACCCTGGAAGAGGTTGAGCAGGCACTTTTTAGTTTGAGTAAAAAGAAGGTACTGGGTATCGACAGCCTTCCAAAGGAATTCTACAAAACCTTCTGGCCTTCGATCAAAAACACACTCTTAAACATTTATACAGAATTCTTAAAGGGGGAACATTTGGGCACAACTATGAGGACCAGTGTGCTATCTCTGTTGTATAAGAAAGATGATAGGACATGCCTTGAAAATTGGAGACCTATTCAATTGTTAACAACAGACTATAAGATCTTAGCGAAAGTCCTCTGTCTAAGACTACGGGAGGCGTTATCAGAAGTTATCAGGGATGATCAAACTTGTGGAGTAAAAGAGTGTACGTTACTTTGGAATTTACACCTGATCAGAGATACTATAAGTTGGGTCGAAGATAGGCACTTACCACTAATTTTAATAAGCTTAGACCAGATGAAAGCTTTTGATTGTGTCAATCACAGTTTTTTATGGCAAGTTTTAGAAAGATTTGGTTTCAGGGGAAAATTTATTGGTTGGCTGCGGCATTTGTATATCAGTGTTGGAACTCGAGTCAACATCGATGGGTTTTTAGGAGAGACGGTTGCCATCAAGAAGGGAGCAAGGCAAGGGTGCCCTCTGTCACTCTTACTATACGTAATCTGCCTAGAACCAATGTTAAAAATAATAAGGTCACATAAAGAAATAACAGGTATAATGATTCCCAGCAGTAGGGGCCAGCAAGCTTAACTTGCGGCTTACGCAGACGACAGTCTTGCTATTAGACTCAGACAGGGGAGTGATGAGGGCACTTGAGATCCATGATCATTTCAGAGAAGCAACAGGTTCGAGGCTCAACATCGGGAAAAGCAAAATAAAATACTTTGGCACATGGAGAAACAGGAAAGAGACACCGGGTGGATTAAAGTTAGTATCTGGACCTATTAAAGTTTTAGGGGACTTTTTTGGGGAAAGTATTTTTAAATGCATGGGTCAGCATGGTTAAACTGGATAGTAAAACTAAGATTTCTGAAAATAAAACTGGGTCGCTGGAAAAGTATACAACTGTCATATACAGGAAAGATAGCAGTAGTTAAAACGGACATCTTGTCCACTCTTATCTTTTTAGCGTACAGTTTCCCTCTGCCTCCGACATTCAGGAAAGAGGTTGTCATAATAGTTTTCAATTTTATCTGGAACAACAAATATGAATACATACAAAGGGCAGACATGTACAGGACAATAGGAGAGGGAGGGAGGAGTGTTCCCAACATCCCCCTGAAACTGGACATAATTTTCATTTCTGTTTTGTGTAAAGCTTGAATCTAGTATCGAACCTAGACCCAAAAGCGGAAGCACTGCCGTGGCATTACGAACATGCTAGGAAATGGTTTAAACAACATCCAGAAGGGAAAGATGAGTCAGTGTGTCTACAACACAGAACGTAACACAACGTTTCGGCCGTGGAGCCTGCTTCAGGTGTGGAAGAAGAAGAAAGCTGAAGAAGGCTCCGTGTCCGAAACGTTGTTTTCTTTCCTTTTTCTTCTTTCTTCTTTCTCACAAAAGGTAGATAATAGCAAAAGGCATCGAAAACCACACAGACTTTAATGAGAGGGCTGGATATTCACTCTGTTTTTGGATCCAGAAATCCAACTGTGACTGTCATTTCATTTCTGACATCAAAGTCGCATCAGATGATAACTCGAGTTACTTCTCTTGTTCAGCACAGGTCAGATCCTTGGGTATTCCTACGACATCAAAAGTAAAGGGGTTCCTGATTCACTCTGTTGTGGCCTCAACTGGAAAGTACTCTGAGAACTGTTCTTCCAATGACAAGAGGTGCACTCAATCACATCATGAACAGCAGCATCAAAAGCCACACCATGTGTGTGTAGATAGTTTTTCATCTGGGAAAGAAATCACTTGCATTGATTTTATTAACAAAAAGCTGCAGCTTTTTCTTTATAGGAGTGATCTTGTCAAATCATGTAAAAAATTGTTAAAGAGAACTCCTGCAGTCCCATATTCAGCTCATTGAAACATGTGATTATATCATCCAGGTAGGCTAATTTTACCAGCCACACTGGATCATCAAATAGACTTGCCAAGAGAGAGTGCTGGTCATGCAGAAACATCTGTACCTCAGAGCGCAGCTCAAAGAGCCTCGTGTGCGCTCTGCCCCTTGATAACCATCTCACTTCAGTATGTAGCAGAAGCCGCACATGTTTGCTGCCCATTTCATTACAAAGCACACTGAACAGACGTGAATTCATTGGTCGAGCCTTGATACAACTCACAACTTGGACAGCAGAGTCTAACACGGATTTCAAATCCTCAGGCATTTTCTTGGCTGCCAAGGCCTCATGGTGGATGCTGCAGTGTGCCCACTTCATATCTGGAGCAACCTCTCTAATTCGTGCAACAACACCGCTGTGTCTGCCTGTCATCACTCTAGCACCGTATGTACAAACTCTGACGCATTGTTTGCAGTCGATGCCATTCTCTTCAATAAATTCATTCAGAAGATGAAATATGTGCTCTCCTGTAGTTCTTGTTGGTAGCGGCTTGCAGAACAGAAAGTCCTCATGCGACATGCCCTCAAACTCATATCTAACGTAAACAAGCAAATTTGCCAAATTGACGACATCTACAGACTCATCTAATTGCAGTGAAAAGCATCTGCTCATCTTAAAGCGCTCTGTCAGCGTACTTTTGACATCTGCCATATCAATAATTCTACAAGTGACTGTGTCATTCAAAAGGGCCACCAGGTCGAGCTGTTTAGCATTTTTTTCTCCACACATAAGTATCAGCTCTTTTGCCAACGGTAAACAAAGTTCTTCACCGATAGTGTGGGTCTTACCTGCTTTAGCAATCTGCAAGCTTGCATAGTAAGATGCTTCTTGGGATTTGGAAATTGGAGTGGCACTGTTCCTTATGGTGGACTTGCGCTGCTTCAGATCTTTAAGTTTCCTTTGAAAAAAATCAACAGGCTTATCCTTCAAGAGCGCATGTTTCGTGGTAAAGTGCCGCCTTAAATGTGCTGGCTTCATGCTTTCATTGCTGAGACTCACAGCACACGACACACTGTGGTCTTGGCTCTTCCTCTGTCCCGGTGTAAGTAAATCCCAAATTGAGATCATTTGGATCGTACCGCCTTGTAGCCATTTTCCGACGCTTGCTGACACTAGCAGGTGTAGCAGCTGTCACGCCCTCTGCAGCCAGAGGGCGCTCCTTCTCTGTCCTGTCCCTAGTTTCTGGTCTGCTGTCCTTCCTGTCCCTCTCTTTCTCTTGGGCTATATATTTCCGGGTCTTGCACTCTGTCCTCGCTCAGCATTGACGTTCGGATGTCCTGAGACCCACCTAGCACCAAGGCGCCCCACGTCCGCTCCCTGAGGGCATAGGTTTCTATACGGCATTCCCGAACTCTTTGCACTAATGAGCCCGGGCCTTTTTCCCGTCTCGCCGCTACGCATATGGGTCTTTTTCCGCTCTCCTGCTCCCCACGGTTAGTCCCTTTGGACGTCCGTGACAGAATGCTGAGCCACTTACTGACCCCGCGAGCGGCGCTTTTTGTCTTGCCGCAGTTTTTTTTCTTTTGCTCTGGGCTATTTTTTTTTATTATTATTAGTCGGTTCCTCTATTCTAATCGCTGGATATCACTCTGATCTTCCGTGCCTGTGAGCGGGTCCTGCACCTGGCTTTCCTCGGGTAGATCACTCCGGTATCAGTGATTGAATGTTGAGCTCGGTTTCCCATCCTGATTGCTGGATATCACTCCGGGCATCCGTGTCTGTGAGCGGACTGCGGTCTGGCTTTCCTCGGGTTGTCCACTCCGATATCAGCGTCAGCTTGGTGAGTTCTGCCGTTCCTCCATTCTTTTCGCTGGATATCACTCCGGGCATCTGTGTCTGTGAGCGGACTTCGGTCTGGCTTTCCTCAGGTTGTCCACTCCGATATCAGCGTTAGAATGTGAACGTGCCCATTTGCCGTTCCTCCATTCTTTTCGCTGGATATCACTCCGGGCATCTGTGTCTGTGAGCGGACTTCGGTCTGGCTTTCCTCAGGTTGTCCACTCCAATATCAGCATTAGAATGTGAACGTGCCCATTGCCCAGTCTGCGGTATTTTTCCCCGGGGTTTTTGTGGTTTTTTGCCTTTTGTTTTGATTTTTTTCTTCTTCCTGGTTTCCCCTCCTTTTTGGTCCCCCCTGCTCCATGGGTTTTGGAACGTTGGTTCCTACCTGTTTTTGGTTCCTATATGTTTTTTGTGGTTTGTCTCCCTGGCCTTTCCCAGGTTTTTGTTTGTTGTGTATGTGCTTGTGTACTTTTTTGTTTTAAGTCTCCGGAGCTCTACTCGACCCCCCCTTCCTCCACCCAATAAAGGTTAATACCCCGGAGGAGGGGGTAGCTCTCAGCCGTGGACTCCCGGAGGTTTCCTTTCAGTTAAATGAGGTTTTTCCTCCCCCCAGTGCTGGGCAGCTCATTTATTTGTATGGGCGTTAGGAGCCGCCCATGAAGGGGGGGGTACTGTCACTCCCTCTGCAGCCAGAGGGCGCTCCTTCTCTGTCCTGTCCCTAGTTTCTGGTCTGCTGTCCTTCCTGTCCCTCTCTTTCCCTTGGGCTATATATTTCCGGGTCTTGCACTCTCTCCTCGCTCAGCATTGACGTTCGGATGTCCTGAGACCCGCCTATCACCAGGGCGCCCCACGTCTGCTCCCTGAGGGCATAGGTTTCTATACGGCATTCCCGAACTCTTTGCACTAATGAGCCCGGGCCTTTTTCCCGTCTCGCCGTTACGCATATGGGTCTCTTTCCGCTCTCCTGCTCCCCACGGTTAGTCCCTTTGGACGTCCGTGACAGCAGCAGAGTTTGTGTCGGTGGCAGATGTATAATCCTCCTCAGTCTCAACAGTTGTGTGTGATCTGTCGGAGCTGGCATCATTACTCTTGGTGTCTATTCCTTTCAGCCTGGACGTAATACTTGATTTTTGCGAGGTATTCATTTTCAATCAATTGTTGAGGAATGTGGAGCTGTTGGAGAAATATTTCCCATTTCCCCTTTAAAGGCTGTCAGAAGTCCGCTTCAGAAGTTTTTATTTCATGCGCATGGATGCGAAACAGAGATACTTGATGTATTTTTCTCAAACTAACCCAGAACAGTCTTATTTTTCTATTATTATATTTTTCTGTTATCTATCATGCTTTCCCATGCTTACAAGATTGGCGGTGTTCCAAGATCATGCACATTCTCCCACCTTCCTATTTGCTTTTTTTAAATACAATTGGTCACTTCATAGCATGCATTCCTATAGAGTGGTATAGAATTACATTTCTAGCTGTGTCCACTCAAGTATTAGCGCGTGCTGTACCGTAGTACGTAGGCTGTGTATTCGACACGCATTAAAATAGAAAATATGAAAAACCCGTCCCGATTTTTCAGCGCACACAACACAGTTCCAGGGTCATTTGGCGTACCACCTGGTGGCACTCCACAGTTTGAGAACCACTGGGTTAATGAATCGTGTGTTTCATTACAAAACCAAAAATATTTTAAATAGCCTGTACATTTTATGTTGGCTTTCTATTTTCTCTGCTATCTTCTTCAGGATGAATAAAGTGGGCCTATTTATCTATCAATCATATTTTAATAACTAGTGTTCTGTACCATGGTACCCCTAAAAGTACCACACTTGTACCATACTGCTGTCAAAATATCATAGGATAAAATAGGTTTCAAGATACCACACTGCACTTTAAGAATACCATGGTATAGAGTATAAGTACCATGGTATACTGTATAAGTTCCATGGTACATGTACTATGGTACTGTCAAAAATACCAGGGTACCATACCATGGTACAATTTCTTATGGGAAGTTTTGTTCCAATTTTAAAATAACTTTTTTGGAAACATTTTTATTTTGTAATGTGTATTTTTTAATGTAATAAAAATTCATATTTAACTTGAACGATTTTTACTTTCATTTTGTCCGATCAAATGCATTTTTCCACCAAGGTCGTTTAATTTTGTAAGATGGGAAAAACGTACTATAGGTTTTGCAAGAATGCAAATTAAACGTTATCATTCGCAACTTCAGAGGGTTTTTTGCAGGTCTCATAGTACATTCACTGTGATACAACATGGGATGATTAGGAGAAAGGACACAAACACGTTTAGCGTGTTGTTTTTTCCGATTTAAAGTATTTTTATATATGATTGGGTTACTTGGAGACAGATCGGTATTTTTACTCTGGATTCTGTTTGAATCCGAATTTTTATTTTTAATTCGTCCACTAAATTCACTCTAAGCGCACATCCAGATATTTGTTTAAAAGTATTTTTAATTCAGTTTGGAATATTTTACCGTTTATTTAGAGAATTTCCGTACGGTTTTTTTCTGAAGTGATCCCAGTTTATTTGTGGAAGGTTTTTCCTCGCCTCAGAAATAAAGCGTCTCTCTCTAAATATGTGACGGTTGTCTTTTTTCCCCAGTTCTTTTACAAAACCACATTTAAAAAAAAACACGACCTACAGTTAAATGGGATTTTAAGTTTTAGAAGCATTAACATCCAAAGCGAATATTTTTCTTTAAATACTGCAGCTTTCAAACAAATTTTGTAATCTACTTCCTGGTGCTTAACCGATACTAAAAGTAAAGTACATTTTAAGTGAATTTTTTTCGTCTTTTCAGTTCTTTCATAAAACCACATTTTAAAAAAAACTCGACCTATAGTTAAACGGGATTTTAAAAGTTTTAAAAGCATTAACATCCAAAGCGAACATTTTTCTTTAAATACGGCAGATTTCAAACAACACGAACACATTTTGTAATCTACTTTCGGTTTCTTAACTTATACTAAAAATAAAGTATATTTTTAAGTGAATTTAACTAAAGTTTATTTTTTGTCGAAATACTGGCTTGAACTGTGTTATTGCTACTCGTGGTAGGAATTGCGTGGTCAATGTGATTAAACTATTACGGTTTGTAATTGTACACTGTTGGAATGTTCCTGTTTTAGTAAATATATAACGATGGCACTTTGTTAATTTTAACAAATTAAACACGTTGTTATTGGCTTTAATTTGATATTTTTTGTTTTTAATGTGTTTTATATCCGGTACTGATTCAAATATTTCACTCGGTAATAATACATAAACATGTATTAAAATGTAATTGAAAATATTTTGAATTCTGTGGAAAGATGTGAAATTTGTTAAATCATAATTTCTATCAACTGCATTTAAAAAAAAATAAAATATCGCTGTTAAAATTTTGTAGAAATGCAATTAAAAAGATTATTTTGGTTTATATTGAATAGTGATGGCTCCCAAGTGCCGAGAAGACTTGAAACGGTTTTGTTCAAAAGAAAATTACAAATCCTTTTCATATCTTTTTAAGACTATCATCAGATTTTTAGTATTTTTGCCTGCATAGACTAACCTTGCTGCACAGAAAGCTTTAGTTTTATCTCATTATTTTCTGCTTCTTTCTTTATAGCTTAAATATAACTTATGTGAACAAACGAAAGCTTTTTTTTTGTGCGCCTAAGGGAATAGATAATTTGCATTTCCTTTGTGCTTCAGCTCTATGCTGGATAATGGCATAATATACTGTACTGTATTTTATTGTGGGGGTTGTAATTGGAGTAATTCTATGTAGCCTCTGATTAAAACTATGATTTTTATACTATTTAGTCATCCTGTAACATTCGGTTTTCTAATCTTACAAAACATTCTTTCAGTTTTTGCAAAACATTCTCTTAAGTTTTTGTTTGTAATACGTTTTCGTCACAGTAAGCTCAACTTGCGTTCATTAAAAAAGATGCAGCCCTAAATGAATGAAGCCGCTGTCTTGAATTCAAAAGGTTATTCATCACCTAATAACCCTTTTCTGCTTGATAGCAATGTTAAAAATGGTAACTTCTAGGGCTTGAGGCCAGGTTCTACCATAATTATTTACTAGTTTCCAATAGTCACTAGAGATAAAATGAAGCTAAAAACAGCACTACTAAATGTGTTGAAGTCCCTAGCATATGGTAGATGACCGTGAAGTTGTACTCCTGCAGGATCTCAATACATTTGACCCTCTGGCTCCTTGAAGTTGAGCAGCCAGGTGAGGGACGCATGGTCCGTCCGCAGTTTAAACTGGGTCTCGGACAGATGGAGCTTGAAGTGGCAGACCGCCGAGACTACAGCCAGCAGCTCCCTCCAGGTGACGCAATAATTCCTCTCGGCCTTATCGAGCGCTCGGCTAAAGTATGCGACGACCCTCTCCCCGTCTGGGCCCTCCTGTGCTAGCACTGCGCCCACCCCCGTATCACTGGCGTCTGTATCCAGCACATAGGGCAGCATCGGATCTGGGAAGGCCAGGACGGGGGCCCCCACCAGTGCTCCCACCCTCTCCCACCAAAACGCCTTCGGAGGGCCGACGCCAACGCCGCGTAGTTGTACTGCTGGTCCCCGGGTATATCCAGCAGCGCCTGGAAGGCCTTCCCCTCCAGGACCGCGGCCAAGTGGCCTGCCAACTCCACCTGACACCAGCTGTTTGCCCAGGCCGCCATCGGGAACTGGGCCTCAAAGAGTTGCCATGGAACCTCCTCATTATATCAGCTCAGTCGCACCGGTGCCGGCTGGACCCTGCTGGTCTTGCATCTCCTTCCCACCACATGGCCTGAGGCGACACAGGAAAGGGTCCCTCCTCCGCCGAGTGGGCTGCCGTTGGGTAGCCCTGATACGGGCTGTGGCCACCAGTGGCACTGAGGAACCGTTCCAGCCCCTGGCGGCTGCTGCTCGCCCCCAAAAGGTGCTTTAGGGGGTTGCTCGGCTGCTGGGGGAACCGGCGCTTCTCTGAGTCAGACATCAACAGCTGCTCATTGTCCATCTTCCCACTTCTGACAGCAGTGTAGTATTTTTGGGTTTCGGCGAGGACGGACACAGTGACTCAGACCGTCGTTGGCTGAAGAACGGCGCTCTATTTTTTGGCACAGCCAGCACAGCACCCCCGCGCTCATACGCCAGCAGAGAGAGAGAGAACGAGCGAGCGCCAGAGAGAGCAAGAGAAAAAGAGCAACACACTGGGGTCTATTCGAGTAGTTACACAGGGATATGGTTTCAGTTGAGTACAAGTATAACAGGTGCGAAACCAGGGAACTATTTACAAGAATCCGGGCGATCTCCCCAGACTGTACGCCGTTTTCGCAGTGGGTCAGCTGCACTGGTCAGCAGCCTTCCTCGTCCCTGACCACTGCCCACTGCCCACTGCCCACTGCTCCTCCCATCCTGCCCCTCGCCGCGCACCCCAGCCGGGCGCTCTTCGGCCGCAGCGCCAGGTGAATGTGCTACAGTATTAAAAATATTTTTGAAGTGGCTGTTTATAAATTAATATACGAGTATGAATTAAGGAAAATGTTCTTGTTCTTATTTACTGATTTAAATAAGAGTAAATGTTTTTGATAATTTCTTCCAGAAATGTTGGGTAAAAACTTTCAACCTCTAATAATGTGTTTTTTTTTAATTCAACAAAACAGATCCATACGTGTTGATATAAAAAAATGTTTCGGTCTTAGGGAGTCGATTCCTGACAGGTATGGCAAACCTTCTTACCCTGGCCAGTGAGCACTGGTGGGTCATAGGCTCCAGGTCTGGTTAGGTTATGGTCTGGACTCACTTTGGTTGAAATTAGTTCAGTGGCCTGTTGTCTCTCCAGATGAGCAAGAACTCCAGGAAGTACTAATCAAAAAGAGAAGATGGTACATATTTCCTTTTTTCATCGTACTAATTGAGATATTTATGGTTTCATCAAAGTTAAACCCATATATATGAGCGTTAAAGTGTCCCCATACTTCAGTATGTTTGACATTCAAAATCCTAATGACAGCATTCCTTAATGAGCTTGATAACAACAAGCGTATGTATAGAACACATTGCTAATACACTTTCTTGTGTACACAAACAGAAAATAACAAAGGAGAACAAACATTAAGGTGCCGTGAGCATGTGTAATAACAGTAAAGAACAGAGTTTTGGCCATTTTGTGAGCACATCCAGCCAAGCCACAGGACGGAAACCTGTGTTGGAGAAAGCAAGGCTGCCTGGTGATGGTTTGGGAGGTCTTGGACAGAAAAACACACCAGGGGCTTTCCACTCCGATGCATCGCTAGAAGCCCTGACTGTGTCACGCCCTGCACATCTAGAGGGCGCTCCTGCTCGGGCCTGTTCCTAGTTTCCCTGTGCTTTCCTTGTTCTTCCGGTGTGTCTTGTTGTCTGGGGCTTTATATTCCTGGTCTCCCTCTCCTCCTCGCTCGGCATTGGGACCGGTTGTTGAGAGGCTCGCCTCACCAGGTCGCCCCACGTCTGCTACCTGAGGGCTCATGTCTCGCTCCGACTCCGCCCGATACCATCAGCCCGGACCGAACCCTCTCATTTGCTCTGTTCCTACTGCTACGCACAGGGCCCTCCGTCTCACCGGTCTTTCTCCACGGCTAGCCCCCGGCTACTGTGACAAACTGCTCTCAAACAGGACCACAAAGACAAATTCCTAGTAGAATATCATAACAAAATATGATCATACATTTACAGCTGGGTTTCAGTTTTGATAGTAGACATTCCTGTAGCTCAGTGTGAAGCTCTTTGTATTTGGATAAAATCTTTATATCGCCTCCATGATCTTCAGCTTGTCCAGAGCTTCTTGATAGTTTTAGTAAGTTTTTTTTTTTCAAGCTTTCAGTTAAGAAGACCTATTACACCATTTCACTGTTTGTGCTCTTTTCTGGACTTTCTTTAATTATGGTGATATTGTTTACCTGGTTTCCTCAGCAGCACAAGACTTCTGGAAGGCCTATAGTCAAAGATGACTTTTAAATTAGACCAAACGTTTATCTGGCACACGATGGATGATTTCTGACAGGACTTGTGTGTGTCATATAAATATGGATCCATTTCTTGAAACATTTGTAGTGAATGATTTACAACTTATGTAACCACAGCAGTGTTACGGTTTCCTATACACAGATAAAAAGTGATATGTTAAACGTTACTTTTTTATATTCATAAATAAATATTTTACACTTGCAATCATTTATGTCCAATTAGAGCCCAATCCATCATTGAGGATCCTCACCATCCCTCAAACTAGCCACAGACTGTTCTCCCCCCTGCGCTCTGGCCAGTGGTGCCGCACTGTTAAAGCACAGACCACTGGACTCAAGAACAGCTTCTGTCCTACTGCAGTACTCATCCTCAACAGCTACCTGCGATTCCTCTGTTTCGATGAGGTTTATGAACCCTGTGCAGGTCTCTGATGGAGTCCGAGGTGAACGAATCCAAGAAGGGTGAGGCAGGAGAGTAGTCGATCGGTCCAGGCGTAGTCCAGTCCAGAGAGGAGAGCTAGGCTATCAATCTGAGAAGGGTGAGACGGAAGAATGGTCAATAGGTACCAGTTGGACAGGGGTCTGATAGGCGAGCAAGATGTTGAAGGTCATAAGTACTGAGAGCTCAGGAGACGGAAAGATTCCTCATACCGAGTGTCGGTTTGGAGTGAGCAGAGGGTTTGAATAGTGAAGGACAGGGTGTGGAACGCAGATTGAATAATTAGGGTCAATTGGTGCTGTCTGTACTCGTAACAGCCTCAGAGTCAATACACATCTGCACCACACACTTTCTACATGGTCTACAATGTGTTTTCTTTCACTTCTACATATTGTTCTGCTTGTCTGATTTATTGCAGTTTGTTACCATGCACTGCCTACACTGTGTGGTGTCGTCTGCTGTACTATTTACATCCTGAGAGATCACATGAATACGAGGTCCAATGTTCTTGTCCATATGGCCATAAACTCCTCTACTCCTCAACTCTACTTGATAACCTCAAACATCCCCTCACTCCTCCTGACAGATCTGACCACCCCGCCCCCTCGGCATCTCCCTGCCAAACGCAGGATGTGGAAACGGCGACCACTACAACAGATAGATAAGACTTTATTGATCCCAAAGGGCAGGGTGTGAATTATATCTTGGCATTAGGGGGAGCACACACGAAGGGCCAGTCAACTAACACATACAAAGTGAGCATTGGATTATATAGTGTGGAAAAGGTTTATGTAAATGAGACAAAAGTACTCACACCACACTTCTCTTAATTTCTGTCAAGTTTTTCTCCGTTTCTCTAGTCCGTTCGTCTTCCAAGCCAGTCTCCAATCCGTTCTCTCAATCCTTATTCAGGCCGAATAATAATAAGCCTTTTGGGCTTCCCCAATTAAATAAGGTGCTACTCTCCCTGCCCATTGCTCTCTGGGCCATGCATTCCTGGCAGCTGTTCTTTCAAAAGTTGTTAAATATGCTTCCACATCATCTAACTCTGTCATCTTTTGAAGCTCAATTTCTTCTTACTGGGATCTCTCCCTGTTACTGAGGACCATCTAATTTCCTCTCCTAATCTTTGGAATTCCTCTCTCACCAAATTCTGTTCTTCTATAATTCATTGATTAGTCTCAGTTTGAATTTTATTAGCCTCCTGCTGTGCCTGTATAGCGTCTTGTTGTCCTTTTAAAGCCTGGAACTGGGTGAGGGTGGCTTGGGATAGTTGTTGTATCAGTTGTTACATTTTTTTTAGTGAGAGCTCACACAAAAACCGAGAGAGGGAAAAAAAAAGTCAACTTTTTATTCCCACAATTCTCAATCCCGATCAGCGGCTGCCCACATCCTCCACCAAATGTAGCGCCTCCAGGAGAAAGGTTTATGTAACCGAGACAAAAGTACTCACACCACACTTCTCTTGTTTAATTTCCATGGAGTTTTTCTCAGTTTCTCCAGTTCGTTCGTCTTCCAAGCCAGTCCGCAATCCGTTCTCTCAATCCTTATTCAGTCCGAGATCCAAAGTCCGTAAAGTACCACAAATCCGCGTCGTATCCAAATCACAAAACCGTAAACCGTAATCCTTTATTTCTTCTGTTAATCCATTATTCTCTAATCCTTACCAACACCAACCTGATTCCACTATCTCCTCCAAAAAGCATTCACCTACTGGCTTCCGTGCTGGTTCACTGTTTCCGGGGCATATATATTTTGTTTCCTGACGAGAGACACCTGTGTCTCCTTGTTTTTCAGAATAAGGTCAGCTGGGTTTTTTTGGTGGCCATCTTGCTCAGGTCTAAGTCGAGTATATTGGGCAGGTTGTTCCTGAAATACCTGCCCTAGATGACCCTTCCCCTGGTCATCTTACAATAGTTAAGAAAAAAAGACTTCTGAATCGGACCCAGATACAACAGAATAGTGTAATGGTGTAACGATTGCTTACAATCCAGCTAGACTCCCTGGCTACACTTTCCAGGCCAAGGCTGCAACACCAATGAGAGAGTTCACACAAAGTCAGTGAAATCATCCACCGTGGAGACCAGAGTAAAACTCTGACCTTTACAATAGAAGTGACCACAGAGGTCTGGGCTCAGCTATCTTCGGTGTCCGTCCTGTTGCCCGTGAAGTGGGGGAACCGGCGCTTCTCTGCGTTCTGCAACTGGTTCTGCAAAGGGCTATTTACATCTCCATGAATCCACTCCTCAGATAAATGCATGCCAAGTGCTTTTTCTGACAGCAGAAGACTCTTTGCATCTCTGCATATGGTGCATCCCAGTAGTATTAAGTTGCTTAGCTATTTCTATAGCAAGAGCAAGCTCAAAACATAAACATAAATTTCATCTGTACCGGAAAGAAAGTGACACAGATAAATAGGACATTTTATAAATTGACAGTTTCCATATTTTAGAGAGTTTTCATTAGGTGTGATGTCAGTGCCACTGGTCTGTAGTCATTCAAGACTTGAGGGTGCCCCTTTCTGGGTACTGGCACCAGGCAAGATGTCTTCCAGAGCACCGGAACCCTTTCTCATCCCTGAGGATGAAGATGTACTGCAGCACTGACCCCAGTTGGTCCGCACAGATCTTTAGCACCCTGGAGCTGACACCATCAGGACCCGCTGCCTTCCCTGCATGGAGCCTCCTCAACTCCCTTCTGACCTGGTCAGCTGTGATGGATAGGCCGAGGAGGGCAGGGGAAGATGGAGTAGGAGTAGGAGGGATCTCATGATGGGGTGACTGAGGATATGAAGAGGGTGTCTGGGGTGAAGGCCTGTGAGGTGAATGGACATTAGACCCTGTATCGAATCTGTTAAAGAAAAGATTCAGCTCATTGACCCTTTCCAGGCCTCCCTCACTCTGTTGACTGCCAGACAGCTTGTATCCGGAGATCTTCCTCATGCCATTCCACACTTCTCTCACATTGCTCTCCCTCAGCCTGTCCTCCATTTTCCTCCCATAAGCCACCTTGCTCTCCCTAACTCTCACCTTCAGCTCTTTCTGCACTCGCTTCAGCTCCTTCTTGTCACCTGCCTCTTTTTCCTATTTAGGATGGCCTTCAGATCACTGGTGACCCAGGGTTTATTATTGGAGAAGCACTGCACTGTCAACACAGAAGTTTATGTAATCAGTGATGCAGTGGGTAAGACCATCAATGTCATCTCCATGAGGCTAACAGCATCTCCTAGTCCAAATTGTGTAATGGTGTAATGATTGCTTACAGTCCAGCTAGACTCCCTGGCTACACTTTCCAGGCCAAGGCTGCAACACCACTGAGAGAGCTGTGATGCCATGGGTTCACACAAAGTCAGTGAAATCATCCACCGTGGAGACCAGAGTAAAACTATGATCTTTACAGCAGAAGTGACCACAGAGGTCTGGGCTCAGCTGTCTTCGGTGTCCATCCTGTTGCCCATGAAGTGGACAGGCGGTGGCCTGCTTTAATCCCAGATGATACGAAAGGCATAGGATCGAATCTCTCCAGAGGAGGTCCATTCAGATCAAAGTGAGGCGAGTGAGGAGTAAACTTTTTATAAGCTAGTCTTTTATTGGCTACCATATAGGCAGATCTGAATGAAACTGCAGTTTCTTGAATTAGCATTCATTTCAAGTACCTTCTTTTTGCTTCGTCTCTCCAATATCAACGGCACTTTTATGTGATAAGCTATCACGGTGTTTTGCATACAGCCACCATTGAGTGTGAGAGCTGGCTTACCAGAGCGGTGACATCACCGCCCTTCCCTGTAATAGCAGGGACCGCAGCCGCTGGGCTGAGGGGCGATCTCTCTTTAGCTCAACAGGCTGGGTCCCTGTTGAGTGACGCCGGAGGCCCGGGTTCGAGTCGCCGACGGTGAGGGGCCGACCTGAGGGCGCCCACGTGAACCTGGTAGCGTTACAATATTTTTTTTTCTGCAACTGGTTCTGCAAAGGGCTATTTACATCTCCATGAATCCACTCCTCAGATAAATACATGCAAGACTCTTTGCATCTCTACATATGGTGCATCCCAAGTTTCCATTCTTAACGAAAGGCCACGGGTTACGTTTTGAACCCACGGTTTTATGGTTGAACCCAAAATTAGCAAGTGAAGTTCCCTGTTTTCTCTTGGACATTATCGTCACTTTTTGATAACACATACAGAAATGTCACTGGAAATTTTCTCTGCAGATTCACCATGTGCCTTTTTTGGGAGAAAACTTAACCAAGAGTGATTTGTTAGCTTGCCTGCTTGTCAGGTTCAAATCTAAAGACCAAATGTTGCCTACTTTTGTAACAGCGCCACCGTGGCCTTGATAAGTAATAGTATTAATTTGCTTAGCTATTTCTAAAGCAAGAGCAAGCCCAAAACATAAATAGCCACCATTGAGTGAAAAGCTAAACTCCCCCTGGCTCCACTGTAATTCGCACCATGCTGAAGGGAAATTGAGGTGTTACAGCAGCCCAGCCCAAGAAAGCAAGACAGACATCAGAATACACTAAAATTAAAAGAACTACAGTAACACAATAAGAAAATAGAGTTAGGAAAAAATAGGTGTGTGCAAAATATACTAATAGTTACTGTAAAACAATAAAATATGTGCAAAATGCACATAGGTATATACAGATTGAAAGTACCACAGTATAAACAGTACAGTAATGCAGTGTCCAAAAAGTACATGAGTACAACATGCTGTCCATAGACGAGCAGATGAAGGGCTAGCAGTCCTAGCCTAGGGCAGTGTTATACACCCTGACAGCCGCTGGGAGGAAGGACCTACAGAAACGTTCCCTTGAACACTGTAGCTGGAGCAGCCTGTTACTAAATGTGCTCCGCTGTTGTAATCATAGCCGGCTCAGGGACGCCAAATATGTAATGTAGTGGCTCTCTGAAGGCACCAGTTCTGTAGGGTTTGGGCATTTACTGAGACAATTATTAATTGTAGCAGTAAATCACAAAGTTGATTCTTTTGATGGCTTTAGAATCCAACCATGCGACATAACTCAAACAACGCACACACACAGGTACTAATACACGAGGATACATTTATTAATACATAAAATATGCATATAAACCTAACAGATCTTATCGAGAGGGTTATCAGAATACAAAAGGTATATATTCAATCAGTTACGAAGTGTTACACATATCAAGAGGACATATGTTCAGTATATCATTCATTTAGACCGTTTCATAAATGAACTTGGTTATAACTTCTACATTAGATACTTGAAACAAGTACATAACTCTTAGGAATTAAATTGATATCAACTGGTTGGGATAACAATTGAATTCTCGAGCTGTAATGCATTGAAGTTGAATACTCATCCAATCTCTGGGGATTCATATCTCCTGCAGGCACAAACAATCAGCTGCAGGCTTGTTGCTGTCCAATCCGCGCTCTCTGGCTCCGTGCCAGGCTGTGCTGTGCGGCTTGCGACGGTGCGCTGCTGATGCTCACTGACCGGCTAGTTAGTGTTGGCTTTAACTAGCAAAGTTTGTGCACAGGAGAAAAGATGACTGTGGATCCCAGCAAGTCAGGAAGAGGACCGGTTCGTTCCTGATGAAGCGCTAGTTCTGAATAGTGATTCAGCTGTCCACAGTTCCGACCTGTTCACGAGGCCTGCTGCTGGTGCTAACCTCGGGTGTCCTCTGGTTACTCTCTGGCAACCTCCGCTCTAGACTCTTAGAACAAAGGAAAGTTCTGGCACTCAGACACACTGGCCGTTCCGTGGTTGTCCGGGCTGAGTCTCAGGATTGTCAGGAGGCGCGCTGCGAGAATGTCCTGCCCTTGGGAGCCTTCTGCTCCTGGGCTGTCCTGCCCTGGAATTCTCCTTTGAATTCCCTTTAGAAAAGTCCACAGAAGTCTCCACTGAATCTCCTGAATCTTACTGAATCTCTGTGTTGCCTGTTTTTACCTGGAGGAACTTCAGCTCGTTCATTGGCTGAAAGTTCCATGGGCATCAGAGTCCCACGTGGGTTACTCGGCCCTACCAGTCCCTGATTGGTTGATCAAGGTGAGATATGAGTCACTTACTCCTGACACTTAGGAATGCAGTCCAGATGTCCATCTGGCACTCCCTAGACAGATAGGCGCCAATGGATGACCATTGATCATGATAGCCAGGCTTAGCTAAGTGCATCCCCCTTTGGGAGCTGTCCTAGGAAACCTTATCAGCCTGCATGAATAGTTTCTCTGTGGCTGCACCACAGAGATGAACAGAGAAATGGGGCCTCATTTGGGAAGGCTCAGAAACACTTAATTCTGCCTTATTAATAAGCATTGCCGCTACACTGTCTAACTGCCTGCTAAACAAATTCATCTTAGTTTTAATCTCTAATGCTGCTTTTAAAGTACTGATACTGGCATTACAGTGTAAATAAATAGAAATGTTCTTGGGGGATCATGGCTATAGGTTCTATATAAACCTAGAAACAAAACTGTACAAGCCCATACTCAACCTAACAATGGTGAAAAAGTGAAGAGAGTTGATGAACAATTTACACTTATCCCCCAGCTTGGGCGTGTGCCAGTTCATGGTTATTCTCATCACCTTTTCTCTGTTCCTGACAGACGTCTTTCAAAACTGCATCATCTTGCTTTGATTGATGTTTCAGTTCCACCTCAGTATTAAACGCATTGTTTCCACATTGTTTAGTACCGCTCTAAGATCTCTGCTTTCTCCAAAAGGCAGAAATGATTGCAGGACTGGTTCATGAATAGTTCTGGTTTTCTAACGTATTTGGTGTAGGGCATGTTTCTTTGCACCCTTGAATTCCATAACCATCTGTATTTTCTTGGGTTTTCTCCTCAATGAATTGTTCTCCTACTATAATCTTATCGATGTTGTTGGAGAGGACGGTGTAAATTTGAAAGCCTCAAGCACAGGCATGCTTGACTACACATATACAGTCTGGTGTTTGGGTGCAGCTTCTTCGATTCAAGGATAGCCCTCAGGTGAAGGTCAGACGGGATAAGTCTCTACTTCCTCAAGTACCCCTCCTTTTTAAACAATAACACACTAACACTTTAGACCAGGGGTGTGAAAAGTATTCAAATAATGTCACTTGAGTAAAAGTACTGCTACTTCCAAAAACAAGTAACTCAGTAAAAGCACCTTTCCAGTTTTGCTACTCAAGTAAAAGTAGCAAAGTATCATCTCTTAGCAATACTCCAGTAATCAAAAGTAAAAAGCAGCTGTCCTTTCTGCTGTTACCCTTGTTGTAACAGACAAATAAGTTCTGGATCCCAAGATGAAGTTTAAAAAGATGAGTTTTATTGCATGCAAGGAACAATAAAACCGAAGTTTTGTTCAAAGTGCGGGTACAAAACTTCCAGTTTATATAGTCTTTCCTGCCGCTTCTGACGTTATTATTATGGTAATGGGGGGAGGTCACGGTGTTCGGACAGTTCACAGATTTTGGTCAAATGGTCAGTGTTAGGTTTCCTTCCTTGAGGGTGTTTCTAGCTGGCATCTGGAATCCTTATCAGTTAGCCCCCTTTCCTGCCATAACTCTAAGCCTGGAATGTCTTGTCACAAGAAGGCCTTTCCTTGTGCAGAAAGGAATCAGTTAACCCCTTCTTCACATCTTATATCCTTCTTCATCCCCCCCTAATAAAATATGGCATATGTCAGTGCTGCCTATTTTTATACACAAGCAATGTCAGGGCAGATCTTTCCTTTCTAGGTGTACAGGCATGCATTACCATGACATTGTGAGTTCCACTGTTACAGCAAGATGTGATTAATGTCTTTGTACAAGTAATGGTTATAATTATATATATATAAACAATACTAATCCTACAAATAAATATTGTAATAAAGTTCCACCCCAGGCCCCAAACACAGGCCTCAGCCATGTGGAGATCTATCATCAGGACCTTGGTATAACAATATAGACCCTACTCTGATTATTATCTGTGGCTGATAGATATGACAACTCCAGCAAATATTACCAGCGATACCATATTCCCCAGTAATGCTCCTCAGGCCTAACAAGCACACTGTTTGCCCACCCTAGGAAGCCTCAGACACAGAAACAGTAACAACATCATTCTTTTTGTTCACTAAGTCTCTGGTGTGGTGGCTCGGTGACAGTGCGATGCGTGGATCCAGCAGTCTCCTGTCACTCGATGGCAGAGTCGGTAGTCAGTAGCACTTGATATGGTCCCTCCCAGCAGGGTATCTCTTCTTCACCCACACCCACTCGCCAGGTATCAGGTCATGTCTTCCCCCTACTGGAGGTCCCCAAGCGTCGAGCACCTGTTCATGAGCTCTGTGCACCGTTTCAGTTAACAACCTATCATACTGTAACAGAGAATTAGCAAACTAAACAATCCGTTAGCCAAATTTGGCCCTCCAGGGAGTGTCATTGGTTGCCCGTGATGATCTCAAATGGGCTCAGTCTCACAGTTACGTTTGCTCCAGTCCGTAGACTGCACAGGACCGCAGGTAAAGCATCTACCCATGGTGTTCCTTCAGTTGATATTTCACAGTTGGTCACAGACTGTGGGTGATGGGGACAATGTAACTTCCACCTCACCCCCAGTGAGGCGATTACAGCCTGACACACATTCCCAGTGAATATGCCCCTAGATCAGTATCCAAGTGGCAGGGCAGTCCCCACCAAGGGATTATCTTCATCATCAAATGTTTGTGAGTTACAGAGGTAGAACAGATCCACCATCATTAAGAGTCCAGTGTCCCCTTTACATCTCGGCAAGCTACAAAAGTCAATTCGCCAGTACATGACAGGTCCCTCGGGGGCTTGCCTTCTGAGCCATAGCACCCGCACCTGAGCTTCCTTTGCCAAGCATCACATTGAAATGCTACATCAGTGGCTACTGCGTTAAACCCAGTTCCTACCCAGTTTTGGGACAACCGGTGCACCATTTGATTCAAACCTGGGGATCTGACAGCATGAATTTGTCGGGCTACAAAGTGCATTAGGCTGAGAGGGCATGCAGGGTGTCCGGTGTGCTGACGGGCCCACACCCCATCATCACGCAACCCCACATTCTTTTCTAACCACGTCTATTAGAGGCCTCAACCTAAATTCTCCCTTTTTCACCAACAGACGTTTCACAGCAGTCTCAGACTCCTGCTCTCCCAGTGCCGCTCACCTGACACCTGCATCTGCACGGTTGTTCCCTTGAGTTACTGGAATTATTTCTTTATTGTGTTATTTACACTTAACCACAGCTACTTCAGTCGGCAGCTGCAAAGCTTCTAACTGATCAGAAACCCAGCAGTCTTAACTGGAGTCCCTGCCGTGGTGAGAGAATCCTATTTCTCCATAGCCATCCAGAATTGTGGCCTACATGCAACAAATACACACATTATATACATATACAGTAACCCTTTAACATCTTTCTTTTTACAATCTTCCATCAGGGCTCTAAACTGGCTTGCTGCACTGAGGCAATAGAGGGGCATTTTCCAGTCGTTAGCACCTCGAATTCTGTTGTAACAGCTCAGCCTGTTCTCTGTTCTCCCTCATGCACCAGAGAGGACCCATCAGTAAACAGTATTACATCTTCTTAAATCTTCACGGTCCCCCACCCTTTGGCTACAGCATCTAATGGTCTCGAATAGGATCCCACCGGGCGGTGCCTATCTCCATGCCCCTGCGTCAGCACAGCTGCCCAGAACCCATTTTCCACACTTACATAAAAAAGGAATGGTGGATCCATCTGAGGAAACCCCAATCTCAGCACCTGTAAGAGAGCTTGTTTCAAATTATTACAGGCGGCTTTTGCTGCTGGAACCAAAGCAATCTTGTCCTTGGACTGCACTCCCCCCTTAAGCAGATCTCTTAAAAGTTGTGCTCATCCCGTAAAACATTCCACCCAGGCCCTGTTAAAGTTACACAGTCCTAGACACACAAGGGGCTTATTATAACTGCTTAATATTAGAAACTCTAAAACCTGAAGCAGCTCAGACTTGTGGGTTTCCTCGTCAGGGGAAGCACTCAGAATATCATCAACATACTGAGTGATCACAGTCAGTTGAAGCCACGTGATACCGTGTTCTGTATAGTCATTCCTTGTAATGCTGCATAACATCCCAGCCCAATAGATCTGGGATGGAACCACCCACATTCCGGTAATAAGTACACGTGAATGTTAGAATCAATGTTAAAATCTGGTACTCAGCAAGTAAACCTCGCTGCCCCAGTACTCCTGTGGCCTCCTGCTGTCTCGCCATATAAATTACTCTATAGCACACTGTTGAACAGAGGAGTGAGACACGCATGACAGTAGTGCTCCAGTATCCCATAAAAGAGAAACTGACACACCATTAACAGCACATTTTAGGTTTAACTCCTTTTACACACTGGACTGGGACAGACTTAGGGAGGCTACAAGGGATTTACCAGATCTAATCTTTAGGTAAACAGATCTTTCAAAAGACTGTTTATTCTCCCCAGACAGAACTCTTAGCTGGGTGATAAATTTACCTGAGATTTGCTCTCACCTTCGTGTACATATTTCTCACAATTTTTCAATAGAGATATCTAGTTCTACAAATTTCACAATATAAGCCACCAGTCATGATTCTAAATCTACAGCATTTCAGCGATATCTGATTTCAAGCCATTCAAATAAATCAACTTTTGTTTCAACTAATTGTATATACAGTAAATACAAAAACTGTTTACCTAACTCATTTAAGTCCACCTGTACTGTACTTATACGTTTCAGACGCTCTTATATTTTCAAGTCTCTTTAAGTTGCTTTTCATCGTTTGTTTTCATCAAGTCTCTTAAGTTAATTCTCTAGCCAGTCTGGCTGGCTAAACGCACTCGCACCGTCATTTACTATACCAAAACGCACAGTTACGCACTGCGCTCTTTTACACACACACACACATTAATAAAACACACATACACATCAAGAATACATTTTTTCTTCGTACTACGATGTATTTTATTTCACTTCTATGTATCTTTTTTAACAGCGTAACTTCTCATAAACGCGACATCACTTATTCCACTATCCGTCTGTTTATTCTTTCACCACTGCTCAGACACTTTCCGACAGTCCTGCTAAGACCAAACACCATCTGACAGTCTGTACCCTTTTCAGCTTTCGACCCTCCTGCACAGCCTTTTTTTGCTTTTGTTCATACTCTTCTTTGTAGCAAGTAAAGTTTCTTTTCTTTCATTTAATGCTTTGTTTTTTTTCCATAAACACACTTTCTTTTTTATCACATTGCGATTTCTCTTTCACGCTTATCTGCCACCACTGGTGTCGGCCGCACACCAGGGCTGCAGATACATCCTTGTGCTTATACCAATACTCATACACTTTCTTACAGGCATCTTCACCCCAAACTCCCTCTGATAAACTCAACTTATTTCTATATTTTCCCTCCTTTTCCGTCAACTTACACTTGTCCAATACATAATCAGACACTTCCACTACTTTCTCAAATAACCAGTTAGCACACATATATTTTGTACTCCTAGCTACACTCCTTTAGTCAGTCTTGTATAGCTCAGGTTCTGTGTTCCAGGTGTTAATTAATTGATCACCTGTCCAATGTCACACAAAACTATCACTTTTCTCACAGAGTACTGTATACTGTATAAACGTACAGTAACATGGTCAGAGGGAGCAAGGAGCACATAAAATAGTTTCCGAAATAAACACATGTAAGACTTTGATGCTTAAAATGTTTAGGGAGAAATGAATTACTGGTGTGTATTTTTTCTTTAAAGTACCAATACCAGCCATATATAGTTTACATAATATGTTTATGTTCCTAAATTAATATCATTTATGACCTTCAGATGCGTTATGCTCCTATTCTTTTTGTGCCCAGCTACTAAAATGCCCCTTTAGTTGTAAAATTCCATATAAATATTCAATACTAAGCAGATTAAAACGTGTACAGTAAAGACATTAAATGATTAAATCTTTCCATGACCGACCGACGTACCACGAGTGCCCCTGTTGGTCATTTTGGCCAGCCAATCACATACCGCGGTATGTATATATGTCCTACACACAAGTTACGATTCAAAAGGACCACAGGGCACATGAATCATTTATTTCACTACAACAAACAGAACTTGGTTATCATGAGGATCTGGAGTTTCAGCTGAAATAATTCTGTCAAAATCTTTGGGGTGAATCTTGTTGACCAACCAGAGCAAGACGTGAGCGCGAGGTAGACCTCTCTTTTGCCATTTTATGGTATACATGTGGCATCTTGATTCAAAGATTTTGCTCCGTTAGAAGACTGATGAGTGACATCACCTTTCTCCGAAAACCTCTCTCTTATAATAAGATCATGTCTGTGGATTGCCTTTTGGCCAGGTAAAAGAACTCTCTGTATATCCTCCCATGTAGGGTTGCATGTGAAAGTAATGAAAAAGTCAGGTCTCACATGAGTCATGGCATCTTGAGTCTTTTCATCAATGTACCTTGGTCCTCCTGTGAACGAGGAAGGTAATATCACCCTTTCTCCCCCACCAACATTGATGTCTCCATCACTGGTGATTAGATCTCTCAGACCCTGGTATATCTCAGATTGAAATTGTGCCCGATTTTGGCAAATGAACAAAAGATACAATTTCTTGCATTAGGAATTTGTCTTTTTGCATTCCCCAGCTTGCTCTCCAGGAGATACATAGGCACACAGACAGGGAGAGTGAAGCTTGGGGACAGAGTGCGGGGTCAGCCTTTTAAACGGCACTCCTGAAGCAGCTGGGGTTGCTCAGGGACACAACAGAGTAGGATTCCTCTGCCAGCTGTGGGATTTGAACCAACAAAACTTCCAGTCATATGCGCATATCCTTAGCGACCGTGCCATTGCTCTGCCAAAGACACTCACTTTCAATTTTTGTGTCCATGTTAATGTACAGGTGGAATAGTTCTGTGCTCTTCAAAATGTGATTGGAACCATTTGATCTCACCATAATCTGGTAAGCATAGTAATCACTTGCAATTTCTTTCTTTCCTGATGAGAGAGACAGAATTTCGATGAAGTAGCCATCTTGTCCTTTCCAAAATATTATTGGGTACTGGAGCATATCATAAGGACGACATTTCCAAAATTCTCTGTAGGGTATCATCTCTCTGATGAAGGATAATGTCACGTTTTTTGGATTTTGAAGGTGAGCATAAATCCTGTCTCATTTACTTCTTTTAGAAGCACCAAACAATGTCATTTGGAAACACGAATTGTACTTTCTGATATTTGAAAGGAAGTGCCTGGACTTCTCTGTATCACCTTCCATCAATGAGAGAAGAGGCCCTGGTGGTTGTTCTATTGGCAAAAGGTTCACATTTCCATTATTGCACTGCAGTAACTCCACACCACACTCCAATTTCAACAGCTTTGTGTTACGAGATGTCAAAGTTGTTAATGTAATCAAAAGCTGCATCGTGAAGGTCAAACCCTCTTTGTCTTTGAGCTGCTTTTCTTGCTTGGTCTACCTGCTGCCTCGCATCTCTTTGCTCATCTGTTTCAGCTTGGTGAGCTGCGAGTGTTCGATCTCTTTTGAAACCATTTTGGTGGATCTACCCTAATGATCAAAAAACAAGTGAGGATGGGGATTCCCATCAGTTTGATACAAAACATACCAGGTTCTAAATTAAATGGCCTATTGACCTTGAAGGTGAAAGGTTTTAGGTTAAAAACCTAATCCAAGATAAGATGTACTTCAGGTCTGTAGGATGAAAAATAAGAACCTGTATAAAGAACAGACAAACAGATAATAGATAATAACAGATACATTTAATTTCACTTAATCATAAAAAGTATAAGTACTCATTATAAACATTTGTGTTCACTTTAAAAACACGTGTAACAGAATAGAACAGCTTGATAAACCATACTTTTATTTAAAGCTATTTAATTAAAACCTCTTCTGTACACCACAAATCAAAAACTCTATTCCCTTAATCTTATACTCTTGGAAAAACTCCAAAACTTCTTACTTCTAAGCTTTACTCTTTTTAAACCATCCACTCCAAATAAAAAAAAAAAAACAAACATAAATTTTGTCATTCTACTCCAAGCTACGCTCCTTTAGTCAGTCTTATATAGCTCAGGTTCTGTGTTCCAGGTTTTAATTAACTGATCACCTGTCCAATGGAAACAGAGCATTTGTCTGCATTCTCATGCACAAAACTAATAATGTTTAAAACCCAATATCTACAGTTTTATACTCCGAAAAATTTTTTAAAGAAACTGACATTTGTTTAGAAAAACTTTACTATTGTAAAAAAACAAAGTGAAGAACGACTTCAAAGTACTGAAATGTGTAAATTTGGTATTTAAAAAAACTAAAAATGAAAAGCAATGAAAACAAAGAAAAGTTAAGTGGTTGGCAACATGAATGGCAATTTATATAATTTTTTAAAAAATAAAATGCAATACGATTGAAACAAGTGTGTTATACATTACATGATTTTCTAATTACATAAACAGATAAGATGGAAAATAGTATTTCAAAATTGTACAGCTAATGTTTTAGAATATTTTGTAAGAGAAAACTACATGTGCCTTCCTACTTCCTTCAAGCTTAAAATAAAACTTTACAGATGAGGCCCAATTAAAAAAAGAAAAAATGTATTTTTAAATGTAGTTAATGGAGAAAGGGTACTTTCCAAAACTAGTTTAAAAATTAGCATTTTGCAAACAACCATTTAAATCTCTGGATAGAAATTGTGAATGTTAAATTGTAAAGCAAAACTGCTCTGAACATTTAAATATGTTTTAAAAAAAAGGTTTTTACATTTACTATATTACTATGAATCCATATTACAAAATGTGAAGACCTGAAACATTGGTTAAAAATGTGGGGAAAAAATATTCTCGCCTTCATGTTTACTGTACGCAGTTGACAACAATTTAGTAGGATATAGTTTTTTTTAATCTGAATTTATTTTAATAATGTGTAAAATAATTTTGTCCTCCTTTCCCTTTCAAATGTTTCAACATTTGACCTTCTTTACATAATTTTCCTTTATTCTTAATTTTATGGCTGTTATAGTATTGAACTAGCATTTTAACATTGTTATTTGTGTGTAATTTTTAATGTCATAAGACAGTTTAGTTGAGATGAGATTTGAACACACAAAATAAAAACATTATCAGTTGGGTTCTTAGTGCAATGATCACAGAAATTGTATAAGATTATCGTATCACTTTGCTATTTATCTATTCTGTGGCGCATATAATTGTTTAATTGTATTCCTACTAAAAACCTGATTTGGGATATGAGACTACAATTTTACAACTAAATAATTTATTGATTTGGATGTGATAATTTAATATTGTAAAGTTGATTTTAATTAAATGATTAAATGATTGATTTTTGATTAAATGTTGAATTCCTTGGGGAGTGTTGAATGTTGAATACTAGGGGAGTTGGAAGGAGACTGGATTATGTTTTCGTGTCTTCGTGTATCCCTGTGCGAAATGTTACTGTGACTCCGGTCTGGTTCACAGACCATGTACTCATCCAGGTCGAAGTAGGTGACTTGAGTACTAATTACGGGAAAGGTGTGTGGAGATTAAACACAGCTGTTCTGAAGGAACATGATTATTCCCTGTTAATTAGAGAAAAGTTGCGGCTATGGCTGGCCCAGAAGAGTACCCGGCCGGCTTTGATTGATTGGTGAAGGCTTAGTGTAGCCTAAAGTGTAGGCTTAAAATCATTTTGCAGCAGTATTGTTCTTTGCGAGCACATAGAGAAAATAGAGAGGTGTGGCGGTTGCAGAGTGCGCTACAAGAGATCTATGAGCGTGGAAATAAAGGTTTGGCTTTCGACTTTCAGGCAGCTCAGGGGTTGAAAGTGAAATTGAAGGACATCTACGTCAAAAAGGCAAGGGATTTTCTGTTCCGTATAAGAGATCGGGTTATGGAACCATATGAAGAGGTGTCTGGCCAGTTTTTCAGGTCAGTGAGGGCAAAGCAAGGGCGGAGGAATTTTGAAGGCATTCGTGTGAATCCAGATAGGGTCCAGAATGCAATATTTGTAGCAGGTGTGTGTGGAGCTGTGTATGGGGAAGCGCAGCACGAGCATCAATACTTTGCTAGACTTTGGTTCTCCTGAGCAGTGCGGCCCCTGTGCAGGTGGACAAATGCCACTCCCATGGTGGAGCAGCAGCCGTGGTTTTATAAGCAAGCGACTGCTTGGTTGAGAAAGTACTCCGGGGCACAGTTGGATGAGGGCTGTATGCGGCACAGGGTTTTATATGAGAGAGCAAGGGAGGTGTGCATACTAAAAGAGTATCCCGGAATAGCGAAACCAGAGCATCGCTGGAGGTTTTTTCACCTTAAGGGGTTACCCAATAGGATGAAGGATCTGAATTGGTTGTGTGGGTGGAAGAGGTTGTTTGTGCGAGAAGTCATGTGTAAACACAAGTTGACGAAGTCTCCTTTGTGCCCAAGGACTGAGTGCGCCGCGGTCGAATCCATTGCTCGTGTTTTGGGGTTGCGGAATAGCACAATCTGTTTGGGATAAGCATCGGCCCTATTCACAAGTCTGTGGCCGAGTTTTAAACTAACTGAGCAAGTGGTATTAGGGGGATGGAAATTGGTCAAGGGGGATGAGAGGATAAACTTTTTGTGGTGGTTGATGGTGTGTCTGACTAAATTGGTCCTCTGGGACTGCAGAAATCATTTGGTGAAGTATGGGGCTGATGTGAGTGTGCAGATAAGTGGGAATGTTAAGTATGAGTTACGCCAAATGCAAAGATATGATTACGGGAGATGGGGTTATCATGTGGCTAAAGAGCGGTGGAAAACCCTTTTGGATTTGGAATGAGGTTTAATGGTTTCAGTGATCTGATTTTGTAAGTTTTGTGATGTTTCTGTGATAACTTGTTTATTTTGTACTTTAATAAAAAACAAGTGGATATGTGGATATACAAGGCGCAGGATACAAGGTGTTGGATGCTGGTGCTGGAAGGGGATACCTATTTTACCTAGGTCAGCCGACGGGCTGCCGCAAGTGCGGTAAGCAAGGTCATGTTGCGGCTAACTGTCACATGTAGAAGGTGTGGGGTGGAGGGACACATGACCTCAGATTGTAAGGTAGGGCTGTCGTGTAATTTGTGTGGGGAGTCAGGGCACCTGTATAGCAGATGCTCGAAACGTCCCCGATCTTACGCGGCAGCAACAGCTACTGGAACAGCGTCAAGCCTAACAGCGCAGTGATATTGAAAAAGCACTGGAAAGAGCAGCAGCAAGTGGCGACGAGGGGGCTTCAGTGCGCTGGAAGGTTTCCGTCCCTGGAGTGTCCCTTGGGAAGAGAGCGGCAGCTGATGACTCAGAAGAGACAGAAGACTTGAGTGGAACGTCATGGACAGGACAAATGAGTGAGGATGAGGAGGGTGGTGACTGGTCGGTTGTGAAGGGAGGAAAACGGAAGGAGACTACGAAACAGCAGGTCAAAACGGGACGGAAGGCAGTGGAGAGTGAGAACTTTCTCTGCTCTAGCATTGGAGGAGACAATAGTGGAGAGTGAGATGGAAATAGTTAGGGAGAGTGTTGGTGAGGAAGGGGGTAGGACGTTGGTAGAGAGTGAGGGTTTAGAGGTAGCAGTAGTGGGAGAGGAGAGTATGCAGAAGGAGTGATGGAGAAGGAGAAATCCTCTAGAAGTGGGAGTGGGACAGCAGTGTCTGGTGTGCAGGAGGCCGGAAGTAAGGGGAGGGAGGTTTCAGTAATGGAAGAGGTGTCAGGACCTTATGCTAATTTGGGCATATGGGGAGCAGAACGCAAGGGGCGGATAATATTTTGTGAAGAAAGTAAAGCATGTTGGGAAAAGGAGCCTTGTAATATTAAGTATAGTAGGAGAGAAGGTTTTTGTATTTTTTTTCTTATAAAATATACTTTATTCTGAAAAACAAATCTCAAAAAGAAACATTAATACTCCACGTAATAAAAACAACGGCGGAACGGCGGTGATTGTCCGTTATCAATCATTGCAAGTGTGGGCAGATTTGCGCTATTATGAGAGTCCCTCCAAACCCTACCACTTGCTGTTGTCCATTAATCCCTGTAAAGGGTCCAAAGTCCTTTCCAGCGCTCCCTCGCCGTGGGGAAACCCCATTTGGCTACGTTGCGCTTCATCCTCCTCCTGAGGTCCGCCAGGATCCTCTCTTCCAGCTCCCTCGCTCCCCACTCGATGTTGTGCCGGATGAGATTGTTCCTTGCGTCCCACAGGCCTTTTTTGTGAGGGACAGCAGCAGCCACATCAGGAACTGTGTCCCCTTGTCTACTCTGGTAGGTGCCAGCCCCAGCAGAATGTACTGGTAACTGAACACCGCACCCGTCTCCAGGAGTTGCATGGTGTTGTCCATTCTGCCCCACACCGCCTTGGCGAAGGGGCAGCTCCAGAACACGTGCTCCTGAGTCTCCTCGACGAAACACGTGTCCCGGGGGAAATGCGGATTCCTGGAGATCGAGTGTCTGTAGAGGACCTCTCTGGTAGTCAGTCTCTTGTGTACGGCCATCCAGTTGAGGTCCTTCAGTTCGTTGTCCAGTTCTTTTGGCTGCGTTCTTTCCCAGACTTGTCTGGGAACTTGCAGCCTTTCGTTGGCGACCAGATGCCCCCTCACCTCTTTGTACAGGGCTCTGTGGTTGGTGCAGAGCTCTGGCTGTCTCGTGGCCTCGTACCTCCTGCTCCACTTGACAGCGTGGGTGTAGAACTCCAGTCGCCTCTCTGCCTTGGGCCCGGTGTTTGACCACTGGACCAAGTGCCTCATCGGGACGGAGAGCCACAGCCTGACAAAGTATTGGTACTTGTGGCCGATGGGCTCCCGCAGCGCCCGACAGAGGTTGCAGAAGAAGATGCAGTCGAGTTTCAGGGGGAAATGTGGGACATCTCGACCCCCTTCCTCGACCGGCTGACACATTCCTTGTGATGCACTTGTACCTGCCGCCCCAGACGAAGCCGAAGATCATCCCTTGAAGTGCTCGTCTGAGTCTGGCCGGCAGCGGGTACACCACCGCCAGGTAAACCAAAGCCGGCAGGATGTCTGCTTTCAACACCATCACTTTCCCTGTGTAGGACAGCGACCGCGTTTTCCACAGACCCAGCTTCGCGTTCACCTTGGCGATCCTCTTGGTCCAGTTGATGGTCTCGTTGTCCTGGCTCTGGAAGGACACCCCCAGTATTTTGAGGGGCTCCGTGCAGAGCTCGAGACCCTCCGCCGCCGTCGTCCTGTGCTTCCAGGGCCCGAAGAACTTCAGTTTGCTCTTTTGGCGGTTGAGCTTCAACCCCGAGGCTCTGGAGTATTGCTCCAGGACCTGCAGGGCCCTCCTCAACCCCCTGTCCGACCTCAGGAACAGCGTCATCGGCGTACTGGGAGATCTTCAGGGTTTCCCCCGCGCCTCCCAGTATCTCCAGGCCGTCGATGACAGGATCCCGTCTCGTCTCCTCTGCTAAGGGCTCTGTGAAGAGAACATAGAGAAGGGGTGAAAGGGGGCAGCCCTGTCGTACTCTGGATTCCTGGGGAATGAAATCCCCCAGGTTTCCGTTCACGTTCACTCTGCTGCCCATGTCAGAGTACAGAATCTTAATCCAGCGGCTGAAACTCTCTCCGAAACCGAAGCGTTCCAGCACCCTGAACAGATAGCTGTGGTTCACTCTGTCAAAGGCTTTCTCCTGGTCCAGGCTGACCACCATCATGAGCATGTTCTGGTCCTCGGCCCAGGCGATGGCGTCTCTGGTCAGCTGGAGGTTCGAGCTGACGGATCGCCCTTCCACCCCACACGTCTGGTCGCTGTGGATGATGTGGGGGAGGGTGGTTCTCAGTCTGCCGGTCAGAAGCTTGGACAGGATCTTTACGTCCACGCAGAGCATCGTGATCGGCCTCCAGTTTTTGAGGTCGGCCGTGTTTCTTCCCTTGAAGAGCAGGGAGATGACGCCCTTCCTCAAGGTGTCTCCGAGTTTCCCCCGGCGGAAGATCTCCTGTGCGACTTCCACCAGATCTGCCGGCAGGGTGTCCCAGAAGCAGGTGTAGAATTCCTTGGGGAGTCCGTCCGGCCCTGGCACCTTGCCATTCTCCATGGACAAGAGCGCCACCTTCAGCTCCTCGGCCGTGATCGGACCCTCCAAGTCCTCCCTCACCTTCTCCGGTACTCGTGCCTTCAGCCCCTCCAGAAAAGCATCGCCTGCCTCCACCTCCCTCTGCTTTTCTGAAAAGAGCTCCATGTAGAAAGCGGTGGCCGCTTCTACCTTGTCGCTCTCGTCCAGCACTTCCTCTCCATCTCCCCGTCTCAGGCTGTGGATCACCCTCTTTTTCTGGGCTCCTCTGACCTGATTGAAGAAATAGGAGGAACAGGTTTCATTATTCTCATAATGCTCCCTTTGTGCCTTTACCAGGAAAGCCTTGGTTTTCTCAGTGTGCAGTTTGCGGAGCCTCTCCTTCAGGTCCCGTGCCCGGGCTTAATTGAAGGCTCCTCCCCCGTTAGCTCAGCTGTACTCCTCCTCTAGTTGTCTCTGGAGTCGCACAGCTTCCTTCCTCTCCCTGGCCGCCTTCTGTCCGCACTACGTCTGCGCCAGGGTTCAGGTCCTGTCCTTCACTGACTCCCACCATTCCACCACGGAGCCGTAGCCGTCTCTCAAATCGACCCAGCTCGTGTAGTCTTTATGGAACAGTGCCCTGAAGTCGTCTTCCTCCAGTATCTCCCAGTTCAGCTTCCAGTACCCACGACCGAATGCTGGCAGGTTGGTGTTAGCCAACCACACCGGGTTGAATACCACACCGGGGACACCGTCGCCGACTCCAGGGAGCAGGTCGTGTGCATAAAGATGTAGTCCAGGCGGCTTCACACTCCCCGGGAGTTTTTCCACGTCGTTCCGGCATCGTTAGGGCAGCACTGAGCTAGCGTCGCTCCCCTTCTCCCAGTCGACATTGAAGTCCCCGCCGAGTACCACCTGTCTGTTGGTGGTGCAGGTCAGCAAACACTTCCTTCCGGATAGAAGGTTCCGTCGGAGCATAGACGTTAATTGCTCTCAACTTCTGCCCCCTCCAGTCGATGTCTGCGACCAGGATCCGGCCCTGCACCACCGAGAAGGAGGAAACCAGCGTCATCTCTGTGTTTCCGAGGAGGATTCCCACTCCGGAAGAGTGGACGCCTCCTACGCTCCAGCATGATTCTCCCTTTGTCTATTCCCTGGTGAATGTCAGCTTGTCGCTTTCATCCTTCAGGTGGACCTCCTGTAAGAAAAACTGAGAAAGACTTTGAGGCCAGATCATGAAAGACTCCCCGTCTTTTCACCAGGTCTCTCAGCCCTCTCACGTTGGTTGTTAGAAAGGTGAGTTTCACTGTCATGATTAAACAAGTGAAAGTTAAAACTCCTCTCTTTGTACTTACAGTGGAAAACATGGGAGTCTACATCTGGGCACTGTTTAGCCTAGATGTAACTCCTCTCGTTCGGGTCCTGGGGGGAATATGCTGGGCTCCCTCCAGGTCTCGCTGGGGACAGGTCCAGCCCTACCATCAGTCCCGGCTCCAGGGCGGCTTCAAAGTAATCCTCGTCTTCCTTGAGGATACTCTCCGCCACCGCTTCGGGAAGGCTCTTTTCTTCCCTTTCTCCAGAAGTTTCGGGGACCTCCAGTTGCTGCTGGGCCTCGGGGGAGGGGGGCTCCACTTCCTGGGCTGCCTCTTCCTGTTGTTCCTGGGCCTCGGTGGAGGGGGTTCCGACTTCCTGGGCTGCCTCTTCCTGTTGTCCCTGGGCCTCGGGGGAGGGGGTTACCTCTTCCTGGGCTGCCTCCTCCTGTTGTCCGTGGGACTCGGGGGAGGGGGGTTCTGTTTCCTGGGCTGTCACTTCCTGTTGTCTTTGGGCCTCGTGGGGGAGGGTTTCCATTTCCTGGGCTGCCTCCTCCTGTTTTTTCTGGGTCTCGGGGGAAGAAAGTTCCTTTTCCTCTAGGACGAGGAAACGGTTCTCCCTCACCACTCTTTTCTTTTGTCCTTCCGATGGTGGATCTGCCCTGCATCTCTTCTCCCGCTTTCTCTTTCCCTTCTTGGTGGGAGTTATCCAGGGTCCTTCCTCCGGTCGGCCATTTTGTCCGTCGTCCTGGCACTATCTTGTGGCACCAGTTCAGCTGGGGGTGTGGCCTCGGCAGTTTTAGTTCTCTGTGGGGGAGGTGCGAGTTCTTTGTTCTCACCTCTCTCCCTTTGTCTCGAGACCAGTTTCTACCGGCCGGCTTCCACCACCTGCACAAACGAAGGTTTGCTTACCTTACATTGGCGAAGGAGGTGTCCCTCGGCGCCGCATCCGTCGCACGTTTTGGCAGCCCGGCAGGTTTTTGCCAGGTGCCCCTTTGTTACAGTTGTGACATCCGATGATGTCACATGTGTTCTCCTTGTGGCCAGACTGTTTGCACTTCTTGCAGAATTCCGGCATTCTGGGGTAATAAAGGTACCCCCTGTCGGCTCCGATGTTGAAGCGGGCCGGGGGCTGCTGGAAACCGTCGACACCCTCTGGGTCCTCTTTCAGGAGGACTCGGTACTGGCGTTTGCCGTACCAGACGCCGGAACTGTCCCTAATCTCCGTCGGTTTGCCCACCACAGTTACATACCTCCCGAGGTACGCTGTTACCAGTTCCGTTGGCACGTAGGGGTTGTATGTGAGGACTGTGATGGTCCTCTGGTTAGTCTTCCTCATAGGCTCCGGCCTGAAATCAGAGAAACCGGGGTGCTTACCTTTTTCTCTGATCATTTTCGTTGCCTTTTTGTATGAGGCGTCCGTGGCCATGTAGGCCTCCATGTATCTCTCTGCCTTGTTGTCTTGCAGGCAGTAGAGATCTCCGGCCACCAACTGCAGGATCCCTCTCAGGAAGGTCCTGAAGAAGGATTTCGCAGTTGGCATCGTCTCTGCTTTCTTGGTCCAGTGGAACCGGATCAGTGTCCTCTTGTCTGCCATCTTTCCTGGAAAGGAGAAAAAGGAAAAAAGGAGAGAAAGAGAGAAAGCAAAGGTTCTGTGGAGAGGAGGGTTTAGCTGCTAAAGGAGCAGCGAGGGAGCCCTGGCCTTTGTCCTTGTGGGCAAAGCCCAGCTAGGTGCAGGCGCAGGAGGAAAGAAAGAGGAGAGCGGAAAGTGCTTCTGGGTCTCGAGGAAGAAAGCAAGCACCGTGGGCAGGCCACGAGTACCTACTCCCAGCCAAGAGGCCAAGGAGACAGAGAGAGAGAGTGGATAGCGCTTCCGAGTCTCGAGGAAGAAAGTAAGCACCGCGGGCAGGCCACGAGTACCTGTGTTGCTGCCGGATCCCACCCAGCTCAGCTACTGCTTGGCCTTAACCCCCTAGGCTCAACCTAGAGCGATACCAGCTCAAGCACTCTTCAGGACTTCGATCGCCTTCTAGACCTTTGGAAAGACAAGAACTGCGGGCATGCCACTTGAACTTGATCTTAGCCAAAAGGCCGAGAAGAGAAGGGTTTTGTATACGTACGATGTCGTTCCCCCTTTGTAGGGCTAAAACTAGGGGTTTGCTGAAGGCATCGCGCTTCATAGAACAGAAGTACCCAGACTTCTATGTGGTGGACAAAGACCAGGTGATCGGTTTTCGTGTTAATGGAAAGAATAAGGGTGAGTGTGTGGATGTTGTTAAAGTGTTAAAGATTTGGGTTGCTTTGAAATGTTTGTTGATAATGGAATGGAATTTGTGTAAACGGTATGGTTATTGCTTGTATTCTATGACGGTTAGTTAATTTGGATGGTGTCATGGGTTTTGGTTGTTTTGATTGTTGGTTATTATTTTGGTTGTAAAATTGTTGATATGTTATTTTAAGAACTGTTTTCTAATAAAAACATAAAAAATCTGTTCTTATCAGTTTAATATCCGATACGTCCCCCATCGGGGGACCACATATTAAACGGATTTTTGGAACAGGGAGCTGGATCAGGAGCTTGCTCCGTCCTCTCCACGCATCGGCCTGGTATTGCAGCGCCTCCGGGAACGGTGCACTACCTTCTCTCAGCGGTGAAAAGACAGACATAGCTAGCAAGCAAGCGAGGTGGACTGGAGCTCCTTCTTCTCCGGTCTCGTCTCTCGTCCATCTGTATGTCTCTGTGTCTCTCTCTCCCCCTCCCCGTCTCCGTGCTCCCTCTGTGCACTTTCCCGCGTCTCGACTTTCGGCAAGCAGGCCGGCCCCCTTTTCGGATCCCGTGCATTTTCCCTCCAAAAAACTTAGTATATACACCTTTTCTTTCTTTTTTTTCGGCAGGCAGGCGTGTGTGTGTCCCCATCCCTCCCGAGAGAGAGAGCTGCCCCTTGCCTCTGCCCGCAGGTGCTGACACTTTCACTAGTAGCTGGCTCGGCACAGCTGCTGCCGGTGGGAGGGGCCTAAGCTAAGGAGGCTGGGCAGCTGGCGCCCCCCGCAGCTGCGGTCGTTGTCGGGCCGTTGACAGAAGATCAAAGAGGAGGGCCCCCGCCCGGGACTGGCAGGAAGGAAGGCAGGCAGGCAAGAGAGAGGGGGAGCAGAGTCCGGCAGCAGGCCTCTGGCTGCAGGGAGGCCGGCAGCTGCGCGGGTCCCGGGATCCAGAGGAGTCGGCCTGCGCCACTTGGTGCCAGCGGAACGCCCGCGCATCGGTCCACGCCTTTAGGGGCATCGCTTCTCGGCCTTTTTGGCCAAGATCAGAAGGTGTGTGGCGTGACCGCGGCCGGACGACTTGTTCAGGAGTACGAGAAGGGCGACGGCGGAGAGCGGACGGCTTTGTGAGAGACGACCTGCAGGGAAGGAGACTTTACCGGTGGAGGAGGAGTCCAGTCACTTGGAGGAACAATTGCTGGTAACATCGTCGAGCCACCACTGGAATCGCTCTGGGTTGAGCCCAGGGGGCGAAGGTGGGGCTCCCAGATGACTTCGGAAGCCAGTAAGAAGACGTCAGGAATGGCGGCCAGACCTTAATTGTCCCGTGAGGGACAAATGAAGGTTACGGTGCATTTTGTGCTGAAAGCAGAAGGAGATAGAGAAGGATGGATGGATGGATAGGAGTGTCTTAGAGAGACATTTTGTACAAGATCTTGGGTGTCAAAAAGGAAAATGTTTTATGCTTGCAAGACTTTTACTGGAAGGGCACGTATGATATCACCTTGTATTCTGGTAACCTTTGTGATGAATTCTGGTCCAAGACTCAGTCTAAAAGAGCAGGCGCCTCTTGACAAGTTTTATATTGAACCTCTGTTTGCCAGAGAAATGCGCACCTTGACTGTGCATATGTACAACCCCCGCATGCTAGAGGAGGACATTGTTACTTTTCTGAGGCGGTTTGTCGACGTGCAAGGGGCATGCAGGAAAATCATTGATGCCAAAGGGTTCTGGATGTGAAAGAGATCATATGCAGTCCGTATGAGGCCAAGCCCCAGGGTATAAGGGGGACTGTTGCATCCGCCCGCCTTCTTTTCCATTGGGGCAAACCGTGGTTATATGTACTACCCCGGACAGCCGTTAATGTGCCGAAACTGTGGCAGGCATGGACATGTTCAGTCAGAGTGTAAAGAGGTAGCCTGTAGGAGGTGCGGGAAGCTTGGCCACCTAGCTAAGGATTGCAACAGCGCCCTAGTGTGTAATCTTTGCAGGCATGTATTCAAATACTGTGCAAAAAGAGCTAGAAGTTTTGCGGACGTTGTTAGGGGAAAAAACTTACCTGGCAAGGATGTGGGTGACATGGCGGCGAACATCTGGCAGCAGCCTGTGGCATCCCAGGAGACAGAAGAACCTGCAGTGGGAGAAAAGTTGGATCCTTTGAAGACACGACAGCCGGAGAGGGACAGACGGTCTCACCATCAGAGGCGGCACCTGGACTTCTGGAAGTGGACAACCGAGTGACTGAGGAAGGGAGGGTTGACCCTTTTGAGTGGTCGACAGTGGGGACTCGGAGAAAGCGGGGAGGGGGTTCCAGAAAAGGTCCAGGGAGGGGAGATCTTTCCTTAGCACAGGCAAATCGGTATACTGCCCTGTTAACCTCCGATGAGGAGGAGGGACCTAGTACAACTATAGGGTTGGGGTTAGAAGAATTTGCTCTATCGAGTAAGGATATTGAAGGTGAGGATGGTTTGAGTGACAGGGGGAGTGAACGTGAGGATGTTTGTGGTGAGGAGGTCGTTTCGGGTGATGTAGCAGGGCCCAGTAAGATAGCGACAGGTTGTGCAAAGCTTACAGAGCTTAGGAGGAAGAAAAAGAACAAGGCACAAAGGGCAAGCTTCTATGAATCGATTGGGGAACCTGAGAAATGGGTAAGAGATGGTTCTAGGGATGAATTCGACTCCCATGAGGAGAAAAGGAGTAAGGAAGGGATATCTACGTTATTTGAGCTGGGACCATCCCTTCAGAGTTTCAGTGAACAGGGGATTCTGGCTGTTACTCAGCTGAAGGAGAAGGAGGAGAAGGAGTAAGGCAAAGTGCAGGAGTGGATAGGGGAGGGGGAAGGTGAAGAGAGGAGGGAAGAGGAGAGGCTGGAAGATTTTTCCGGCCAGATAGTCGAGGAAACAAGCCTGGAGACAGGCTCTCCGGAGATTTTGTCCATTCCTTCCTTTATGAACGTTAGCCTGGTCAGCTCTGTAGAGTGTTTAACTCCAGGGCCCTTTGTGGGTGTACAGGGGAATAGTGATTTAGACAACCTACTCAGCCCTAATGGATAGTTTGTCCATTTGTACTATTAATGTAAGGGGTCTTAGGAAGTATAGCAAAAGAATTGCAGTTTTTGATTTTTTAAAGACTTTGAGGTCAGATTTTTACTTTTTACAGGAAGTTCACGTCAAGGGCGAGGGGGATAGTAGGCGTCTCTCTAAAATGTGGGTGGAGAATACCTCAAGATGGAGCTCTGGTGGAGTTCATTCGGCCGGTCTGGGTATTCTCATTGGGAATGAATGTTTTAATTTGGTTAATTCTTTTGTTGTCATTCCAGGACGAGTGTTAGTGGTTGATGGACAGATAGGGAGGGAAAACCTGAAGTTAATTAACATATACGCTCCTGCACAAAGAAGGCAAAGGAAGGACTTCTTTATAGCACTGGAGCCACTATTGATGACCAATAAGAGGATCATTTTGGGTGGAGATCTGAATGAGGACCTATCTTCTGATATGTCGGTAGGAACAAGGAAAATTTGTTCCCCGTTTTCAAATTACGATCTAGTAGATAGTGTAGCGCACGATGGTGGAGGTGGTAAAAGACCGACTTGGAGTAATAGCCAAGGAGTGGGGAAAAAAGGCTTGATTACGTTTTTCTTTCGCGAAGTTTGGAGACTATCTAATCTACAGTTTTCCCGGCCTGGTTTTCAGACCATGATTTGGTTAAGGTTGTTTTTAAGGGAGATAAGGTCCTTTATGGTTCTGGGTTTTGGAAATTAAACACTATAATCTTAATAGAGGAAGATTATAAAAACTTGATTGCCTCCTGTTGGAAAAAGTGGGAAGCGAGGAGGGCCTTATATGACAACACTGTAGATTGGTGGGAGGATGTTAAGAGGCGGGTAAAAAGGGAAACCATTAGGTACTGCAGACGTAGGAAAAGGAAAGAGAGGGAAGGAATCTCCAATTTACAACGTAAATTGGAAGACTTATATGAACAGAAGAGTAGCGGAACGAGGATAGATAAGGAGGAAATCCGTAAACTTAAGAATGAGTTAAAAACCTTATATATGGAGAGAGCCAGAAGTTTTCTTTTTAAGTTAAGGAACTTCTCCTTAGAATGTAGTGAGGGAAACCTGTCTTGTCTTTTCAAAATGGTCCGAAAGGACCAGAAGAAAATGACATTCGAAGGTATTCAGACAAAGTGGTGGCATCACTGTGGAGGCCAGGGAAATGGTGAAGGTAGCCACTACATTTTATGAAGATTTCTTTAAGGATGAAGTAGCCTCAGGAAACATAGATGAGGTCTTGAACGTTTTACAAGTCAAGATTTAAGATGGGAGTAGGACAAGATTAGAGGAGGATTTGTCCCTAGAGGAAGTGGAGACAGCACTCCATAGTTTAGGGAGGAAGAAAGTTCCCAGAATAGATGGACTCCTGGTTGAATTTTATGAAACTTTCTGGCCTTTAATTAAGAATGCATTGTGGGCAGTTTATAAGGACTTACTGGGAGGGGAAGGCTTAGGACCGACAATGAAGACTGGCGTGTTGTCTTTGCTGTATAAAAAGGGAGACAAAACTTATTTAGGGAATTGGAGACCTATCCAGCTGTTCACAACCGATAAGGTTCTGGCAAAAATTCTCTGTTTAAGACTACGTGAGGTTCTGGCTGAAATCATCGAAAATGATCAAACGTGTGGTGTGAAGGGTCGGTCTCTGATTTGGAACCTACACTTAATAAGAGACACGATCAGCTGGGTCGAGGACAGGCACTTGCCCTTGATTTTAGTAAGTCTCGACCAGGAGAAGGCTTTTGATCGGGTAAGCCACGACTTCTTATGGAATGTCCTGGAGAGGTTTGGTTTTGGAAGAAAGTTTATTGGTTGGTTGAGGCAGCTGTATTCCAATGTCGGTACCCGTGTTAATATCAACGGATTCTTGGGGGATTTTATTGACATAAGGAAGGGGGTAAGACAAGAATGTCCTTTGTCTCCGTTATTGTATGTGATTTATTTGGAGCCCCTGTTAGAACTGATCCGTGCACACAAGGAGATATCGGGCATAGTAATCCCAGGAAGTAGGGGTCAGCAGGCAAAGCTAGCTGCTTACGCGGACGACATAGCTCTGCTGCTGGACTCAGACAGGGGACTTTTGAGAGCGATTGAGGTTTGTCATTTCTTTGGGCAGGCGACAGGGGCTAAAATCAACACTGCCAAAAGTCAGATGAAATATTTTGGCATTTGGAAGACCCGAAAAGAAGCAACAGGAGGACTGACCCTAGTGTCCGGGCCAATCAAGATATTGGGGGTGAACTTTGCCACATGTGGGTCAGCTCGCTTAAACTGGATGGAGAAATTGAATATTTTAAAGGTAAAACTGGGCCGCTGGAAAAACATACAGTTGTCTTACACAGGAAAGGTAATGGTGGTGAAGTCAGACGTTTTATCGTCTTTAATCTTTCTAGCATATGTTTTTCCGTTACCCCCGTTACTTAGAAAGGAGGTGGTAAGATCTGTCTTCACTTTCATTTGGAGTAATAAATGAGTATATTCGAAGGATGGGCATGTACAGGAAAATAGAGGAGGGAGGGAGGGATGTACCCAACATCCCCCTTAAATTAGACGCCATTTATGTTTCCTGTTTATGCAAAGCCTTACAAGTGGACGTGACACATAAGAGCCAATATTTTGTCAGGCTATGGTTTAACTGGACCATGCCACAGCTGAGACCGATATGCAACTCAGGTCCTAAAGCGGATGTAATCCCTTGGCATTACAAGCACTCCGGGAAGTGGTTGAAAAAAAAATGTGTGCTGCAAAAGGCCCTTTATGACCTGGTCAATGTGCGATCAGACACTCCCTTAATAGGAAAGAAAAAAGAGCATTGGGTGAGGGTTCAACCCAAAGGCCTGGACGGTTGCTACAAAGATTTGAACTGGTTAAGCGTGTGGAATCGCCTCCCGGTAAGGGAGGTGATGTATCGACATAAACTTACTAAAACCAAACACTGTCCATATCCAAAATGTGAGAAAACTGAAACATTAAGACACGTGTTTTGGGAATGTGTAACAGCGAAACGTGTGTGGGGTGAATGTCAGCAACTTTTAGTGAGTGTTCAGCCAGGTTTTTTGTTAACTTATTATAAAATTATATCGGCATGGAAGGGCACAGAACGGACAGCAACAGTAGACTGGGTGTTATGGCTGATAATAAGTGTTATTAAATATTTTTGATGGTCTGCTCGGTGTGCTCAAACTAAAGATAACTGGAAGAGGAGGGATCGTGATATATATTGGGAAGTTTGTAGTGAGCTTAAAACCAGGATAAAAAGAGACATTTTAAAATGGAAGTTTCACGCAGCGAAAGATAAATGGAAGGGTTTGATTTCTTTATTTTCAGACTTGGATGTACACTGACAGTCTTTCCTGGTATTCCGTATATTGATTGCTGTATATGAGTTTTCTTTTGTATTTTCATAATAAAATTAAAAAAAAAAATTCTTCTCGGCCTTTTGGCTAAAGCGGCATGACTGCAGTTCTGAGGTCTTAGTCAGGAGGTCGGGAAGGCGCTGTGAGGAATGGACTGACCGGAGGAATGGCTGGATCGGATGGAAGGAGAGACCGGATTTTGTTGGTGTCGACGAGGAGCGAAGGAACTGCGGTGAAGGACGGCGTTGCGGTGTTGGAACGGTGCTGATTGGTGGCGGCGGCTTTGGTTACCTTGAAGACGGCGGCTGCAGTGATGGAGCGGAGCGGGAAGGCGGTGGCAGTTTTTCCTTGGCTGAAGGAGGAGAGGAGGAAGGACTCCCTTCGCTTTAAGCTGAGGAACCTAGATGGACTGAAGATCTGGAATAGAGATAAGTTCAAGAAAAGCGTCTTGATTAACTGTTTGGGAATACGGTTGGTAGACATTCTTTGTTTGCTGGATTTTCCTAGTCGAGGGATTTTTGAGTTGACTTTAGCATCGGGTGTTTTATGTTTCGATGTATGGCGGAAGATACAGGAGAGGAAAGACGATGTTCCGATTAGTGATTTCCAAATTGAGCCGATGTTTGCTGGGGAGATTAAAGTTTTGACTGTACAAATGTCAGACCCATTTGTTCCGGAGGGGGTCATAGTCTCCTTCCTGCAATGATTCGTGGATCTGCAAGGAGCGGGGAGGAAAGACGTGGAATTGGATGGAGTATGGACTGGGAAGTGGATATATCGGATGAGGTTGCGCTTGGGGAAGACAGTTGAGGAGGGGGTAATACACCCCCCCACCTTTTTTGAGATCGGGACTCATAGGGGGTACCCGGAGTATTCTGGGCAGCCCCTTGAGTGTTGGAAATGTGGAGAACGGGGACACTTTGCTAGGCAATGTATGTCGGTGCGATGCAGGCAGTGTGGGTTGATGGGACATATGGCGAAAAGTTGTGTTCAAAGGAAAAAGTGTTATTTGTGCAAAGAGTTTGGTCATGTGTCTCGGGATTGTATGGACAATGCAGTGAAGATTGCGGGTGGACAAGGGGGGTTTGAGATGTCTAAGGAGCATATGGGAACAGATGCTGAAAGAACGGTGGATGAGGAGGGGGATAGTGTGTGTGAGTCAGAAAGTAACTCAGGTGAGGATAGTGGTGTTAGGATGAGTGGTAGTATGGTGAGTGTTGAGCGGAGCGGTTGTATGGTGAATGTGGCAGGGGGAACGGAGGGATATGAGTCTGAGAGCAGTGATGAGTCGGATGTGGACGATGAGGAGTATGTGGTGCCTAGGGAAACTGTGACTAAGGTGGGCAGGTGCTTTTCTGTGCCTGTTCCGCCAGAGATTATTGAGTATGGTCGTTGTACGCCAGACAAGAAGTTTAGATTTCCGAAGGATCTATTTTTGAATGATATTTATGGGCCATTTAGTGGCGTAGGTATTAGGTTCAAATGGAAGGATGGTATTGTAGATCAAGTGTTGGTTAAGGATGATTTGGAAGATAGAGCACGAGAGCTTTCAGAACTTTTATGTAACAGGATGTGACAATATGTGTGGCAGAAAAGAAAGGACCATGAAAAGAAAGGACGGAAAAAGAAAAAGGGTGTGGGGAACATATCAGAGGAAGAGATGGAAGAGGAAAGCAGTGGGGAAGTTTAACTGTGTAAAATTGGGGAGGGATGTTGCCTTGAATAAGGGTGTGTTGAGATATTGGTTTTGCTGTGTAATGGTTTCGTTTATTTTTTGAAAGTTTGATTTTGTAAGGGGGGAGTTTATTTGATGTAGCAGATTGATTTTGTTATAAGGGGATATACTGGGGGTTGTTTTGCATAAGGGGCGGTAAATGTAAATAGGATGAATTGGTGGATTTTGGGCTTTTTTTGTGGGGTTTGGTTGGATTAATGGGTGGGGTAAGTGTACATAGGATATTTTGTGGGATTTTAGTTGAATTATTTTGGTTTGTTTTGAATAACTTGTGCTGAGTATTGATGTTATGACATTTGAGATTGTGTGATGGTTCTGTTTATAGTGGGAAAGAGAATTTGAGTTGAACGATGTATTTGGAAGGAAGGGATAATCTGCAGATATGCTTTTGTATTTGTATAATGTGGGTATTGAACAATTTTTTGTTTGCATGAAGGGGAGGTTGTGATGGGGGTGGGATTGTGTTTTGCATATGGGACGGGGTTATGCTAAGTAGGTGATTTTGAGAAGACGAATGTTGATTTAGCGGTGTAATGTTTTTGTTTTTTTTGTTCTTTATGTTTTTGAGAATTAGGGATTTTTTGCATTATTGTAATAATAATAAAAAAAAATTCTTCTCTGCCTTTTGGCTGCGATCTCAGTACGTGGCTTGACCGCGGCTGAAGGAACAGTCAGAAGGAGGGAAGGTGAGGGTTTTTTTTCCCCCCAGGCCTGCCTATAGGCTAGGCAGGAGCTTTTTTGCTTTTTTTCTACGTGGCAGAGGAACAACAGGGAGGCGAGGCTGAGGAATACTATCCGGTTCGTCTTGCGAGAGGAAGATGGGATCCAGGAGTTTGTTCACAGGGACACTTTTGAGGACGTGGTTTTGGAGAAGGCTTTGGGTGTACACTCGGAGGATACTTACTGTCTACAGGATTTCCCCGGGAAAAAGGTATTTGACCTCTCCTTGATTTCCGATGTTAGATGCAACGAAGTTTGGACAATTGTTAATGCACGTAGAAACGAGGAGCCTTTTAGACATTTCTACATTGAACCTCTATTTGCAAGGGAACTGCGGTCATTAACAGTGCACATGTTTAATCCTTATATTGTGGAGGAGGACATTGTGAGCTTTCTTAAGCGCTTTGTGGACGTGCAGGACGAAGGGGTCAAATTACTTGATAGAAGGAAGTACTGGAACGGAAAGAGGAGGTACCGAGTGCGGTTTCGGTTCAGCGCACAGGCAAGGGATGGTTTGCTTCAAACCGCCAGCTGCTTTCACTATAGGATTGAATAATGGTTACTTGTTTTACCCGGGCCAGCCCCTCACATGCAGGTGTTGTGGGCAAGAGGGTCATATGGCCCTTAATTGTGTAGTGCAGGTATGTAAGAGGTGTGACGGCATCGGTCACGTTACGTCTGCTTGCACAGAAGACATTAAGTGTAATTTATGTGGAAAGCAAGGCCATGCTTATAGGGAGTGCCCCAAAAGGGCAGGTAGCTATTCTGCAGCCATTAGCAGGCCTCAGAGGGAGGAGGAAACTGTGTCTGCTGGCCGAAAGGACTCCAGGAGTGAGGTAACCGGCACAGACACGATGGAAAACTTGGTTGTTGATCCATTGGTGGAACAGGAGAGGGCGAAGGAAGGTGTTTCAGGGGCCGATGGCAGGCAGACATTGAATAAGGAGATGGAAATGGGTCAATCAGGAGAGGAAATCAGTCTTGACACACCTGAGCTGGACTTTTTTAAATTAATGGCGGAGAAGGTGGTGAATGTGACTCCGCAGAAGAGCTGGGGGGATAAAATGGATGAGGAGGAGAAAGACGGTGCTTCGACCTCCAAAAAAAGTTAAAAGGAAGTCAGCTGAACCCGAAGAGCTATTTGTGAAAAAAGCGGACAGAGATCCGGAGGAACCGCCACAGGGTGATATGCAAGCGTCTGAGGCTCCAGCCCCCTTTTTATGCTTAGTGGAGGGAGAAGAGGAGGGAGAGGTCAGGGAAGAGGAGCAAGGGGAGTTAGATGGCAGCGGCTCCTCAGAGTCCTTTAGAACATCGTATGTCCCTGACACTGAAGGCACTCATGAGGGAAGTGGCGCTGTACTTGCTCAGGTTTCAGAGGGCGGTGTAATCCCAGGACAAGGGGAGGAGGGCCTCTGGCTGGACTCAGATCTTCCCCGGGATTTTGTAGAGCTTTGTAAATGGGACAAGAGGTACAACAAGGTTCTATGGCTCGCTGGTTTCGAGGAGCAGGAGATACTAAAGAGGGACATTCAGTACAATTGTGTGCATGTAGGGAGAGAGGTTCAGCGTTTCCAGTTGTACGGAAAGTCCCATGCAGAAATTGGCTCCAAAAAGATTCTCCTGTCCGACATTGAGAAAAAACGGCGAAGCAATGCGGGCATGGCTAGGGAGGCCTTTGCGGCCGGAGTAAGCAGAAAAGAAGGCAGAATAATGAAGAGGCTTGAAACATCTTCTAACTTCTTGAAAAGGTGTGAATGGATGGATGGAAACGTAAAGTTTCCGAATCGTGCCGGTGGGCTTAAAAATGTTTTAAGGGCTTTTCCGGGGGTTAGTCTTGAGAGTGAGGGTACCTCTAGAAAGGTCACCAAATTATATGTTTATGGGCATAAGGAGTCAGAGGTCAGAGACGCGTATATTGCTGCCATGAAGATTATTAGTAAATGGGAAGAGAAGTCCTAATTATACCCTAGATGAAGATAGTTACTCTCAATGTGTGGGGGTTAAGAGATAGAATGAAGTGTGTTTTTTGCAAGAGGTACACCTAAAGAACGACAAAGATGTTATAGCCTTTACGCGTGAATGGGACAAGGGTGGATCTCGGTGGAGTGTGGGCGGGGTCCATTTGTCTGGTGTGGGTGTTTTATTTGGCTGTCATGATATGATTGTGGAAGAATATAATGTAATAGTGCCCGGAAGGGCTTTGAGTGTGGATGTGTGCGTTGGCAACAACAATTTTAGATTTATCTGTGTGTATGCCCCTGCAATAAGCTCCTTGAGAGCAGACTTTTATAAGGAACTATACCCGCTGTGTGCTATGAACAAGACACTTGTCATTGGCGGACACTTCAATGTTGATCTTAGCAACCAGGAAGATTCTGGGGGGAAACAACTGCGAGTGCTTTTAACACGTTTTAATCTGGTGGATTGCTTTTCCCGTGTCGTTACTGGAGCAGTGGCAGCAACATGGAGGAACACGGCAGGTATCGCAAGGCGCTTGGATTACATCTTCGCCTCAAGGGAGGTGACAGTTGAGAGAGATCCTGTCCAGCCAGTGTGGTGCTCTGATCACAGTATCATTGAGGTTGAATTGCATCTTATGCGCAGGTCTTATGGTAGAGGCTTTTGGGGAATGAATGTTGAGGTTTTGGGTGAGAAAGCTTATATTGAATGTATGAAATCCAAATTGAATGAGTGGTGCGGTGCTAAGAAGAACTATATCCCGGTCCTACAGTGGTGGGATGTAGTGAAGAAGAAAATTAGAAAGTTCACAAGAGAGTACAACCTCAATCGCCGGAGGAACGGGAACTGAATAATCTCTATACACAGCTTAATGAGGGGGAGGAAGTAGATATGGAGGAGATCGCTGTCGCTAGGGCCAGGCTGAAGGCCTACCATAGACAAAGAGCTAGGAGTTTTTTGTTCAAGGCCCGTATTGATGCCCTGCTACAACAACAGACATTTTTCGCCTTTCTGTTCAGGCAGGTGAGATTTCAAGATAGGAGAAGAATGAGCGGGGTCCGTGTAGGTATTGATAAGATAGTAGAGGACTCTGATGGCACGCTGGAAGCGGTCCATGCGTACTATCAAGAACTCTTCTCAGAGGAAACTTTAGAAGAAGAGTCGGAGTCCGCTGTGTTAGAAAGTATTTCTGCACGGGTGTCAGAGAGTGGTAGGTGTCTCCTGGAAAGGCCTATTAGCTTAGAAGAACTCAAGGAGGCACTGGCCGGGATGAAAAACAGGAAAGCGCCTGGCTTAGATGGCTTACCTGCGGAATTTTCTAAGGCATTTTGGGGCATACTGGGGCCTATAATGCTTGAAATAACAACGGAGGTCGTTACTAAGAGAAGGTTAGGGGACTCCATGTGAGAGGGGGTTTTGACTTTATTGTTTAAGAAAGGGCAGGCGACGGACTTAGGAAATTGGAGGCCGCTCACTATGTTGTGTACCGATTATAAACTTATCGCCAAGGTACTGGTGAATCGCTTTAAGGAGGTGATAGGGTCTGTAATAGGTAAGGATCAAACTTGTGGTGTACAGGGGAGAACTCCTTTTTGTGGCAAGTGATGGAACACATGGGTTTCGGACATACGTTTATTGGCTGGTTGAAGACCTTGTACGTGCAGGTGGGCAGTAGGGTTGTGGTCAACGGCTTTATCGGGAAGCTCATAAAACAAAATTCAGGAGTAAGACAAGGCTGCCCTTTGTCCCCGTTGTTGTTCATTCTTTATATAGAACCTTTTGCGAGAATGATAAAGTTGACCCCAGATGTGGACGGGCTATTATTGCCCGGGAGTGGCAGCGAACACGTCAAATTGTCTATGTACGCGGACGATATCACATTGGTATTGACCTCTGACCATAGCTTGCATAAGGCTTTGGCTATTTTTGAGGAATTCGCTAAAGTATCAGGGGCCAGACTAAATAAATGAAAGAGCAAAGTCAAGTTTTTTGGGTCATGGAAGGATAATGAAGGAGGGATATACGGGTTAGATTTTTGCAATGTCCCCTTGAAAGTATTGGCCATCTCCTTTCAAGATCAGGGGATGGTACATCAAAACTGGTTGCAAGCTCTAGAGGATACAAGGTTGAGACTGCAGCGATGGAGCAATAGACTTTTAACCTTCGTGGAGAAAGTCGTAATATTAAAAACAGAAGTCTTACCTGCTCTGATGCATCTCGCCAATGTCTTTCCAATGCCTACAAGATACAACAGATACCTTGTTAGAGTAACTTTTGTTTCTTTATGGAATAAAAAGTACGAGTACATTAAGTGCATTGACATGTACCGCCCAATTGAGAAGGGTGGCAGGGGTGTCCCAAACATCCCTGTCAAGCTTAACTGTCTGTATGTGTCAGGGTTGTGTACCGCTTTAAGACAACCCTGTAATGCACAGCTCTCAGTTTTTTGCAAGGTTTTGGCTCGCCAGCAGCATGCGTCATCTTACCAGCTGGAGGAATGACATCCCGCATGGGGAGGACTTGCCGTGGCACTACAGACATGCAGTGTCCTGGGTGAAGCATCACCTGACAGGGGAAGACCCGCCTCTGTTGAACCACAGGGCACTGTACCGTGCTGTGATGGAACGGGAGGAAGCCAAGATCGTTGGGAATGTTGCCACCGAGACCTGGAGGAGAGTCCAACCCAAAGGCCTGCGGTTGGATATGCTGGACCTGAACTGGCTGGTGGCTTGGAAGAGGCTTCCTGTGCGAGACGTTTTATACAAGCACAAGCTTACCAGGCAGGCTGGGTGTCCATGAGTGGACTGCCAAGCGGTCGAGACGGTTGAGCATGTCTTCTGGTTTTGTAACTTTACACAGCGCATGTGGGAGAAATGTACACCTTTGTTAGAAGTTTTGGAGACGAGTTTCAAAATCAATCTGGCGACCATAATGTTTGGTGGTGGGGGGAGGGGGAGAATAAAAAAAGACAGCTTTTGTTTTATGGTTCTTGATCAGTTGCGATAAAGTAGAATTGTGGGCTGCTAGAAATATGTTAGTTAAGAAAGGGGTGGTACGGAGCGGGGGTGGGGTATGGAACAAAGTATTGTGGGATGTTAAAAGTATGGTAACAGCTGACTTACGTAAATGGAGCTACCATGCAGTAAAAGAAAAATGGAAATACCTAATGGATATGTAGAAAGAGTGTCGATCCTGAGTTTCAATAAGAATATCATTGATGAAGTTACGTTGAAAGTTTGGGACATTGTTGGCGGGTTTGGTAAGAAACCACCGTGAAGTTTATGTTGCAAGTCGTATGTTTTTTGCTAGTTTTGTTTTTGCTGGGTGTGTACTTAATTTGAATATGGGGTGGGGTTATGGTAATGATGAGTATTTTGAAGTTTGTTTTTCAGTTCCCTTATAGGAGTTTATTTTTTTGTTATGGAATGCTTTTGTTGTTGTGATTATATTTTGTATGATGCTTTTTGTAATAAAGAAAAAAAGTCTGTTCTTATCAGTTTAATATCTAATATGTTCCCCATCGGGGGACCACATATTAAACGGATTTTTGGAACAGGGAGCTGGATCAGGAGCTTGCTCCGTCCTCTCCACGCATCGGCCCGGTATTGCAGCGCCTCCGGGAACGGTGTACTACCTTCTCTCAGTGGTGAAAAGACAGACGTAGCTAGCAAGCAAGCGAGGTGGACTGGAGCTCCTTCTTCTCTGGTCTCGTCTCGTCTCTCGTCCATCTGTGTGTCTCTCTGTCTCTCTCTCTCCCCCTCCCCCTCCCCGTCTCCGTCCTCCCTCTCCGCAATTTCCCATGTCTCGACTTTCTCGGCAAGCAGGCCGGCCCCCTTTTCGGCTCCCATGCGTTTTCCCTCCAAAAAACTTAGTCTATACACCTTTTTCTTTTCTTTAGGGGAGGCAGGCAGGTAGGTGTGTGTAGGTGTCCGTCCGTGTGTCCCTCCCGAGAGGGAGAGCTGCCCCTTGCCTCTGCCCACAGGTGCTGACGGTCTGCTATCGCTTGCAGCTCGCTCGGCACGGCTGCTGCCGGTGGGAGGGGCCTAAGCTAACGAGGCTGGCCGGCTGGCGCCCTTGCGGCTGCGGTCGTTGTCGGGCCATTGCTAGAAGATCAAAGAGCAGGGCCCCCGCCCGGGACTGGCAGGCAGGAAGGCAGGCAGGTAGGCAGGAGAGAGGGGGAGCGAGTGGAGCCCAACTATCCGGCAGCCGCGTGTGTACCGGGCTCCAGAGGCGTCGGCCTGCGCCGCTGTGCGCCAGCTGGATGCCCGCACGCCAGCCCAAGGCCGGCGTCAGGCATCGCTTCTCGGCCTTTTGGCTGAGATCAAGCGTGTGGCCTGACTGCAGCTTATTTCTTGGCCAGAGGAAAGAGGAAGAGGGATCGCTGGTTTTCGGGGACTACTCGAAACTTTTTTTCTACGTGGCGGATTTTTTCTGGCCATTTTGCTACTACAATGGAGAGAGGATCAACATCAAGAGAAGGAAGAGTGAGACACGCCGTGCGCTTTGTGCTGTGAGCTGGTGGAGAGAGGACAGAACTTGCTTCGAGGGACGAATTTGAAGAAGAAGTGATCAGCAATGCTCTGCACCTTGAACGCGAGCACGTTTATTGCATTCAAGACTTCCCCGGTAAGAAATGCTTTGATGTTTCTCTTATTTCGGAGAACCTAGTTAGAGGAGTTTGGGAAGTTGCTAATTGCAGAAAGGACGAAAAGCCTTTTGTGGATTATTATGTTGAACCCCTGTTTGCTCAGGAACTAAGGACGCTGACAGTGGCAATGTTTAACTCCTATGTGGCTGAGGAGGACATTGTCTGCTTTTTGAAGAGATTTGTGGACATTCAGGGCATAGGGGTGAAGGTTATGGATAAAAGGGGTTTTTGGACCGGGAAGAGGCGTTTTAAGGTGCGCTTCAGGTCAAATGGGTCAGCCCCTGATGGCCTCTTACATCCACCTGCGACCTACGAGATTGGACCCAATCGAGGGTATTTGTACTATTATGGACAGCCATTGGTGTGCAGGCGGTGCAGGAAGGAAGGGCATAATGTAGTGGACTGCAGAGAGCGTGTGTGTAGAAGATGTGAAGGAGTGGGCCATTTCACATCTGAATGCAAAGAGGAGATGAAATGTAATTTGTGTGGAGGTGAGGGGCATGTTTTTAAGGACTGCCTTTTACAGAAGAGGAGCTTTTCAGAGGTCGTTCACGGATCAGCAGAGGCACGACCAGGTGCAGCTCATAACGAGCGGAGACAGATTGAAGCAGCTGAAGGCTCTGATAGTAGGGGCACTGCTGTTAGTGAAAGAGCAGATAAAGAAAAGACTGAAAAAGAAAAGACTGGAAAAGGGGGTTTTCAAAGAAAACCACAAGGCACAACCCTTTTTGCGGTAGGCCAAAAGAAGGAGAAGGTCTGGGAACCGCTTGGAGGGGACGTGCTGAGAGCCGAAGGAGAAGGGGCGTGGTCAAATCGTGGTCAAGGAAATGTATCAGATGGAATGTGATGAGTTTTTGGAGAGCTCAGAGACGCCAGGACTGGGCTTTTTGAAAGTAGTCATGGAGGAGGTGGGGCAGGCGGCGCGCTGAGCCCAGGGACCAAGTTGGGGAGAGAGGGTGGAGGAGGAAGAGGACGATGGCCCGTCCACTTCAAAAAAGACCATGAAGAGGAAGGCCCCGGAGCAAGAGGATGTGATGGTAAAAAAGGCAAACAGGGGTTCAGAAGACTTGCCACTGGTTCAAGTGCCTGTCTGAGACCCTGGACATGGATTACATATCTTTTGAGGGTGAAGAGGAGGGAGAAGTCAGGGCAGAGGAGCTCACAGATCCTCAGTGGCCTCTTTTATACTTGAGACAGAGAATAGAAAAGGGGAAAGCACTCAGACACTCACCAAAGGTGTGGGGGGCTCAAGTAGAGCTGAAGAAGGGGAGTGAGGAGGGCTTCTGGCTCGACTGAGCTCCTTAGGGATTTTGTCGAGCTCTGTAAGTGGGATGAAAAGAGCAATAAGGTTCACTGGCCTGCTGGATTTGAAGATCAGGAGCTCCAAAGGAAAGGGATTCAGTACAAATGTGTGAGTGAAGGGACAGAAGTGAAACGTTTCCAAGTATATGGAAGAACTCACATGGAAATAGGGTCCAAAGAGTGCCTCTTTTCCGACATAGAGAGGCAGTGGAGAGGAAACGCGGGGAAGGCAAAAGCAGCCTTCACTGTGGGAGTCTTCAGGAAGGACGGGAAATTTATGAAGCAGTTGGAGGCCACGCCTGTCTTTTTAAAGAAGTGTGAATGGGAATGTGCAGGAGGGCTTAAAAGTATACTGAGAATGTTTCCGGGAGTGAGTTTTGAAAATGAAGGGAATGCTAGTAGAATCACGAAGTTGTTTGTGAGTGGGCATCACGAATCGAAAGTCCGGGATGCGTACATAGCAGCAATGGACATTTTGAGTAAATGTGACAAAAGTCTTAAAGGCCCACTTGTGATCATGAAGTTTTTCATTTCAAATGTTGAGGTTTTTGGAGAGAGGGTGTGAAGGGAGGTTGTCTTCCAGTCACAGAGGACTTTGACCTTTGATGTGTTCCTTCTACACGAAGTTTATTTTTGGACTGTGATTGGGCTTTATGTTTATGGAAGTTTTGAAAGGACTGTGAGGGAAGCGTATATACGCTTCTCAGGTTTACTAAGGCACTGGGTAAAGGAAAAGAAATGTTGAAGACCTCTTGAAATTTCTCATGTTGAAAATACTAACCATAAATGTGAGGGGTTTGAGGGACAAGGTTAAGAGAGCGGCGTTTTTTTGTTATTTTAAAACTTTGGACTTCACTGTATGTTTCTTGCAGGAAGTTCATCTGAAAAATGACAGAGATGTGGCAGATTTTACAAAGGAGTGGGATAGGGGAGCTTCCAGATGGAGTGTGGGTGGGGTGCATTCCTCTGGCGTCGGGATCCTTTTTGGGTCCCACGACCTTGTGGTGGGGCAGAGCGAAATTGGTGTGCCTGGAAGACTGATGAGTGTGGATGTGACGGTGAGTGAGTGTAGTTATCGGTTTATACGTGTGTATGCCCCGGCGGTGGCTTCTCAGCGCCACACCTTTTATGTAAATTTTATGCCCTTTTGTTTGACAAACAAGAAGATTATTATGGGAGGAGATTTTAATATTGATTTTGAAGACAAGGACAGCCCAGATGTCAGGAGAGTCCACAACCTGCTTGTGCAGTGTGGGTTGGTGGATAGTGCGTTAAGAGCTACAGCGGGGAAAGCAGGTCCTACGTGGCAGAATGCAACAGGGGTGTCAAAAAGATTGGAATATGTTTTTACCTCCAGGGGTTTGGGGATAGGGAGAGTGCTGACAACACCTTTCTGGCACTCTGACCATGATGTGTTGGAGGTGGTAGTCACAGGTAGGGCAATTGATTTTGGAAAGGGTGTGTGGAGACTTAACACAGAGATTTTGAATGAGGCTGCATATAGGGATTTAATTAGAAAGAAGCTGGTGTATTGGATGAATGCAAGACAGGAGCAGACTCCCATCCTGAAGTGGTGGGATCTAGTTAAGAAGTGGATCCAGGAAGAAACCAGTATTGCAGAGATAGGCAGAGAATGGAGAGGAAAGAGGGAAGGATTTTACGAGAAGGATTGAATAGGCTGTTTGTGAACTGTAATGATGGGCTGCCGGTTGATCTGGAAGAGATCAACACACAGAAAGAAAAGCTTAGAAGGTATTGTTGTAACAGAAAGAACAAGGTTCTGGATCCCGAGATGAAGTAAAACAGATGAGTTTATTGCATGCAAGGATCAATAAAGCCGAAGTCTTGTTTCCCGCAAGAAACAACAAAACCGAAGTATTGTTCAATGTGCTGGTACAAACTTTTGGGTTATATAGTATCTTCTTTTCCGTTTCTGACGTCACTCGGTCTGATGGTAAAGAGGGGGGGGTCATGGTATTTGGCCAGTTAAGAGATCCTGGCCAAATGGTCAGTTTAAGATGACACCCAGGGGGGTTCCTAGCTTGCATCTGGAATCCTTATCAGTTAACCCCCTTTCCTGCCATAAACCCCAGCTTGTGATTTAGAAGTCTAAACCTCATACAGAAAGGATTAAATTTAAACCCCCGTCTTCACATCTTTCTTCAGTATTATGAGAGGAAAGCTCGTCATTACCTTTTTAAACTGTATATTGAGAAGTTACAGTTTTCTGAAATGTGTTCTGCATTCCAGTTTAGCCGTATGGGGAAGAGGCAAAGCAGAAGGGTGGTGGAGGGGCTACAGAACCGGTCGGGACAAGTAGTGACCGACAAAGATGGGATGTTAGAGGCAGCGTCAGAACTCTATCAAGACCTCTTTTCCAAAAGAGAAATAGAGGAGGATGCTGTCGAAAGAGTTTTGGGGGCTGTAACATTAGCACTAACGGAGAAAGGATGGATATAGAAGGACCCCTCATTTTAAGTGAATTAAAGGAGGTTCTGAGAGATTTGAAAAAGGGTAAAGTGCCTGGGATAGATGGTTTGCCTGCAGAGTTTTATCTTACCTTTTGGGAGGATTTGAAAGACCTGTTGCTTTTATTGTTGAAGGAGGTTTTTATAAAGGGCTGCTTGGGAACTACCATGAGGATGGGGATTTTAATATTGCTTTATAAGAAAGGGAGGGCTACCGATTTAAGTAATTGGAGACCGTTAACACTTTTGTGTACAGACTATAAGATTTTTGTTAAAGTAATTGTGAACAGATTAAAAAGAGTGTTACCATCAGTGATTGGGATGGAACAAACCTGTGGGGTCCAAAGGCGTAAAATCAACTGGACTTTACAGTTAATAAGGGATATAATAGCATGGACAGGGCAAAGAGACCTACCCTTTATGTTAGTTAACTTAGACCTTGAAAAAGCCTTTGACAGGGTCTCCCATGTTTTTTTGTGGAGAGTGATGGCGCGAATGGGGTTCGAGCCACAGTTTGTGGGTTGGGTTAAGACCCTATACAAAGCAGTTGGGAGTAAAATCCTGATAAATGGCCATATAGGAGGCACTGTATGGCAGGAGTCGGGGGTGAGACAGGGATGCCCTCTCTTGCCGTTACTTTTTGTTATATATATTGAAGCGTACGCTCATTTGGTGTGTATGTATGGAACCGAGGGTGGAGGGTGTCCTGGTACCGGGAAGTGGAGGGAAGAGGGCTGATAGCATTATATGCCAACGACCTCACCTTGTTTATGAATTCAGATGCTGACCTGCAGGGGGCGCTGGAACATCTGGAGGTTTTCACCAAAGCATCTGGGGCTAAATTCAATAAAGAAAAAAGTAAGATCAAGTTCTTTGGAGGGTGGAGAAACAGGCAGGACAAGGTGGGTGGCTTACAAGTTTGCAGGGATCCCATGAAGATACTCGGGATCTCCTATAAGGAAGAGGAGACTGCCAATTACAACTGGCTAGCTAAACTGGAGAAAGCGAGAACTTGCCTCAGCCTGTGGAAGAACAAAGGCCTAACTCATATTGGTAAGGGGCTCATAGTAAAGATAGAAGTCCTGTCCATGTTGAGCTAGTTGGCGGCTGTCTACCCTATGCCCCTAAGACTGAATAGATACTTAACAAGAGAGATCTTTTGGTTTATATGGGGTAAGAAATACGAGTATATTGCACGAGCTGATATGTATAGACCAATAGAGAAGGGAGGATGGGGGGTACCACATTTGCCCATGAAAATCATTGTATTTTTGTGTCTTCTGTATGTGCTGCCTCTAAAGAACCTATTGTACATATGGCCCATTATTTTGTGTGGTTTTGGTTGGCCGGGAAACTGCGGGGAGTGTTTAAATGGGACAATAAGGCCCCTCATGGGGAGGACCTGCCCTGGCATTACCGGCACGCGATGACCTGGATACAAAGGCATGCCAAGGATGTAGAGAGTGGGGTGTTGTCCTCAGATTGCCCTGTGGTTAGACATCATGGCCAAGGACAGAGCGGAGCTGGTTGGAGGACTGCCAAATGAAGCATGGAGACGGATCCAACCCAGAGACCTGCAACATGATTTAATGGATCTTAATTGGTTCATAGCTTGGCAGAGACTTCCTGTAAGGGATGTATTGTACAGACACAAGTTGACATTGCAGAAAGAATGCCCAAGAGCACAGTGTAATAAGTTAAAGACTGTTAGCTATGTCTTTTGGGAATGCGGGTTTGCGAAAAAGATGTGGGGAATGTGTGATTCTGTGTTGGGGATGGTGGTACCAAATTTTGTAATCACTTTGAATGTAATATTGTATGGACTAAAAAAGGGAACATATCCAAAAGAGACAACTTTGGTGTTATGGGTACTGATGAGTCTTGTTAAAATGGAGTTATGGAAGGCACGAAATGGATTGGTTAAAAATGGGGTACACGTAAGCGTGGTAGGTCTGTATAACAGGCTGTTATATAGAATTAAGTGAGAGGTAGTATTGGATGTAAAGAAAAGGGGTTACCACGCAGCTAAAGAAAGGTGGAAAGGTTTATTTGTACATTACATGTCCTCATTTGAATTGCTTTATTTTGGATTGAGTGATGGTTTTGATTTGTGTTGCCTCCATTTGATAGGTTGGCAGAGTTTGTTTTTTCTGGTTGGTTTATTGAATTAATCTGGGTGTAAGACGCTTCCCATTTTATTGGATGTTGAGCTGCTGGCCAACTCTCGTCCCAAAATAAATTTCAGTTTCCTCCATCTTGACAGTACTTGTCTCTCACTTTTACAACCATTTAGAAGTGGAGTCTTCCTTTGACTTGTGTGGAGTTTGAGTTCTTTTGCTCACTTATCTAAAGTGTGCATTAATTGTGTACGTGAGTGTGCACTTTCGTTAGGCAACTAAGGCTTACTTGTTTCCAAGTCTGTCCTTCTTCTAATAAGTTTGATGTCCCTGTATTGTAATTTATGTTAGATAGTTTAGGGTAGAATAGTGAGTTTAGGTTGCGAAAAACCTTTTTTTGGGCTGGAGTAAGGTAGGTTTGCCTTTTCCATTATAACAAGATAGTTTTTCTAATTTTCTTTTCAGGCACTCACTATTATACTGTTTTGGAAAATGACAGAAACGAACCAATATCCGCGTCACCCCCAATTGTCCCGTCACCCTATATCTGCCCCTGGGGAACGGGTCCTAGTGTTTAAATCAACTACTGTTATTCTTTAATGTTTTACGTTTGCAGCTCCTTCATCCCCTAGTGAAGGAGTGAGAAAAAAATAAGGTGGGGTCTGGATGAATGATAAGTGAGGGTTTCAGGATTAAGGATTTTTTCACAGAAATCTTTGTTAAACAAATGAGAGAAGAAGGGTTATGTTTACAAAGGCCAGTAATCTGAGATCAGTTTATCAATGTTGAAACTGTACCCTAACATTTGTGGTGCCACGGGGGTAGTTGACACCGCACTGGGTGTGGTCAGGCTCCCATTCTCCTCTGTCATGCCCCTTTAAAAGCTCTTTTAGGTTCCTTTTCTTTATCTTACACACTCTCCTCTGACAGTGGTAATCACACTGACCCCCTCATCAGGGTAACAGGATACATGACTCCACATTCCATTACTTCTGGGCCCTTTGACTTCGGAGTCCCAAGTTCACCAAGTTAAACCTGTTGTCCTCACTGCTAGGAACCTCCTGCTTCCAGACCCCAACACAGAGCCTCCTGCTTCATTAGGTCACTGTTTCACACACAACCAGTGCCTCAGACTCCCAGGTCCGCCTCCAGCCCTGACATCCTCTCCCAACGCCACCAGGTTGGGTTACACAAATACACACTACCTACATCACCGAGTCTCTTAGGCACTACACACCATGCCGAGACCCAACACACTGTCCCTCTCCACTACACACACTCACAACCTTTCTGGCACCTCACTCACACCCTTAGGTTGTGATCTCACAGCTGCTAGCGCACCTCACTGTGCCCAGCCACCACTGCACTCTCCCAGAGGGTGCAGCTAGGTAGACCCCACTCGCTTCCCCGATACCGATGTATTGCCAAGGGGAGGGTCCATCTACCACAAAACCCACTCTGGTCCACACACACACCAACTCAATTAACTCACAACTCACTCATACAGTGGACACAACAGCCCTACTCGCACTCTAACAGGATGCTGTCCCTTTAAATCTTTTGATGATCTCATAAATATAAGACCAGCAGCCATATCACTCTGCAACTCACTGAAGCCAAGTAGGTGTGAGCCTGGTCAGTACTTGGATGGGAGACCTCCTGGGAAAAACTAAGGTTGCTGCTGGAAGAGGTGTTAGTGGGGCCAACACAGGGCACTCACCCTGAGGTCCATGTTGGTCCTAATGCCCCAGTATAGTGACGGGGACACTATACTGTAAACAGGTGCCATCCTTCAGATGAGACATAAAACTGAGATCCTGACTCTCTGTGGTATAAAGAGTAGTGGTGTAACCCCGGCATCCTGGCCAAATTTCTCATTGGCCCTTACAAATCATGGCCTCCTAATAATCCCCATCTTGAATTGACTTCATTACTCTGCTCTCCTCCCCACTGATAGCTGGTGTGTGGTGAGCGTTCTGGCGCATTATGGCTGCCGTCGCATCATTCAGGTGGATGCTGCACATTGGTGGTGGAGGGGAGTCCCCATTACCTGTAAAGCGCTTTGACTGGAGTGTCCAGAAAAGCACTATATAAGTGTAAGCAATTATAATTATAGGGCTCCATTTCTTCCGTCAGTCTCCTGGCAGATAGGTGTTTTCACTCTTTTCCTCTCAGACTATTCCTCTGCACAATCCCTCCAGAATTGTTGTTCTCCTACACCCCCTCACAGGGTTTCTACAGTGGCTAATCAAGTCTTTGTTCACTCATACCCAGCAGAGTGCCTTTCCAGCGTTGCCCCGACTATTAACGTCTCCTGTCAGGCTTGGTTTCCACAGCAATTCGTCTTCCTTATCTGAGGCTCCACCCCCCACACCACACATTCCCTGCATTGTACCACACATTGAAGAAGTGCTACACCTTTATCTGAGCCAGTGACTCTGTACATGTCCACCGTCTAGATGCCGACAAGAAATTTTAGACTAAAGCGCTCGCTAATGAAACTCCGAGATATTGACTGATTTGGTTTTGTACTCCCCTCATTTCACTGAAAGAGAAAAAAAATCATACAGTACTTAAATTTAATGGAGGGCGCTCCGTTTTATTAATGGACACTCAAACCTGTGGTTTACAGAGATATAGACGTGGGTAATGTCCTTAACATTTGACACCCCCCCCATATGCTTAAGTGAAAAATTAATTTAAAAAGTCATTTCTTATTGGTTTAATTTGTCATCACATTTCCAACTTGACTCAAAGAGAATAAAAAAGGTTGTAAAGTTCTCCACAGCCCTCTCAGTCAAGAACCAAGAATTCACATAGGGAGCTGCATCAGCATGCATAGGCTTCAAAAGATCAACTAAAGAGGGAAGAAAAACATTTCAGAGAAAACAATGTTTCAGGTGTGAAGAATACAGAGCCCCAATTCAATTGCAGACTGAACATGTCCCCACACTCCCTTCACCCACTGAAGTACTGAAAGCTTTACAGTATATGGTCAGTTTCACAGACAGAGATGGTAATTCTGGCTTTATGAACTCATTCACACCTGGGATTAGCTTTTTTCAAAATAATGTTTTTGAAAATGGAACCAGGTACATTGTTAATATAAAAATTGCAACCTTCTTCACAAATCACAGACATTTTAAAGATTGCGGTTTGAAGGTTCTGCGTCATCTGTTGTCGGAGTTATTGACATGTGAAGCATCCAGTCTCAAAAATAGACAACTTACCGACACTTCTGCCTATCTCCCTCTCCAACTGGACCCTACCACCGACTACTAAAAGGAAGTCATTTCCACCATCCCCTTTCTTATCAACAGTATGGAACTCCCCCAGGAGGCAAACTGGCTCATCATTGAACACCCCCCATGTATCGCAATTTTACGTACTCTCCAAAATCCACAAACCGGACACCCCAACGAATCAGCGTGCAACTGTCCGACTACATACATCTCGGCCTCTCAGCAGCCTTATGAGACCACTGGTTGAAGGTCTTCCCTCATACAATCAAGGACACCAACCACATGCTCCAACTTTCCCCCCCACCAATTTTAGGGCCCGAATGCTACATTTTTACCATGGACATCTCTTTACACCATCATTTCCCATAATGACGGTCTTACAGCCCTCAAGCACACCCTAGACAAACACAGTGCTTGATCTACCAACCCACACCCTGGTATGCCTTGCAGAATTGGTTCTTGCACTGAATGCATTCTCATTCAATAACCTTTAGTTAGTGGAGTTGCCATGGGTACCAGAATGGGACCCAACTATACCAATTTGTCAGCTGGGTAGAAAAATGCTTCTTTGCCTCCAACACGGCTTTGTCCCCGACCTCTACAAGCGATACATTGATGACTGCGTCGTTGTTGCTACATGCTCTAATGACCAGCTAGAGCACTTCCTGCATCAATTCACTAACTCTCACCTGTCCCTCAAATGTTAACTGTATCTTCCACCACTTCCGTTTCTGGACAAGTTAAGCTGTTAACCATCCACAACTCTAATCCTCGGTCTCTTACAGACCCACAGATTCACACAGCTATCTCCTGTACAGCTCTGTTCATCTCACTCACACCAAAAACCCTCCCTTTTTCACAGTTCCTCAGGCTACATCGACTCCACAGTGACGACATGGATTTCCAGAACCAAGCACTTAAATTGTATTTTTTCCCCAACAGGGGATACCCCACACACGTTATCAATAGGGCCCTCACCCGGGCCAAAAACAGCCCTCGGCTCATCCACCAGGAACTCCCGGTCTCACAACCACATTCCTTTAGCGCTTCCCTACCACTAACACACTTTCTATCCCCAGGACCATTAACAACTACTCCATTTTACAGGGTGATCCCTCCATCGGTACCCTTTTTTCTAACCACCCAATTTCATACCACGACCATCCAAATCTACGTAAACTTCTGGTTCACAGCTCCCTTGACTGCTTGCAGCAACCATCCACACCAGGCACTTTCCCTTGCAACAGAGCTCTCTATATCACCTGCAAGTACACATCTAACACCACACTCATTCAAGGCCCCTCAGGATGAGTCCGGATCACTCAGATGACACCTTGTACCTCCAGCAATCTGATTTCCGCTTCCGGTTGAGAGGGAACGCTGGTGCGTTTGGCTGCCTCTCCTCACTAGTTTCTCATTTTTTATCTACTTATGTCTTTTTCCTTTTTTGTTCTCGGCAACAATGATTTCTAATTTATCCATTTTTATCCACTCCACGTTACAAATTCACAAATGCGACTTCCACTTACATTGTGAATTTGCTCAACTGAAAACCTTTCACCACTTGCTTCTGCCTTACCCTGGAATTCCTTCCATCTTGTTACACCGTCTTGATTCATCGATCATGTCTCTGAGGTACACTGCACTGCAACCTCAACTAAAACAAATCTACTTCTTGCTGAAAGACATTCAATTATAGCCGTTTTACTGGGATTTTACGACCGAGTCACTACATCCATCGCAGCACAGGACGCCGTTTCTTTCATTCGTCTGCCAGCAGAGTCTCTATCCCCGCCTTTCGGCACATGACTAAGTCCATCCCATACCGGCACCGACATAAAAAAATCTCCTCTTACTACTGCACCTGAAACGCACTCCGCTTCCCCCTGCATCCCCGAGCCTGGCCAGACCAACGCTACTCAATACCCGCTCCCTAAACAACAAGGCTCTTCTTTTATGTGACAAAAAAAAGAACTGGACCTTCTGTGCTTAACAGAAACCTGGTGCAAAACTATGGACTCCTTTTCAACCAACTACTTCATCCTGGGTATGGTTTGTTTGACCTTCCATGTCTTTCAGGCAGAGGCATCATTATTTACAACCATTTTTACAGTCCAAGTCCTATTACTATACCTCATCCCTCTTCTTTTGAGGGTCTTGTTTTAAATGTTTCTATCCCCCAATCTACTATTATTGCCACAGTTTATAGACCACCCAAACCCAGTGAAGCCTTAGGTGAGTTTGCTGATTTTCTCTCATTTTTATGCCTTAAGTTTAAAACGATCCTTATTCTAGGGGACTTTAATATACACATCGATTCAAGGTCTTCCAGTCTGGCTAAATACTTCCTTTCTCTATTGGGATGCTTTGATCTTACTCAGTTTGTTTGTACCCCTACACACAACAAAGGACATACCTTAGATTTAATTATTGCAAATGACTCATCTCCCACTGCTCTCCCCTTGATCTAGGCCTCTCTGACCACTTAGCCATTCTCTTCAATCTGGAATTACCGGTTTCTAACACTTCCCCCCCACGCTCTGTAAATTTCCCACAACTAGCGATCAATTGATCACCCAAGGTTTGCAAATTCTGCTCTGTTACTTGACAGTGCTCTTTTATCTACCCTCGACACCTTTGTTCCTTGACAGTGCTCTTTTATCTACCCTCGACACCTTTGTTCCTTTAAAAACTCGAACCATCTCCTTCTCTCGCCCTGCCCCCTGGTACAATGACCATCTGCGATCCATGTAGGCAGCCTCTCGCAAACTTGAGTGTAGGTGCGTAGGAGTCTACTAGATCCACCCACTTCTCTCACATCATTGAAAATCACCAAAACAACCCCAGACATCTTTTCTCCACCATCAACAGACTGCTCAAGCCAAACTGCCCTACGACATTACCTGCCTCATCACAACTTTGCAACACATTCTTAGATTTCTTTAGTTCTAAGATTGACAATATCCAGCATCACATTCTTTCCATTACGCATCATTCCCACACCTCCTCCCTCCTCATCCAACTTCTCTGGTTCCCTTCTCTCCAGCTTCTCTCTTCTTGACTCAGGATCCCTCAACAAACTAGTTACACGCATGAATCCCACCACATCTATTTTAGATCCCATTCCCACCACTTTATTTCAGTCCTGTTTCTCTTCTCTCTGACCCATTGTCCTCAATATTATACATGAATCCATGAGCACTGGCATTGTACCAACGGTCCTCAAAACTGCTGCCATTACCCCCCTGCCAAAAAAAGCCTAACATGGCTCTCAACAATCTTAATTTTTTACCCCATCTCCAACTTAGCCTTTCTTGCTAAAATTCTAGAACGTGCTGTCACACTTCAGTTACATAAGCACCTCATGACATAGCCTTTTCGAACCCCTCCAGTCTGGCTTCCGTCAACTTCACAGCACAGAAACTGCCCTGGTCAAAGTCACTAACGATCTTCTAATAGCTTCTGATTCTGGTTCTCTTTCTATACTCATCCTTCTTGATCTCCGTGCTGCTTTTGACACTGTTGACCATGACATCCTACTTTCTCGTCTTAAGACTGTGTTTGGAGTTTCTGACACTGCTCTCAAATGGTTCAAATCTTACCTCACTGATCGCTGTCACTTTGTCTCTCTTAATGGGTACAGGTCTGAAATTGGTCTTAAGTCTGGTGTTCCCCAGGACTCAATACTGGGCCCCTTGCTCCTCAGCATTTACATCTTCCCACTTGGTCAGCTTTTAAAATCACATGGCCTCAGCTTTCATTTTTATGCTGACGATACTCAAATATACATCCATACCAAACCTGACACTGATGTGGCTGTCTATATTCTAATTGCATGTCTGACAAATTTGGATGACTCAAAACTTTCTTCATCTTAACTGCGACAAGACTGAAGTCATGCTTATTGGCACCCCCCATCAACTTCGTAAAGCCAGTCCTGTAACCCTATCTGTAGATGGTTCTGTACTTGAGCTTCAATCGAAATTGAAAAACCTTGGTGTTATATTTGATTCTGGCTTAACATTCGATCCCCATGTGCAGCATACTGTCAAAACATCTTTTTTTTCACCTCAGAAATATCGCTAGACTACACCCTATGCTATCTTTAACTGTGGCTGAAAAGCTGATCAACATTTGTATTCTCTCGAATTGACTACTGTAATGCTCTACTCGCTGGGGTATCTAAATTACTCTGGACAAACTGCAGTATCCCAAAATTCAGCAGCCAGAATCCTGACCAGGTCTAGTGCAAGTGATCACATCACTCCTATCCTGGAGTCCTTAAACTGGCTTCCTGTCAAATTCCGTGTAGACTTTAAAATCCTCATGCTCACCTATAAGGCTCTGCATGGCTTGGCACCTCAGTACCTGTCTGAACTATTATCGCCCTACTCCCCACCTCACAACCTTCGCTCTTCTAATTCTGCTCTCCTTACTGTCCCCCAAGCCCGTCTACATTGTATGGGTGACAGGGCCTTCTCCTGTTATGCCCCCAAGCTCTGGAACTCTCTCCCCAAGGATATCAGAGAGTCACCTTCTCTAAACTCCTTCAAATCCAGACTCAAAACCCTCTGCTTCAGAAAAGGGTTTACTTAACTGGTTCCATTCTTCACCCCTCTGCTTTTCCTAGTACCACCATCCACGGTCTCCTCTATATATTACAATTGTGTTTTATCTTGTGTATTCTTATTTATTGTTGTCATCCTGTAAAGCGCTTTGAGAAGCCACCTTTAAAAAGCACTATATAAAATAAAGTTTATTATTTACTGTATCTCTTGCAGTAAATCCCCCGTCATCTACATTGGAGAAACAGTAAGGAGACTCGGAGACTACTTCAGAGTCACGTTAGGGCTGTGAAGATGAAAGATTTCTCCAAGCCTTTTGTTTATTTCACCTCTGACGGCCATGATCACACTAATTTCTCCATCTCTATTCAAGAGGTTTTCCCCAACTCACACATCGGAAAGACTACAGAAACCAAAATTATCCTGCAGTTAGGATCACACCTTTCCTCTTCTCTCAACAGACTCATTTTCTTTTAAATTCTCTCTATTCATTGTAGGTTTCATTTCACATCTCTTCACCTATCCTGACTTCACACTACGCCTGATTGGCCTCTCGCTTTGACCTTCGATTGACCTTTGCTTACTGCCCTGTCTCTCATATCTGAAGAAGGCTCCACAGCCACAATGTTGCATTTTTGTTCTCCTCTCTTACACCTATTACTTGTTCCTTTTCAGCCTACGTATGCTGACACAGCTATCCACCTGAACTGTATCAAAATAGGAGTTTATATAAGAAAGCTTTCTTTAAATGAGCAGAAAGTCACCTTGCTCTTACATGCTGCTCTGTTAAGGAGAGTTTGTTTTAACACACTGCACCCTTTTGAATGGGCGGGTTGGGCAGAGTGAAGGAGACTGAAATAAATGACAAGCACTATCAGCTTTTCCCTTCCCCCCAGTGCGAGTTGATAATGTGCTGACTGGCACAAAACATTCCCTCCCATTTTTAATCATTCTGTGTCCTAATCTAAGCCAGTGAGAGAGTAGGAAGAGACAAAAGTGAATTCTGCCTTAATATCAATTTTACCTTCATTTTTTACTTTGTAAATTTGTATTTTATTTATTTTCCAATAGTCAGAATTAATGTATATTTGAACAAAGTCTTGTAAATGTTTTTACAAGAGTGGGAGAAGTGCAATAAATTACTACATTGCAAATTGTATTTATTACTAGTAGTTTATGCCAACACCTGACTATTTCAAAATAAAATTTTGAATTAAGTGGGACATGCAGAAAAAAAAATCAAGAATAGTCTGTGGTATTTGTATAAATTAAACTTCTATTTTTTTTTAAATGAGAAGCCGCAGAGCGGTCTTTATGGTTGTGGGCAGTATTTTGTCAGCAGCCTGCTGATCTGCTTAATGCTTGTAGAAAATGATATTTTTCTGTATGAGTGTTGCATTTACAAAATGTGATTAAAACATTTACAAAAAATCTTACACAAAGACTAAGCTGATTGCACGGAAGAAAAATCACCCATTTTTTGTGCATAAAAAGCGTTTTTAACTAAACCTGTTTTGGGATTTTAAAGTCATGCAATGTCTAATTTAGGCAGGCACAGGTTATCGTTTCAGATTTTTGATTTTCTGTAAAATTGAAAGACTCCGTTGCCCACCATGCCATACAATGTTGTTACATTTTTATGTTTGAGACTGCTGAATGTTTTAACTGATGCATAAAAATGTAACCTAATGCCTTCTCACGTTACGAGCTCTCATACACATGGGACCTGCTTTATGCAAACTAAGGTTTCTATAAATGCAATTTATGTCACACACAGCATCTGTTTGGGGTTTACGACACTGTTGCTCTTTGGGTTTTGGGGGTTACCGCTTTACAGCACTTGGGTGCCTTGGCGGGTTTTTGCCCTGCTGTGTCAGTTACGAGTTATGCACAATAAAGAGCTGACGCCTGTGAAATCTGTCCACCTCAGTCTCTGGTTTTACACAGTGTAACAGTGGCAAAGATGAAGCTTTCACTCCCACCACATCCCCTGTTCCACACCAGTGCCCTGGACTCGCTGGCTGGACTCTTGAGACTTACTGGGTTGCACTTGACCTCAAACGTGCCGACTGCCCGGAAAAAAAGCGATCCTCGTACACTGCCTAGGGACAGAGGGACAGCGCATTATCCACTCTCAGCTCTGTTGTAACATACACTGAAGCTGTGGAATGTCTGAAAGTGCAGCTCACCACCCCCAGAGTGTCATCATCTACACGATTCTCTTCAGACAGCGCAAACAGCAGCCGGATGAGTCTGTGCATCAGTTTGTTGCGGACTTGCCAGCCCTGGCCTCTTGTCAATTCAGCACGATGCAGGGCGAGTTCATAAGAGACCATCCAGCAGAGCACATGAATAACGCGAAAGTCCAAGAAAGACTGCTCGCAGCACTAGATGACCTAGCGCTGAACAAGGCTATTCAAATAGTGTTTCAAACGGAGGCTGCCACTGCCTTGTCCTCTTCACTAGCGTTCTCCCCTGCTCCTTCTCCCGCACGCACTGCCTGCCATGTGGACCAGCTGCAGCGGCTGGGCAGCCCAGACTCACAAGACACAGACGTGCTGCACATGCGGCAGCTGCACGAGTCTCCTCCCAGCTGCCGAGAGAATCACAGTTCACCCTCTCATGCCACCAGGGATCAGAACTGCCCTGCCGAGCATCCGTGTCAACCATGCAGCAGGATGAATCACTTTGCTAAAGTCTGCCATTCAGCACCCGCCCGCCTGCGACACTCAGCTTCAGCTTCGCCGTCCTCTGCTCCTACCACAGTTCATACAGTGAACAGAGTGCCCAGGGCTTCCAAAATGTGCACCGTTGAGTTGGACAGTGTGTATATTCCCCTGCTGCTGGACACAATCTCTCAACAGTGGAGCAGTTCTTCTCCCACCTGCTTCTCGGCACCATCCACCACCCTGTGCGGTTATGGCAGTTCTAAAATTGATAGAGTGGGCTCACTCAGCTTACCAGTGCGCTATGGCTCCAGGTCTATCTCTGCCTTGAATGTCCACGTGTCTTGCAATGGCACCAGCTTTCTGGGACTGGACCTTTCACCTCAGGTTCTCTCTGCTTCACAACAGCGGCTCAGCCATTTGCACTGTCGGCTCACCGTGGCAGTCCCAGTGGCCTGCAGTGTTCCATGGCCTTGGCTGCAATACCACGTTAGGCCCCCGATTCACACCACCGTGTGCCCAGTCATCCAGCCACTACGCCGAATCCTGCTGGCCCTCCGCAATAATGTCACTGCTGAAGTCCAGAGACTCGAGAAGGCAGGCGTCATTGAACCAGTCAACGCCTCCCCATGGGTGTCCAATCTGGTGGTTGCAAAGACGTCTGGGGCTCACGAGTCTGTGTGGACCTGAAGGTAGTGAACAAAGCTGTCATACCAGACAAGTACCTCCTCCCCACAGTTCTCTGGTTCCACTGTATTTATGAAATTCGGTCTTCATCAGGGATACCTCCAGATTCCTCTCCACCCTGACAGCTGGAACTTCATAGATGTCGTCACACACAATTGGCATCTTCCGCTACACAAGGGCGCCCTTCAAATTGAGCTCTGCCCCCAGCTGTTTCCAGAAAGTGGACATCACTTTCTTCACCGGAATCCCTGGAGTAGTCCATCATGATGACATTGTGGTTTGTGGCCGAACCTGTGCCAGCCATGATGAGCGCCTCCACAGGGTGTTCTAGGTGCATCACCACAACCACCTCGCCCTCTACGGAGAGAAAATGTTTTCCGCTGAACACCGAGTTTGTGGATTTTCATCTTACAGGTGTCGGCCTCACCCCACTGCAGTCCAACATTGAGGCCATTCAGCACATTTCAGAGCAACACAGGTCACCTCCTTCCTTGCATTCTCTTCAGACAGCACAAGCAGCAACCTACTATCTCAAACAGCAACCTGCCATCTCCAGTTTCTGCCACACTACTCAGCCACTACAGCCCCGCTGCGTCAGCTGCTGCAGAAGGATGCCCCTTGGGTTTGGACTCATGCTTGGTCTGAAGCCATCCGTCTCCTGAAGGCTCAGCTCACCTCACTGCCAGTCCTGACACTTCGACCTCTCCAGCCCCACCTTCGTCACTTGCGACACCCCCAGCAACAAAAGGCAGTATGACAGGTCACACAGGGTGAAGCCACGTGGGATCACAGTCCAGGATTGGGTCCAGATCCAAAGGCCCAATCAGGAGCATAAGCTCCAGTCTTTTTGGTCTTCTCCTTCACAGGTCACCTCTCTGATGGGTCACAATGGCCATGAGCTACAAATGCCCCTGGACCCCCCAGGCGAGATCGATGTCCTGGTGGAGCCATCCGTTCCTGTGGGAGAGCAGCCCAATAGCCCCTTCTCCACAGCCAGCCACGGTCCAGGCCAGACCAGCCTGGCTTAAATACTTAACTTTTTTTTATTGCTTTTATTTTGCTTGCCAGCACTACTTCCAGCTGTGCTTTTCACAGTCTTTGAGAACTGCGATTGTTTCATTTTCTGAAGGGGTGGGGGGGATGTTATGCTGCACACAGTGTCCATTTGGGGTTTACGACACTGTTACTCTTTGGGTTTTGGGGGGTAACTGCTTTACTGCGTGTGGGTGCCTTGGCGGGTTTTTACTAGTATTGTGCATAACTCGTAACTGACACAAGAGCAGACGTCTGTGAAATCACATTGCGTGACTTTAAAAGCTGGAAAACAGGGTTTACATAGCAGAAAGTTGCCTTGCTCTTATAAGTGGCTAAGCTGTGATATCTATGTTAGGCATAGTTTCTGCCTAATCTGTCTGCTGCTAAAAAAAATCACACCCGGCTTTTCAATGAGCACAGACAGATCAGCTGGACAGGGAAGAAAACAATTATCTGCTGTCTGCTGCTGAGGCTGGGAGAGAAAATCACACCCAGCTTTTCAATAGAATTGCATTAACTTGCTAATGTGTCCATCACATTTCCTGGCGTATTGTTCTAAATTTGAGTATTTTATATTGTGTTCGAATTGAGGAAAGAATAGTTGCCCAGATATTAGCTAGTCAGTATAGTACATGTTTATCTGTACCATTTGTCGGGACAGACAACATACTGCACTGTAGCTTTGGTAAGGAGACGGACTATGGCCAAAATCAAGAAGACTCTCACACCAAATAATGAAGACGAAAAGAAATGGGAAGTCAACAAGAGACATTGTACAGCTTTTGGCTTCGGTGGACATCTTTTTGAAAGCACAGTGAGACGACATTATAAAGGGGAGAGAAGGCAAAGAGAAACTAAGGTAACGAAGCAAAGGTAAATAACTTTGTAACAATATTCTATTACACGTGAATACAACTACACATTATTTTTATAAATGTTGATTTCTTTTTTTGTTTAAGTCCTATTGTGCGAGCCATTGACAAACTGACAGAGGAAAATGATGAGCTATCAGTGGTGCAAGTTCAAAGACGGCTGTGGGCTGACCTCGGTGCAAGCGTGAGTCCGACATCAATAAGAGTGCGCAGAGGGCTTGGACGGAGATATATAAAAAAACCCAACACTTGCCCCATGATAAGGGTAAAAAAAAAAGAGGAAAGGCTCAAACGAGACAGGGAGAGGCATTTCATGATGTACTTTTCACTGGTGAAACAGCAGTGGCTCTGGAACAGTTTTCAACCATGTCATTTTGTAAAAAGGGGAGATATGTGAACAAGTCAAAGCCAAAATATCCACTGAAGGTTCACGTTTGGGGGGCTATTTCTAGAAGAGGCCCGGGACCACTTCTTATTTTGGAAGGAATTATGAATCGTGAATTCTTCAAGGAAGTTGTGGTCAAACAGCATGCCGCCCCATATACCAGGGAGCACTTTGGATCAAGGCACCGTTTCCTACAGGACTACGATCCAAAACACACAGCAGCAAAAGGTGAGGCTTGTAGCAGAGGGAGTGAACTGGATGAAAACTCCAGCTGAATCCCCAGATTTAGATCCAAGAGATGGATCCCCTGAATTCCCTGATGTATTCCCTGAAAGACTATTCAGAAAAACTCAGCACAAAGCAAGAACTGATCACTGCGATTTACAAGTTCTGGGAGGAAGAACTGACAGAACAAAGTTGCAACAATTTTATTAACAGGCCGTTCCGTGTTCTTCCCAAGATTGTCGAGCGCGGTGGGGGACATTCGGGTATGAGATTTCACAGATGCTTTTGTTCCATCTTGCATTGTCAGATTGTGAATCAATACAAGCATTTAATTAAAACACGCATTTGTGATTTTAATCCAAATGGGGGTAACAGGGACTATTATAAACGCCCAAAAATAAATACACAGTAATAGTGTTCTACATTGATTTTTTTAATTATGTGATAGACAAAAAACAGGGCATTGACTTTCTCTGCAAGCTAGTCGAAAAAGTAGGCGAATCAAAGCTCCAAGCCCAGTAGCAACAATTAATACAGTGTATTCTCCTGTCAAGGTATAAAATAGAACAATGCAGAGTACACAAGGTGGTGATGCATTGGGAATGTTTGCAAATGTTGCAATAATTATGCAGTATATGCTTTTGGGAACACATTCCTTTTTGGAGCAGGTAATTGCTCACTTCTGCTGCCGTAGAGCGTTTTGGAATCTACATGCTCATAGTTAGACAATGAAAAGGTCTCTGGAATAGGCTGTATAAATGATAAAGCAGAGGCTATGGAGGAAAAAAATCACTATGGAAGCACATCCACAACGGAAAGCAACTGGTTTGACATGTATAGTAAAATGTGACACCTCTGCAGCATCGAGTGCATATCCTACAGTGTGAGCTCATTTGCAAGGCTACTAAAAAAGGTCGATCGAGTTAACAGTCCAGGTGTGGCGAGTTTCGACTGCCTCCTGCCAGTCTTGGGCGAAAGTAACCCGTCTTTCATTGGAAGGGTCGCATATTCTACTCGTACATGAGAATATAATATAAATACACCAAGGGATTTGGTTAAGTTGAGTTCCCATTACAAAAAAAATCTGCGAGCCTGCACTAGAACAGCCATAGTATGGAGACAGACTTCATGGGAAGAGACATGGAGCTTCAGCTGCCTCAGATTGCAAAGTGCGAGGGGTAAGCAAATACAGTGGGCTTCATCTGAAATATGCGATTATAATTGATATTAAAAAGGTAATATTGCTGTATTGATTTATCCTTTCTATTAGAAATATTTCTTCACAGCCTGTTCTTCAGGAAAATACCGCACACACAAAACGATCTTCAAAGACTACCAGGACAGTCAAAAAAGATAGCAGTAAGACAGATGAAAACAAGTTTGTGATGTCTGGTCTGAATACTACTAGATGACGTTATTTCTTACATGGATTCTGTTATTCTGCCACAGGCTGTGGGTCTCTGCTCTTGACCACTAGCCAGGGTGCCAACGTGCAAAAGCAGCACCTGTGTGAAGACTTTTCTGCAGCAGTGGGAGCAGTACAACTCATTACTGGGAAGGGTTGGGAGGTTGAAGACGCTCCTAAAGATGCAGAAGTCAGAGACCGTATGTTCAGGCAGTCAACCATAAAAGCATGGGTTCAAAACGTAACCCGTGGCCTTTCATTAAGAATGGAAACTTGGGATGCACAGTATGCAGAGATCTGCTGTCAGAAAAAGCACTTGGGATGCATTTATCTGAGGAGTGGATTAATGGAGATGTAAGTAGCCCTTTGCAGAACCAGTTGCAGAAAACAAAATATTGTAACGCTACAGGGTTCACGTGGGCACCCTCGCCTGCTACCGCATCAGGTCGGCCCCCCACCGTCGGGGACTCGAACCCGGGCCTCCGGCGTCACTCAACAGGGACCCAGCCTGTTGAGCTAAAGAGAGATCTCCCCTCAGCCCAGCGGCTGCGGTCCCTGCTATTACAGGGAAGGGCGGTGATGTCACCGCTCTGGTAAGCCAGCTCTCACACTCAATGGTGGCTGTATGGAAAACACCGTGATAGCTTATCACATAAAAGTGCCGTTGATATTGGAGAGACGAAGCAAAAAGAAGGTACTTTAAATGAATGCTAATTCAAGAAACCACAGTTTCATTCAGATCTGCCTATATGGTAGCCAAGAAAAGACTAGCTTATAAAAAGTTCACTCCTCACTTTTTGTGTTGATCTGAATGGACCTCCTCTGGAGAGATTCGATCCTATGCCTTTCGTATCATCTGGGATTAAAGCAGGCCACCGCCTGTCCACTTCATGGGCAACAGGATGGACACCGAAGACAGCTGGGCCCAGACCTCTGTGGTCACTTCTACTGTAAAGGTCAGAGTTTTACTCTGGTCTCCACGGTGGATGATTTCACTGACTTTGTGTGAACTCTCTCAGTGGTGTTGCAGCCTTGGCCTGGAAAGTGTAGCCAGGGAGTCTAGCTGGACTGTAAGCAATCGTTACACCATTACACAATTTGGACTAGGAGGTACTCTGTTAGCCTTATGGAGATGACTTTGATGGTCTTACCCAGTGCATCACTGGCTACATAAACTTCTGTGTTGACAGTGCAGTGCTTCTCCAATAATAAACCCTGGGTCACCAGTGATCTGAAGGCCGTCCTAAATAGGAAAAAGAGGGCTTTCCAGGCAGGTGACAAGGAGGAGCTGAAGCGAGTGCAGAAAGAGCTGAAGCTGAGAGTTAGGGAGAGCAAGGTGGCTTATGGGAGGAAAATGGAGGACAGGCTGAGGGAGAGCAATGTGAGAGAAGTGTGGAATGGCATGAGGAAGATCTCCGGATACAAGCTGTCTGGCGGCCAACAGAGTGAGGTCTGTTTTCTTTAACAGATTCGATACAGGGTCTAATGTCCATTCACCTCACAGGCCTTCACCCCAGACACCCTCTTCATATCCTCAGTCACCCCATCATGAGATCCCTCCTACTCCTACTCCATCTTCACCTGCCCTCCTCGGCCTGTCCATCACAAATGACCAGGTCAGAAGGGAGTTGAGGAGACTCCATGCAGGGAAGGCAGAGGGTCCTGACGGTGTCAGCTCCAGGGTGCTAAAGATCTGCGCAGACCAACTGGGGTCAGTGCTTCAGTACATCTTCAACCTCAGCCTGAGATTAAAAAGGGTTCCGGTGCTCTGGAAGACATCTTGCCTGGTGCCAGTACCCAGAAAGGGGCACCCTCAAGTCTTGAATGACTACAGACCAGTGGCACTGACATCACACCTAATGAAAACTCTCTAAAATATGGAAACTGTCAATTTATAAAATGTCCTATTTATCTGTCACTTTCTTTCCGGTACAGATGACATTTATGTTTATGTTTTGAGCTTGCTCTTGCTATAGAAATAGCTAAGCAACTTAATACTATTACTTATCAAGGCATTGGTGGTGCTGTTACAAAAGTAGGCAACGTTTCATCTTTAGATTTGCACCTGTCAAGAAGACAAGCTAACAAGTCACTCTTGTTTAAGTTTTTTCCAACAAAAGGCGCATAGTGAATCTGCAGAGAAAATTTCCAGTGACATTTGGTTTTCTATTTGTGTTATTGAAAAGCGACGATAATGCCCAAGAGAAAACAGGGAACTTCACTTGCTACTTTTGGGTTCAACCATAAAACCGTGGGTTCAAAACGTAACCCGTGGCCTTTCGTTAAGAATGGAAACTTGGGATGCACCATATGCAGAGATGCAAAGAGTCTTCTGCTGTCAGAAAAAGCACTTGGCATGCATTTATCTGAGGAGTGGATTCATGGAGATGTAAGGAGCCCTTTGCAGAACCAGTTGCAGAACTCAGAGAAGCGCCGGTTCCCCCACTTCACGGGCAACAGGACGGACACCGAAGATAGCTGAGCCCAGACCTCTGTGGTCACTTCTATTGTAAAGGTTGGAGTTTTACTCTGGTCTCCACGGTGGATGATTTCACTGACTTTGTGTGAACTCTCTCATTGGTGTTGCAGCCTTGGCCTGGAAAGTGTAGCCAGGGAGTCTAGCTGGATGGTAAGCAATCGTTACACCATTACACTATTCTGTGGTATCTGGGTCCGATTCAGAAGTCTTTTTTTCTTAACTATTGTAAGATGACCAGGGGAAGGATCATCCAGGACAGGTATTTCAGGAACGACCTGCTCAATATACTCGACTTAGACCTGAGCAAGATGGTCACCAAGAAAAACCAGCTGACCTTATTCCAAAAAACAAGGAGACACAGGTGTCTCTCGTCAGGAAACAAAATATATGTGCCCCGGAAACAGTGAACCAGTGCGGAAGCCAGTAGGTGAATGAGTTTTGGAGGAGATAGTGGAATCAGGTTGGTGTTGGTAAGGATTAGAGAATAACGGATTAACGGAAGAAATAAAGGATTACGGTTTATGGTTTTGTGATTTGGATACGACGTGGATTTGTGGTACTTTATGGACTTTGGAATACAGTATATTATGCCATTATCCAGCATAGAACTGAAGCACAAAGCAAATGCAAATGATCTATTCCCTTAGGCGCGTACAAAAAAAGCTTTTGTTTGTTCACATAAGTTATATTTAAGCTATAAAGAAAGAACCAGAAAATAATTCGATAAAACTAAAGCTTTGATAGTCTATGCAGGCAGAAATATTGAAAATCTGATAATAGTCTGAAAAAGATATGAAAAGCATTTGTAATATTCTTTTGAAGAAAACCCGTTTCATGTCTTGTCTGCACTTGGGAGCCATCACTATTCAATATAAACCAAAATAATCTTTTTAATTGCATTTCTACAAATAAAAACTGATTTTGACAGCGATATTTTCATATCTTTTAAATACAGTTGATAGAAATTTATGATTTTACAAATTTCACATCTTTCCACAGAACTCAAAAGTATTTTCAATTACATTTTAAGACGTGTTTATGTATTATTCCCGAGTGAAATATTTGAATCAGTACTGGATATAAAACACATTAAAAACAAAAAAATATCAAATTAAAGCCAATAACGACGTGTTTAAATTGGTTTGAAGTGCTATCTTTATATATTTACTAAAACAGGAACATTCCAACAGTGTACAATTAAAAACCGTAATAGTTTAATCACATTGTCCACGCAATTCATGCCACTAGTAGCAATACTACAGTTCAAGCCAGTATTTCGAAAATGAAATTCAGTTTAATTCACTTAAAAATATACTTTACTTTTAGTTAAGAAACCGAAAGTAGATTACAAAATGTGTTCGTGTTGTTTGAAAGCTGCAGTTCTTAAAGAAAAATGTTTGCTTTGAATGTTAATGCTTTTAAAACTTTTAAAACCCCGTTTAACTCTAGGTCGCTTTTTTTTAAAAATGTGGTTTTGTGAAAGAACTGGAAAGACGAAAAATTTTCACTTAAAATATACTTTACTTCTAGTATCAGTTAAGCACCCGGAAGTCGATTACAAAATTTGTTTGAAAGATGCAGTATTTAAAGAAAAATATTCGCTTTGGATGTTAATGCTTTTAAAACTTTTAACTGTAGGTCGCGTTTTTTTTTTAAATGTGGTTTTGTGAAAGAACTGGGGAAAAAAGACAACCGTCACATATTTAGAGAGACGCTTCATTTCTGAGGCGAGGAAAAACCTTCCACAAATAAACTGGGATCACTTCAGAAAAAAAAAAACCGTACGGAAATTCTCTAAATGAACGGTAAAATTTGCCCTATTGAAAAAATATATTTTTTAAACAAACAACTGGATGTGCCGTTAGAGTGACTTTAGTGGACGAATTAAAAAGAAGTTTCGGATTCAAACAGAATCCAGAATAAAAATGCAGATCTGTCTCCAAGTAACCCAATCATATATGAACACACTTTAAATCGTGGGAAAAAAATAATACGCTAAACGTGTTTGTGTCCTTTCTCCTAATCATCCCATGATATACTTGAGTTTTACAAGCTCTGGTCTGGAATCAATACTTTTGGACACTCGGGTACGGCGGAGACAGCCCGGTGTGAGGACAGCGGACTCTCCTCACAGACAAGGCCGCTGCCCGGTGTCCCTCACACCCGGTAGGGAGGTCCGGGGACAGACGAGCACCTTGAGCCCGGCTCGGAAAAGCGTCTCGTTTATCTCTGAACTGAACCTTTCTGCCAACACGGCAGTGTTTTTAAAACGAGCCTTTCACTTGCATTCTTAAATCACCCTTTAACATCAGTATTATAGAGTCTCCATTAATTTGAATCGTCTCCTGATAACGCCGCAAAACAAACCGGGAATGTGCTGTACAGCTGTACTGATAGTATAAGTACAAGTACAAGTATAAGTACAAGGATAGTAGGAGTACCATGGTACATATACTGTATACCATGGTACTTTTAAGGTGGTGTGGTACATTGCAACCTATTTTATCCTATGATGTTTTGACAGCAGTATGGTACAAGTGTGGTACTTTTAGGGGTACCATGGTACATAACACTAGTTATTAAAATATGATTGATAGAGAAATAGGCCCACTTTATTCATCCTGAAGAAGATAGCAGAGAAAATAGAAAGCCAGCATAAAATGTACAGGCTATTTAAAACATTGTGTTCATGATGCTGGATCTGCTGGCCCACACCACACTGACCTTTCAGAATCTTTGCTGCATTAGCTTCTGTCTCATACAGGCTCTGATTTCTGCATGGGTCTTCTCGGGAAACACAGCCTTTACTTCAGCTAACGAGAGAAAGAGAGCAGAAAAATATTATTTACCTGAACAAAATAGACTAAATGATGATATGACCGTTTATGATGCTATGTTTTTAAATGGGTCACTAGGCTTTTTGGGGATGAAAGTGACATTGTGACATAGCTGTGCCCCAGGGTCAAAATGACAATAGAGACTATTGTTGTGTAACATACAGTAGTTGTTCTTCCTTGTTTAACTACAGTTGTTCAGGTCACGCATTGACAACCAAATACAAGAAAATGATTACATCTCGAATAAATACAAGCTATATACCTATAAGGTACTGTAGATGTAGGCCTGCCTAATTAAGTGGCCACTGAGTGTAGGTTCAAGGTACAGATGCAGCCATTCAAAACAAGCGGGCGATACCGCATTATTTTGTGGTGCGCTTGACGCAGCCTACCGCGAGTTACCGTAAATTCTCGTATAGTACCTCATAATACCACGTGGTACCGCAAGTAAAATAATAGTATCCGGAATTTCCGCAAGGTGGAGCTAATAAAGCTCAACCTCTCATGTTTGAGCTGTCGCCATCAAAGTCTTTAAGAAGATATTACTAATAGTATTAATAATAAATGACCTTGGACAAGCTGTAAACTCAAAGTATTGCCCTGGTCCACATTCTTTTTTTCATTGACCGTCTTTGTAAAAGTAACACCACAGCATTTCGCAATCACGCATTTGTTTCCAATCATGCAAAGTACAGTAATTTTTGAGACTCTCCAATTCACCATGCCTTTCACATGCTCATAAAATAGATTGATTTAGGAACATAAACAAGAATAGTACACACTGTATGATGTCTGTAAAAAAAAGGAGGGCTTTTTCAGCACTCCTCATGTGACCTTGCCGGTGGTGCTTTGGGTTAGGTTCCTGACTCCCACATCACACGTTGGGTGTTTGAATCCAGCTGGAGCCATGACTTTTTTTTTTAACAAACATTTCTTTGAAAAAATAAAACGTTTCCCTGGGTCAGAGATTAAATAAAACTTCACTCGCACCAAACAAATTTATATTTCTAAATATCACAACATGATCGAATTTAAGTCATTTTAATAACAATGAATAGTCACCTATGCGTTACAATATAAACATTTATATTGATTTAAATCACATTTTGATTTAAATCGCAAACGAGTGTTTAAATATATGTGTTTTTTGATTCACAATCAGACAAATGCAACATAAATTGATATCTTTGTCTTCTAAGTATCTTAATAAACTTTCAGCATAGCTTTCTCCCCGTTTAGATTTATTTTTCTTGGGATCTTGGGATCAAACGTGGAAAGATTAGATTATAATCGTTTTTATTTTTTAAATACATTTTATAAAAGTGTAATCTATACTAAAAAGCTGTACACCACCTGCTATAAAGATACATATTGTAATACTTTCGTGTTCGGATAGGACAGACACAAGAACTCAGACTTGCGGAGTTAAAGCAAGTTAAAGCCTTGATTTTATATATCACCTTTAAAAGTGGCATCTCAAAGCAATACAGTAGATGTAAAAACAGTTAAAAGGACCACAGATTACATAGCAAATACCCAACACTGATTGTACCCATAGGTCATGCTAATAAAGCACCTTGAACTGAATTGAGAGAGAGAGGGGGGGGAGGGCGAGCGAGCAAGCACAGCCAGGACAGGCAAACAAGATACACTCCACAGACATTCACAACAGCGACATATCATAAAACTGTGTGATGCAACGTGTGATGTGGGAGTCAGGAACCTAACCCACAGCGCCACCAGCAAGGTCACATGAGGAGTGCTGAAAAAGCACTACAGAAACATTATCAACAGACAATGTATAGCGTGTACTATTCTTGTGTTGCGGTACATGAATATAATTATATCGTTATTAATTTCATTAGATACGCGATTCCATATTATATTCCCTTTTAATCAAATTCTAAAAGTATGCTTGTTGACTCTGGTATCACGTTAGTTAAAGACTTCGATGCTTAAAATGTTTAGGGAGAAATGGAATACTGGTGTGTATTTTTTCTTTAAAGTACCGAGACCAGCCATATACTGTATGTTTATGTTCCAAAATTAATATCGTTAATGGCCTTCACACGCGTTACAGTATGCTCCTATTCTTTTTATGCTCAGCTACTAAGATTTCCCTTCAGTGGTAAAATTCCATATAAATATTCAATACTAAAACGGGCACAGTAAAGACATTTAAATCTTTCTACGACCGACCAACGCACCATGAGTACCCCTGTCGGTCAACCAATCACGTACCGCGGTATTTTGCGTCACGCCGTAGCCAATTACCTCCGGTACGTGTCTGTGCCGCACATTTTGAATGGCTGCATCTGTAGGTGTTTCTAATAAAGCAGGTTTTTTTTCATTGCATAACAGCAGATAAAGGCTCTCTAGCAGTCTCTAAAGGTTTTTATAGCAATTGCAATGGTTATTTTTCTTATTTTCAATATTTTTATGATTTTTTAAAAACATTTTTGCCTGCTGTTTTTTAGGTTTTTTTTCATATGTTTGTCTGCTGACATTAAGAAATATAAGAAATTTGACAGAAATATAAGAAATTTGACACTCAAAGCCAAGGGGGTTATTTTCAATTTAAGACCTGAACCACGGTCTTGCTATGTTCTGCTGCAGAGATATAACAAATGTTTAAGGAGGAGGAAATTCCAGGCGGAAACTGGCTAAATTTGTCAATGTTAATAACAGGATAAAGTGTTTTACTCATTAACGATATATTGAAGGAAAACGTTTCCCTTAATTCCTACCACTAGTAGCAATAATACAGTTCAAGCCTGTATTTATTTAGACAAAGAATAAGCAGCTCTGAAAAGTCCTTTAGTTCACATTTAATTTTAATTTTTTAAGTTAAAATATACTTTATTTTTAGTATCAGTTAAGCACCTGGAAGTAGATTACAAAATGTGTTTGTGTTGTTTGAAAGCTGCAGTATTTAAAGAAAAATGTTCGCTTTGGATGTTAATGCTTTTAAAAACTGCTTTTAAAATCCCGTTTAATTGCATGTCGCGCTTTTTAAAACCATGGTTTTGTAAAAGAACTGGAAAAAAGACAACCGTCACGTATTTAGAGTGAGACGCTTCATTTCTGAGGCGAGGAAAAACCTTCCACAAATAAACTGGGATCACTTCAGAAAAAAACATACGGAAATTCTCTAAATGAACGGTAAAATATTCCAAACTGAATAAAAAAATACTTTCAAATAAATAGCTGGATGTGCGATTAGAGTGAATTTAGTGGACGAATTAAAAAAAGGTTTCGGATTCAAACAGAATCCAGAATAAAAATACCGATCTGTTCTCCAAGTAACCCAATCGTATATAAACATACTTTAAATCGAAAAAAATAACACGCTAAATGTGTTTGTGTCCTTTCTCCTAATCATCCCATTTTGTATCACAGTGAATGATACAACAATGATAACGAATGATAACGTTTATTTTGCATTCTTGCAAAACCTATAGTACGTTTTCCCCGTCTTTCAAAATTAAACGACCTTGGTGAAAAAGTGCATTTGATAGGACAAAATATAAAAACCGTTCAAGTTAAATATGAATTTTTATTATATTAAAAAATACACATTACAAAATAAAAATGTTTCCAAAAATGTTATTTTAAAATTGTAACAAAACTTCCCATAAGAAATTGTACCATGGTACATTTATGGTACCAGTACTATGGTATGGTACCCTGGTATTTTTGACAGTACCATAGTACATGTACCATGGTACTTATACTGTATACCATGGTACTTTTAAGGTGCGGTGTGGTACGTAGAAACCTATTTTATCCTATGATGTTTTGACAGCAGTATGGTACAAGTGTGGTACTTTTAGTGGTACCGTGGTACATAACATTAGTTATTAAAATATAATTGATAGATAAATAGATACACAGACCTACTGTATTCATCCTGAAGAATTTGCAGAGAAAATAGAAAGCGAACATAAAATGTACAGGCTACTTAAACCATTTTAGGTTTTGTAATGAAACACACGATTCATTAACCGGTTAACTCCAAATGTATTAATACGTGCATCAATACAGAATATGATCATAACAGTACAAATACAACAAGAACAACAACAATAATAATGGTTTCACAGCTGAAGTTAAATGGAGCAGGACATTTAAATGGAGACTGGCTCGTGTTCATGATGCTGGTTCTGCTGGCCCACACCACACTGTGTTTGGTGGTAGGAGGAGTTCGGGGATGTTGTTCCTGGAAAAGATCTGAAGTTAGGGGAGCCAGGAGGGATGAAATTAAATTGAAAGACACCATCTCAGGCAAATCTGAAATTACATTTGAGGGATAATTACAGTAAATTAATGTCACACTGGCCAAGTAAGTCCCAAACAATTGCTGACATGTCAGGCTACAGAAATATTCATAATAGCTCGTTTTTAATCAGCTGATATGACTGTTTATGATGCTATGCCTTTAAATGGGTCACTAGGCTTTTTGGGGATGAAAGTGACATTGTGACATAGCTGTGCACCAGGATCAAAATGACAATAGAGGCTATTGTTGTTTAACATTGTTGTTCTTCCTTGTTTAACTACAGTTGTTCAGGTCACACATTGATAACCAAATACAAGAAAATCATTGCATCTCAAATAAATAAAAGCTATACACCTATAAGGTACTGTACATGTAGGCCTACCTAATTAAGTGGCCAGTGAGTGTAGGTTCAAGGTAGGTTTTTCTAATAAAGTGGTCGGTTAAGTTAATGTTAAGTGTTTTTTGGAACTTGGCAAACCTCAGTGGACTCATTGTTAAACAGTTTTCTTTTCTTAATGCGATGTCCTTTTCCAAATTTCTTTGACGTCTCCTCTGTACTTGTCAGCCTGTTCCTTATTTCAATGAGTTCAGCCTTGTCATCTGTATGAGATGACACTCTGTAACTCACTTAACCCTATACAATGAACCTTAGACTACTACTAAGGGGTCGCAGTCTAAAGAGTTAGAAGAAAGATTGAACTTTGTTAACATACCTTAGTACTAAAATCTACTGTATGGATACACTGTACATTCCTGAAGTTTTTAACTTACCTAGTGTTAATTATGTTGATGGGATATGTAGTTTGCTGATTTGTTAATAATTAGACATTTGTCTCAAACTGCAGCACAGTGAAGAGGACTCAGACAATGTGATTGAAAATGACAGCATGCAGGTGTGTATATTTCAATCCTAAAAAAAGAAAAAGCTTCGAACTGAGTTTCACTAACTACATAGCCCGATCACAAAAGTTTAGTGAAGAAGATTTTGATGTGACTAACAAATTTGTTTAATATTGCAGCTAAGTGGTAAGGAATCTGATGAGACCCCAAATGATGAGGATAATTTTCATAATGACGACTTACAGGTGTGTAAATTACAATCCCAAAATAACAAAAAAAAATGTTTCTCTAACTACATACCCCAAGTCACAATGCAAGTCATGCTATTGTTAGAAAAAATGCTGTCATGATTGATAAATGTGTTGAACATTGCAGCTAATTGGAGAAGAATCTGATGAGACCCCAACTGATGAGGATGATTTTCATAATGACGACATACAGGTGTGTATATTCCAATCCTGAAATAACACAAGATCTTACGTGGGATAATAATATCATTGTCATCTAAATGTCCATCATAGTTCAGTTTGTGCTGCCAGCTACCAGTAATGCAGTATACCTTGTTAGGTGTTTTGTGTGGCTCCATCTGGACATTTCTATTATACTTGTCTTTTTAGTTTGGTCTATAGACTGTTCTCTGCATGCAAGGATATAAATGTCCGTCATGTCCCAACAGGAAAACTTGTTTGATGCCTCTTTCAATCCGGACAAAAAGATCTACACTGGGTCACATCTGACCATGGGTGCACTCCTAATACAGTATGATGGCATTTATCTTGAGACAAATTGTCAACAGCAGCTACAAAAGATCTACTTGAGCTGTTAAAGTATATTGTGCCAGGATGTGTTCCAAAAACAAAATGGTTTCTAGACAAGCAGTTTTTTTATTTGAGTGACAAAGCCCAAGTGTCACGATTGTAGTCCCTCCCCCTTAAGGGCGCTCCGGCTCTTTCGCTTCTGAGTTGATTTTGTGCACCTGCCCCCTTTTCCAGCCCAACCTAACAGCCAGACGCTCACTCTGTTCCTGGCTCTGCGTTGGTTCCCGTACCAGGCGAGTCCGGGACCTGGAGCGCCTGGTCCCATTCCCCTCTTGTTCCCCCCGACCCTCCATTGGATCCCGCTCCGGTTTTTAATCCCGTTTGTCTTAGTCTCGGATGGACTGCCCGGCTCTGGACATTTGCCTCATCTTGGATTTCCCTTTGGACTCCCTTTAGGTCAGTGTGCCTTGGACTCACCCCCCAGAACACCTGCACACCATGGACGCACCCCTGTTTTCATTCCTGACCCCTGCATGCTTTTTTCCCTGTGTTTTCCTCACTCTTCCCGGATTGTGTCGTCTGCTTAGGGAAAGACGCTTCATTACACCAAGACCACTACGTCATTGGACACTGCTCATATAACTGTCACTTACTAACACATCTCACACAAAGTGTCAGGGACTGGAGCCTGCTGTGGGCCAATTCAGCATTTGCATACGAGGATGTAAATGGGAAACTGTTATATCTTTTCAGTGGAACCCAAGCTGTACCATCACAAATTTTTAAGTATTTTTTTGCTTTCCAAAAAGTGCTTAGATTAGGAGAGTCAGTCCTACAAACTGCAAATGAGGATGTTAGGTGTTTTTTCAAAGCTTTGACATGCCATGATTGTAATATTTGTGTGCGTCAGCAGTGAAATTCCATGTTGATTTGTGGAGGGCTGAGGAGGAATAACGGTTGCTCAGGGTCACAGGTCAAAGTGAATGTAGAAGCTAACGGGTTCGGAGTTACAGGTTAAATAATAAAGAGTTTGTTCGAGTGTCACATTGTCGTCCTGGCTTGTTAATTTCTACACTATACGTGTACGAGAAACAAGACATGGTGTCAGAATAGATAGGATTCATGTCAGGACAAAAGATTTAAAATGAACGTCGCTGGAATTCCCGCACCACGAATGGATTGGGAGGAGAACAACCTGCCCAAGGCTTGGCGCAAATTCAAGCAGCATGTGGAGCTGATGTTTTCGGGTCCGCTCAAGAAGACAGGACAGGAAGAGCAATGCAGTTATCTTCTCCTGTGGGTCAGAGAAAAGGGCAGAAACGTATACAACACATGGACACTCGACGAGGAGGAGGCAAAGGTACTCAAAACCTATTATGACCATTTTGAAGTGCACGTTAAGCCTAAAACAAACGTTATATTTGCTCGATATAAATTTCACGAGAGAGTACAGGGAGCTAACGAACCGTTCGAACGATTTGTAACAGCTGCGGCTCCTTGTGAAAGGCTGTAATTACTCTGATAGCGAGGAGATGGTAAGGGATCGCATCGTTTTCGGAATACATTCACTGAGAGTGAGAGAAAAGCTGCTGAATGTTGGTTCTAAATTGACGCTAGACAGGGCCATAGACATCGTTAGGTCTCACGAGTTAGTGCAAACCCAGCTGAGAACGATGGGCAGCAGTGCAAGCAGCCCGCGCGAGAGCGCAGTACTCCCAGTTCAGCGGCAGGAGCCGAAACAGGCAGCTCGCGGAGTGCACCGTGTCAGGGCTGAGAAACCCGCCCGAGCACGATACGCTAGACCGGAGTGGGGAGCAAAGTGCCAAAGAGAGTGTGGCTACTGCGGAAATAAGGCTCACGGCGAACAGGACGTTTGCCCGGCAAAAGGCAAGCAGTGCCTAAAATGTGGAAAATTTAACCACTTTGCAAAAGCGTGCCGCTCCAGACGAGGGAAAGAAGTGCACTCCGTGGCAGAGAATAAAACAAGCGGTGAATCCGAAAACGTTGAGCTGAACGTCGATTCAGTGTCACACGAAAAACAGACCTCTGACATTGAACAGATTTTTTTAGACATTAAAATAAATGCACAAAAGGTTATAAAGTTTAAATTAAATACAGGTGCTCAAGTTAACGTCATTCCTCTGCATGAATATGACAAGTTTAAAAGTGACGTTGTGCTACAGCCCACATCTCGCTGACTGTCAGGTTATGGCGGCGAGCAACTTGCTGTAAAAGGCGCATGCACTCTGAAATGCAAGTACAAGGACAGAGAAATGTGTCTGGACCTTTATATTGTAGACACTCATGCACCTCCAGTACTCAGACTAAAAGCATGTTTAGACATGGACCTTATTAATCTAGTCTTATCTGTGACCACCCCTCCCACTGAGACAAAGCCAATCTTACAAGATTTTGCAGATGTCTTTACAGGAGTTGGGCTTTTTGCAGGTGAATGCACTATCCACCTCAAACCAAATGCAGTACCTGTAGTATAACCACCGCAACGCATACCTCTTGCACTGCGGAGCTGTCTTAAGGAGGAGTTGCACAACATGGAGAAGTCCAGCATCATTGCCAGAGTCACAGAGCCAACGGAATGGGTTAATGCACTTGTGGTGGTGGAGAAACCTCGCACAGGTAAACTCCGAGTATGCCTTGATCCAAGGGATCTGAACAAGGCTATCAAACGTCCACACTAACCCTTGCCAACGTTTGAGGACATTACACCAAAGTTGGCTGGAGAACGCTATTTCAGTGTCCTGGATGCTAGGTCAGGTTATTGGGCTGTCAAGCTCACAGAAGAGTCATCAAAACTAAGCACGTTCAACACGTTGTTTGTGCGCTACAGATTCCTACGCTTGCCCTTTGGGGTAATTTCAGCTCAAGACGAGTTTCAGCGGAAAATCGATGAGACATATGAAGGCCTTGAAGGCGTTACAGTGATTGTTGATGACATCTTGGTCTATGGGAGAACCAAGGAGGAACACGACAGGAACCTTCGCACTATGCTACAACGGTCCCGAGAGCGAGGAGTCCGACTCAACCCAGAGAAAAGCACGATCTGCGCCACTGAAGTCAGCTAGAAAATCAAGGAACAAAACAATTATTGCTCCCGGCTCCTCAATGGAATTGCTTTAACTTGCTAATGTGTTGGTGTAACAGTCCGGGTGTGGCAAGCTTCTTATGTCTCCCGACTTCGGCGAAAGGAACCCGTCTTTCTTTGGAAGACAATGAACACATTCTACCTGTACATGAGAATATAATGCTGGCGCGGGTGCGGTGGGGTGCTGTACCAGCTGTCAAAAAGTTTTTTTTTTAAAAAAAGTCAATTGAGTGTCCATAATATTGCTATTTTGCTATTTCTAATTGCTATTGCTACTGAGTCTCTGTGTCTATATTGTTTGTGAACAAACCCGTTTCACAGGTATTTTCAACCCCCAGCCACTGTTGTTTCATCAGTTGTTATCCTGTAAAGCGCTTTGAGAAGCCACCTTTAAAGGCGCTATATAAAATAAAGTTTATTATTATTATTAATATTGATCATATTTTTCCTCCCAGAACTTGTAAATTGTTGTTGTTATCCTGTAAAGCGCTTTGAGAAGCATACTGTCCACCTTGTCAGGTGCATTCTCTTGTAAAACAATAAGTAGAGCTTTGGGGTTATTAGTGCTCCACTTACAGCAACCCAATGTAGATACATTTTGTCTCCAAATCCACCACCACTTGTATGAATCATAGTCCTGCCAAATGATGCAAATTCCGCTGCAATGGTTGTGTGCAGGAATTATTCAGTATGACATCTCCATGTTCAAGTAAACACTGCTCTGTGTGCAAATGCAAATGCATTTATTCATGTCCGCCTTGGAATGATAAAACCTGGGGCTCCATTTTACAGAGGGAAGAAGTCATGTAAAAACTCATTAAATATATTTACAGGCTTGTTTAAGAGTTCCTCTGGCAGTGACAATAGCAAACAAGAAGATGAAACACCATCAGCTCACACTGCAATGCCAAGGCAGACCTGAAGGAATTTTAAGGATTTTGTTACTAAATATTTGTGCAGCAATTGTAAAGGCTAGAATATCCCCCCCTCCAAAACCCCTTTTTTTTTTGCTCACAGTAGTACTACTTAAAGTAGTACTTAAGTACAGTACAGTAAGTACAGATGCAGCCATTCAAAACGCGTGGGGTATTTCGCGGTACACCACGGTGGGCGTGTCGCATGAAAACGCAGTATCATGCGGTGTAACACGTCATTTGACGTCATGCCGGAAAGTATCCGGAATCACCTTGTAAAACCGCCAGGAGGAGCCAATAAAGCTTAACCTCTCATGTACAGCATTTGAGCTTTTAAATTTAAACTGTGTATTACAGCATGTTACTGATCAGTCATTAAAAAGTTGGTATATTTTATGAAAGCAAGATTGCTCAGTTGGGCAAAAGTACACAACCTACCTTTATCATAAATATTTTAATTATGCAGAAATATTTTATGCATCAAAGCCTTTACCGAAGATATTACTAATAGTATTAATAATGAATGACTTTGGACAAACTGTGAACTCAAAGTATTACGCTGGTCCACATTCTTTCTAACCGTCATTTTAAATTAAAATACTTTTATTTTTTTCTTTGACAAACACCACAGCATTTCGTTGATCTAACTAACGAGGACAGGACATTAGCTAGCCAATACAATGAAGGAATAAATGACTTTTTTTGCTCATTTCTTTAGCACATTTGTACAAGCACTTGGAATCTGTCCAAGGCCTACTTTGTCAGGCATTTTCTTTTACTGTAACGGACATAAAAACTCCCTTGCTTTTAACAGAGCATTTCATAATTTCTAACTACGAAAATTATTTAAACTGTGACACTTTTCATTCAACCAAGACTCAAAATATCACAAGGATCCTCAAGAGCACAGCAAAGACAACAGAAAAAGATATGTGTATAAGATACTGTCCATGGGAATCCAAGCTTTTTTATCTACGCTAAGAAGTAGTCTTTTAAATTTCTTCATTACACAGTGAAGTCAAAATTCCGGGATGTGGCTATATTAGTACGCTGGGCAAACGTTCCGAGGTGAAATTCTTCCAGCACGGGGGTACCTTTAAAGTGGAGACGACGGCACCGAAATTGTTTGGCATGCATAAAAAAAAAGATTTTTAAAATAAACTTACAGCATAGCTTTCTCCCCGTTTAGATTTATTTTTCTTGGGATTTTGGGATCAAATGTGGAAAGATTAGATTGTAATCATTTTTATTCTTTAAACACATTTTAGAAAAGTGCAATCTATACTAAAAAGCTGTATTTATTTAATACCACTCGATACTTATATGAATGGAGGAATATAAGGAATAAGGAACACGGATATTCTTATGTCCATATCTTCGCAAGGGAATCAGTGCGAATTGTAATACTAATTAAAACCTGTTAGTCCGTATCGTGGTCACTGGTGACTACTCCTGTTTCCCAGATGACACTTTTTATTTTTAAGATAAACGCAAGATAAACAACGTTTTTTTTAAACCGCTCCACAAATTTTCTCACATGCACGTATTCTCCAATATCATCACAACAAAACCATGAAGTTTGTTTCCACAGATATGACAGTATTATGCAATAAACCAAAAAATTAATGAAATAGCAGAATCCCAATTAAAACACCCGGCCACCACAGCATGTCAATATCATACATTTTTACAGATGCAGCCATTCAAAGTGTGCGGTACAGACATGTACCGGAGGTAATTGGCTACGGCGTCGCGCATTGTGACGCGCGGTACCACGGTACGTGATTGGTTGACTGACAGGGGCACTCGTGGTCCGTTGGTCTGTCGTAGAAAGATTTACAGTAAACGTCTTTACTGTGCCCGTTTTAGTATTGAATATTTATATGGAATTTTACCACTGAAGGGAAATCTTAGTAGCTGAGCATAAAAAGAATAGGAGCATACTGTAACGCGTGTGAAGGCCATTAACGATATTAATTTTGGAACATAAACATACAGTATATGGCTGGTCTTGGTACTTTAAAGAAAAAATACACACCAGTATTCCATTTCTCCCTAAACATTTTAAGCATCGAAGTCTTTAACTAACGAGATACCGGAGTCAACAAGCATACTTTTAGAATTTGATTAAAAGGGAATATAATATGGAATCGCGTATCTAAAGAAATTAATAACGATATAATTATATTCATGTACCGCAACACAAGAATAGTACACGCTGTACATTGTCTGTTGATAATGTTTCTGTAGTGCTTTTTCAGCACTCTGCATGTGACCTTGCCGGTGGCGCTGTGGGTTAGGTTCCTGACTCCCACATCACACGGTCTGTGATTGAATCCCACTGGAACCATGACTTTTTTTTTTAACAAACATTTCTTTGAAAAAATTAAACGTTTCCCTTGGTCAGAGACTAAATAAAACCTCACTCGCACCAAACAAATTTATATTTCTAAATATCACAACATGATCGAATTTAAGTCATTTTAATAACAATGAATAGTCACCTATGTGTTACAATATAAACATTTATATTGATTTAAATCGCATTTTGATTTAAATCGTAAACGCGTGTTTAAATATGTGTTTTTTGATTCACAATCAGACAAATGCAACATAAATTGATATCTTTGTCTTCTAAGTATCTTAATAAACTTTCAGCATAACTTTCTCCCCATTTAGGTTTATTTTTCTTGGGATCTTGGGATCAAACGTGGAAAGATTAGATTGTAATCATTTTTATTTTTTAAATACATTTTATAAAAGTGTAATCTATGCTAAAAAGTTGTACACCACCTGCTATAAAGATACATATTGTAATACTTTCAGGTTCGGATAGGACAGACACAAGAACTCAGACTTGCGGAGTTAAAGCAAGTTAAAGCCTTTTATATATCACCTTTAAAAGTGGCATCTCAAAGCAAAGTAAATACCCAACACTGATTGTACCCATCTGTCATGCTAATAAAACACCTTGAATTGAATTGAATTGAGGGAGAGAGGGGGGAGGGCGAGCGAGATAACCAGGACGTAAGGCAAATAAGATGCACTCCACAGACATTCACAACAGCCACATATGAAACGTTTGCACATATACTGAAATTGTCGGATTATGAGTGAATAAAAGCATCTTATTAAAAACACGTTTGTGTTTGTTTGGGAGCTATATTATGTATTTTTCATATGTAAGATATAATGATGTGTTCCCGCTTACACATCGCACGACTTTAAAAGCTAGAAAAACAGGTTTCGTTTCACATTATCTGGCGAGCCTTGTTTTGTCAAAGGACAGCACAAAAAAACAGACAATACACGGGGGGGGAGGGCAAGCGAGAGAGAGTTTTTTGCCCTCTGTCAAAAAACCCCAAATCACCCGGGGCAGAGACTCTGGGGGGATCATTGTGTGGTACAGAGCGGAGCTCAGTCACTCCAAACAATTAGTAAAGAGAGAAGAGTCAACAGTTGATTTAAGGACGCTCTGTCAAAGTGCAATGAAATACAATATTGTTGTTGCTGTTATTGTTGTTTTTATCCTGTAAAGCGTTTTGAGAAGCCACCTTTAAAGGCGATATATAAAAGCGCTGATTCTTATGGAATGTGTTCCGCCGGGGATTCAAAAATTGTTTAATTTTTTTTTAATCGCGTATCCAATTAAATAGCAGTATAACCTTTATGTGATATCACCTTAAGGACAGCACATACAAGGGTTAATTGCACAATGAACCGCGCCAAGAAATTTAAAATAGTCTTCTTTAGGTGTGAGGGTAGGAGTGGATCGCAGCAGGCATAATCAGCAAATTAGGAAAACAAAGAACAGGACAGGTGAGACGTGTATCCAGAGAGCGAGTGATCAGAAAAAGGGACAGCTGTTACGCCCAGGTTTTTGACGCAATTGTTTTAACTTGCTAATGCATCAGACACATTTCCTGGTGTCCTGGTGTTAGCTCATCGGTATGGTGTAAGTTTTATCTGTACCATACCATACAGTATATACGTACAGAATTCAAGCTGCACCACTGTATCGCTTTGGTAAGGAGACGGACAATGGCCAAAATCACGAAGACTCTCTCACACCAAATAATGAAGATGAAAAGAAACGGGAAGTCAACACGGGACATTGTACAGCATTTGGCTTCGATGGACATCTTCGTTTGTGAAAGCACAGTGAGACGACATTATAAAGGGGAGAGGAGGCAAAGAGAATCTAAACCGAGGACGATTCAAAGGTAAATAACTTTCTAAAAATACTTTTCTTGCATGTAAATACAACTACGCACATTATTTTTAAAACTAACTGTTGATCTCTTTTTTTTCAAGTCCTATTGTGCGAGCTATCGACAAACTGACTGATGAAAATGATGAGCTACCGGCGATGCAAGTCCAAAGACGGCTATGGGCTGACCTCGGTGCGACATCGATAAGAAGAGTGCCCAGGAGGCTTGGATGGAGATACAGAAAAACCAACACATGCCCCATGATAAGGGTAAAAAACAAAGAGGAAAGACTCAAACAAGTGCTCCAATGGATTGAACAGGGGGAGGCATTTCAGGATGTACTTTTCACCGACGAAACAACAGTGGCTCTGGAACAGTTTTCAACAATGTCATTTTGCAAAAAGGGGAGATATGTGGACAAGCCAAAGCCCAAACATCCACTGAAGGTTCACGTCTGGAGGAGTATATCTAGAAGAGGCCCGGGACCACTTCTTATTTTCGAAGGAATTATGGACCGTGAATTCTTTGAGGAAGTCGTGGTCACACAGCATGCCGCCCCATATATCAGGGAGCACTTTGGATCAAGGCACCGATTTATTTTACATTTATTTTGTAATCTGTGGTTTACATCTACTGTATTGCTTTGAGATGCCACTTTTAAAGGTGATATGTAAAATAAAGTTTTTTATTATTGTTATAGAGAAACATGATCAGATTTTCCCTGGTTCAGAAAAAAAGAAGTGTAAAGAAAGGTGTTACATAACATTAAGAAATACAATCGAGAATAGTTTTGTGGCGTTTGTATAGATGAAACGTTCCTAAAACGTATAATGTAACAAAATTAAAGACGATTAAAATGTGTAATCTTTCCACTTGTGCTGTATGTCATCGGAAAATACAAGAAGTTTCTGCTTTGTGTAAGGATGGTATCAAAAAGTAATCTAAGTGGTGAGAAAGCTGTGCTCAATGCATTTAAGGGACTTAAAAGTAAAAGGAGATGCTTCATATTGCTTGACTAATTTTAAAAACTAAGTTATAAATGCAGATGCTCCCTCGGTGCCGCGCCGGGTGTAAATATCTAAATATACATTCGTCCCGGGCAGAGGCCGAAGAGCGCCCGGCTGGGGTGCGCGGGGAAGAGCAGGACAGGAGTGAAAGTGGTCAGGGCGGGGTTTAGGAAGGCGTACAGTCTGGGCAGGTATAGATTATACTTTTCTAAAACGTATTTGAAAAATAAAAACGATTACAATCTAATCCTTCCACGTTTGATCCCAAAATCCCAAGAAAAATAAATCTACATGGGTAGAAAGCTATGCTGAAAGTTTATTAAGATACTTAGAAGACAAAGATACTGTATCAATTTATGTTGCATTTGTTTGATTATGATTAAAAAAAACACATATAATTAAACACGCATTTGCGATTTAAATCAAAACGCGATTTAAATCAATATAAATGTTTATATTGTAACGCATACTGTCCAGCCTCCATTTCTCTATAAAAATTTACTCTATTACAAATTTACAATTTGTTGAAAATAGAAATGTTAGGTTCTCTAAAGCTTTGTGATAGTTGACCCACCCAGGCAGCAAAAGATCAGCTGCACTGGTAAGATGCGACACCAAAGATATGATTAATAACCTTTTAAATCTGAAGGGAGATCTGAAGGGATCCCCCCCCCCCACACACACACACAATAGAAGCAGGAAGCAGAAGCAGGGACCGTTGTCAGAAGGGAAGAAGGTGACTATTCATTGTTATCAAAAATGGCTTAGATTCGATCATGTTGTGATATTTTGAAATATAAAAGTCAATTGATTGTCCATAATATTGCTATTCTATTTTTTCGAAGAAATGTTTGTTAAAAGAAAAGTCACAGTGCCAGCTGGATTTGAACACACAACCTGTGAGTTGGTAATCAGGCACGTAGACCAGTAGGCTACAAAGGAAGTCGCATGAAGAGAGAGGCGAAACAGCCCTACACAGCCCTGTCGCAGTACACGAATATAATTATATCTTATTAATTTCTTTAGATACGCGATTCTTTTAATACAGTCTTTGCTGTGCTCTTGGGGATCCTTGTGGTATTTCGAGCTCTGGTTGAATGATAAGTGTCGCAGTTTAAATAATTTTCATAGTTAGAAATTATGGAACGCTCTGTTAAAAGCAAGGGAGTTTTTATGTCCGTTGCAGTTTTTTTGCAACATGAATATAATTATATCGTTATTAATTTCTTTAGATACGCGATTCCATATTATAGTCCCTTTTAATCAAATTCTAAAAGTATGCTTGTTGACTCCGGTATCACGTTAGTTAAAGACTTCGATGCATAAAATGTTTAGGGAGAAATGGAATACTGGTGTGTATGTTTTCTTTAAAGTACCGAGACCAGCCATATACTGTATGTTTAAGTTCCATAATTAATATCGTTTATGGCCTTCACACGCGTTACAGTATGCTCCTATTCTTTTTATGCTCAGGTACTAAGATTTCCCTTCAGTGGTAAAATTCCATATAAATATTCAATACTTAAACGGGCACAGTTAAGACATTAAATATACATATACATACTGTATACAGTACAGTTTGCATACGGTAATATGTTTATGTTCCTAAATCAATCTCTTTTATGAGCATGTGAAAGGCATGGTGAATCGATTCTCAAAAATTACTGTACTTTGCATGATTGGAAACAAATGCGTGATTGCGAAATGCTGTGGTGTTACTTTTACAAAGACGGTCAATGAAAAAAAGAATGTGGACCAGGGCAATACTTTGAGTTTACAGCTTGTCCAAGGTCATTCATTATTAATACTATTAGTAATATCTTCGTTAAAGACTTTGATGGCGACAGCTCAAACATGAGAGGTTGAGCTTTATTAGCTCCACCTTGCGGAAATTCCGAATACTATTATTTTAATTGCGGTATTATAGGAGAATTTACGGTAACTCGCGGTAGACTGCGTCAAGCGCACCGCAAAATAATGCGGTATCGCCCGTGCATTTTGAATGGCTGCATCTGTAGTTGTGCTTTGCCTCTCTGGTGGCACGAGACAAGTTGGCCCTCACAGTCTGAAGGGCTTCCTTGTCACCTGATCTACATGCTACATTGTGAGTTCTTAGCGGTGCGCGGACCTCTGCAGTCAGCCGTGGCTTCTGGTTTGCCTGTGTGATAATAAATTTAGAGACAGTGACCTCATTTATGCACTTGGTGACATAGCAAGACACAGATGCTGCATACTCTAGATTTATATGGTTTTCATAGGTAGCGGCCGCCCTGAACATATTCCAGTCTGTGCTCAAAGCAGTCGTGCCGCCATTAAACAGTTTTAGTGCCTGTTGCTCGTGTGCAGGTGGTTCTGAGAGATAAGAGAACCTGTGGCGAGGGGAGAAGGGTCCTGGCACCCTTCATCATTAGTAGGTGGCGTAGTCATTTACAAAGCTGATGGACTTCCTGCATTAGGGGTCACAATCTGTGACATAATCACACGTACATGAATTATTAGATTGTGTTAAAATGTGTCTGGAAAGAAACCAAGAACACTGGCCTGCGACACTGACACCAGCTCTCTTCAAATATTGTGACAAGAATGTTTTCTGAACAGAAATCAATGGAACGTGTCATGCCCTTTTTTGAAAACAGTAACATAGTGGGTTTCGCTGTGTAGCATTTAAGTAAATCAAATGAATTCTGCAGTTTCATTTGATTCAAATTTTACAAGGAATTCAACATTTAATCTAATTGAAATACATTTTAAATCATTTAAAATATAACATCTGATTCAAGAATGATTTAGTTCAAGTTTAGACAGTTTTAAAATATAGGGAAGAGTTTTAAAATTGTAGTCCCATCTCCCAAATCAGGTTTTTAGGTGGAATACGATTATGTGTGCCACAGAATAGATAAATAGCAAAGTGATGTGATTGTTTTATAACATTTCTGTGATCACTGCACTAAGAACTTAACTGATAACATTTATTGTATTTTATATGTTCAAAATCTCATCTCAACTAAACTGTCTAATGACATTAAAAATGACACACAAATAACAATGTTAAAACGATATTTCAAGACCATAATAGCCATAAAGCTGTTAAGAACAAAGTAAAATTATGTAAAGAAGGTCAAATGTTAACACAATGAAAGGAAAAGGAGGATTAAATTCTCTTCACACATTATTAAAATAAATTTAGAATAAAAACTCTTGGGATTGAAGATATCCTACCAAATTGTTGTCAACTGCATAATACAGTAAACATGAGAATATTTTTTTCCCCACATTTTTAACCAATGTTTCAGGTCTTCACATTTTGTAATATGTATTCATAGTAATATCGTAAATTTAAAAACCTTTTATTACCAAACACTTAATATTTAAATGTTCAGAGCAGTTTTGCTTTACAATTTAACATTCACAATTTCTATCCAGAGATTTAAATAGTTGTTTGCAAAATGCTAATTTTTAAATTAGTTTTGGAAAGTACCCTTTCTCCATTAACTACATTTAAAACTATATTATTAACTACATTTTTTTTCTTTTTTTTTAATTGGGCCTCATCTGTAAAGTTTTATTTTGAGCTTTAAGTAGGAAGGCATATGTATTTTTCTCTTACAAAACATTCTAAAACATTAGTTGTACAATTTTGAAATACTACTTTCCATCTTATCTATTTATTTAATTAGAAAATCATGTAATGTATAACACACTTGTTGCAATCGTATTGCATTTTATTATTTTTTAAATTTATATAAATTGCCATTCATGTTGCCTACCACTTCATTTTTCTTTGTTTTCATTGCTTTTCATTTTTTGTTTTTTTAATACCAAATTTACTTTACTTCAGTACTTTGAAGTCATTCTTCACTTTGTTTTTTTTACAATAGTAAAGTTTTTCTAAACAAATAACAGTTTCTTTAAAATGTTGTTAGGAGTATAAAACTGTAGATATTGGGTTTTAAACATTATTAGTTTTGTGCATGAGAATGCAGACAAATGCTCTGTTTCCATTGGACAGCTGATCAATTAATTAACACCTGGAACAATGAACCTGAGCTATATAAGACTGACTAAAGGAGTGTTGCTAGAAGTAGGATCATAGTACTAATGTGGTTTTGGAGTGTATGGTTCAAAAAGGGTAAAGCTTAGAAGTAAAAAGAGTTTTTCCCAAGAGTATGAGATTAAAGGAATAGGTTTTTTTTTAATTTTGGTGCACAAGAGAGGTTTTGGTTAAATTGTTACCAAAAAAATAAGTATAGTTTATTAAGCTATTCTATTCTCAAGTGTTTTAAAGTGAACACAAAAAAAGAATATTTATAATGAATACTTTTTATGACTAAGTGAAGTTAAATATTGAAAGAAATAAAAAAACTAAAAGTTGGCTGATATTTAAGCTTTCAGAATTGTCAATATTTGGGAGACCTAAATCTTTATATCTATAAACTCTTATCTGTTTGTCTGTTCTTTATACAGGCTCTTATTTTTCCTCCTACAGACCCTGAAGTTTTGCACAGAAGTACATCTTACCCTATGTTAGGTTTTTAACCTGAAACCTTTCACGTTCAAGGTTAATAGACTGTTTAACTTAAAACCTGGTATGTTTCATATCAAACTGATGGGAGTCCCCATCCCCATCATTTTTTTGATAAATGGGATTAAAAATGCAAGTGTAGCAGTGAATTTTTGATATTCCAAACATGCTGAGGGTGTTGGACATTTATGTTTCATGATGTTTGTTTTTTTTTTGTTATGATATCAGGTGGCAAGTTATTCTTTATTGCTCTGTGCAAACTTGCAGTTAATTGTGATGTTTATATCTATAAAGTGCTTGAGATTTCAATGTTCTAATAAACCATTTAATTTAAATTAGATTAAAACAGGCCACCCAAGAAGGGTAGGTCCACCAAAGCTGCTTCAAAAGTCAACGAGCTTGAACACCCATAGCTCGCCAAGCTGAAACAGATGAGCAAAGAGAAGCAGCTCAAAAACAAAGATGGTTTGACCTTCACAATGCAGCTTTTGATTACATTAACAACTTTGACATCTCACAACACAAAGCTGTTGAAATTGGAACTTTGAGTGTAGTGTGGTGTGGTGTCACTGCAGTGCAAAAAAAGAGGAAAGATGAACCACCAGGTCTTTGCTGCCATAATGGAAATGTGAACCTTTTGCCAATGGAACAACCACGAGAGCCTCTTCTCTCATTGATGGAAGGTGACACAGAAATATCCAGGCACTTCCTTTCAAATATCAGAAAGTACAATTCATGTTTCCAAATTATATAATTTGGTGCTTTAAAAGAAGTAAATGAGCCAGGATTGGTGAGCCTCTTATGATGCGCTCCAATACCCAGTAATATTTTGGAAAGGACAAAATGGCTACTTCATCAATATTCTGTCTCTCTTATCAGGAAAGTAACTGATTACTATGCTTACCAGGTTATGGTGGGATCAAACAGTTCCAATCACATTTTGAAGTGCACAGAACTATTCCGCCTGTCCATTGTTGACATGTATGCAGAAATTGAAAGTGAGTGTCTTTTGTTCATTTGCCAAAATCAGGCATACTTTTAAACTGGTATTGAGACATACCAGGGTCTGAGAGATGCAATCACTGGTGATGGAGATGTCAACAACATTGGAAAAGGGTGATTTTACCTTACTTGTTCAAAGGAGGACCAAGATACATGCACGAAAAGACTCGAGACTTATCTCAGAAAGTATGGCAGACCTGACCTTTTCATTACTTTCACAGGCAACCCTACATGGCAGATACAGGAGATACAGAGAGGCCTTTTACCTGGCTAAAAAGCAATCCACAAACATGATCTTATTACAAGAGGTTTTTGGAGAAAGGTGGTGTCCCTTATCAATCTTATAACAAAGAGCAAAATCTTTGAATCAAGATGCCACACATATACAATAAAATGGCAAAAGAAGTCTACCTCACGCTCACATTTTGCTTTGGCTGGTCAACAAGATTCACCCCAAAGATGTTAAAAGAATTATTTCAGCTGGAATTCCAGATCCTCATGATGACCAAGTTCAGTTTGATGTTATAGTGAAAAAAATGATTCATGTGCCCTGTGGTCCTTTGTCCTTCACACGAGTTACTATTCAGAAAATGCACGAAGAAGTATCCAAGTGACTTCTTACAAGAAACTCAAACCGATCAGGATGGTTATCCATCCTACAAGAGAAGGAAGCCAGAAGATGGTAGCCATGAGGCAATCATCATGATCAATGGTCGGGAAGTATTTGTGGACAACAGGTGGGTTGTTCCCTCCAATCCACTTCTCTCAAAAACTTTCAAGACTCACATCAATGTTGAATACTGCAGCTCAGTCAAATCCATCAACTATGTGTGCAAATACAGATGCAGCCATTCAAAACAAGTGGGCGATACCTCATTATTTTGCGGTGCACTTGACGCAGCCTACCGCGAGTTACTGTAAATTCTTGTATAGTACCTCGTAATACCACGTGGTACCGCAAGTAAAATAATAGTATCCGGAATTTCCGCAAGGTGGAGCTAATAAAGCTCAACCTCTCATGTTTGAGCTGTCGCCATCAAAGTCTTTAACGAAGATATTACTAATAGTATTAATAATGAATGACCTTGGACAAGCTGTAAACTCAAAGTACTGCCCTGGTCCAAATTCTTTTTTTCATTGACCGTCTTTGTAAAAGTAACACCACAGCATTTCGCAATCACGCATTTGTTTCCAATCAAGCAAAGTACAGTAATTTTTGAGAATCTCCGATTCACCATGCCTTTCACATGCTCATAAAAGAGATTGATTTAGGAACATAAACATGTAAGCAAACTGTACTGTATACAGTATGTATATGTAAATTTAATGTCTTAACTGTGCCCGTTTAAGTATTGAATATTTATATGGAATTTTACCACTGAAGGGAAATCTTAGTAGCTGAGCATAAAAAGAATAGGAGCATACTGTAACGCGTGTGAAGGCCATAAACGATATTAATTTTGGAACATAAACATACAGTATATGGCTGGTCTCTGTACTTTAAAGAAAACATACACACCAGTATTCCATTTCTCCCTAAACATTTTAAGCATCGAAGTCTTTAACTAACGTGATACTGGAGTCAACAAGCATACTTTTAGAATTTGATTAAAAGGGAATATAATATGGAATCGCGTATCTAAAGAAATTAATAACGATATAATTATATTCATGTACCACAACACAAGAATAGTACACGCTGTACGATGTCTGTTGATAATGTTTGTAGGGCTTTTTCAACACTCCTCATGTGACCTTGCCGGTGGTGCTGTGGGTTAGGTTCCTGACTTCCACATCACACGTTGGGTGTTCGAATCCAGCCGGAGCCATGATTTTTTTTTAACAAACATTTCTTTGAAAAAATAAAACGTTTCCCTGGGTCAGAGATTAAATAAAACTTCACTCACACCAAACAAATTTATATTTCTAAATGTCACAACATGATCGAATTTAAGTCATTTTAATAACAATGAATAGTCACCTATGCGTTACAATATAAACATTTATATTGATTTAAATCGCATTTAAATCGCCTTTATTTAAAACCCATAAATAAAGCTGATACTGTTTAGACTTTTAATTATTTAAAACTGTATTACAGCAGCACAATGCACAATGCAACCTAAATCGCTATCTTTGTCTTCTGTGTAATAATGTTCACCTCTCTGTCCAGCAAATTAACAATAGTAATAATAATGAACTTTATTGTATAAGGCGCCTTTAAAGGTAGCTCCTCAAAGCGCTTTACAGGATAAATACAATAACAACAATACTGTTAGGCTGGGCAAACGATTTTTTTTAAAGAAATACAAAATGAGATATAATGATGTGTTCCGGCTTAGACATTAACGAAGAGCATAACACGGGGCGGCATAGCGGTCGGCTCTGGCTTTCCCATCTATACCGATGCACTACAAGTACAACCCCCCTCTCTGCGGGAGTGCTGGCTGTGACTAATTAAACCGGTTTCACAGGTATTTTCAAAGTAGAAGGGGTTAGATTTCCAGCGAAAGACACCTCCCCCCCTCCAAAACCCAGTAAGTACAGTACTTACTAGTTAAGAAAGCTAGGCTCCTCAATGAAATCGCTTTAACATGCTAATGCGTTGGTGTAACAGTCCGGGCGTGGCAAGCTTCTAATGTCTCCTGACTACGGCGAAAGGAACCCTTCTTTCATTGGAAGACAATGAACATATTCTACCCGTACATGAGAATATAATGCTGGCGCATGGGTGCGGTGGGGTGCTGTACCAGCTGTCAAAAAAAAGTTGTTGTTTTTTTAAAAGTCAATTGAGTGTCCATAATATTGCAGTAAGTGAAAAGACCACGGGCATTCTTCCTCCCCCTACATTCTCAGAGTAGAATAGAATTTATTATTAGCACAATTTATTACAGTGCTAAATTTAATATTATTGATTACTAATAATTTATGCTAACACCTAGCTTTCATATATATATATAAACACCTAGCTTTTTATATATATATATAAATATATATGTAAATATAAATGTTTATATTGTAACGCATAGGTGAGTATTCAATGTTATTAAAATGATTTAAATTCGATCATGTTGTGATATTTAGAAATATAAATTTGTTTGGTGTGAGTGAAGTTTTATTTAATCTCTGACCCAGGGAAACGTTTTATTTTTTCAAAGAAATGTTTGTTAAAAAAAAAAGTCATGGCTCCGGCTGGATTCAAACACCCAACGTGTGATGTGGGAGTCAGGAACCTAACCCACAGCGCCACCGGCAAGGTTACATGAGGAGTGTCGAAAAAGCCCTACAAACATTATCAACAGACATCGTACAGCATGTACTATTCTTGTGTTGCGGTACATGAATATAATTATATCGTTATTAATTTCTTTAGATACGCGATTCCATATTATATTCCTTTTTAATCAAAATCTAAAAGTATGCTTGTTGACTCCGGTATCACGTTAGTTAAAGACTTCGATGCTTAAAATGTTTAGGGAGAAATGGAATACTGGTGTGTATTTTTTCTTTATGTACCGAGACCAGCCATATACTGTTTGTTCCAAAATTAATATCGTTTATGGCCTTCACACGCGTTACAGTATGCTCCTATTCTTTTTATGCTCGGCTACTAAGATTTCCCTTCAGTGGTAAAATTCCATATAAATATTCAATACTAAAACGGGCACAGTAAAGACATTTAAATCTTTCTACGACCGACCAACGCACCAAGAGTGCCCCTGTCGGTCAACCAATCACGTACCGTGGTATTTTGCGTCATCGTGCGTCACGATGCGCGAGGCCGTAGCCAATCACTTCCGGTACGTGTCTGTGCCGCGCACTTTGAATGGCTGCATCTGTACGCCAACAAGGGCTTTGACATCGCAGTTTTTGGATCCCAAAACAAAGAAAGCACAACGATGACAAAGTGTTAAATGGGCAGATACATTAGTAGCAATGAAGCTGTCAAGAAGATACTGAAGTTTCCCCATCTCTGAGCGTCCTCCAGAGAAACTATTGACCGAGCAGCCCTCCTTGATCCAAAAGCCACTACATTGCAGCTCTCTTTGATCTCTGTGCTTCAAATGATTTTGTAAGGACACTGCTTTACCATGAAGTAAAACATACTTCAAATACTTGGGTCAGTGGATCAAGAACATGACAACCAAGATCACAATGAACACCAATTGAAAGATTCCCATGAAATCAAAGCTTCTGTTGCCCTAGAAAGAGTTTAAGCTGTTCATCCCAACGATGAAGAGTGCTATGTGTGTTTACTACTTCACACTGTTAGAGGTCAAATGTCCTGAGTGTTTCAAAAGAAGTTTGAAGGCAGAGTGTGTTCAACCTACAGAGAAGCCTGCAATCTCCATGGACTTCTAGAAGATCACAAGCACTGGGATGAAGGTCTTCCAGAGGCTACATTGACTGCTTCACCTTATAGACTTGGAGATCTCTTCTGCATAATGCTCACTGCATGTCATCTTTCAAACCAACAACCCTTATGGGAGAATCACAAGGAGGCTCTCAGCGAATAATTTTTTTACCATGCAAAGCAAAAAAATGCCTCATATGATGGTACTATCCTCAATGAGGCTCTGGTGAAAATTGAAGACAAGGTCCTTTCATTAGGAGGCAAAGAACTGAAGCAATTTGGATTGCCTCAACCAAGAACAGAAAAAAGTGGCATCTCTCAGGAAATGCTCAGGGAATCTCCTTCAACTCTTCTTCGTTGTAGGATGTTTGTTGCAAGCAATGAAACAAAGCTCACATCAGATCAAGCAAATGTCTACAGAAAAATGCTAGATGCCATTGATCATGGTGGATTCTTTTCCTCGATGCTCCAGGTGGAACTTGAAAGACATTTGTCACTAACTTACTCCTTGCAGACTTCCATTCACAAGAACACATTGCCCTTGCCCTTGCTGTGGCATCATCAGGTATAGCTTCAACACTCCTTGCTGGTGGCAGGACTGCCCATTCCACATTTAAATTGCCTCTTGATCTGGTCAGACATCATTTACCAAATTGCAACATTTCAAAAGGGACAGCACCTGCACAGGTTTTGATTGAGTGCAAGCTTATTGTCTGGGATGAGTGCACCATGTCCATGTTGTGTCAAAAAAATGACAAAGTCCAGGTGTCTCTTTATTACATGTGCATATGGGAGACCGTCTTTTAGGAACCAGACTCAAAAATTATGGGAGTATGCAGTGGAAGACATCTATGATCGAATATTGAAAAAGATGCCTGGCGAAGGAAACGTTTTCAAAAGAGTTGATATGGTTATTGACATTAGTAGTTCAGGTGGGGAGCTGCGTCAGCATGCGTAGGCTGCAAAGGAACAAGTAATAGGTTTATTCCATGCTGAAAAAGAAGAAAGAGAACACAACGTTTCGGCCGTGGTTATTGACATTGTTGTCCAATACCCTGTGGAGTTTTTGGACACCTTGCATCCAAATGATGTTCCACCTCACAATCAATCTCTGAAAATTGGATGTCCCGTCATGCTTTTATGAAATTTGGATCCCCCAAAACTGTGCAATAGAACTCGCTTCTTGATCAAAAAGCTTCACCCATATGTGCTTGAGGCATCAATACTCTCTGGATCGTTCAAAGGAGAAGATGTGTTCATTCCAAGAATTCAGATAATTCGATCTGATCTGCCATTCAGGTTCATATGTTTTCAATTCTCCATTAGACTCCGTTTCACTATGTCCATCAAAACATGAAAAAGTGGGCTTGAACCTGGAATCATCATGCTTCTCGCATGGATAACTTTGATGTATGCTCACATGTAAAAAGGGGAAAAAACAACTTCACATCGTTGCTCCAGAAGAAAAAATAAAAAATGTTGTGCATAAAGAAGCTTCCCACATGTAAATATTTATGTAATGCAATAATACAATACTCAATCTTATAGCATCCCTATTTTAACCTGGGTGAAGCCAGGTACTTCAGCTAGTAGTTTATAATCTAGCAAAGTATAATGGGTGAAACTGCAGGAAAATGAAAGCAGTGTATTAACCCAAGAATTGTTCACAATTAATACGCAGCTTGATTCTTACTCCACTGATACAGAAGGTAAATGCCAATTGCAACGAGCTTGGCTGCTGACATCAGTTCCCAACTCTGTACTGGGAAATCTACCAGCTCTCCATAGTAACTAACCTGAAGAAGTAACTGCTGCCTTCCTGAGGATACTGAAGTGCAAACCTAAACTATTACACTGCTTGATATAGACTAAGAAACTGTCCTATAATACACTGAATATTGTGTAGGGCTTTTGTGAATTTGCAGGTGTAATGTTTAAATAGAACAGTGTCTTCTCAGACATCTTAACTATAAATGATTTTCTGTCAGACATTGCTATTGCTCAGGTAACACAAAAGACTCTTCCAATATTGCCACCCTTACTGCATTTACTTTAGTTTTATTACACTACTACAGTATTGTTTAAATGTCTTAAAAAGAAGAGCACCTTGAATCATGGATTTAAAGAGCAGGGGGGAGCTGGTGTTGATTTGCATACACAGAACTGTACACTGTGTAGAATCCAGTGAAGCCTCAGCTTCTGTCAAACTACAGTTAGTTCTCAAGATTTTGTTTTTTCAATTGATTCTTATTTTAGTCTAAACCAATCCTCACATGTGATGCCCATGTAAGAGTTTTGTGAGTTTACTGGTACAGTGTTTAGTCCTTACAGTAAATTGCTTCAAAGATTAATTACACAGAAAACATTTGATGCATACAAGAATTCAAAATATCAAGCTTATAGCAAGTGCACAGAAGAGATGTATAAAAATAAAGACAATATATTTAGTAAACTGTAAAACTTACTTGATCACTTTCATTATCATAATCAAAAGTCAGGTGCTCATGAGTAATTACTTCTACTTAAAAGAAATTGATATTAACATCTCCGTAGTTAATCAAGGATGTAACCAATGGTGTATTAACATAATATCCCCATTTATATGCATCTCTTCAGTATTTGCTTGATATTTTTAACATTTTATGTACACTTTGTTTCTATTGATCAATAAATGTTTTTGCTGTGATGTAAATCCTTGCTGCTCTAACGATTGATCCCTAATTGTCAAGGTAAACTCACCCCATTTACTATAACTAAAACTGTGCCAGATAGGGATAGCGTAAAGGCTTGATCTTGATAAGAATTTAATGTAACTTTATGCCTTTTGCCTCAAATTAGAACTTAAAATTAATAACACTTAAATGTACAATACAGTACTTAAGCAACACTTTCTAATTAGCTATTTTCCAGCCATTCCCTGAACTCTTTCTAAAAGCCTTTTGTTTGTATTATTTTTATTTCTGTTAAACTCATCTATTTTAATAAAACGAAGCAGTCCTAATTTGAATTCACGCAGATCATCTATCTTGAATTTGGGTTGTTAAGAATCGTGTTATCACATTAACCTGATTTCTGAAAACAGTCATTTAGAGCAAGTGTCTCCAGCTGACGGCCGAGAGCAGAGACAAGCACCACCCATTCATGCAAACGCGCATGACGGCGAGTAACCTTGACCTCATGTTCACTTGCTTGTTGTTATTGACTTTTCTTGCATTTTTAAATTTATTTTACATCAAAATGTCAGGAGCTCAGAGGATGAAAGTTGACGAAAGTTGACGTGTTTTTAATGAGAAGTGGAGAAAAAAATATTACATGTTTGAAAGCAATAACAAAGCGTTCGGATACGAAACACAGAAGTACTCAGACTTGATGCAAAATGCGTTAAGATAAAGTAGAAACACTGAAGAAAAATTGTTTATCAGCGTGAAATATTCACAAAGCGATCATAACAATCAGAATCCTTTGTAAGGGTGAGTTGCAAAATAGCCCATGTCGTAGCTAAGGTGCCAAGAGATTTTCTTAATTATGCTCAAAAATCAATATTTTCATGACTCGGAGGAAACGACCGCACACATATTTATATATGACTGCACATATAAGTGAAATGAATGTGAAAGATCAGCGCAAAAATTGTCATTTCAGATTTGTTTTCGTGTAAAATCCTTGAGACAAAAATTAATTCGTTTTGGAAAAACAGGTGGAATGTAGAAAAAAAATAATTCCCAAGTTCGTTTACTGTATTATATAGTTGACTATTTTAGTAGGATATCTTCAATCCCATGAGTTTTTTTTTTAATCTGAATATTTCTGCTGCTTGTGTTTTAATAAAGTATAAAGAATTTTGTCTTCCTTTCTCTTTCATTGTGTAAACATATAACCTTCGTGTTATATATCATTTTGCTTTATTCTTAACAGTTGTATAGTATTTGAATACAATTTTAACATCGTTATTTCTGTCATTTTTAACGTCATTAGACAGTTTAATTGAGGTGACTTTGAACAAAATTTGAGACTTTGAATAAAAAAAATAGTTATCAGTTGAGTTCTTAACAGTGAAATGATCACAGACATTTTATAAAACGATCACATCACTTTGCTATTTACCTACTCTGTGGCACACAATTGTATTTCTCCTAAAAACCTGATTTGGGAGATGGGACAAAAATTTTAAATTCTTCCCTTTATTTCAAAACTGTCTTTATTTGAATTAAATCATTTCTTAACTTGGATGTAATATTTAAATATATCTAAATGATTTTGTAATACTGTATATGGCTGTATACAGTGCTTTGCCCCAAAAAGGAATGGTGTCTGAACTGATCTACAAGCAACAGTAAGAAAGAACCTGATTTAAATTTTAAACTCTTGCCATGGGCTTTGAAATCACAGGCATATTAACAGATGAAGCCAAAATGTATTAGTTGTTTCAGACTTTTAGGCCACTTAAGCCTAAACGTTCATTCATTCAGCACTCCGTTCAACACAAACTTTCCAATGAAAGAATGCCTTTCAACAATTAAGTTGACAATTCCTGACACACTAATTTGGTTTTGGCACTGTTGTATTGTCTTTTCAGACTCATACTTTGATTCAGAGAAGCAAATTTTCCAGTCAAATGAGTGGAATATTGAAATAATTGACTTTGAGAAATATCTGAACCCTAACCCTAACTAGCAAAACCCGAAGCTAGGGTTAGGGTTTTATTCCCATACAATGTAGACAGTTTTTGATGGCATGGCTGTGTTTTCGGGCTGAAAGGATACTTAGGAATATAGTTCTTTCAATGTTTTCTCAACATTTTTTTCTGACCTATATGGCTGTATACAGTGCTTTGCCCCAAAAAGGAATGGTGTCTGAACTGATCTACAAGCAACAGTAAGAAAGAAACTGATTTAACTTTTAAACTCTTGCCATGGGCTTTAAAATCACAGGCATATTAACAGATAAAGCCAAAATGTTTTCGTTGTTTCGGACTTTTAGGCCACTTAAGCCTAAACGTTCATTCATTCAGAATCCGTTCAACACAAAATTTCCAATGAAAGAATGCCTTTCAACAATTAAGTTGACCATTCCTGACACACTAATTTGGTTTTAGCACTGTTGTATTGTCTTTTCAGACTCATACTTTGATTCAGAGAAGAAAATTTTCCAGTCAAATGAGTGGAATATTGAGATAATTGTCTTTGAGAAATATTTGAACCCTCACCCTAACTAGCAAAACCCGAAGCTAGGGTGAGGGTTTTATTCCCATAATATGTAGACAGTTTTTGATGGCATGGCTGTGTTTTCGGGCTGAAAGGATACTTAGGAATATAGTTCTTTCAATGTTCTCTCAACATTTTTTTCTGACCTATATGGCTGTATACAGTGCTTTGCCCCAAAAAGGAATGGTGTCTGAACTGATCTACAAGCAACAGTAAGAAAGAACCTGATTTAACTTTTAAACTCTTGCCATGGGCTTTGAAATCACAGGCATATTTACAGATAAAGCCAAAATGTATTAGTTGTTTCGGACTTTTAGGCCACTTAAGCCTAAACGTTCATTCATTCAGCACTCCGTTTAACACAAAATTTCCAATGAAAGAATACCTTTCAACAATTAAGTTGACCATTCCTGACACACTAATTTGGTTTTGGCACTGTTGTATTGTCTTTTCAGTGTCATACTTTTATTCAGAGAAGCAAATTTTCCAGTCAAATGAGTGGAATATTGAGATAATTGTCTTTGAGAAATATTTGAACCCTAACCCTAACTAGCAAAACCCGAAGCTAGGGTTAGGGTTTTATTCCCATACAATGTAGACAGTTTTTGATGGTATGGCTGTGTTTTAGGGCTAAAAGGATACTTAGGAATGTAGTTCTTTCAATGTTTTCTCAACATTTTTTTCTGACCTATATGGCTGTATACAGTGCTCTGCCCGAAAAAGGAATGGTGTCTGAATTGATCAACAAGCAACAGTAAGAAAGAACCTGATTTAACTTTTAACTCTTGCCATGGGCTTTGAAATCACAGGCATATTAATAGACAAAGCCAAAATGTATTAGTTGTTGCTGACTTTTAGGCAACTTAAGCCTAAACGTTCATTCATTCAGCTCTCCGTTCAACACAAAATTTCCACTGAAAGAATACCTTTCAACAATTAAGTTGCCAATTCCTGACACACTAATTTGGTTTTGGCACTGTTGTATTGTCTTCTCAGTGTCATACTTTGATTCAGAGAAGCAAATTCTCCTTCAAATGAGTGGAATATTAGGATAGTTGTCTTTGAGAAATATTTGAACCCTAACCCTAACTAGCAAAACCCGAAGCTAGGGTTAGGGTTTTATTCCCATACAATGTAGACAGTATTTGATGGCATGGCTGTGTTTTAGGGCTGAAAGGATACTTAGGAATGTAGTTCTTTCAATGTTTTCTCAACATTTTTTTCTGACCTATATGGCTGTATACAGTGCTCTGCCCGAAAAAGGAATGGTGTCTGAATTGATCAACAAGCAACAGTAAGAAAGAACCTGATTTAACTTTTAACTCTTGCCATGGGCTTTGAAATCACAGGCATATTAATAGACAAAGCCAAAATGTATTAGTTGTTGCTGACTTTTAGGCAACTTAAGCCTAAACGTTCATTCATTCAGCTCTCCGTTCAACACAAAATTTCCACTGAAAGAATACCTTTCAACAATTAAGTTGCCAATTCCTGACACACTAATTTGGTTTTGGCACTGTTGTATTGTCTTCTCAGTGTCATACTTTGATTCAGAGAAGCAAATTCTCCTTCAAATGAGTGGAATATTAGGATAGTTGTCTTTGAGAAATATTTGAACCCTAACCCTAACTAGCAAAACCCGAAGCTAGGGTTAGGGTTTTATTCCCATACAATGTAGACAGTTTTTGATGGTATGGCTGTGTTTTAGGGCTAAAAGGATACTTAGGAATGTCGTTCTTTCAATGTTTTCTCAACATTTTTTTCTGACCTATATGGCTGTATACAGTGCTCTGCCCGAAAAAGGAATGGTGTCTGAATTGATCTACAAGCAACAGTAAGAAAGAACCATATTTAACTTTTAAACTCTTGCTTTGGGCTTTGAAATCACAGGCATATTAATAGACAAAGCCAAATTGTATTAGTTGTTTCAGACTTTGAGGCAACTTAAGCCTAAACGTTCATTCATTCAGCTCTGCGTTCAACACAAAATTTCCAATGAAAGAATACCTTTCAACAATTAAGTTGGCCATTCCTGACACACTAATTTGGTTTTGGCACTGTTGTATTGTGTTTTCAGTGTCATACTTTGATTCAGAGAAGCAAATTCTCCTTCAAATGAGTGGAATATTAGGATAGTTGTCTTTGAGAAATATTTGAACCCTAACCCTAACTAGCAAAACTCGAAGCTAGGGTTAGGGTTTTATTCCCATACAATGTAGACAGTTTTTGATGGTATGGCTGTGTTTTAGGGCTGAAAGGATACCTAGGAATGTAGTTCTTTCAATGTTTTTCAACATTTTTTTCTGACCTATATGACTGTATATAGTGCTCTGCCCGAAAATGGAATAGTGTCTGAATTGATCTACAAGCAACAGTAAGAAAGAACCTGATTTAACTTTTAAACTCTTGCCATGGGCTTTGAAATCACAGGCATATTAATAAACAAAGCCAAAATGTATTAGTTGTTTCAGACTTTTAGGCAACTTAAGCCTAAACATTCATTCATTCAGCACTCCGTTCAACACAAAATTTCCAATGAAAGAATACCTTTCAACAATTAAGTTGACCCTTCCTGACACACTAATTTGGTTTTGGTACTGTTGTATTGTCTTTTCAGACTCATACTTTGATTCAGAGAAGCAAATTTTCCAGTCAAGTGAGTTGAATATGGAGATAGTTGTCTTTGAGAAATATTTGAACCCTAACCCTAACTAGGAAAACCCGAAGCTAGGGTTAGGGTTTTATTCCCATACAATGTAGACAGTATTTGATGGTATGGCTGTGTTTTAGGGCTGAAAGGATACTTAGGAATGTCGTTCTTTCAATGTTTTCTCAACATATTTTTCTGACCTGTATGGCTGTATACAGTGCTTTGCCCCAAAAAGGAATGGTGTCTGAACTGATCTACAAGCAACAGTAAGAAAGAACCTGATTTAACTTTTAAACTCTTGCCATGGGCTTTGAAATTACAGGCATATTAACAGATAAAGCCAAAATGTATTAGTTGTTTCGGACTTTTAGGCCACTTAAGCCTAAACGTTCATTCATTCAGCACTCCGTTCAACACAAAATTTCCAATGAAAGAATACCTTTCAACAATTAAGTTGACCATTCCTGACACACTAATTTGGTTTTGGCACTGTTGTATTGTCTTTTCAGACTCATACTTTTATTCAGAGAAGCAAATTCTCCTTCAAATGAGTGGAATATTAGGATAGTTGTCTTTGAGAAATATTTGAACCCTAACCCTAACTAGCAAAACCCGAAGCTAGGGTTAGGGTTTTATTCCCATACAATGTAGACAGTTTTTGATGGTATGGCTGTGTTTTAGGGCTAAAAGGATACTTAGGAATGTCGTTCTTTCAATGTTTTCTCAACATTTTTTTCTGACCTATATGGCTGTATACAGTGCTCTGCCCGAAAAAGGAATGGTGTCTGAATTGATCTACAAGCAACAGTAAGAAAGAACCATATTTAACTTTTAAACTCTTGCTTTGGGCTTTGAAATCACAGGCATATTAATAGACAAAGCCAAATTGTATTAGTTGTTTCGGACTTTGAGGCCACTTAAGCCTAAACGTTCATTCATTCAGCACTCCGTTCAACACAAAATTTCCAATGAAAGAATACCTTTCAACAATTAAGTTGACCATTCCTGACACACTAATTTGGTTTTGGCACTGTTGTATTGTGTTTTCAGTGTCATACTTTGATTCAGAGAAGCAAATTCTCCTTCAAATGAGTGGAATATTAGGATTGTTGTCTTTGAGAAATATTTGAACCCTAACCCTAACTAGCAGAACTCGAAGCTAGGGTTAGGGTTTTATTCCCATACAATGTAGACAGTTTTTGATGGTATGGCTGTGTTTTAGGGCTGAAAGGATACCTAGGAATGTAGTTCTTTCAATGTTTTTCAACATTTTTTTCTGACCTATATGACTGTATATAGTGCTCTGCCCGAAAATGGAATAGTGTCTGAATTGATCTACAAGCAACAGTAAGAAAGAACCTGATTTAACTTTTAAACTCTTGCCATGGGCTTTGAAATCACAGGCATATTAATAGACAAAGCCAAAATGTATTAGTTGTTTCAGACTTTTAGGCAACTTAAGCCTAAACATTCCTTCATTCAGCACTCCGTTCAACACAAAATTTCCAATGAAAGAATACCTTTCAACAATTAAGTTGACCCTTCCTGACACACTAATTTGGTTTTGGTACTGTTGTATTGTCTTTTCAGACTCATACTTTGATTCAGAGAAGCAAATTTTCCAGTCAAGTGAGTTGAATATGGAGATAGTTGTCTTTGAGAAATATTTGAACCCTAACCCTAACTAGGAAAACCCGAAGCTAGGGTTAGGGTTTTATTCCCATACAATGTAGACAGTATTTGATGGCATGGCTGTGTTTTAGGGCTGAAAGGATACTTAGGAATGTAGTTCTTTCAATGTTTTCTCAACATTTTTTTCTGACCTGTATGGCTGTATACAGTGCTTTGCCCCAAAAAGGAATGGTGTCTGAACTGATCTACAAGCAACAGTAAGAAAGAACCTGATTTAACTTTTAAACTCTTGCCATGGGCTTTGAAATCACAGGTATATTAATAGACAAAGCCAAAATGTATTAGTTGTTTCGGACTTTTAGGCAATTAAGCCTAAACGTTCATTCATTCAGCACTCCGTTCAACACAAAATTTCCAGTGAAAGAATACCTTTCAACAATTAAGTTGACCATTCCTGACACACTAATTTGGTTTTGGCACTGTTGTATTGTCTTTTCAGTGTCATACTTTGATTCAGAGAAGCAAATTTTCCAGTCACATGAGTGGAATATTGAGATAATTGTCTTTGAGAAATATTTGAACCCTAACCCTAACTAGCAAAACCCGAAGCTAGGGTTAGGGTTTTATTCCCATACAATGTAGACAATTTTTGATGGCATGGCTGTGTTTTAGGGCTGAAAGGATACTTAGGAATATTATTCTTTCAATGTTTTCTCAACATTTTTTTCTGACCTATATGGCTGTATACAGTGCTCTGCCCGAAAAAGGAATGGTGTCTGAATTGATCTACAAGCAACAGTAAGAAAGAACCTTATTTAACTTTTAAACTCTTGCTTTGGGCTTTGAAATCACAGGCATATTAATAGACAAAGCCAAAATGTATTAGTTGTTTCGGACTTTTAGGCAATTAAGCCTAAACGTTCATTCATTCAGCACTCCGTTCAACACAAAATTTCCAATGAAAGAATACCTTTCAACAATTAAGTTGACCATTCCTGACACACTAATTTGGTTTTGGCTCTCTTGTATTGTCTTTGCAGACTCATACTTTTATTCAGAGAAGCAAATTCTCCTTCAAATGAGTGGAATATTGAGATAATTGTCTTTGAGAAATATTTGAACCCTAACCCTAACTAGCAAAACCCGAAGCTAGGGTTAGGGTTTTATTCCCATACAATGTAGACAGTTTTTGATGGTATGGCTGTGTTTTAGGGCTAAAAGGATACTTAGGAATGTCGTTCTTTCAATGTTTTCTCAACATTTTTTTCTGACCTAAATGGCTGTATACAGTGCTCTGCCCGAAAAAGGAATGGTGTCTGAATTGATCTACAAGCAACAGTAAGAAAGAACCATATTTAACTTTTTAACTCTTGCTTTGGGCTTTGAAATCACAGGCATATTAATAGACAAAGCCAAAATGTATTAGTTGTTTCGGACTTTTAGGCAACTTAAGCCTAAACGTTCATTCATTCAGTACTCCGTTCAACACAAAATTTCCAATGAAAGAATACCTTTCAACAATTAAGTTGACCATTCCTGACACACTAATTTGGTTTTGGCACTGTTGTATTGTCTTTTCAGACTCATACTTTGATTCAGAGAAGCAAATTTTCCAGTCAAATGAGTGGAATATTGAGATAGTTGTCTTTGAGAAATATGTGAACCCTAACCCTAACTAGGAAAACCCGAAGCTAGGGTTAGGGTTTTATTCCCATACAATGTAGACAGTATTTGATGGCATGGCTGTGTTTTAGGGCTGAAAGGATACTTAGGAATGCAGTTCTTTCAATGTTTTCTCAACATTTTTTTCTGACCTATATGGCTGTATACAGTGCTTTGCCCCAAAAAGGAATTGTGTCTGAACTGATCTACAAGCAACAGTAAGAAAGAACCATATTTAACTTTTAAACTCTTGCCATGGGCTTTGAAATCACAGGCATATTAACATATAAAGCCAAAATGTATTAGTTGTTTCGGACTTTTAGGCCACTTAAGGCTAAACGTACATTCATTCAGCACTCCGTTCAACACAAAATTTCCAGTGAAAGAATACCTTTCAACAATGAAGTTGACCTTCCTGACACACTAATTTGGTTTTGGCACTGTTGTATTGTCTTTTCAGACTCATACTTTTATTCAGAGAAGCAAATTTTCCAGTCAAATGAGTGGAATATTGAGATAATTGTCTTTGAGAAATATTTGAACCCTAACCCTAACTAGCAAAACCCGAAGCTAGGGTTAGGGTTTTATTCCCATACAATGTAGACAGTTTTTGATGGCATGGGTGTGTTTTAGGGCTGAAAGGATACTTAGGAATGTTGTTCTTTCAATGTTTTCTCAACATTTTTTTCTGACCTATATGGCTGTATACAGTGGTCTGCCCGAAAAAGGAATGGTGTCTGAATTGATCTACAAGCAACAGTAAGAAAGAACCTTATTTTCCTTTTAAACTCTTGCTTTGGGCTTTGAAATCACAGGCATATTAATAGACAAAGCCAAAATGTATTAGTTGTTTCGGACTTTAAGGAAACTTAAGCCTAAACGTTCATTCATTCAGCACTCCGTTCAACACAAAATTTCCAATGAAAGAATACCTTTCAACAATTAAGTTGACCCTTCCTGACACACTAATTTGGTTTTGGTACTGTTGTATTGTCTTTTCAGACTCATACTTTGATTCAGAGAAGCAAATTTTCCAGTCAAGTGAGTTGAATATGGAGATAGTTGTCTTTGAGAAATATTTGAACCCTAACCCTAACTAGGAAAACCCGAAGCTAGGGTTAGGGTTTTATTCCCATACAATGTAGACAGTATTTGATGGCATGGCTGTGTTTTAGGGCTGAAAGGATACTTAGGAATGTAGTTCTTTCAATGTTTTCTCAACATTTTTTTCTGACCTGTATGGCTGTATACAGTGCTTTGCCCCAAAAAGGAATGGTGTCTGAACTGATCTACAAGCAACAGTAAGAAAGAACCTGATTTAACTTTTAAACTCTTGCCATGGGCTTTGAAATCACAGGCATATTAATAGACAAAGCCAAAATGTATTAGTTGTTTCGGACTTTTAGGCAATTAAGCCTAAACGTTCATTCATTCAGCACTCCGTTCAACACAAAATTTCCAGTGAAAGAATACCTTTCAACAATTAAGTTGACCATTCCTGACACACTAATTTGGTTTTGGCACTGTTGTATTGTCTTTTCAGTGTCATACTTTGATTCAGAGAAGCAAATTTTCCAGTCACATGAGTGGAATATTGAGATAATTGTCTTTGAGAAATATTTGAACCCTAACCCTAACTAGCAAAACCCGAAGCTAGGGTTAGGGTTTTATTCCCATACAATGTAGACAATTTTTGATGGCATGGCTGTGTTTTAGGGCTGAAAGGATACTTAGGAATATTATTCTTTCAATGTTTTCTCAACATTTTTTTCTGACCTATATGGCTGTATACAGTGCTCTGCCCGAAAAAGGAATGGTGTCTGAATTGATCTACAAGCAACAGTAAGAAAGAACCTTATTTAACTTTTAAACTCTTGCTTTGGGCTTTGAAATCACAGGCATATTAATAGACAAAGCCAAAATGTATTAGTTGTTTCGGACTTTTAGGCAATTAAGCCTAAACGTTCATTCATTCAGCACTCCGTTCAACACAAAATTTCCAATGAAAGAATACCTTTCAACAATTAAGTTGACCATTCCTGACACACTAATTTGGTTTTGGCTCTCTTGTATTGTCTTTGCAGACTCATACTTTTATTCAGAGAAGCAAATTCTCCTTCAAATGAGTGGAATATTGAGATAATTGTCTTTGAGAAATATTTGAACCCTAACCCTAACTAGCAAAACCCGAAGCTAGGGTTAGGGTTTTATTCCCATACAATGTAGACAGTTTTTGATGGTATGGCTGTGTTTTAGGGCTAAAAGGATACTTAGGAATGTCGTTCTTTCAATGTTTTCTCAACATTTTTTTCTGACCTAAATGGCTGTATACAGTGCTTTGCCCCAAAAAGGAATTGTGTCTGAACTGATCTACAAGCAACAGTAAGAAAGAACCATATTTAACTTTTAAACTCTTGCCATGGGCTTTGAAATCACAGGCATATTAACATATAAAGCCAAAATGTATTAGTTGTTTCGGACTTTTAGGCCACTTAAGGCTAAACGTACATTCATTCAGCACTCCGTTCAACACAAAATTTCCAGTGAAAGAATACCTTTCAACAATGAAGTTGACCTTCCTGACACACTAATTTGGTTTTGGCACTGTTGTATTGTCTTTTCAGACTCATACTTTTATTCAGAGAAGCAAATTTTCCAGTCAAATGAGTGGAATATTGAGATAATTGTCTTTGAGAAATATTTGAACCCTAACCCTAACTAGCAAAACCCGAAGCTAGGGTTAGGGTTTTATTCCCATACAATGTAGACAGTTTTTGATGGCATGGGTGTGTTTTAGGGCTGAAAGGATACTTAGGAATGTTGTTCTTTCAATGTTTTCTCAACATTTTTTTCTGACCTATATGGCTGTATACAGTGGTCTGCCCGAAAAAGGAATGGTGTCTGAATTGATCTACAAGCAACAGTAAGAAAGAACCTTATTTTCCTTTTAAACTCTTGCTTTGGGCTTTGAAATCACAGGCATATTAATAGACAAAGCCAAAATGTATTAGTTGTTTCGGACTTTAAGGAAACTTAAGCCTAAACGTTCATTCATTCAGCACTCCGTTCAACACAAAATTTCCAATGAAAGAATACCTTTCAACAATTAAGTTGACCATTCCTGACACACTAATTTGGTTTCGGCACTGTTGTATTGTCTTTTCAGACTCATACTTTGATTCAGAGAAGCAAATTTTCCAGTCAAAGGAGTGGGATATTGAGATAATTGTCTTTGAGAAATATTTGAACCCTAACCCTAACTAGCAAAACCTGAAGCTAGGGTTAGGGTTTTATTCCCATACAATGTAGACAGTTTTTGATGGTATTGCTGTGTTTTAGGGCTGAAAGGATACTTAGGAATGTAGTTCTTTCAATGTTTTCTCAACATTTTTTTCTGACCTGTATGGCTGTATACAGTGCTTTGCCCCAAAAAGGAATGGTGTCTGAACTGATCTACAAGCAACAGTAAGAAAGAACCTGATTTAACTTTCAAACTCTTGCCATGGGCTTTGAAATCACAGGCATATTAATAGACAAAGCCAAAATGTATTAGTTGTTTCGGACTTTTAGGCAATTAAGCCTAAACGTTCATTCATTCAGCACTCCGTTCAACACAAAATTTCCAGTGAAAGAATACCTTTCAACAATTAAGTTGACCATTCCTGACACACTAATTTGGTTTTGGCACTGTTGTATTGTCTTTTCAGTGTCATACTTTGATTCAGAGAAGCAAATTTTCCAGTCACATGAGTGGAATATTGAGATAATTGTCTTTGAGAAATATTTGAACCCTAACCCTAACTAGCAAAACCCGAAGCTAGGGTTAGGGTTTTATTCCCATACAATGTAGACAATTTTTGATGGCATGGCTGTGTTTTAGGGCTGAAAGGATACTTAGGAATATTATTCTTTCAATGTTTTCTCAACATTTTTTTCTGACCTATATGGCTGTATACAGTGCTCTGCCCGAAAAAGGAATGGTGTCTGAATTGATCTACAAGCAACAGTAAGAAAGAACCTTATTTAACTTTTAAACTCTTGCTTTGGGCTTTGAAATCACAGGCATATTAATAGACAAAGCCAAAATGTATTAGTTGTTTCGGACTTTTAGGCAATTAAGCCTAAACGTTCATTCATTCAGCACTCCGTTCAACACAAAATTTCCAATGAAAGAATAACTTTCAACAATTAAGTTGACCATTCCTGACACACTAATTTGGTTTTGGCTCTCTTGTATTGTCTTTTCAGACTCATACTTTTATTCAGAGAAGCAAATTCTCCTTCAAATGAGTGGAATATTGAGATAATTGTCTTTGAGAAATATTTGAACCCTAACCCTAACTAGCAAAACCCGAAGCTAGGGTTAGGGTTTTATTCCCATACAATGTAGACAGTTTTTGATGGTATGGCTGTGTTTTAGGGCTAAAAGGATACTTAGGAATGTCGTTCTTTCCATGTTTTCTCAACATTTTTTTCTGACCTAAATGGCTGTATACAGTGCTCTGCCCGAAAAAGGAATGGTGTCTGAATTGATCTACAAGCAACAGTAAGAAAGAACCATATTTAACTTTTTAACTCTTGCTTTGGGCTTTGAAATCACAGGCATATTAATAGACAAAGCCAAAATGTATTAGTTGTTTCGGACTTTTAGGCAACTTAAGCCTAAACGTTCATTCATTCAGCACTCCGTTCAACACAAAATTTCCAATGAAAGAATACCTTTCAACAATTAAGTTGACCCTTCCTGACACACTAATTTGGTTTCGGCACTGTTGTATTGTCTTTTCAGACTCATACTTTTATTCAGAGAAGCATATTTTCCAGTCAAATGAGTGGAATATTGAGATAATTGTCTTTGAGGAATATTTGAACCCTAACCCTAACTAGCAAAACCCGAAGCTAGGGTTAGGGTTTTATCCCCATACAATGTATACAGTATTTGATGGCATGGCTGTGTTTTAGGGCTGAAAGGATACTTAGGAATGCAGTTCTTTCAATGTTTTCTCAACATTTTTTTCTGACCTATATGGCTGTATACAGTGCTTTGCCCCAAAAAGGAATGGTGTCTGAACTGATCTACAAGCAACAGTAAGAAAGAACCTGATTTAACTTTTAAACTCTTGCCATGGGCTTTGAAATCACAGGCATATTAACAGACAAAGGCAAAATGTATTAGTTGTTTCGGACTTTTAGGCCACTTAAGCCTAAACATTCATTCATTCAGAATCCGTTCAACACAAAATTTCCAATGAAAGAATACCTTTCAACAATTAAGTTGACCATTCCTGACACACTAATTTGGTTTTGGCACTGTTGTATTGTCTTTTCAGAGTCATACTTTTATTCAGAGAAGCAAATTTTCCAGTCAAATGAGTGGAATATTGAGATAGTTGTCTTTGAAAAATATTTGAACCCTAACCCTAACTAGCAGAACCTGAAGCTAGGGTTAGGGTTTTATTCCCATACAATGTAGACAGTTTTTGATGGCATGGCTGTGTTTTAGGGCTGAAAGGATACTTAGGAATGTAGTCTTTTAATGTTTTCTCAACATTTTTTTCTGACCTATATTGCTCTATACAGTGCTTTGCCCCTAAATGGAATGGTGTCTGAACTGATCTACAAGCAATAGTAAGAAAGAACATGATTTAACTTTTAAACTCTTGCTATGGGCTTTGAAATCACAGGCATATTAATAGACAAAGCCAAAATGTGTTAGTTGTTTCGGACTTTAAGGCCACTTAAGCCTAAACATTCATTCATTCAGAATCCGTTCAACACAAATTTTCCAATGAAAGAATACCTTTCAACAATTAAGTTGACCATTCCTGACACACCAATTTGGTTTTGGCACTGTTGTATTGTCTTTTCATTCTCATACTTTGATTCAGAGAAGCAAATTTTCCAGTCAAATGAGTGGAATATTGAAATAATTGTCTTTGAGAAATATTTGAACCCTAAGCCTAAGTAGCAACACCCGAAGCTAGGGTTAGGGTTTTATTCCCATAATTGTAAACAGTTCTTGATGGCATGGCTGTGTTTTCGAGCTGAAAGGATACTTAGGAATATAGCTCGTAAAATGTTTTCTCAACATTTTTTTCCGACCTATATGGCTGTATACAGTGCTTTGCCCCAAAAAGGAATGGTGTCTGAACTGATCTACAAGCAACAGTAAGAAAGAACCTGATTTAACTTTTAAACTTTTGCCATGGGCTTTGAAATCACAGGCATATTAATAGACAAAGCCAAAATGTATTAGTTGTTTCGGACTTTTAGGCAACTTAAGCCTAAACGTTCATTCATTCAGAATCCGTTCAACACAAAATTTCCAATGAAAGAATACCTTTCAACAATTAAGCTGACCATTCCTGACACACTAATTTGATTTTGGCACTGTTGTATTGTCTTTTCAGACTCATGCTTTGATTCAGAGAAGCAAATTTTCCAGTCAAATGAGTGGAATATTGAGATAATTGTCTTTGAGAAATATTTGAACCCTAACCCTAACTAGCAAAACCCGATGCTAGGGTTAGGGTTTTATTCCCATACAATGTAGACAGTTTTTGATGGCATGGCTGTGTTTAAGGGCTGAAAGGATACTTAGGAATGTAGTTCTTTTAATGTTTTCTCAACATTTTTTTCTGACCTATATTGCTGTATACAGTGCTTTGCCCCTAAAAGGAATGGTGTCTGAACTGATCTACAAGCAATAGTAAGAAAGAACATGATTTAACTTTTAAACTCTTGCTATGGGCTTTGAAATCACAGGCATATTAACAGACAAAGCCAAAATGTATTAGTTGTTTCGGACTTTAAGGCCACTTAAGCCTAAACATTCATTCATTCAGAATCCGTTTAACACAAAATTTCCAATGAAAGAATACCTTTCAACAATTAAGTTGACCATTCCTTACACACTAATTTGGGTTTGGCACTGTTGTATTGTCTTTTCATTCTCATACTTTGATTTAGAGAAGCAAATTTTCCAGTCAAATGAGTGGAATATTGAGATAATTGTCTTTGAGAAATATTTGAACCCTAAGCCTAACTAGCAACACCCGAAGCTAGGGTTAGGGTTTTATTCCCATACAATGTAGACAGTTTTTGATGGCATGGCTGTGTTTTCGAGCTGAAAGGATACTTAGAAATATAGTTCGTTCAATGTTTTCTCAACATTTTTTTCCGACCTATATGGCTGTATACAGTGCTTTACCCCAAAAAGTAATGGTGTGTGAACTGGTCTACAAGCAACAGAAAGAATGAACCTGATTTAACTTTTACACTCTTGCTATGGGCTTTGAAATCACAGGCATATTAATAGACAAAGCCAAAATGTATTAGTTGTTTCAGACTTTTAGGCAACTTAAGCCTAAACGTTCATTCATTCAGCACTCCGGTCAACACAAAAATTCCAATGAAAGAATACCTTTCAACAATTAAGTTGACCCTTCCTGACACACTAATTTGGTTTTGGCACTCTTGTATTGTCTTTTCAGACTCATAATTTGATTCAGAGAAGAAAATTTTCCAGTCAAATGAGTGGAATATTGAGATAGTTGTCTTTGAGAAATATTTGAACCCTAACCCTAACTAGAAAACCCGAAGCTAGGGTTAGGGTTTTATTCCCATATAATGTAGACAGTTTTTGATGGCATGGCTGTGTTTTAGGGCTGAAAGGATACTTAGGAATGTTGTTCTTTAAATGATTTCTCAACATTTTTTTCTGACCTATATGGCTGTATACAGTGCTCTGCCCGAAAAAGGAATGGTGTCTGAATTGATCTACAAGCAACAGTAAGAAAGAACCTTATTTAACTTTTAAACTCTTGCTTTGGGCTTTGAAATCACAGGCATATTAATAGACAAAGCCAAAATGTATTAGTTGTTTCGGACTTTGACGCAACTTAAGCCTAAACGTTCATTCATTCAGCACTCCGTTCAACACAAAATTTCCAATGAAAGAATACCTTTCAACAATTAAGTTGACCATTCCTGACACACTAATTTGGTTTTGGCACTGTTGTATTGTCTTTTCAGACTCATACTTTGATTCAGAGAAGCAAATTTTCCAGTCAAATGAGTGGAATATTGAGATAGTTGTCTTTGAGAAATATTTGAACCCTAACCCTAACTAGGAAAACCCGAAGCTAGGGTTAGGGTTTTATTCCCATACAATGTAGACAGTTTTTGATGGCATGGCTGTGTTTTAGGGCTGAAAGGATACTTAGGAATGTTGTTCTTTCAATGTTTTCTCAACATTTTTTTCTGACCTATATGGCTGTATACAGTGCTCTGCCCGAAAAAGGAATGGTGTCTGAATTGATCTACAAGCAACAGTAAGAAAGAACCAGATTTAACTTTTAAACTCTTGCCTTGGGCTTTGAAATCACAGGCATATTAATAGACAAAGCCAAAATGTATTAGTTGTTTCGGACTTTAAGGCAACTTAAGCCTAAACGTTCATTCATTCAGCACTTCGTTCAACACAAAGTTTCCAATGAAAGAATACCTTTCAACAATTAAGTTGACCATTCCTGACACACTAATTTGGTTTTGGCACTGTTGTATTGTCTTTTCAGACTCATACTTTGATTCAGAGAAGCAAATTTTCCAGTCAAATGAGTGGAATATTGAGATAGTTGTCTTTGAGAAATATTTGAACCCTAACCCTAACTAGGAAAACCCGAAGCTAGGGTTAGGGTTTTATTCCCATACAATGTAGACAGTTTTTGATGGCATGGCTGTGTTTTAGGGCTGAAAGGATACATAGGAATGTTGTTCTTTCAATGTTTTCTCAACATTTTTTTCTGACCTATATGGCTGTATACAGTGCTCTGCCCGAAAAAGGAATGGTGTCTGAATTGATCTACAAGGAACAGTAAGAAAGAACCTGATTTAACTTTTAAACTCTTGCCATGGGCTTTGAAATCACAGGCATATTAATAGACATAGCCAAAATGTATTAGTTGTTTCGGACTTTTAGGCCACTTAAGCCTAAACATTCATTCATTCAGAATCCGTTCAACACAAAATTTCCAATGAAAGAATACCTTTCAACAATTAAGTTGACCATTCCTGACACACTAATTTGGTTTTGGCACTGTTGTATTGTCTTTTCAGACTCATACTTTTATTCAGAGAAGCAAATTTTCCAGTCAAATGAGTGGAATATTGAGATAGTTGTCTTTGAAAAATATTTGAACCCTAACCCTAACTAGCAGAACTTGAAGCTAGGGTTAGGGTTTTATTCCCATACAATGTAGACAGTTTTTGATGGCATGGCTGTGTTTTCGAGCTGAAAGGATACTTAGGAATATAGCTCGTTCAATGTTTTCTCAACATTTTTTTCCGACCTATATGGCTGTATACAGTGCTTTGCCCCAAAAAGGAATGGTGTCTGAACTGATCTACAAGCAACAGTAAGAAAGAACCTGATTTAACTTTTAAACTTTTGCCATGGGCTTTGAAATCACAGGCATATTAATAGACAAAGCCAAAATGTATTAGTTGTTTCGGACTTTTAGGCAACTTAAGCCTAAACGTTCATTCATTCAGAATCCGTTCAACACAAAATTTCCAATGAAAGAATACCTTTCAACAATTAAGCTGACCATTCCTGACACACTAATTTGGTTTTGGCACTGTTGTATTGTCTTTTCAGACTCATGCTTTGATTCAGAGAAGCAAATTTTCCAGTCAAATGAGTGGAATATTGAGATAATTGTCTTTGAGAAATATTTGAACCCTAACCCAAACTAGCAAAACCCGAAGTTAGGGTTAGGGTTTTATTCCCATACAATGTAGACAGTCTTTAATGGCATGGCTGTGCTTTCGGGCTGAAAGGATACTTAGGAATGTAGTTCTTTCAATGTTTTCTCAACATTTTTTTCTGACCTATATGGCTGTATACAGTGCTTTGCCCCAAAAAGGAATGGTGTCTGAACTGATCTACATGCAACAGTAAGAAAGAACCTGATTTAACTTTTAAACTCTTGCCATGGGCTTTGAAATCACAGGCATATTAACATATAAAGCCAAAATGTATTAGTTGTTTCGGACTTTTAGGCCACTTAAGTCTAAACGTACATTCATTCAGCACTCCGTTCAACACAAAATTTACAATGAAAGAATACCTTTCAACAATTAAGTTGGCCATTCCTGACACACTAATTTGGTTTTGGCACTGTTGTATTGTCTTTTCATTCTCATACTTTGATTCAGAGAAGCAAATTTTCCAGTCAAATGAGTGGAATATTAAGATAGTTGTCTTTGAGAAATATTTGAACCCTAACCCTAACTAGCAAAACCCGAAGCTAGGGTTAGGGTTTTATTCCCATACAATGTAGACAATTTTTGATGGCATGGCTGTGTTTTAGGGCTAAAAGGATACTTAGGAATGTTGTTCTTTCAATGTTTTCTCTACATTGTTTTCTGACCTACATGGCTGTATACAGTGCTCTGCCCGAAAAAGTAATGGTGTCTGAATTGATCTACAAGCAACAGTAAGAAAGAACCATATTTAACTTTTAAACTCTTGCTTTGGGCTTTGAAATCACAGGCAGATTAATAGACAAAGCCAAAATGTATTAGTTGTTTTGGAGTTTTAGGCAACTTAAGCCTAAACGTTCATTCATTCAGCACTCCGTTCAACACAAAATTTCCAATGAAAGAATACCTTTCAACAATTAAGTTGGCCATTCCTGACACACTAATTTGGTTTTGGCACTGTTGTATTGTCTTTTCAGTGTCATACTTTGATTCAGAGAAGCAAATTCTCCTTCAAATGAGTGGAATATTAGGATAGTTGTCTTTGAGAAATATTTGAACCCTAACCCTAACTAGCAAAACCCGAAGCTAGGGTTAGGGTTTTATTCCGATACAATGTAGACAGTTTTTGATGGCATGGCTGTGTTTTAGGGCTGATAGGATACTTAGGAATGTTGTTCTTTCAATGTTTTCTCAACATTTTTTTCTGACCTATATGGCTGTATACAGTGCTCTGCCCGAAAAAGGAATGGTGTCTGAATTGATCTACAAGAAACAGTAAGAAAGAACCTGATTTAACTTTTAAACTCTTGCCATGGGCTTTGAAATCACAGGCATATTAATAGACAAAGCCAAAATGTATTAGTTGTTTCAGACTTTTAGGCAACTTAAGCCTAAACGTTCATTCATTCAGCACTCCGTTCAACACAAAATTTCCAATGAAAGAATACCTTTCAACAATTAAGTTGACCCTTCCTGACACACTAATTTGGTTTTGGCACTGTTGTATTCTCTTTTCAGACTCATACTTTGATTCAGAGAAGCAAATTTTCCAGTTAAATGAGTGGAATATTAGGATAGTTGTCTTTGAGAAATATTTGAACCCTAACCCTAACTAGCAAAACCCGAAGCTAGGGTTAGGGTTTTATTCCCATACAATGTAGACAGTTTTTGATGGTATGGCTGTGTTTTAGGGCTGAAAGGATACTTAGGAATGTTGTTCTTTCAATGTTTTCTCAACATTTTTTTCTGACCTATATGGCTGTATACAGTGCTCTGCCCGAAAAAGGAATGGTGTCTGAATTGATCTACAAGCAACAGTAAGAAAGAACCTTATTTAACTTTTAAACTCTTGCTTTGGGCTTTGAAATCACAGGCAGATTAATAGACAAAGCCAAAATGTATTAGTTGTTTCGGACTTTGAGGCAACTTAAGCCTAAACGTTCATTCATTCAGCACTCCGTTCAACACAAAATTTCCAATGAAAGAATACCTTTCAACAATTAAGTTGGCCATTCCTGACACACTAATTTGGTTTTGGCACTGTTGTATTGTCTTTTCAGTGTCATACTTTGATTCAGAGAAGCAAATTCTCCTTCAAATGAGTGGAATATTAGGATAGTTGTCTTTGAGAAATATTTGAACCCTAACCCTAACTAGCAAAACCCGAAGCTAGGGTTAGGGTTTTATTCCCATACAATGTAGACAGTTTTTGATGGCATGGCTGTGTTTTAGGTCTGAAAGGATACTTAGGAATTTTGTTCTTTCAATGTTTTCTCAACATTTTTTTCTGACCTATATGGCTGTATACAGTGCTCTGCCCGAAAAAGGAATGGTGTCTGAATTGATCTACAAGCAACAGTAAGAAAGAACCTTATTTAACTTTTAAACTCTTGCTTTGGGCTTTGAAATCACAGACATATTAATAGACAAAGCCAAAATGTATTAGTTGTTTCGGACTTTTAGGCAACTTAAGCCTAAACGTTCATTCATTCAGAATCCGTTCAACACAAAATTTCCAATGAAAGAATACCTTTCAACAATTAAGCTGACCATTCCTGACACACTAATTTGGTTTTGGCACTGTTGTATTGTCTTTTCAGACTCATGCTTTGATTCAGAGAAGCAAATTTTCCAGTCAAAGGAGTGGAATATTGAGATAATTGTCTTTGAGAAATATTTGAACCCTAACCCTAACTAGCAAAACCTGAAGCTAGGGTTAGGGTTTTATTCCCATAATTGTAAACAGTTCTTGATGGCATGGCTGTGTTTTCGAGCTGAAAGGATACTTAGGAATATAGCTCGTAAAATGTTTTCTCAACATTTTTTTCCAACCTATATGGCTGTATACAGTGCTTTGCCCCAAAAAGGAATGGTGTCTGAACTGATCTACAAGCAACAGTAAGAAAGAACCTGATTTAACTTTTAAACTTTTGCCATGGGCTTTGAAATCACAGGCATATTAATAGACAAAGCCAAAATGTATTAGTTGTTTCGGACTTTTAGGCAACTTAAGCCTAAACGTTCATTCATTCAGAATCCGTTCAACACAAAATTTCCAATGAAAGAATACCTTTCAACAATTAAGCTGACCATTCCTGACACACTAATTTGATTTTGGCACTGTTGTATTGTCTTTTCAGACTCATGCTTTGATTCAGAGAAGCAAATTTTCCAGTCAAATGAGTGGAATATTGAGATAATTGTCTTTGAGAAATATTTGAACCCTAACCCTAACTAGCAAAACCCGATGCTAGGGTTAGGGTTTTATTCCCATACAATGTAGACAGTTTTTGATGGCATGGCTGTGTTTAAGGGCTGAAAGGATACTTAGGAATGTAGTTCTTTTAATGTTTTCTCAACATTTTTTTCTGACCTACATTGCTGTATACAGTGCTTTGCCCCTAAAAGGAATGGTGTCTGAACTGATCTACAAGCAATAGTAAGAAAGAACATGATTTAACTTTTAAACTCTTGCTATGGGCTTTGAAATCACAGGCATATTAACAGACAAAGCCAAAATGTATTAGTTGTTTCGGACTTTAAGGCCACTTAAGCCTAAACATTCATTCATTCAGAATCCGTTTAACACAAAATTTCCAATGAAAGAATACCTTTCAACAATTAAGTTGACCATTCCTTACACACTAATTTGGGTTTGGCACTGTTGTATTGTCTTTTCATTCTCATACTTTGATTTAGAGAAGCAAATTTTCCAGTCAAATGAGTGGAATATTGAGATAATTGTCTTTGAGAAATATTTGAACCCTAAGCCTAACTAGCAACACCCGAAGCTAGGGTTAGGGTTTTATTCCCATACAATGTAGACAGTTTTTGATGGCATGGCTGTGTTTTCGAGCTGAAAGGATACTTAGAAATATAGTTCGTTCAATGTTTTCTCAACATTTTTTTCCGACCTATATGGCTGTATACAGTGCTTTACCCCAAAAAGTAATGGTGTGTGAACTGGTCTACAAGCAACAGGAAGAATGAACCTGATTTAACTTTTACACTCTTGCTATGGGCTTTGAAATCACAGGCATATTAATAGACAAAGCCAAAATGTATTAGTTGTTTCAGACTTTTAGGCAACTTAAGCCTAAACGTTCATTCATTCAGCACTCCGGTCAACACAAAAATTCCAATGAAAGAATACCTTTCAACAATTAAGTTGACCCTTCCTGACACACTAATTTGGTTTTGGCACTCTTGTATTGTCTTTTCAGACTCATAATTTGATTCAGAGAAGAAAATTTTCCAGTCAAATGAGTGGAATATTGAGATAGTTGTCTTTGAGAAATATTTGAACCCTAACCCTAACTAGAAAACCCGAAGCTAGGGTTAGGGTTTTATTCCCATATAATGTAGACAGTTTTTGATGGCATGGCTGTGTTTTAGGGCTGAAAGGATACTTAGGAATGTTGTTCTTTAAATGATTTCTCAACATTTTTTTCTGACCTATATGGCTGTATACAGTGCTCTGCCCGAAAAAGGAATGGTGTCTGAATTGATCTACAAGCAACAGTAAGAAAGAACCTTATTTAACTTTTAAACTCTTGCTTTGGGCTTTGAAATCACAGGCATATTAATAGACAAAGCCAAAATGTATTAGTTGTTTCGGACTTTGACGCAACTTAAGCCTAAACGTTCATTCATTCAGCACTCCGTTCAACACAAAATTTCCAATGAAAGAATACCTTTCAACAATTAAGTTGACCATTCCTGACACACTAATTTGGTTTTGGCACTGTTGTATTGTCTTTTCAGACTCATACTTTGATTCAGAGAAGCAAATTTTCCAGTCAAATGAGTGGAATATTGAGATAGTTGTCTTTGAGAAATATTTGAACCCTAACCCTAACTAGGAAAACCCGAAGCTAGGGTTAGGGTTTTATTCCCATACAATGTAGACAGTTTTTGATGGCATGGCTGTGTTTTAGGGCTGAAAGGATACTTAGGAATGTTGTTCTTTCAATGTTTTCTCAACATTTTTTTCTGACCTATATGGCTGTATACAGTGCTCTGCCCGAAAAAGGAATGGTGTCTGAATTGATCTACAAGCAACAGTAAGAAAGAACCTGATTTAACTTTTAAACTCTTGCCATGGGCTTTGAAATCACAGGCATATTAATAGACATAGCCAAAATGTATTAGTTGTTTCGGACTTTTAGGCCACTTAAGCCTAAACATTCATTCATTCAGAATCCGTTCAACACAAAATTTCCAATGAAAGAATACCTTTCAACAATTAAGTTGACCATTCCTGACACACTAATTTGGTTTTGGCACTGTTGTATTGTCTTTTCAGACTCATACTTTTATTCAGAGAAGCAAATTTTCCAGTCAAATGAGTGGAATATTGAGATAGTTGTCTTTGAAAAATATTTGAACCCTAACCCTAACTAGCAGAACTTGAAGCTAGGGTTAGGGTTTTATTCCCATACAATGTAGACAGTTTTTGATGGCATGGCTGTGTTTTCGAGCTGAAAGGATACTTAGGAATATAGCTCGTTCAATGTTTTCTCAACATTTTTTTCCGACCTATATGGCTGTATACAGTGCTTTGCCCCAAAAAGGAATGGTGTCTGAACTGATCTACAAGCAACAGTAAGAAAGAACCTTATTTAACTTTTAAACTCTTGCTTTGGGCTTTGAAATCACAGGCATATTAATAGACAAAGCCAAAATGTATTAGTTGTTTCGGACTTTGACGCAACTTAAGCCTAAACGTTCATTCATTCAGCACTCCGTTCAACACAAAATTTCCAATGAAAGAATACCTTTCAACAATTAAGTTGACCATTCCTGACACACTAATTTGGTTTTGGCACTGTTGTATTGTCTTTTCAGACTCATACTTTGATTCAGAGAAGCAAATTTTCCAGTCAAATGAGTGGAATATTGAGATAGTTGTCTTTGAGAAATATTTGAACCCTAACCCTAACTAGGAAAACCCGAAGCTAGGGTTAGGGTTTTATTCCCATACAATGTAGACAGTTTTTGATGGCATGGCTGTGTTTTAGGGCTGAAAGGATACTTAGGAATGTTGTTCTTTCAATGTTTTCTCAACATTTTTTTCTGACCTATATGGCTGTATACAGTGCTCTGCCCGAAAAAGGAATGGTGTCTGAATTGATCTACAAGCAACAGTAAGAAAGAACCAGATTTAACTTTTAAACTCTTGCCTTGGGCTTTGAAATCACAGGCATATTAATAGACAAAGCCAAAATGTATTAGTTGTTTCGGACTTTAAGGCAACTTAAGCCTAAACGTTCATTCATTCAGCACTTCGTTCAACACAAAGTTTCCAATGAAAGAATACCTTTCAACAATTAAGTTGACCATTCCTGACACACTAATTTGGTTTTGGCACTGTTGTATTGTCTTTTCAGACTCATACTTTGATTCAGAGAAGCAAATTTTCCAGTCAAATGAGTGGAATATTGAGATAGTTGTCTTTGAGAAATATTTGAACCCTAACCCTAACTAGGAAAACCCGAAGCTAGGGTTAGGGTTTTATTCCCATACAATGTAGACAGTTTTTGATGGCATGGCTGTGTTTTAGGGCTGAAAGGATACATAGGAATGTTGTTCTTTCAATGTTTTCTCAACATTTTTTTCTGACCTATATGGCTGTATACAGTGCTCTGCCCGAAAAAGGAATGGTGTCTGAATTGATCTACAAGCAACAGTAAGAAAGAACCTGATTTAACTTTTAAACTCTTGCCATGGGCTTTGAAATCACAGGCATATTAATAGACATAGCCAAAATGTATTAGTTGTTTCGGACTTTTAGGCCACTTAAGCCTAAACATTCATTCATTCAGAATCCGTTCAACACAAAATTTCCAATGAAAGAATACCTTTCAACAATTAAGTTGACCATTCCTGACACACTAATTTGGTTTTGGCACTGTTGTATTGTCTTTTCAGACTCATACTTTTATTCAGAGAAGCAAATTTTCCAGTCAAATGAGTGGAATATTGAGATAGTTGTCTTTGAAAAATATTTGAACCCTAACCCTAACTAGCAGAACTTGAAGCTAGGGTTAGGGTTTTATTCCCATACAATGTAGACAGTTTTTGATGGCATGGCTGTGTTTTCGAGCTGAAAGGATACTTAGGAATATAGCTCGTTCAATGTTTTCTCAACATTTTTTTCCGACCTATATGGCTGTATACAGTGCTTTGCCCCAAAAAGGAATGGTGTCTGAACTGATCTACAAGCAACAGTAAGAAAGAACCTGATTTAACTTTTAAACTTTTGCCATGGGCTTTGAAATCACAGGCATATTAATAGACAAAGCCAAAATGTATTAGTTGTTTCGGACTTTTAGGCAACTTAAGCCTAAACGTTCATTCATTCAGAATCCGTTCAACACAAAATTTCCAATGAAAGAATACCTTTCAACAATTAAGCTGACCATTCCTGACACACTAATTTGGTTTTGGCACTGTTGTATTGTCTTTTCAGACTCATGCTTTGATTCAGAGAAGCAAATTTTCCAGTCAAAGGAGTGGAATATTGAGATAATTGTCTTTGAGAAATATTTGAACCCTAACCCTAACTAGCAAAACCTGAAGCTAGGGTTAGGGTTTTATTCCCATACAATGTAGACAGTTTTTGATGGTATTGCTGTGTTTTAGGGCTGAAAGGATACTTAGGAATATAGCTCGTTCAATGTTTTCTCAACATTTTTTTCCGACCTATATGGCTGTATACAGTGCTTTGCCCCAAAAAGGAATGGTGTCTGAACTGATCTACAAGCAACAGTAAGAAAGAACCTGATTTAACTTTTAAACTTTTGCCATGGGCATTGAAATCACAGGGATATTAATAGACAAAGCCAAAATGTATTAGTTGTTTCGGACTTTTAGACAACTTAAGCCTAAACGTTCATTCATTCAGAATCCGTTCAACACAAAATTTCCAATGAAAGAATACCTTTCAACAATTAAGCTGACCATTCCTGACACACTAATTTGGTTTTGGCACTGTTGTATTGTCTTTTCAGACTCATACTTTGATTCAGAGAAGCAAATTTTCCAGTCAGATGAGTGGAATATTGAGATAATTGTTTTTGAGGAATATTTGAACCCTAACCCTAACTTGCAAAACCCGAAGCTAGGGTTAGGGTTTTATTACCATACAATGTAGACAGTTTTTGATGGCATGGCTGTGTTTTAGGGCTGAAAGGATACTTAGGAATGTCGTTCTTTCAATGTTTTCTCAACATTTTTTTCTGACCTATATGGCTGTATACAGTGCTCTGCCCGAAAAAGGAATGGTATCTGAATTGATCTACAAGCAACAGTAAGAAAGAACCTTATTTCACTTTTAAACTCTTGCCATGGGCTTTGAAATCACAGGCATATTAATAGACAAAGCCAAAATGTATTAGTTGTTTCGGACTTTTAGGCAATCTAACCCTGTACCTAGGAATGTAGTTCTTTCACTGTTTTCTCAACATTTTTTTCTGACCTATATGGCTGTATACAGTGCTCTACCCGAAAAAGGAATGGTGTCTGAATTGATCTACAAGCAACAGTAAGAAAGAACCTTATTTAACTTTTAAACTCTTGCTTTGGGCTTTGAAATCACAGGCATATTAATAGACAAAGCCAAAATGTATTAGTTGTTTCGGACTTTGAGGCAACTTAAGCCTAAATGTTCATTCATTCAGCACTCCGTTCAACACAAAATTTCCAATGAAAGAATACCTTTCAACAATTAAGTTGACCATTCCTGACACACTAATTTGGTTTTGGCACTGTTGTATTGTCTTTTCAGACTCATAGTTTGATTCAGAGAAGCAAATTTTCCAGTCAAATGAGTGGAATATTGAGATAATTGTCTTTGACAAATATTTGAACCCTAACCCTAACTAGCAAAACCCGAAGTTAGGGTTAGGGTTTTATTCCCATACAATGTAGACAGTCTTTAATGGCATGGCTGTGCTTTCGGGCTGAAAGGATACTTAGGAATGTAGTTCTTTCAATGTTTTCTCAACATTTTTTTCTGACCTATATGGCTGTATACAGTGCTCTGCCCGAAAAAGTAATGGTGTCTGAACTGATCTACATGCAACAGTAAGAAAGAACCTGATTTAACTTTTAAACTCTTGCTTTGGGCTTTGAAATCACAGGCAGATTAATAGACAAAGCCAAAATGTATTAGTTGTTTTGGAGTTTTAGGCAACTTAAGCCTAAACGTTCATTCATTCAGCACTCCGTTCAACACAAAATTTCCAATGAAAGAATACCTTTCAACAATTAAGTTGGCCATTCCTGACACACTAATTTGGTTTTGGCACTGTTGTATTGTCTTTTCAGTGTCATACTTTGATTCAGAGAAGCAAATTCTCCTTCAAATGAGTGGAATATTAGGATAGTTGTCTTTGAGAAATATTTGAACCCTAACCCTAACTAGCAAAACCCGAAGCTAGGGTTAGGGTTTTATTCCGATACAATGTAGACAGTTTTTGATGGCATGGCTGTGTTTTAGGGCTGATAGGATACTTAGGAATGTTGTTCTTTCAATGTTTTCTCAACATTTTTTTCTGACCTATATGGCTGTATACAGTGCTCTGCCCGAAAAAGGAATGGTGTCTGAATTGATCTACAAGAAACAGTAAGAAAGAACCTGATTTAACTTTTAAACTCTTGCCATGGGCTTTGAAATCACAGGCATATTAATAGACAAAGCCAAAATGTATTAGTTGTTTCAGACTTTTAGGCAACTTAAGCCTAAACGTTCATTCATTCAGCACTCCGTTCAACACAAAATTTCCAATGAAAGAATACCTTTCAACAATTAAGTTGACCCTTCCTGACACACTAATTTGGTTTTGGCACTGTTGTATTCTCTTTTCAGACTCATACTTTGATTCAGAGAAGCAAATTTTCCAGTTAAATGAGTGGAATATTAGGATAGTTGTCTTTGAGAAATATTTGAACCCTAACCCTAACTAGCAAAACCCGAAGCTAGGGTTAGGGTTTTATTCCCATACAATGTAGACAGTTTTTGATGGTATGGCTGTGTTTTAGGGCTGAAAGGATACTTAGGAATGTTGTTCTTTCAATGTTTTCTCAACATTTTTTTCTGACCTATATGGCTGTATACAGTGCTCTGCCCGAAAAAGGAATGGTGTCTGAATTGATCTACAAGCAACAGTAAGAAAGAACCTTATTTAACTTTTAAACTCTTGCTTTGGGCTTTGAAATCACAGACATATTAATAGACAAAGCCAAAATGTATTAGTTGTTTCGGACTTTGAGGCAACTTAAGCCTAAACGTTCATTCATTCAGAATCCGTTCAACACAAAATTTCCAATGAAAGAATACCTTTCAACAATTAAGTTGGCCATTCCTGACACACTAATTTGGTTTTGGCACTGTTGTATTGTCTTTTCAGACTCATGCTTTGATTCAGAGAAGCAAATTTTCCAGTCAAAGGAGTGGAATATTGAGATAATTGTCTTTGAGAAATATTTGAACCCTAACCCTAACTAGCAAAACCTGAAGCTAGGGTTAGGGTTTTATTCCCATAATTGTAAACAGTTCTTGATGGCATGGCTGTGTTTTCGAGCTGAAAGGATACTTAGGAATATAGCTCGTAAAATGTTTTCTCAACATTTTTTTCCGACCTATATGGCTGTATACAGTGCTTTGCCCCAAAAAGGAATGGTGTCTGAACTGATCTACAAGCAACAGTAAGAAAGAACCTGATTTAACTTTTAAACTTTTGCCATGGGCTTTGAAATCACAGGCATATTAATAGACAAAGCCAAAATGTATTAGTTGTTTCGGACTTTTAGGCAACTTAAGCCTAAACGTTCATTCATTCAGAATCCGTTCAACACAAAATTTCCAATGAAAGAATACCTTTCAACAATTAAGCTGACCATTCCTGACACACTAATTTGATTTTGGCACTGTTGTATTGTCTTTTCAGACTCATGCTTTGATTCAGAGAAGCAAATTTTCCAGTCAAATGAGTGGAATATTGAGATAATTGTCTTTGAGAAATATTTGAACCCTAACCCTAACTAGCAAAACCCGATGCTAGGGTTAGGGTTTTATTCCCATACAATGTAGACAGTTTTTGATGGCATGGCTGTGTTTAAGGGCTGAAAGGATACTTAGGAATGTAGTTCTTTTAATGTTTTCTCAACATTTTTTTCTGACCTACATTGCTGTATACAGTGCTTTGCCCCTAAAAGGAATGGTGTCTGAACTGATCTACAAGCAATAGTAAGAAAGAACATGATTTAACTTTTAAACTCTTGCTATGGGCTTTGAAATCACAGGCATATTAACAGACAAAGCCAAAATGTATTAGTTGTTTCGGACTTTAAGGCCACTTAAGCCTAAACATTCATTCATTCAGAATCCGTTTAACACAAAATTTCCAATGAAAGAATACCTTTCAACAATTAAGTTGACCATTCCTTACACACTAATTTGGGTTTGGCACTGTTGTATTGTCTTTTCATTCTCATACTTTGATTTAGAGAAGCAAATTTTCCAGTCAAATGAGTGGAATATTGAGATAATTGTCTTTGAGAAATATTTGAACCCTAAGCCTAACTAGCAACACCCGAAGCTAGGGTTAGGGTTTTATTCCCATACAATGTAGACAGTTTTTGATGGCATGGCTGTGTTTTCGAGCTGAAAGGATACTTAGAAATATAGTTCGTTCAATGTTTTCTCAACATTTTTTTCCGACCTATATGGCTGTATACAGTGCTTTACCCCAAAAAGTAATGGTGTGTGAACTGGTCTACAAGCAACAGGAAGAATGAACCTGATTTAACTTTTACACTCTTGCTATGGGCTTTGAAATCACAGGCATATTAATAGACAAAGCCAAAATGTATTAGTTGTTTCAGACTTTTAGGCAACTTAAGCCTAAACGTTCATTCATTCAGCACTCCGGTCAACACAAAAATTCCAATGAAAGAATACCTTTCAACAATTAAGTTGACCCTTCCTGACACACTAATTTGGTTTTGGCACTCTTGTATTGTCTTTTCAGACTCATAATTTGATTCAGAGAAGAAAATTTTCCAGTCAAATGAGTGGAATATTGAGATAGTTGTCTTTGAGAAATATTTGAACCCTAACCCTAACTAGAAAACCCGAAGCTAGGGTTAGGGTTTTATTCCCATATAATGTAGACAGTTTTTGATGGCATGGCTGTGTTTTAGGGCTGAAAGGATACTTAGGAATGTTGTTCTTTAAATGATTTCTCAACATTTTTTTCTGACCTATATGGCTGTATACAGTGCTCTGCCCGAAAAAGGAATGGTGTCTGAATTGATCTACAAGCAACAGTAAGAAAGAACCTTATTTAACTTTTAAACTCTTGCTTTGGGCTTTGAAATCACAGGCATATTAATAGACAAAGCCAAAATGTATTAGTTGTTTCGGACTTTGACGCAACTTAAGCCTAAACGTTCATTCATTCAGCACTCCGTTCAACACAAAATTTCCAATGAAAGAATACCTTTCAACAATTAAGTTGACCATTCCTGACACACTAATTTGGTTTTGGCACTGTTGTATTGTCTTTTCAGACTCATACTTTGATTCAGAGAAGCAAATTTTCCAGTCAAATGAGTGGAATATTGAGATAGTTGTCTTTGAGAAATATTTGAACCCTAACCCTAACTAGGAAAACCCGAAGCTAGGGTTAGGGTTTTATTCCCATACAATGTAGACAGTTTTTGATGGCATGGCTGTGTTTTAGGGCTGAAAGGATACTTAGGAATGTTGTTCTTTCAATGTTTTCTCAACATTTTTTTCTGACCTATATGGCTGTATACAGTGCTCTGCCCGAAAAAGGAATGGTGTCTGAATTGATCTACAAGCAACAGTAAGAAAGAACCAGATTTAACTTTTAAACTCTTGCCTTGGGCTTTGAAATCACAGGCATATTAATAGACAAAGCCAAAATGTATTAGTTGTTTCGGACTTTAAGGCAACTTAAGCCTAAACGTTCATTCATTCAGCACTTCGTTCAACACAAAGTTTCCAATGAAAGAATACCTTTCAACAATTAAGTTGACCATTCCTGACACACTAATTTGGTTTTGGCACTGTTGTATTGTCTTTTCAGACTCATACTTTGATTCAGAGAAGCAAATTTTCCAGTCAAATGAGTGGAATATTGAGATAGTTGTCTTTGAGAAATATTTGAACCCTAACCCTAACTAGGAAAACCCGAAGCTAGGGTTAGGGTTTTATTCCCATACAATGTAGACAGTTTTTGATGGCATGGCTGTGTTTTAGGGCTGAAAGGATACATAGGAATGTTGTTCTTTCAATGTTTTCTCAACATTTTTTTCTGACCTATATGGCTGTATACAGTGCTCTGCCCGAAAAAGGAATGGTGTCTGAATTGATCTACAAGCAACAGTAAGAAAGAACCTTATTTAACTTTTAAACTCTTGCCATGGGCTTTGAAATCACAGGCATATTAATAGACATAGCCAAAATGTATTAGTTGTTTCGGACTTTTAGGCCACTTAAGCCTAAACATTCATTCATTCAGAATCCGTTCAACACAAAATTTCCAATGAAAGAATACCTTTCAACAATTAAGTTGACCATTCCTGACACACTAATTTGGTTTTGGCACTGTTGTATTGTCTTTTCAGACTCATACTTTTATTCAGAGAAGCAAATTTTCCAGTCAAATGAGTGGAATATTGAGATAGTTGTCTTTGAAAAATATTTGAACCCTAACCCTAACTAGCAGAACTTGAAGCTAGGGTTAGGGTTTTATTCCCATACAATGTAGACAGTTTTTGATGGCATGGCTGTGTTTTCGAGCTGAAAGGATACTTAGGAATATAGCTCGTTCAATGTTTTCTCAACATTTTTTTCCGACCTATATGGCTGTATACAGTGCTTTGCCCCAAAAAGGAATGGTGTCTGAACTGATCTACAAGCAACAGTAAGAAAGAACCTGATTTAACTTTTAAACTTTTGCCATGGGCTTTGAAATCACAGGCATATTAATAGACAAAGCCAAAATGTATTAGTTGTTTCGGACTTTTAGGCAACTTAAGCCTAAACGTTCATTCATTCAGAATCCGTTCAACACAAAATTTCCAATGAAAGAATACCTTTCAACAATTAAGCTGACCATTCCTGACACACTAATTTGGTTTTGGCACTGTTGTATTGTCTTTTCAGACTCATGCTTTGATTCAGAGAAGCACATTTTCCAGTCAAAGGAGTGGAATATTGAGATAATTGTCTTTGAGAAATATTTGAACCCTAACCCTAACTAGCAAAACCTGAAGCTAGGGTTAGGGTTTTATTCCCATACAATGTAGACAGTTTTTGATGGTATTGCTGTGTTTTAGGGCTGAAAGGATACTTAGGAATATAGCTCGTTCAATGTTTTCTCAACATTTTTTTCCGACCTATATGGCTGTATACAGTGCTTTGCCCCAAAAAGGAATGGTGTCTGAACTGATCTACAAGCAACAGTAAGAAAGAACCTGATTTAACTTTTAAACTTTTGCCATGGGCATTGAAATCACAGGGATATTAATAGACAAAGCCAAAATGTATTAGTTGTTTCGGACTTTTAGACAACTTAAGCCTAAACGTTCATTCATTCAGAATCCGTTCAACACAAAATTTCCAATGAAAGAATACCTTTCAACAATTAAGCTGACCATTCCTGACACACTAATTTGGTTTTGGCACTGTTGTATTGTCTTTTCAGACTCATACTTTGATTCAGAGAAGCAAATTTTCCAGTCAGATGAGTGGAATATTGAGATAATTGTTTTTGAGGAATATTTGAACCCTAACCCTAACTTGCAAAACCCGAAGCTAGGGTTAGGGTTTTATTACCATACAATGTAGACAGTTTTTGATGGCATGGCTGTGTTTTAGGGCTGAAAGGATACTTAGGAATGTCGTTCTTTCAATGTTTTCTCAACATTTTTTTCTGACCTATATGGCTGTATACAGTGCTCTGCCCGAAAAAGGAATGGTATCTGAATTGATCTACAAGCAACAGTAAGAAAGAACCTTATTTAACTTTTAAACTCTTGCCATGGGCTTTGAAATCACAGGCATATTAATAGACAAAGCCAAAATGTATTAGTTGTTTCGGACTTTTAGGCAATCTAACCCTGTACCTAGGAATGTAGTTCTTTCACTGTTTTCTCAACATTTTTTTCTGACCTATATGGCTGTATACAGTGCTCTACCCGAAAAAGGAATGGTGTCTGAATTGATCTACAAGCAACAGTAAGAAAGAACCTTATTTAACTTTTAAACTCTTGCTTTGGGCTTTGAAATCACAGGCATATTAATAGACAAAGCCAAAATGTATTAGTTGTTTCGGACTTTGAGGCAACTTAAGCCTAAATGTTCATTCATTCAGCACTCCGTTCAACACAAAATTTCCAATGAAAGAATACCTTTCAACAATTAAGTTGACCATTCCTGACACACTAATTTGGTTTTGGCACTGTTGTATTGTCTTTTCAGACTCATACTTTGATTCAGAGAAGCAAATTTTCCAGTCAAATGAGTGGAATATTGAGATAATTGTCTTTGACAAATATTTGAACCCTAACCCTAACTAGCAAAACCCGAAGTTAGGGTTAGGGTTTTATTCCCATACAATGTAGACAGTCTTTAATGGCATGGCTGTGCTTTCGGGCTGAAAGGATACTTAGGAATGTAGTTCTTTCAATGTTTTCTCAACATTTTTTTCTGACCTATATGGCTGTATACAGTGCTTTGCCCCAAAAAGGAATGGTGTCTGAACTGATCTACATGCAACAGTAAGAAAGAACCTGATTTAACTTTTAAACTCTTGCCATGGGCTTTGAAATCACAGGCATATTAACATATAAAGCCAAAATGTATTAGTTGTTTCGGACTTTTAGGCCACTTAAGTCTAAACGTACATTCATTCAGCACTCCGTTCAACACAAAATTTACAATGAAAGAATACCTTTCAACAATTAAGTTGGCCATTCCTGACACACTAATTTGGTTTTGGCACTGTTGTATTGTCTTTTCATTCTCATACTTTGATTCAGAGAAGCAAATTTTCCAGTCAAATGAGTGGAATATTAAGATAGTTGTCTTTGAGAAATATTTGAACCCTAACCCTAACTAGCAAAACCCGAAGCTAGGGTTAGGGTTTTATTCCCATACAATGTAGACAATTTTTGATGGCATGGCTGTGTTTTAGGGCTAAAAGGATACTTAGGAATGTTGTTCTTTCAATGTTTTCTCTACATTGTTTTCTGACCTACATGGCTGTATACAGTGCTCTGCCCGAAAAAGTAATGGTGTCTGAATTGATCTACAAGCAACAGTAAGAAAGAACCATATTTAACTTTTAAACTCTTGCTTTGGGCTTTGAAATCACAGGCAGATTAATAGACAAAGCCAAAATGTATTAGTTGTTTTGGAGTTTTAGGCAACTTAAGCCTAAACGTTCATTCATTCAGCACTCCGTTCAACACAAAATTTCCAATGAAAGAATACCTTTCAACAATTAAGTTGGCCATTCCTGACACACTAATTTGGTTTTGGCACTGTTGTATTGTCTTTTCAGTGTCATACTTTGATTCAGAGAAGCAAATTCTCCTTCAAATGAGTGGAATATTAGGATAGTTGTCTTTGAGAAATATTTGAACCCTAACCCTAACTAGCAAAACCCGAAGCTAGGGTTAGGGTTTTATTCCGATACAATGTAGACAGTTTTTGATGGCATGGCTGTGTTTTAGGGCTGATAGGATACTTAGGAATGTTGTTCTTTCAATGTTTTCTCAACATTTTTTTCTGACCTATATGGCTGTATACAGTGCTCTGCCCGAAAAAGGAATGGTGTCTGAATTGATCTACAAGAAACAGTAAGAAAGAACCTGATTTAACTTTTAAACTCTTGCCATGGGCTTTGAAATCACAGGCATATTAATAGACAAAGCCAAAATGTATTAGTTGTTTCAGACTTTTAGGCAACTTAAGCCTAAACGTTCATTCATTCAGCACATCGTTCAACACAAAATTTCCAATGAAAGAATACCTTTCAACAATTAAGTTGACCCTTCCTGACACACTAATTTGGTTTTGGCACTGTTGTATTCTCTTTTCAGACTCATACTTTTATTCAGAGAAGCAAATTTTCCAGTCAAATGAGTGGAATATTGAGATAGTTGTCTTTGAAAAATATTTGAACCCTAACCCTAACTAGCAGAACTTGAAGCTAGGGTTAGGGTTTTATTGCCATACAATGTAGACAGTTTTTGATGGCATGGCTGTGTTTTCGAGCTGAAAGGATACTTAGGAATATAGCTCGTTCAATGTTTTCTCAACATTTTTTTCCGACCTATATGGCTGTATACAGTGCTTTGCCCCAAAAAGGAATGGTGTCTGAACTGATCTACAAGCAACAGTAAGAAAGAACCTGATTTAACTTTTAAACTTTTGCCATGGGCTTTGAAATCACAGGCATATTAATAGACAAAGCCAAAATGTATTAGTTGTTTCGGACTTTTAGGCAACTTAAGCCTAAACGTTCATTCATTCAGAATCCGTTCAACACAAAATTTCCAATGAAAGAATACCTTTCAACAATTAAGCTGACCATTCCTGACACACTAATTTGGTTTTGGCACTGTTGTATTGTCTTTTCAGACTCATGCTTTGATTCAGAGAAGCAAATTTTCCAGTCAAAGGAGTGGAATATTGAGATAATTGTCTTTGAGAAATATTTGAACCCTAACCCTAACTAGCAAAACCTGAAGCTAGGGTTAGGGTTTTATTCCCATAATTGTAAACAGTTCTTGATGGCATGGCTGTGTTTTCGAGCTGAAAGGATACTTAGGAATATAGCTCGTAAAATGTTTTCTCAACATTTTTTTCCGACCTATATGGCTGTATACAGTGCTTTGCCCCAAAAAGGAATGGTGTCTGAACTGATCTACAAGCAACAGTAAGAAAGAACCTGATTTAACTTTTAAACTTTTGCCATGGGCTTTGAAATCACAGGCATATTAATAGACAAAGCCAAAATGTATTAGTTGTTTCGGACTTTTAGGCAACTTAAGCCTAAACGTTCATTCATTCAGAATCCGTTCAACACAAAATTTCCAATGAAAGAATACCTTTCAACAATTAAGCTGACCATTCCTGACACACTAATTTGATTTTGGCACTGTTGTATTGTCTTTTCAGACTCATGCTTTGATTCAGAGAAGCAAATTTTCCAGTCAAATGAGTGGAATATTGAGATAATTGTCTTTGAGAAATATTTGAACCCTAACCCTAACTAGCAAAACCCGATGCTAGGGTTAGGGTTTTATTCCCATACAATGTAGACAGTTTTTGATGGCATGGCTGTGTTTAAGGGCTGAAAGGATACTTAGGAATGTAGTTCTTTTAATGTTTTCTCAACATTTTTTTCTGACCTACATTGCTGTATACAGTGCTTTGCCCCTAAAAGGAATGGTGTCTGAACTGATCTACAAGCAATAGTAAGAAAGAACATGATTTAACTTTTAAACTCTTGCTATGGGCTTTGAAATCACAGGCATATTAACAGACAAAGCCAAAATGTATTAGTTGTTTCGGACTTTAAGGCCACTTAAGCCTAAACATTCATTCATTCAGAATCCGTTTAACACAAAATTTCCAATGAAAGAATACCTTTCAACAATTAAGTTGACCATTCCTTACACACTAATTTGGGTTTGGCACTGTTGTATTGTCTTTTCATTCTCATACTTTGATTTAGAGAAGCAAATTTTCCAGTCAAATGAGTGGAATATTGAGATAATTGTCTTTGAGAAATATTTGAACCCTAAGCCTAACTAGCAACACCCGAAGCTAGGGTTAGGGTTTTATTCCCATACAATGTAGACAGTTTTTGATGGCATGGCTGTGTTTTCGAGCTGAAAGGATACTTAGAAATATAGTTCGTTCAATGTTTTCTCAACATTTTTTTCCGACCTATATGGCTGTATACAGTGCTTTACCCCAAAAAGTAATGGTGTGTGAACTGGTCTACAAGCAACAGGAAGAATGAACCTGATTTAACTTTTACACTCTTGCTATGGGCTTTGAAATCACAGGCATATTAATAGACAAAGCCAAAATGTATTAGTTGTTTCAGACTTTTAGGCAACTTAAGCCTAAACGTTCATTCATTCAGCACTCCGGTCAACACAAAAATTCCAATGAAAGAATACCTTTCAACAATTAAGTTGACCCTTCCTGACACACTAATTTGGTTTTGGCACTCTTGTATTGTCTTTTCAGACTCATAATTTGATTCAGAGAAGAAAATTTTCCAGTCAAATGAGTGGAATATTGAGATAGTTGTCTTTGAGAAATATTTGAACCCTAACCCTAACTAGAAAACCCGAAGCTAGGGTTAGGGTTTTATTCCCATATAATGTAGACAGTTTTTGATGGCATGGCTGTGTTTTAGGGCTGAAAGGATACTTAGGAATGTTGTTCTTTAAATGATTTCTCAACATTTTTTTCTGACCTATATGGCTGTATACAGTGCTCTGCCCGAAAAAGGAATGGTGTCTGAATTGATCTACAAGCAACAGTAAGAAAGAACCTTATTTAACTTTTAAACTCTTGCTTTGGGCTTTGAAATCACAGGCATATTAATAGACAAAGCCAAAATGTATTAGTTGTTTCGGACTTTGACGCAACTTAAGCCTAAACGTTCATTCATTCAGCACTCCGTTCAACACAAAATTTCCAATGAAAGAATACCTTTCAACAATTAAGTTGACCATTCCTGACACACTAATTTGGTTTTGGCACTGTTGTATTGTCTTTTCAGACTCATACTTTGATTCAGAGAAGCAAATTTTCCAGTCAAATGAGTGGAATATTGAGATAGTTGTCTTTGAGAAATATTTGAACCCTAACCCTAACTAGGAAAACCCGAAGCTAGGGTTAGGGTTTTATTCCCATACAATGTAGACAGTTTTTGATGGCATGGCTGTGTTTTAGGGCTGAAAGGATACTTAGGAATGTTGTTCTTTCAATGTTTTCTCAACATTTTTTTCTGACCTATATGGCTGTATACAGTGCTCTGCCCGAAAAAGGAATGGTGTCTGAATTGATCTACAAGCAACAGTAAGAAAGAACCAGATTTAACTTTTAAACTCTTGCCTTGGGCTTTGAAATCACAGGCATATTAATAGACAAAGCCAAAATGTATTAGTTGTTTCGGACTTTAAGGCAACTTAAGCCTAAACGTTCATTCATTCAGCACTTCGTTCAACACAAAGTTTCCAATGAAAGAATACCTTTCAACAATTAAGTTGACCATTCCTGACACACTAATTTGGTTTTGGCACTGTTGTATTGTCTTTTCAGACTCATACTTTGATTCAGAGAAGCAAATTTTCCAGTCAAATGAGTGGAATATTGAGATAGTTGTCTTTGAGAAATATTTGAACCCTAACCCTAACTAGGAAAACCCGAAGCTAGGGTTAGGGTTTTATTCCCATACAATGTAGACAGTTTTTGATGGCATGGCTGTGTTTTAGGGCTGAAAGGATACATAGGAATGTTGTTCTTTCAATGTTTTCTCAACATTTTTTTCTGACCTATATGGCTGTATACAGTGCTCTGCCCGAAAAAGGAATGGTGTCTGAATTGATCTACAAGCAACAGTAAGAAAGAACCTGATTTAACTTTTAAACTCTTGCCATGGGCTTTGAAATCACAGGCATATTAATAGACATAGCCAAAATGTATTAGTTGTTTCGGACTTTTAGGCCACTTAAGCCTAAACATTCATTCATTCAGAATCCGTTCAACACAAAATTTCCAATGAAAGAATACCTTTCAACAATTAAGTTGACCATTCCTGACACACTAATTTGGTTTTGGCACTGTTGTATTGTCTTTTCAGACTCATACTTTTATTCAGAGAAGCAAATTTTCCAGTCAAATGAGTGGAATATTGAGATAGTTGTCTTTGAAAAATATTTGAACCCTAACCCTAACTAGCAGAACTTGAAGCTAGGGTTAGGGTTTTATTCCCATACAATGTAGACAGTTTTTGATGGCATGGCTGTGTTTTCGAGCTGAAAGGATACTTAGGAATATAGCTCGTTCAATGTTTTCTCAACATTTTTTTCCGACCTATATGGCTGTATACAGTGCTTTGCCCCAAAAAGGAATGGTGTCTGAACTGATCTACAAGCAACAGTAAGAAAGAACCTGATTTAACTTTTAAACTTTTGCCATGGGCTTTGAAATCACAGGCATATTAATAGACAAAGCCAAAATGTATTAGTTGTTTCGGACTTTTAGGCAACTTAAGCCTAAACGTTCATTCATTCAGAATCCGTTCAACACAAAATTTCCAATGAAAGAATACCTTTCAACAATTAAGCTGACCATTCCTGACACACTAATTTGGTTTTGGCACTGTTGTATTGTCTTTTCAGACTCATGCTTTGATTCAGAGAAGCAAATTTTCCAGTCAAAGGAGTGGAATATTGAGATAATTGTCTTTGAGAAATATTTGAACCCTAACCCTAACTAGCAAAACCTGAAGCTAGGGTTAGGGTTTTATTCCCATACAATGTAGACAGTTTTTGATGGTATTGCTGTGTTTTAGGGCTGAAAGGATACTTAGGAATATAGCTCGTTCAATGTTTTCTCAACATTTTTTTCCGACCTATATGGCTGTATACAGTGCTTTGCCCCAAAAAGGAATGGTGTCTGAACTGATCTACAAGCAACAGTAAGAAAGAACCTGATTTAACTTTTAAACTTTTGCCATGGGCATTGAAATCACAGGGATATTAATAGACAAAGCCAAAATGTATTAGTTGTTTCGGACTTTTAGACAACTTAAGCCTAAACGTTCATTCATTCAGAATCCGTTCAACACAAAATTTCCAATGAAAGAATACCTTTCAACAATTAAGCTGACCATTCCTGACACACTAATTTGGTTTTGGCACTGTTGTATTGTCTTTTCAGACTCATACTTTGATTCAGAGAAGCAAATTTTCCAGTCAGATGAGTGGAATATTGAGATAATTGTTTTTGAGGAATATTTGAACCCTAACCCTAACTTGCAAAACCCGAAGCTAGGGTTAGGGTTTTATTACCATACAATGTAGACAGTTTTTGATGGCATGGCTGTGTTTTAGGGCTGAAAGGATACTTAGGAATGTCGTTCTTTCAATGTTTTCTCAACATTTTTTTCTGACCTATATGGCTGTATACAGTGCTCTGCCCGAAAAAGGAATGGTATCTGAATTGATCTACAAGCAACAGTAAGAAAGAACCTTATTTAACTTTTAAACTCTTGCCATGGGCTTTGAAATCACAGGCATATTAATAGACAAAGCCAAAATGTATTAGTTGTTTCGGACTTTTAGGCAATCTAACCCTGTACCTAGGAATGTAGTTCTTTCACTGTTTTCTCAACATTTTTTTCTGACCTATATGGCTGTATACAGTGCTCTACCCGAAAAAGGAATGGTGTCTGAATTGATCTACAAGCAACAGTAAGAAAGAACCTTATTTAACTTTTAAACTCTTGCTTTGGGCTTTGAAATCACAGGCATATTAATAGACAAAGCCAAAATGTATTAGTTGTTTCGGACTTTGAGGCAACTTAAGCCTAAATGTTCATTCATTCAGCACTCCGTTCAACACAAAATTTCCAATGAAAGAATACCTTTCAACAATTAAGTTGACCATTCCTGACACACTAATTTGGTTTTGGCACTGTTGTATTGTCTTTTCAGACTCATACTTTGATTCAGAGAAGCAAATTTTCCAGTCAAATGAGTGGAATATTGAGATAATTGTCTTTGACAAATATTTGAACCCTAACCCTAACTAGCAAAACCCGAAGTTAGGGTTAGGGTTTTATTCCCATACAATGTAGACAGTCTTTAATGGCATGGCTGTGCTTTCGGGCTGAAAGGATACTTAGGAATGTAGTTCTTTCAATGTTTTCTCAACATTTTTTTCTGACCTATATGGCTGTATACAGTGCTTTGCCCCAAAAAGGAATGGTGTCTGAACTGATCTACATGCAACAGTAAGAAAGAACCTGATTTAACTTTTAAACTCTTGCCATGGGCTTTGAAATCACAGGCATATTAACATATAAAGCCAAAATGTATTAGTTGTTTCGGACTTTTAGGCCACTTAAGTCTAAACGTACATTCATTCAGCACTCCGTTCAACACAAAATTTACAATGAAAGAATACCTTTCAACAATTAAGTTGGCCATTCCTGACACACTAATTTGGTTTTGGCACTGTTGTATTCTCTTTTCAGACTCATACTTTGATTCAGAGAAGCAAATTTTCCAGTTAAATGAGTGGAATATTAGGATAGTTGTCTTTGAGAAATTTTTGAACCCTAACCCTAACTAGCAAAACCCGAAGCTAGGGTTAGGGTTTTATTCCCATACAATGTAGACAGTTTTTGATGGTATGGCTGTGTTTTAGGGCTGAAAGGATACTTAGGAATGTTGTTCTTTCAATGTTTTCTCAACATTTTTTTCTGACCTATATGGCTGTATACAGTGCTCTGCCCGAAAAAGGAATGGTGTCTGAATTGATCTACAAGCAACAGTAAGAAAGAACCTTATTTAACTTTTAAACTCTTGCTTTGGGCTTTGAAATCACAGGCAGATTAATAGACAAAGCCAAAATGTATTAGTTGTTTCGGACTTTGAGGCAACTTAAGCCTAAACGTTCATTCATTCAGCACTCCGTTCAACACAAAATTTCCAATGAAAGAATACCTTTCAACAATTAAGTTGGCCATTCCTGACACACTAATTTGGTTTTGGCACTGTTGTATTGTCTTTTCAGTGTCATACTTTGATTCAGAGAAGCAAATTCTCCTTCAAATGAGTGGAATATTAGGATAGTTGTCTTTGAGAAATATTTGAACCCTAACCCTAACTAGCAAAACCCGAAGCTAGGGTTAGGGTTTTATTCCCATACAATGTAGACAGTTTTTGATGGCATGGCTGTGTTTTAGGTCTGAAAGGATACTTAGGAATTTTGTTCTTTCAATGTTTTCTCAACATTTTTTTCTGACCTATATGGCTGTATACAGTGCTCTGCCCGAAAAAGGAATGGTGTCTGAATTGATCTACAAGCAACAGTAAGAAAGAACCTTATTTAACTTTTAAACTCTTGCTTTGGGCTTTGAAATCACAGACATATTAATAGACAAAGCCAAAATGTATTAGTTGTTTCGGACTTTTAGGCAACTTAAGCCTAAACGTTCATTCATTCAGAATCCGTTCAACACAAAATTTCCAATGAAAGAATACCTTTCAACAATTAAGCTGACCATTCCTGACACACTAATTTGGTTTTGGCACTGTTGTATTGTCTTTTCAGACTCATGCTTTGATTCAGAGAAGCAAATTTTCCAGTCAAAGGAGTGGAATATTGAGATAATTGTCTTTGAGAAATATTTGAACCCTAACCCTAACTAGCAAAACCTGAAGCTAGGGTTAGGGTTTTATTCCCATAATTGTAAACAGTTCTTGATGGCATGGCTGTGTTTTCGAGCTGAAAGGATACTTAGGAATATAGCTCGTAAAATGTTTTCTCAACATTTTTTTCCGACCTATATGGCTGTATACAGTGCTTTGCCCCAAAAAGGAATGGTGTCTGAACTGATCTACAAGCAACAGTAAGAAAGAACCTGATTTAACTTTTAAACTTTTGCCATGGGCTTTGAAATCACAGGCATATTAATAGACAAAGCCAAAATGTATTAGTTGTTTCGGACTTTTAGGCAACTTAAGCCTAAACGTTCATTCATTCAGAATCCGTTCAACACAAAATTTCCAATGAAAGAATACCTTTCAACAATTAAGCTGACCATTCCTGACACACTAATTTGATTTTGGCACTGTTGTATTGTCTTTTCAGACTCATGCTTTGATTCAGAGAAGCAAATTTTCCAGTCAAATGAGTGGAATATTGAGATAATTGTCTTTGAGAAATATTTGAACCCTAACCCTAACTAGCAAAACCCGATGCTAGGGTTAGGGTTTTATTCCCATACAATGTAGACAGTTTTTGATGGCATGGCTGTGTTTAAGGGCTGAAAGGATACTTAGGAATGTAGTTCTTTTAATGTTTTCTCAACATTTTTTTCTGACCTACATTGCTGTATACAGTGCTTTGCCCCTAAAAGGAATGGTGTCTGAACTGATCTACAAGCAATAGTAAGAAAGAACATGATTTAACTTTTAAACTCTTGCTATGGGCTTTGAAATCACAGGCATATTAACAGACAAAGCCAAAATGTATTAGTTGTTTCGGACTTTAAGGCCACTTAAGCCTAAACATTCATTCATTCAGAATCCGTTTAACACAAAATTTCCAATGAAAGAATACCTTTCAACAATTAAGTTGACCATTCCTTACACACTAATTTGGGTTTGGCACTGTTGTATTGTCTTTTCATTCTCATACTTTGATTTAGAGAAGCAAATTTTCCAGTCAAATGAGTGGAATATTGAGATAATTGTCTTTGAGAAATATTTGAACCCTAAGCCTAACTAGCAACACCCGAAGCTAGGGTTAGGGTTTTATTCCCATACAATGTAGACAGTTTTTGATGGCATGGCTGTGTTTTCGAGCTGAAAGGATACTTAGAAATATAGTTCGTTCAATGTTTTCTCAACATTTTTTTCCGACCTATATGGCTGTATACAGTGCTTTACCCCAAAAAGTAATGGTGTGTGAACTGGTCTACAAGCAACAGGAAGAATGAACCTGATTTAACTTTTACACTCTTGCTATGGGCTTTGAAATCACAGGCATATTAATAGACAAAGCCAAAATGTATTAGTTGTTTCAGACTTTTAGGCAACTTAAGCCTAAACGTTCATTCATTCAGCACTCCGGTCAACACAAAAATTCCAATGAAAGAATACCTTTCAACAATTAAGTTGACCCTTCCTGACACACTAATTTGGTTTTGGCACTCTTGTATTGTCTTTTCAGACTCATAATTTGATTCAGAGAAGAAAATTTTCCAGTCAAATGAGTGGAATATTGAGATAGTTGTCTTTGAGAAATATTTGAACCCTAACCCTAACTAGAAAACCCGAAGCTAGGGTTAGGGTTTTATTCCCATATAATGTAGACAGTTTTTGATGGCATGGCTGTGTTTTAGGGCTGAAAGGATACTTAGGAATGTTGTTCTTTAAATGATTTCTCAACATTTTTTTCTGACCTATATGGCTGTATACAGTGCTCTGCCCGAAAAAGGAATGGTGTCTGAATTGATCTACAAGCAACAGTAAGAAAGAACCTTATTTAACTTTTAAACTCTTGCTTTGGGCTTTGAAATCACAGGCATATTAATAGACAAAGCCAAAATGTATTAGTTGTTTCGGACTTTGACGCAACTTAAGCCTAAACGTTCATTCATTCAGCACTCCGTTCAACACAAAATTTCCAATGAAAGAATACCTTTCAACAATTAAGTTGACCATTCCTGACACACTAATTTGGTTTTGGCACTGTTGTATTGTCTTTTCAGACTCATACTTTGATTCAGAGAAGCAAATTTTCCAGTCAAATGAGTGGAATATTGAGATAGTTGTCTTTGAGAAATATTTGAACCCTAACCCTAACTAGGAAAACCCGAAGCTAGGGTTAGGGTTTTATTCCCATACAATGTAGACAGTTTTTGATGGCATGGCTGTGTTTTAGGGCTGAAAGGATACTTAGGAATGTTGTTCTTTCAATGTTTTCTCAACATTTTTTTCTGACCTATATGGCTGTATACAGTGCTCTGCCCGAAAAAGGAATGGTGTCTGAATTGATCTACAAGCAACAGTAAGAAAGAACCAGATTTAACTTTTAAACTCTTGCCTTGGGCTTTGAAATCACAGGCATATTAATAGACAAAGCCAAAATGTATTAGTTGTTTCGGACTTTAAGGCAACTTAAGCCTAAACGTTCATTCATTCAGCACTTCGTTCAACACAAAGTTTCCAATGAAAGAATACCTTTCAACAATTAAGTTGACCATTCCTGACACACTAATTTGGTTTTGGCACTGTTGTATTGTCTTTTCAGACTCATACTTTGATTCAGAGAAGCAAATTTTCCAGTCAAATGAGTGGAATATTGAGATAGTTGTCTTTGAGAAATATTTGAACCCTAACCCTAACTAGGAAAACCCGAAGCTAGGGTTAGGGTTTTATTCCCATACAATGTAGACAGTTTTTGATGGCATGGCTGTGTTTTAGGGCTGAAAGGATACATAGGAATGTTGTTCTTTCAATGTTTTCTCAACATTTTTTTCTGACCTATATGGCTGTATACAGTGCTCTGCCCGAAAAAGGAATGGTGTCTGAATTGATCTACAAGCAACAGTAAGAAAGAACCTGATTTAACTTTTAAACTCTTGCCATGGGCTTTGAAATCACAGGCATATTAATAGACATAGCCAAAATGTATTAGTTGTTTCGGACTTTTAGGCCACTTAAGCCTAAACATTCATTCATTCAGAATCCGTTCAACACAAAATTTCCAATGAAAGAATACCTTTCAACAATTAAGTTGACCATTCCTGACACACTAATTTGGTTTTGGCACTGTTGTATTGTCTTTTCAGACTCATACTTTTATTCAGAGAAGCAAATTTTCCAGTCAAATGAGTGGAATATTGAGATAGTTGTCTTTGAAAAATATTTGAACCCTAACCCTAACTAGCAGAACTTGAAGCTAGGGTTAGGGTTTTATTCCCATACAATGTAGACAGTTTTTGATGGCATGGCTGTGTTTTCGAGCTGAAAGGATACTTAGGAATATAGCTCGTTCAATGTTTTCTCAACATTTTTTTCCGACCTATATGGCTGTATACAGTGCTTTGCCCCAAAAAGGAATGGTGTCTGAACTGATCTACAAGCAACAGTAAGAAAGAACCTGATTTAACTTTTAAACTTTTGCCATGGGCTTTGAAATCACAGGCATATTAATAGACAAAGCCAAAATGTATTAGTTGTTTCGGACTTTTAGGCAACTTAAGCCTAAACGTTCATTCATTCAGAATCCGTTCAACACAAAATTTCCAATGAAAGAATACCTTTCAACAATTAAGCTGACCATTCCTGACACACTAATTTGGTTTTGGCACTGTTGTATTGTCTTTTCAGACTCATACTTTGATTCAGAGAAGCAAATTTTCCAGTCAGATGAGTGGAATATTGAGATAATTGTTTTTGAGGAATATTTGAACCCTAACCCTAACTTGCAAAACCCGAAGCTAGGGTTAGGGTTTTATTACCATACAATGTAGACAGTTTTTGATGGCATGGCTGTGTTTTAGGGCTGAAAGGATACTTAGGAATGTCGTTCTTTCAATGTTTTCTCAACATTTTTTTCTGACCTATATGGCTGTATACAGTGCTCTGCCCGAAAAAGGAATGGTATCTGAATTGATCTACAAGCAACAGTAAGAAAGAACCTTATTTAACTTTTAAACTCTTGCCATGGGCTTTGAAATCACAGGCATATTAATAGGCAAAGCCAAAATGTATTAGTTGTTTCGGACTTTTAGGCAATCTAACCCTGTACCTAGGAATGTAGTTCTTTCACTGTTTTCTCAACATTTTTTTCTGACCTATATGGCTGTATACAGTGCTCTACCCGAAAAAGGAATGGTGTCTGAATTGATCTACAAGCAACAGTAAGAAAGAACCTTATTTAACTTTTAAACTCTTGCTTTGGGCTTTGAAATCACAGGCATATTAATAGACAAAGCCAAAATGTATTAGTTGTTTCGGACTTTGAGGCAACTTAAGCCTAAATGTTCATTCATTCAGCACTCCGTTCAACACAAAATTTCCAATGAAAGAATACCTTTCAACAATTAAGTTGACCATTCCTGACACACTAATTTGGTTTTGGCACTGTTGTATTGTCTTTTCAGACTCATACTTTGATTCAGAGAAGCAAATTTTCCAGTCAAATGAGTGGAATATTGAGATAATTGTCTTTGACAAATATTTGAACCCTAACCCTAACTAGCAAAACCCGAAGTTAGGGTTAGGGTTTTATTCCCATACAATGTAGACAGTCTTTAATGGCATGGCTGTGCTTTCGGGCTGAAAGGATACTTAGGAATGTAGTTCTTTCAATGTTTTCTCAACATTTTTTTCTGACCTATATGGCTGTATACAGTGCTTTGCCCCAAAAAGGAATGGTGTCTGAACTGATCTACATGCAACAGTAAGAAAGAACCTGATTTAACTTTTAAACTCTTGCCATGGGCTTTGAAATCACAGGCATATTAACATATAAAGCCAAAATGTATTAGTTGTTTCGGACTTTTAGGCCACTTAAGTCTAAACGTACATTCATTCAGCACTCCGTTCAACACAAAATTTACAATGAAAGAATACCTTTCAACAATTAAGTTGGCCATTCCTGACACACTAATTTGGTTTTGGCACTGTTGTATTGTCTTTTCATTCTCATACTTTGATTCAGAGAAGCAAATTTTCCAGTCAAATGAGTGGAATATTAAGATAGTTGTCTTTGAGAAATATTTGAACCCTAACCCTAACTAGCAAAACCCGAAGCTAGGGTTAGGGTTTTATTCCCATACAATGTAGACAATTTTTGATGGCATGGCTGTGTTTTAGGGCTAAAAGGATACTTAGGAATGTTGTTCTTTCAATGTTTTCTCTACATTGTTTTCTGACCTACATGGCTGTATACAGTGCTCTGCCCGAAAAAGTAATGGTGTCTGAATTGATCTACAAGCAACAGTAAGAAAGAACCATATTTAACTTTTAAACTCTTGCTTTGGGCTTTGAAATCACAGGCAGATTAATAGACAAAGCCAAAATGTATTAGTTGTTTTGGAGTTTTAGGCAACTTAAGCCTAAACGTTCATTCATTCAGCACTCCGTTCAACACAAAATTTCCAATGAAAGAATACCTTTCAACAATTAAGTTGGCCATTCCTGACACACTAATTTGGTTTTGGCACTGTTGTATTGTCTTTTCAGTGTCATACTTTGATTCAGAGAAGCAAATTCTCCTTCAAATGAGTGGAATATTAGGATAGTTGTCTTTGAGAAATATTTGAACCCTAACCCTAACTAGCAAAACCCGAAGCTAGGGTTAGGGTTTTATTCCGATACAATGTAGACAGTTTTTGATGGCATGGCTGTGTTTTAGGGCTGATAGGATACTTAGGAATGTTGTTCTTTCAATGTTTTCTCAACATTTTTTTCTGACCTATATGGCTGTATACAGTGCTCTGCCCGAAAAAGGAATGGTGTCTGAATTGATCTACAAGAAACAGTAAGAAAGAACCTGATTTAACTTTTAAACTCTTGCCATGGGCTTTGAAATCACAGGCATATTAATAGACAAAGCCAAAATGTATTAGTTGTTTCAGACTTTTAGGCAACTTAAGCCTAAACGTTCATTCATTCAGCACTCCGTTCAACACAAAATTTCCAATGAAAGAATTCCTTTCAACAATTAAGTTGACCCTTCCTGACACACTAATTTGGTTTTGGCACTGTTGTATTCTCTTTTCAGACTCATACTTTTATTCAGAGAAGCAAATTTTCCAGTCAAATGAGTGGAATATTGAGATAGTTGTCTTTGAAAAATATTTGAACCCTAACCCTAACTAGCAGAACTTGAAGCTAGGGTTAGGGTTTTATTCCCATACAATGTAGACAGTTTTTGATGGCATGGCTGTGTTTTCGAGCTGAAAGGATACTTAGGAATATAGCTCGTTCAATGTTTTCTCAACATTTTTTTCCGACCTATATGGCTGTATACAGTGCTTTGCCCCAAAAAGGAATGGTGTCTGAACTGATCTACAAGCAACAGTAAGAAAGAACCTGATTTAACTTTTAAACTTTTGCCATGGGCTTTGAAATCACAGGCATATTAATAGACAAAGCCAAAATGTATTAGTTGTTTCGGACTTTTAGGCAACTTAAGCCTAAACGTTCATTCATTCAGAATCCGTTCAACACAAAATTTCCAATGAAAGAATACCTTTCAACAATTAAGCTGACCATTCCTGACACACTAATTTGGTTTTGGCACTGTTGTATTGTCTTTTCAGACTCATGCTTTGATTCAGAGAAGCAAATTTTCCAGTCAAAGGAGTGGAATATTGAGATAATTGTCTTTGAGAAATATTTGAACCCTAACCCTAACTAGCAAAACCTGAAGCTAGGGTTAGGGTTTTATTCCCATAATTGTAAACAGTTCTTGATGGCATGGCTGTGTTTTCGAGCTGAAAGGATACTTAGGAATATAGCTCGTAAAATGTTTTCTCAACATTTTTTTCCGACCTATATGGCTGTATACAGTGCTTTGCCCCAAAAAGGAATGGTGTCTGAACTGATCTACAAGCAACAGTAAGAAAGAACCTGATTTAACTTTTAAACTTTTGCCATGGGCTTTGAAATCACAGGCATATTAATAGACAAAGCCAAAATGTATTAGTTGTTTCGGACTTTTAGGCAACTTAAGCCTAAACGTTCATTCATTCAGAATCCGTTCAACACAAAATTTCCAATGAAAGAATACCTTTCAACAATTAAGCTGACCATTCCTGACACACTAATTTGATTTTGGCACTGTTGTATTGTCTTTTCAGACTCATGCTTTGATTCAGAGAAGCAAATTTTCCAGTCAAATGAGTGGAATATTGAGATAATTGTCTTTGAGAAATATTTGAACCCTAACCCTAACTAGCAAAACCCGATGCTAGGGTTAGGGTTTTATTCCCATACAATGTAGACAGTTTTTGATGGCATGGCTGTGTTTAAGGGCTGAAAGGATACTTAGGAATGTAGTTCTTTTAATGTTTTCTCAACATTTTTTTCTGACCTACATTGCTGTATACAGTGCTTTGCCCCTAAAAGGAATGGTGTCTGAACTGATCTACAAGCAATAGTAAGAAAGAACATGATTTAACTTTTAAACTCTTGCTATGGGCTTTGAAATCACAGGCATATTAACAGACAAAGCCAAAATGTATTAGTTGTTTCGGACTTTAAGGCCACTTAAGCCTAAACATTCATTCATTCAGAATCCGTTTAACACAAAATTTCCAATGAAAGAATACCTTTCAACAATTAAGTTGACCATTCCTTACACACTAATTTGGGTTTGGCACTGTTGTATTGTCTTTTCATTCTCATACTTTGATTTAGAGAAGCAAATTTTCCAGTCAAATGAGTGGAATATTGAGATAATTGTCTTTGAGAAATATTTGAACCCTAAGCCTAACTAGCAACACCCGAAGCTAGGGTTAGGGTTTTATTCCCATACAATGTAGACAGTTTTTGATGGCATGGCTGTGTTTTCGAGCTGAAAGGATACTTAGAAATATAGTTCGTTCAATGTTTTCTCAACATTTTTTTCCGACCTATATGGCTGTATACAGTGCTTTACCCCAAAAAGTAATGGTGTGTGAACTGGTCTACAAGCAACAGGAAGAATGAACCTGATTTAACTTTTACACTCTTGCTATGGGCTTTGAAATCACAGGCATATTAATAGACAAAGCCAAAATGTATTAGTTGTTTCAGACTTTTAGGCAACTTAAGCCTAAACGTTCATTCATTCAGCACTCCGGTCAACACAAAAATTCCAATGAAAGAATACCTTTCAACAATTAAGTTGACCCTTCCTGACACACTAATTTGGTTTTGGCACTCTTGTATTGTCTTTTCAGACTCATAATTTGATTCAGAGAAGAAAATTTTCCAGTCAAATGAGTGGAATATTGAGATAGTTGTCTTTGAGAAATATTTGAACCCTAACCCTAACTAGAAAACCCGAAGCTAGGGTTAGGGTTTTATTCCCATATAATGTAGACAGTTTTTGATGGCATGGCTGTGTTTTAGGGCTGAAAGGATACTTAGGAATGTTGTTCTTTAAATGATTTCTCAACATTTTTTTCTGACCTATATGGCTGTATACAGTGCTCTGCCCGAAAAAGGAATGGTGTCTGAATTGATCTACAAGCAACAGTAAGAAAGAACCTTATTTAACTTTTAAACTCTTGCTTTGGGCTTTGAAATCACAGGCATATTAATAGACAAAGCCAAAATGTATTAGTTGTTTCGGACTTTGACGCAACTTAAGCCTAAACGTTCATTCATTCAGCACTCCGTTCAACACAAAATTTCCAATGAAAGAATACCTTTCAACAATTAAGTTGACCATTCCTGACACACTAATTTGGTTTTGGCACTGTTGTATTGTCTTTTCAGACTCATACTTTGATTCAGAGAAGCAAATTTTCCAGTCAAATGAGTGGAATATTGAGATAGTTGTCTTTGAGAAATATTTGAACCCTAACCCTAACTAGGAAAACCCGAAGCTAGGGTTAGGGTTTTATTCCCATACAATGTAGACAGTTTTTGATGGCATGGCTGTGTTTTAGGGCTGAAAGGATACTTAGGAATGTTGTTCTTTCAATGTTTTCTCAACATTTTTTTCTGACCTATATGGCTGTATACAGTGCTCTGCCCGAAAAAGGAATGGTGTCTGAATTGATCTACAAGCAACAGTAAGAAAGAACCAGATTTAACTTTTAAACTCTTGCCTTGGGCTTTGAAATCACAGGCATATTAATAGACAAAGCCAAAATGTATTAGTTGTTTCGGACTTTAAGGCAACTTAAGCCTAAACGTTCATTCATTCAGCACTTCGTTCAACACAAAGTTTCCAATGAAAGAATACCTTTCAACAATTAAGTTGACCATTCCTGACACACTAATTTGGTTTTGGCACTGTTGTATTGTCTTTTCAGACTCATACTTTGATTCAGAGAAGCAAATTTTCCAGTCAAATGAGTGGAATATTGAGATAGTTGTCTTTGAGAAATATTTGAACCCTAACCCTAACTAGGAAAACCCGAAGCTAGGGTTAGGGTTTTATTCCCATACAATGTAGACAGTTTTTGATGGCATGGCTGTGTTTTAGGGCTGAAAGGATACATAGGAATGTTGTTCTTTCAATGTTTTCTCAACATTTTTTTCTGACCTATATGGCTGTATACAGTGCTCTGCCCGAAAAAGGAATGGTGTCTGAATTGATCTACAAGCAACAGTAAGAAAGAACCTGATTTAACTTTTAAACTCTTGCCATGGGCTTTGAAATCACAGGCATATTAATAGACATAGCCAAAATGTATTAGTTGTTTCGGACTTTTAGGCCACTTAAGCCTAAACATTCATTCATTCAGAATCCGTTCAACACAAAATTTCCAATGAAAGAATACCTTTCAACAATTAAGTTGACCATTCCTGACACACTAATTTGGTTTTGGCACTGTTGTATTGTCTTTTCAGACTCATACTTTTATTCAGAGAAGCAAATTTTCCAGTCAAATGAGTGGAATATTGAGATAGTTGTCTTTGAAAAATATTTGAACCCTAACCCTAACTAGCAGAACTTGAAGCTAGGGTTAGGGTTTTATTCCCATACAATGTAGACAGTTTTTGATGGCATGGCTGTGTTTTCGAGCTGAAAGGATACTTAGGAATATAGCTCGTTCAATGTTTTCTCAACATTTTTTTCCGACCTATATGGCTGTATACAGTGCTTTGCCCCAAAAAGGAATGGTGTCTGAACTGATCTACAAGCAACAGTAAGAAAGAACCTGATTTAACTTTTAAACTTTTGCCATGGGCTTTGAAATCACAGGCATATTAATAGACAAAGCCAAAATGTATTAGTTGTTTCGGACTTTTAGGCAACTTAAGCCTAAACGTTCATTCATTCAGAATCCGTTCAACACAAAATTTCCAATGAAAGAATACCTTTCAACAATTAAGCTGACCATTCCTGACACACTAATTTGGTTTTGGCACTGTTGTATTGTCTTTTCAGACTCATGCTTTGATTCAGAGAAGCACATTTTCCAGTCAAAGGAGTGGAATATTGAGATAATTGTCTTTGAGAAATATTTGAACCCTAACCCTAACTAGCAAAACCTGAAGCTAGGGTTAGGGTTTTATTCCCATACAATGTAGACAGTTTTTGATGGTATTGCTGTGTTTTAGGGCTGAAAGGATACTTAGGAATATAGCTCGTTCAATGTTTTCTCAACATTTTTTTCCGACCTATATGGCTGTATACAGTGCTTTGCCCCAAAAAGGAATGGTGTCTGAACTGATCTACAAGCAACAGTAAGAAAGAACCTGATTTAACTTTTAAACTTTTGCCATGGGCATTGAAATCACAGGGATATTAATAGACAAAGCCAAAATGTATTAGTTGTTTCGGACTTTTAGACAACTTAAGCCTAAACGTTCATTCATTCAGAATCCGTTCAACACAAAATTTCCAATGAAAGAATACCTTTCAACAATTAAGCTGACCATTCCTGACACACTAATTTGGTTTTGGCACTGTTGTATTGTCTTTTCAGACTCATACTTTGATTCAGAGAAGCAAATTTTCCAGTCAGATGAGTGGAATATTGAGATAATTGTTTTTGAGGAATATTTGAACCCTAACCCTAACTTGCAAAACCCGAAGCTAGGGTTAGGGTTTTATTACCATACAATGTAGACAGTTTTTGATGGCATGGCTGTGTTTTAGGGCTGAAAGGATACTTAGGAATGTCGTTCTTTCAATGTTTTCTCAACATTTTTTTCTGACCTATATGGCTGTATACAGTGCTCTGCCCGAAAAAGGAATGGTATCTGAATTGATCTACAAGCAACAGTAAGAAAGAACCTTATTTAACTTTTAAACTCTTGCCATGGGCTTTGAAATCACAGGCATATTAATAGACAAAGCCAAAATGTATTAGTTGTTTCGGACTTTTAGGCAATCTAACCCTGTACCTAGGAATGTAGTTCTTTCACTGTTTTCTCAACATTTTTTTCTGACCTATATGGCTGTATACAGTGCTCTACCCGAAAAAGGAATGGTGTCTGAATTGATCTACAAGCAACAGTAAGAAAGAACCTTATTTAACTTTTAAACTCTTGCTTTGGGCTTTGAAATCACAGGCATATTAATAGACAAAGCCAAAATGTATTAGTTGTTTCGGACTTTGAGGCAACTTAAGCCTAAATGTTCATTCATTCAGCACTCCGTTCAACACAAAATTTCCAATGAAAGAATACCTTTCAACAATTAAGTTGACCATTCCTGACACACTAATTTGGTTTTGGCACTGTTGTATTGTCTTTTCAGACTCATACTTTGATTCAGAGAAGCAAATTTTCCAGTCAAATGAGTGGAATATTGAGATAATTGTCTTTGACAAATATTTGAACCCTAACCCTAACTAGCAAAACCCGAAGTTAGGGTTAGGGTTTTATTCCCATACAATGTAGACAGTCTTTAATGGCATGGCTGTGCTTTCGGGCTGAAAGGATACTTAGGAATGTAGTTCTTTCAATGTTTTCTCAACATTTTTTTCTGACCTATATGGCTGTATACAGTGCTTTGCCCCAAAAAGGAATGGTGTCTGAACTGATCTACATGCAACAGTAAGAAAGAACCTGATTTAACTTTTAAACTCTTGCCATGGGCTTTGAAATCACAGGCATATTAACATATAAAGCCAAAATGTATTAGTTGTTTCGGACTTTTAGGCCACTTAAGTCTAAACGTACATTCATTCAGCACTCCGTTCAACACAAAATTTACAATGAAAGAATACCTTTCAACAATTAAGTTGGCCATTCCTGACACACTAATTTGGTTTTGGCACTGTTGTATTGTCTTTTCATTCTCATACTTTGATTCAGAGAAGCAAATTTTCCAGTCAAATGAGTGGAATATTAAGATAGTTGTCTTTGAGAAATATTTGAACCCTAACCCTAACTAGCAAAACCCGAAGCTAGGGTTAGGGTTTTATTCCCATACAATGTAGACAATTTTTGATGGCATGGCTGTGTTTTAGGGCTAAAAGGATACTTAGGAATGTTGTTCTTTCAATGTTTTCTCTACATTGTTTTCTGACCTACATGGCTGTATACAGTGCTCTGCCCGAAAAAGTAATGGTGTCTGAATTGATCTACAAGCAACAGTAAGAAAGAACCATATTTAACTTTTAAACTCTTGCTTTGGGCTTTGAAATCACAGGCAGATTAATAGACAAAGCCAAAATGTATTAGTTGTTTTGGAGTTTTAGGCAACTTAAGCCTAAACGTTCATTCATTCAGCACTCCGTTCAACACAAAATTTCCAATGAAAGAATACCTTTCAACAATTAAGTTGGCCATTCCTGACACACTAATTTGGTTTTGGCACTGTTGTATTGTCTTTTCAGTGTCATACTTTGATTCAGAGAAGCAAATTCTCCTTCAAATGAGTGGAATATTAGGATAGTTGTCTTTGAGAAATATTTGAACCCTAACCCTAACTAGCAAAACCCGAAGCTAGGGTTAGGGTTTTATTCCGATACAATGTAGACAGTTTTTGATGGCATGGCTGTGTTTTAGGGCTGATAGGATACTTAGGAATGTTGTTCTTTCAATGTTTTCTCAACATTTTTTTCTGACCTATATGGCTGTATACAGTGCTCTGCCCGAAAAAGGAATGGTGTCTGAATTGATCTACAAGAAACAGTAAGAAAGAACCTGATTTAACTTTTAAACTCTTGCCATGGGCTTTGAAATCACAGGCGTATTAATAGACAAAGCCAAAATGTATTAGTTGTTTCAGACTTTTAGGCAACTTAAGCCTAAACGTTCATTCATTCAGCACTCCGTTCAACACAAAATTTCCAATGAAAGAATACCTTTCAACAATTAAGTTGACCCTTCCTGACACACTAATTTGGTTTTGGCACTGTTGTATTCTCTTTTCAGACTCATACTTTGATTCAGAGAAGCAAATTTTCCAGTTAAATGAGTGGAATATTAGGATAGTTGTCTTTGAGAAATATTTGAACCCTAACCCTAACTAGCAAAACCCGAAGCTAGGGTTAGGGTTTTATTCCCATACAATGTAGACAGTTTTTGATGGTATGGCTGTGTTTTAGGGCTGAAAGGATACTTTGGAATGTTGTTCTTTCAATGTTTTCTCAACATTTTTTTCTGACCTATATGGCTGTATACAGTGCTCTGCCCGAAAAAGGAATGGTGTCTGAATTGATCTACAAGCAACAGTAAGAAAGAACCTTATTTAACTTTTAAACTCTTGCTTTGGGCTTTGAAATCACAGGCAGATTAATAGACAAAGCCAAAATGTATTAGTTGTTTCGGACTTTGAGGCAACTTAAGCCTAAACGTTCATTCATTCAGCACTCCGTTCAACACAAAATTTCCAATGAAAGAATACCTTTCAACAATTAAGTTGGCCATTCCTGACACACTAATTTGGTTTTGGCACTGTTGTATTGTCTTTTCAGTGTCATACTTTGATTCAGAGAAGCAAATTCTCCTTCAAATGAGTGGAATATTAGGATAGTTGTCTTTGAGAAATATTTGAACCCTAACCCTAACTAGCAAAACCCGAAGCTAGGGTTAGGGTTTTATTCCCATACAATGTAGACAGTTTTTGATGGCATGGCTGTGTTTTAGGTCTGAAAGGATACTTAGGAATTTTGTTCTTTCAATGTTTTCTCAACATTTTTTTCTGACCTATATGGCTGTATACAGTGCTCTGCCCGAAAAAGGAATGGTGTCTGAATTGATCTACAAGCAACAGTAAGAAAGAACCTTATTTAACTTTTAAACTCTTGCTTTGGGCTTTGAAATCACAGACATATTAATAGACAAAGCCAAAATGTATTAGTTGTTTCGGACTTTTAGGCAATTAAGCCTAAACGTTCATTCATTCAGCACTCCGTTCAACACAAAATTTCCAATGAAAGAATACCTTTCAACAATTAAGTTGACCATTCCTGACACACTAATTTGGTTTTGGCACTGTTGTATTGTCTTTTCAGACTCATACTTTTATTCAGAGAAGCAAATTTTCCAGTCAAATGAGTGGAATATTGAGATAATTGTCTTTGAGAAATATTTGAACCCTAACCCTAACTAGCAAAACCTGAAGCTAGGGTTAGGGTTTTATTCCCATACAATGTAGACAGTTTTTGATGGTATGGCTGTGTTTTAGGGCTAAAAGGATACTTAGGAATGTCGTTCTTTCAGTGTTTTCTCAACATTTTTTCCTGACCTATATGGCTGTATACAGTGCTCTGCCCGAAAAAGGAATGGTGTCTGAATTGATCTACAAGCAACAGTAAGAAAGAACCTGATTTAACTTTTAAACTCTTGCCATGGGCTTTGAAATCACAGGCAAACAGATGCAGCCATTCAAAGTGCGCGGCACAGACACCGCGGTACAGATACCGCAGGTATGATGACACGGGATACCGCGGTGCGTGATTGGTTGACCGACAGGGGCACTCGTGGTCCGTTGGTCTGTCGTTGAAAGACTTACTGTAAACGTCTTTACTGTGCCCGTTGTAGATATTGAATTTTACCACTGAAGGGAAATCTTAGTAGCTGAGCATAAGAAGAATAGGAGCATACTGTAACGCGTGTGAAGGCCATAAACGATATTAATTTTGGAACGTAAACATACAGTATATAGCTGGTCTTGGTACTTTAAAGAAAAAATTACACACCGGTATTCCATTTCTCCCTAAACATTGTAAGCTTCGAAGTCTTTAACTAACGTGATACCGGAGTCAACAAGCAGAATTTGCTTGTTTAGAATTTGATTAAAAGGGAATATAATATGGAATCGCGTATCTAAAGAATTTAATAACGGTATGATTATATCCGTGTACTGCGGCAGGGCTGTGTAGGGCTGTTTCGCCTGCCTGATCATGCGAGCTCTCTTGTAGCCTACTGGTCTAGGTGCGTGACTACCAACTTGTAGGTTGTGTGTTCGAATCCAGCTGGCGCTGAACTTTTATTTTAACAAACATTTCTTCGAAAAAATAGGTAAGCGATATTATGGACAATCAGTTGACTTTTATATTTCAAAATATCGCAACATGATCGATATTTGCGATATTTTGAACATATCTTCCCTTCTGACAGCGGTTCCCGCTTCTATTGTGTGTGTGTGTGCAACAGTAAATTTTTATAGAGAAATGGAGGCTGGACAGTATGCGTTACAATATAAACATTTATATTGATTTAAATCGTGTTCTGATTTAAATCGCAAACGCGTGTTTAATTATGTGTTTTTAATCATAATCAGGCTAATGCATTTCTACATTTTCTGTATGAACCAGCTTAGAGGTTCATACAGAAAGACAGCTTGTGTTTAAATTGAGTGTAAGGTAATTTATGCTTCTAAAGTCATGGTCAGTATTATTGTACTGTGCTGTACTGTGTCACATTATTTTATAGCGTTTTTATTGCGTTATTAAATCCGGTGGCGCTGTGTTAGTTTCCTGACTCACATTATTTAAACTACCACATTGATCATTCATCTCTAAATAAACTTTATTTTATATAGCGTTTTAAGCGATTAGGTAATTAGATTGCTCATAAACCTAATCGCTTTTTCTACATAAACACAGCGTGATTGCTCTCTGAAAATGCTTTTCCTTTATTTTTAAAGTAGGCTCAGATTTCAACTATAGATCGTATTATTATAAACTTTCTTGGAAAAATGTATTTTATGTAAACCATGTTTGCTATTAATTCATTTAGGGCTAAAATACGTTCATTGTCTTCCAATCGAGTCGAGTTGACATTGGAAGCCTGCCACACCCGGACTGTTAAACCAACACATTAGCACGTCAAAGCCCATTGAGCCAGTATTGGCTTTAGTATCCCCCCCTTCTCCCCTCAATTCAATTCAATTCAAGGTGTTTTATTTGCATGACAGATGGGTACAAGCAGTGTTGGGTATGTATATTGTAACGCTTACGGCAGACAGGCACTGTGTAAGAGCCGGCGCACCAGAGCAGCGCACCGAGGGAGCGTCTGCATTTCTAACTTAGTTTTTAAAATTAGTCAAGCAATATGAAGCATCTCCTTTTACTTAGTGCCTGAGCATAAAAAGAATAGGAGCATACTGCAACGCGTGTGAAGGCCATAAACGATATTAATTTTGGAACATAAACATACAGTATATGGCTGGTCTTGGTACTTCAAAGAAAAAAATACACACCAGTATTCCATTTCTCCCTAAACATTTTAAGCATCGAAGTCTTTAACTAACACGATACCGGAGTCAACAAGCATACTTTTAGAATTTGATTAAAAGGGAATATAATATGGAATCGCGTATCTCAAGAAATTAATAACGATATAATTATATTCATGTTGCAAAAGAACTGCAACGGACATAAAAACTCCCTTGCTTTTAACAGAGCGTTCCATAATTTCTAACTACGAAAATGCCAGGTGAAAGGATTTGTAAACATATTTTGTTAAAGCAAGTCAGTTTTTTCCACAACACATAAAAGACATTTTTCCAAGAAAGTTTAGCCTTTGTCACTAATGAAACCACTAAATAAAGACATAAATATAGAAATCTTAAGATTTGTTCTATTTAATGTTGGTAGCAGGATGAACTGTCAGAGTGTATATTTTGTCGCAGAGTTGCTGCAAGATGTTAACAGTGAAAAAGGTATTTAGAAATGAGTTATTTCAAGATGAAAATTTTCAGAATAATTGCAAATCTAGCAGGATAGAGAAAGCACAGAAAACTGGCAGTTAGATTGATCAGATTAGTATGAAAAGTCATTTAGCAAAGGGAATTAGAAAAGTGACAAACTAGTATACTTTAGATCTTTTTTTCTGAACCAGGGACAATCTGATCATGTTTCCCTATAACAATAATAAAAAACTTTATTTGATATATCACCATTAAAGGTGGCATCTCAAAGCAATACAGTAGATGTAAAAACAGATAAAAGGACCACAGATTACAAAGTAAATGCATATAAGAAAGACAAGCAGTTAGAGGTGCTACCAAAATTAGAAAATGAAGCAGATACAGACACTAAGTCTTCTGAAAAGAAAGGTTCTGAGGTTAGATTTAAACTGGCCCTGGTGTGTGTGTGTTTGTGTCTGTCTGTCCTGTGATGGACTGGCGCTATGTCCAGGGTGTATTCTGCCTTGTGTCCGTCGCTTACTGGGATAGGCTCCAAATCCTCTGTACTGGATAAAGAGATTAGAAATGGAAGTAAAGGCACTGTGTGGATGGAACTATACACAGTGTTAGAAACCCACTATGAAATGGCAGCATCTCACTGAGAATAAAATATTTTATTATTTTATTAAAATATTTTATATCTTAAGGAAACAGCCTTTCCACCTCTCTTGCACATCAGTATCCATACCTAGTTATTTAAACAAATTGCCTCTAATTATAAACATCTTAATATGCTGGCTCTGTGGATCCGCATCAGCTATGTTTGCCCATTCCTTCAATTCATGTGCATCCAACACACAGTTCAATGCCAGCAACTACACATAATCTAAAATACAATCCTTATTTCAGTATCTATGTAAACATATAGTCTGTTAACTTCATCATCTTCATCAAAAGTATGCCTAACCCCATTAGGAAGTGTTCTTGTTATAAGTGTATTCCTCAGCTTTCCCCAAACTATCTTCTTCTTGCCAACATCTCTAGTCTTTTATCCTGCAATAACTCAGCCAACACTTAAATCTCCAAAAGCTGCTTGTGTTAATTTCTTTAAATCACAAATATCATGTGTAAATACTGGCCATGTAATACTCTGCATTGTGGAATAATAGTTTATTTTAAAGGGAACTAGAGAAACTAAGAACTAGAGAAATCTAGTTTTTTTCTAGAATTAATAAATGCACATCCTGTTCACTGAGGAAATTAAATCCACACTGAGCAATCTTCAATATGTTCAGAATATGACAGCAAGAATCCTATCAGGGATGCATTACACCTGTTTTCAAGTCCTTGCACTGGTTACCTATCAGATTTCGAGTCAACTTCAAAATCCTTATCCTCCTTATATACTGTCCTACAACTGTTATTATTGATCTCCGAATTATTGTACTTGACATGACTTCATTCAGCCTTTCCTGAACGTCTATGACAGGCAGAGAGAGTGCTGTTTCTGGTGCGATCTTTTACAGCTGACATTTCACTGTTTTAAACGAACAAGAAATTAGATTGCTCATAAATCACTTATTCTATATAAACACAGCGTAATTGCCCTCCGAAAATCTTCTTTTTCTTGTTCGTTTTAGAGACCTTGATCGAAACTGATTTTAGATGTCAGAAAGGATTTATTTTCTCTGTATTTCCTACATTGCTTTGTCGAGATTTTAACTTTATATCTAACTTTATATCTAGGCTCAGATTTCAACTATAAATCGTACAGTAATTAATAGCAGTAAATACTGATGTTTATACATAAAAAAGTCATGCCTTGGAGTATAGACCCCCAAAGGAATGCCATAGACTCAAACTGCAAAATAAACACATACAGAAAGAAAGTATTTGTATTGTAATTGCAAATCCTGGTACTGTATGAGTGATTGGTATGACTTTCCTCATTACAAATCTCTTATTAGAATTTAAATTTCTCTGTAACTCCAGGTCAGAACAGAGAAAATGTAACTGCCTTAAGGAGTTTACGATTATGAAAAATAGAAGGATAAGCATGATACGTATGTCTTCTGTCATTTTCTAAGTCATGTTACTGAGCACCAAATCGTATTGAGAATATGAATCCATTTAAGGTTTATACCATTAAAGTAACGGTTTATTCCATGCTGAAAATGTTTGTACCAGACTTTTTTGAGGCCTGTTTAATTGTGTCTGAAGTCTGATGTTGTAAATTTTATTGTTAAAAAGATCCATGAAAATGTCACTACTAAAGTTAGCTGGTACTGTTGGTACTGTAAGTGGCAAGTAGAGCTCATATTTTAGATTTTAAGGAAGCAACGGACACAAGGAATACACCCTGGACATAGCGCCAGTCCATCACAGGACAGACAGACACAAACACACACACACCAGGGCCAGTTTTCCCATAAACCAATTAACTTACCAGTATGTTTTGGAGTGCGAGAGGGAGTCATATCACACATATGGAGAAAAACCATGTAACCCAGAGAGAACATGTAAACCCCACACACACAGGATGGCAGGAATTGAACCTAGGACCCCAGTGCTGCAAGATAGCAATGCTAACCACTTTGCCACCATTATAAATGGATGGATATCTTAGTTATCTTTCTAGTTCACAGGTTTGCATGCATAATTTATTTTTGAAAGCCACTGAGACATCAGGTACTACTGTTGTATTTATGAAAAAGAAACAAAACACAAAACATACTAACAACTGTGCCATCCTACTCCTTAGCTAATACATTTTATTATTCATAAACAGTTAACATTGTTAGCAAAATATTTTGAATTATATTTAACCCTATTTTTTCTTTAGTTTTGTATTTAACTTATTATATGATAGTCAGACTTAATGTATATTTGAACAATGAAAATATATTTTTACAAGATTTTACATTAAGCACTTAAAATTAATATGGTTAATAATAGTAAACTGTAACATGCTGTAACAAGATCGGTTAAACTGCGAAGAAAATGCTTTCAGAGAAAATGTTTCAGGTGTGAAGAACATAGATCTCCAATGCAATTTCAACCAAACCTGTTCCCACACACCCTGCCCCCACTACCATTAGAATATACACAAAGCACTCAAATCTTTCGAGCTAATGATCAGGTGACCCGAGAGAGAGCGAGAGAAACACCAAGGGGTGCGGAACCAGGGAACTATTTACATGGAAAACGGGCGATCTCCCCAGACTGTCCGCCCGTTTCACTGTTACCTGGATACCTCTTTATTTAGAACTCACAAACACTGATTTTTAGTTTAGAAGGATTCAAGTAGGGTTTTAGATGAAAGGCAGCGACCTTAATCAAGCCCAAATCACAATTGAACCCATTCAGAGCCTACATTACATTTTAGCGTTTCATTCTGAGCAGAAGACCCTCACACCTGAAGAAGGGGGAGGTGTTTTTCGCTGGAAATCTCGCCTGCTTCTACTTTACAACCGGAGTGCTGGCTGTGACGAATTAAACCGGTTTTACAAGTTTCAATCACAGACCATGTGACATGGGAGTCAGGAAACTCCACCGGATTTGATAACGCTATAAAAACGCTATAAAATAATGTGACTTGGCACAGAACAAGTTTACAGCACAGTTCAATAATAAATGCTGACCATGACTTTAGAAGCATAAATTGCCTTACACTCAATTTAAACACAAGCTGTCTTTAGCCCTCTAAGCTGGTTCATACAGAAATGTAGAGATCCAGGCTCAGAACACACAGCTTCATTAGCGAATACATATGCAGGACAACTAGAGAAGACGTTTTACAGAGGATGGATTTTTAGAAACATCCCATCAGTGACATCACTGAAGTCAACTCCTAGGTACTGTAACTGTCGTGTGGATAGTTTCACAAGAATCAGACAAAGGTTTAAGCATCGCTTGTTCTAGATAAAACTGCAAAAAAAAAACAACAACCCATAATGTACTTCTTTGCGGCTCTGTTTGCCCAAATCATATATTCACAACGTGAAATCTATAAAATAATATTACGTAACCAAAATCCGCAATATGGAAACAGAACCTGTGTAATTGTTGATGATGTACTCGTAACATTTTTTCAAGACGAACTACAACATTTAAAAAATGACTTGTATGTACTTGATATCTCTAATCAATCCACGGGTCCCAGCACGAAACGAAACTAAAACGCATACCGTTTCGCGCTTCTTATTAGTTGCTCAAAAGTAATTTGACCTTATGAAATGCATAATATAAACCTAGAAACATATATGTGAGCAGTACTTAAGCACTGTAGTATCGGTGTTAAGACATACCTCTCAAATACTGTAAATCAAGTTAAAAATATCTCAAGACAGATTCTGGTCATAATGAAACCATGTTTCGTGTATGTTTTCTTTAAAGTACCGAGACCAGCCATATACTGTATGTTTATGTTCCAAAATTAATATCGTTTATGGCCTTCACACGCGTTGCAGTATGCTCCTATTCTTTTTATGCTCAGCTACTAAGATTTCCCTTCAGTGGTAAAATTAGATATGAATAGTCAATACTTAAACGGGCACAGTTAAGACATTAAATATACATATACATACTGTATACAGTACAGTTTGCATACGGTAATATGTTTATGTTCCTAAATCAATCTCTTTTATGAGCATGTGAAAGGCATGGTGAATCACTGTACTTTGCATGATTGGAAACAAATGCATGATTGCGAAATGCTGTGGTGTTACTTTTACAAAGATGGTCAATGAAAAAAAGAATGTTGACCAGGGCAATACTTTGAGTTTACACTTACAGCTTGTCCAAGGTCATTCATTATTAATACTATTAGTAATATCTTCGTTAAAGACTTTGATGGCCACAGCTCAAACATGAGAGGTTGAGCTTTATTAGCTCCACCTTGCGGAAATTCCGGATACTATTATTTTGCTTGTCGTATTATAGGAGAATTTACGGTAACTCGCGGTATTTACCGGTAGCTTGCGGTAGACTGCGTACAGCGTACCGCAAAATAATGCGGTATCGCCCGCGCATTTTGAATGGCTGCATCTGTATTAATAGACAAAGCCAAAATGTATTAGTTGTTTCGGACTTTTAGGCAACTTAAGCCTAAACGTTCATTCATTCAGCTCTCTGTTCAACACAAAATTTCCAATGAAAGAATACCTTTCAACAATTAAGTTGCCAATTCCTGACACACTAATTTGGTTTTAGCACTGTTGTATTGTCTTTTCAGTGTCATACTTTGATCCAGAGAAGTAAATTCTCCTTCAAATGAGTGGAATATTAGGATAGTTTCTTTGAGAAATATTTGAACCCTAACCCTAACTAGCAAAACCCGAAGCTAGGGTTAGTGTTTTATTCCCATACAGTGTAGACAATTTTTGATGGCATAGCTGTGTTATAGGGCTAAAAGGATACTAAGGAATGTTGTTCTTTAAATGTTTTATCAACATTTTTTTCTGACCTATATGGCTGTATACAGTGCTCTGCCCGAAAAAGGAATGGTGTCTGAATTGATCTACAAGCAACAGTAAGAAAGAACCATATTTAACTTTTAAACTCTTGCTTTGGGCTTTGAAATCACAGGCATATTAATAGACAAAGCCAAAATATATTAGTTGTTTCGGACTTTTAGGCAACTTAAGCCTAAACGTTCATTCATTCAGCACTCCGTTCAACACAAAATTTCCAATGAAAGAATACCTTTCAACAATTAAGTTGACCATTCCTGACACACTAATTTGGTTTTGGCACTGTTGTATTGTCTTTTCAGACTCATACTTTGATTCAGAGAAGCAAATTTTCCAGTCAAATGAGTGGAATATTGAGATAATTGTCTTTGAGAAATATTTGAACCCTAACCCTAACTAGCAAAACCCGAAGCTAGGGTTAGGGTTTGATTCCCATACAATGTAGACAGTTTTTGATGGTATGGCTGTGTTTTAGGGCTGAAAGGATACCTAGGAATGTAGTTCTTTCAATGTTTTCTCAACATTTTTTTCTGACCTATATGGCTGTATACAGTGCTTTGCCCCAAAAAGGAATAGTGTCTGAACTGATCTACAAGCAACAGTAAGAAAGAACCTGATTTAACTTTTAAACTCTTGCCATGGGCTTTGAAATCACAGGCATATTAACATATAAAGCCAAAATGTATTAGTTGTTTCGGACTTTTAGGCCACTTAAGTCTAAACGTACATTCATTCAGCACTCTGTTCAACACAAAATTTCCAGTGAAAGAATACCTTTCAACAATTAAGTTGGCCATTCCTGACACACTAATTTGGTTTTGGCACTGTTGTATTGTCTTTTCAGTGTCATACTTTGATTCAGAGAAGCAAATTCTCCTTCAAATGAGTGGAATATTAGGATAGTTGTCTTTGAGAAATATTTGAACCCTAACCCTAACTAGCAAAACCCGAAGCTAGGGTTAGGGTTTTATTCCCATACAATGTAGACAGTTTTTGATGGTATGGCTGTGTTTTAGGGCTGAAAGGATACCTAGGAATGTAGTTCTTTCAATGTTTTTCAACATTTTTTTTCTGACCTCTATGACTGTATACAGTGCTCTGCCCGAAAAAGGAATGGTGTCTGAATTGATCTACAGGCAACAGTAAGAAAGAACCTGATTTAACTTTTAAACTCTTGCCATGGGCTTTGAAATCACAGGCATATTAATAGACAAAGCCAAAATGTATTAGTTGTTTCAGACTTTTAGGCAACTTATGCCTAAACATTCAATCATTCAGCACTCCGTTCAACACAAAATTTCCAATGAAAGAATACCTTTCAACAATTAAGTTGACCCTTCCTGACACACTAATTTGGTTTTGGCACTGTTGTATTGTCTTTTCAGACTCATACTTTGATTCAGAGAAGCAAATTTTCCAGTCAAATGAGTGGAATATTGAGATAGTTGTCTTTGAGAAATATTTGAACCCTAACCCTAACTAGGAAAACCCGAAGCTAGGGTTAGGGTTTTATTCCCATACAATGTAGACAGTATTTGATGGCATGGCTGTGTTTTAGGGCTGAAAGGATACTTAGGAATGCAGTTCTTTCAATGTTTTCTCAACATTTTTTTCTGAGCTATATGGCTGTATACAGTGCTTTGCCCCAAAAAGGAATGGTGTCTGAACTGATCTACAAGCAACAGTAAGAAAGAACCTGATTTAACTTTTAAACTCTTGCCATGGGCTTTGAAATCACAGGCATATTAATAGACAAAGCCAAAATGTATTAGTTGTTTCAGACTTTTAGGCAACTTATGCCTAAACATTCAATCATTCAGCACTCCGTTCAACACAAAATTTCCAATGAAAGAATACCTTTCAACAATTAAGTTGACCCTTCCTGACACACTAATTTGGTTTTGGCACTGTTGTATTGTCTTTTCAGACTCATACTTTGATTCAGAGAAGCAAATTTTCCAGTCAAATGAGTGGAATATTGAGATAGTTGTCTTTGAGAAATATTTGAACCCTAACCCTAACTAGGAAAACCCGAAGCTAGGGTTAGGGTTTTATTCCCATACAATGTAGACAGTATTTGATGGCATGGCTGTGTTTTAGGGCTGAAAGGATACTAAGGAATGCAGTTCTTTCAATGTTTTCTCAACATTTTTTTCTGACCTATATGGCTGTATACAGTGCTTTGCCCCAAAAAGGAATGGTGTCTGAACTGATCTACAAGCAACAGTAAGAAAGAACCTGATTTAACTTTTAAACTCTTGCCATGGGCTTTGAAATCACAGGCATATTAACATAGAAAGCCAAAATGTATTAGTTGTTTCGGACTTTTTTGCCACTTAAGTCTAAACGTACATTTATTCAGCACTCCGTTCAACACAAAATTTCCAGTGAAAGAATACCTTTCAACACTTAAGTTGACCATTCCTGAGACACTAATTTGGTTGTGGCACTGTTGTATTGTGTTTTCAGACTCATACTTTTATTCAGAGAAGCATATTTTCCAGTCAAATGAGTGGAATATTGAGATAATTGTCTTTGAGGAATATTTGAACCCTAACCCTAACTAGCAAAACCCGAAGCTAGGGTTAGGGTTTTATTCCCATACAATGTAGACAGTTTTTGATGGCATGGCTGTGTTTTAGGGCTGAAAGGATACTTAGGAATGTTGTTCTTTCAATGTTTTCTCAACATTTTTTTCTGACCTATATGGCTGTATACAGTGCTCTGCCCGAAAAAGGAATGGTGTCTGAATTGATCTACAAGCAACAGTAAGAAAGAACCTTATTTAGCTTTTAAACTCTTGCTTTGGGCTTTGAAATCACAGGCATATTAATAGACAAAGCCAAAATGTATTAGTTCTTTCGGACTTTTAGCCAACTTAAGCCTAAACATTCATTCATTCAGCTCTCCGTTCAACACAAAATTTCCAATGAAAGAATACCTTTCAACAATTAAGTTGACCCTTCCTGACACACTTATTTGGTTTTGGCACTGTTGTATTGTCTTTTCAGACTCATACTTTGATTCAGAGAAGCAAATTTTCCAGTCAAATGAGTGGAATATTGAGATAGTTGTCTTTGAGAAATATTTGAACCCTAACCCTAACTAGCAAAACCCGAAGCTAGGGTTAGTGTTTTATTCCCATACAGTGTAGACAATTTTTGATGGCATAGCTGTGTTATAGGGCTAAAAGGATACTAAGGAATGTTGTTCTTTAAATGTTTTATCAACATTTTTTTCTGACCTATATGGCTGTATACAGTGCTCTGCCCGAAAAAGGAATGGTGTCTGAATTGATCTACAAGCAACAGTAAGAAAGAACCATATTTAACTTTTAAACTCTTGCTTTGGGCTTTGAAATCACAGGCATATTAATAGACAAAGCCAAAATATATTAGTTGTTTCGGACTTTTAGGCAACTTAAGCCTAAACGTTCATTCATTCAGCACTCCGTTCAACACAAAATTGCCTATGAAAGAATACCTTTCAACAATTAAGTTGACCATTCCTGACACACTAATTTGGTTTTGGCACTGTTGTATTGTCTTTTCAGACTCATACTTTGATTCAGAGAAGCAAATTTTCCAGTCAAATGAGTGGAATATTGAGATAATTGTCTTTGAGAAATATTTGAACCCTAACCCTAACTAGCAAAACCCGAAGCTAGGGTTAGGGTTTGATTCCCATACAATGTAGACAGTATTTGATGGCATGGCTGTGTTTTAGGGCTGAAAGGATACTTAGGAATGTAGTTCTTTCAATGTTTTCTCAACATTTTTTTCTGACCTATATGGCTGTATACAGTGCTTTGCCCCAAAAAGGAATAGTGTCTGAACTGATCTACAAGCAACAGTAAGAAAGAACCTGATTTAACTTTTAAACTCTTGCCATGGGCTTTGAAATCACAGGCATATTAACATATAAAGCCAAAATGTATTAGTTGTTTCGGACTTTTAGGCCACTTAAGTCTAAACGTACATTCATTCAGCACTCTGTTCAACACAAAATTTCCAGTGAAAGAATACCTTTCAACAATTAAGTTGGCCATTCCTGACACACTAATTTGGTTTTGGCACTGTTGTATTGTCTTTTCAGTGTCATACTTTTATTCAGAGAAGCAAATTTTCCAGTCAAATGAGTGGAATATTGAGATAATTGTCTTTGAGAAATATTTGAACCCTAACCCTAACTAGCAAAACCCGAAGCTAGGGTTAGGGTTTTATTCCCATACAATGTAGACAGTTTTTGATGGTATGGCTGTGTTTTAGGGCTAAAAGGATACTTAGGAATGTCGTTCTTTTAATGTTTTCTCAACATTTTTTTCTGAACTATATGGCTGTATACAGTGCTCTGCCCGAAAAAGGAATGGTGTCTGAATTGATCTACAAGCAACAGTAAGAAAGAATCTGATTTAACTTTTAAACTCTTGCCATGGGCTTTGAAATCACAGGCATATTAATAGACAAAGCCAAAATGTATTAGTTGTTTCGGAATTTTAGGCAACTTAAGCCTAAACGTTCATTTATTCAGCTCACTGTTCAACACAAAATTTCCAATGAAAGAATACCTTTCAACAATTAAGTTGACCCTTCCTGACACACTAATTTGGTTTTGGCACTGTTGTATTGTCTTTTCAGACTCATACTTTGATTCAGAGAAGCAAATTTTCCAGTCAAATGAGTGGAATATTGAGATAGTTGTCTTTGAGAAATATTTGAACCCTAACCCTAACTAGGAAAACCCGAAGCTAGGGTTAGGGTTTTATTCCCATACAATGTAGACAGTATTTGATGGCATGGCTGTGTTTTAGGGCTGAAAGGATACTTAGGAATGCAGTTCTTTCAATGTTTTCTCAACATTTTTTTCTGAGCTATATGGCTGTATACAGTGCTTTGCCCCAAAAAGGAATGGTGTCTGAACTGATCTACAAGCAACAGTAAGAAAGAACCTGATTTAACTTTTAAACTCTTGCCATGGGCTTTGAAATCACAGGCATATTAATAGACAAAGCCAAAATGTATTAGTTGTTTCAGACTTTTAGGCAACTTATGCCTAAGCATTCAATCATTCAGCACTCCGTTCAACACAAAATTTCCAATGAAAGAATACCTTTCAACAATTAAGTTGACCCTTCCTGACACACTAATTTGGTTTTGGCACTGTTGTATTGTCTTTTCAGACTCATACTTTGATTCAGAGAAGCAAATTTTCCAGTCAAATGAGTGGAATATTGAGATAGTTGTCTTTGAGAAATATTTGAACCCTAACCCTAACTAGGAAAACCCGAAGCTAGGGTTAGGGTTTTATTCCCATACAATGTAGACAGTATTTGATGGCATGGCTGTGTTTTAGGGCTGAAAGGATACTAAGGAATGCAGTTCTTTCAATGTTTTCTCAACATTTTTTTCTGACCTATATGGCTGTATACAGTGCTTTGCCCCAAAAAGGAATGGTGTCTGAACTGATCTACAAGCAACAGTAAGAAAGAACCTGATTTAACTTTTAAACTCTTGCCATGGGCTTTGAAATCACAGGCATATTAACATAGAAAGCCAAAATGTATTAGTTGTTTCGGACTTTTTGGCCACTTAAGTCTAAACGTACATTTATTCAGCACTCCGTTCAACACAAAATTTCCAGTGAAAGAATACCTTTCAACACTTAAGTTGACCATTCCTGAGACACTAATTTGGTTGTGGCACTGTTGTATTGTGTTTTCAGACTCATACTTTTATTCAGAGAAGCATATTTTCCAGTCAAATGAGTGGAATATTGAGATAATTGTCTTTGAGGAATATTTGAACCCTAACCCTAACTAGCAAAACCCGAAGCTAGGGTTAGGGTTTTATTCCCATACAATGTAGACAGTTTTTGATGGCATGGCTGTGTTTTAGGGCTGAAAGGATACTTAGGAATGTTGTTCTTTCAATGTTTTCTCAACATTTTTTTCTGACCTATATGGCTGTATACAGTGCTCTGCCCGAAAAAGGAATGGTGTCTGAATTGATCTACAAGCAACAGTAAGAAAGAACCTTATTTAGCTTTTAAACTCTTGCTTTGGGCTTTGAAATCACAGGCATATTAATAGACAAAGCCAAAATGTATTAGTTCTTTCGGACTTTTAGCCAACTTAAGCCTAAACATTCATTCATTCAGCTCTCCGTTCAACACAAAATTTCCAATGAAAGAATACCTTTCAACAATTAAGTTGACCCTTCCTGACACACTTATTTGGTTTTGGCACTGTTGTATTGTCTTTTCAGACTCATACTTTGATTCAGAGAAGCAAATTTTCCAGTCAAATGAGTGGAATATTGAGATAGTTGTCTTTGAGAAATATTTGAACCCTAACCCTAACTAGCAAAACCCGAAGCTAGGGTTAGTGTTTTATTCCCATACAGTGTAGACAATTTTTGATGGCATAGCTGTGTTATAGGGCTAAAAGGATACTAAGGAATGTTGTTCTTTAAATGTTTTATCAACATTTTTTTCTGACCTATATGGCTGTATACAGTGCTCTGCCCGAAAAAGGAATGGTGTCTGAATTGATCTACAAGCAACAGTAAGAAAGAACCATATTTAACTTTTAAACTCTTGCTTTGGGCTTTGAAATCACAGGCATATTAATAGACAAAGCCAAAATATATTAGTTGTTTCGGACTTTTAGGCAACTTAAGCCTAAACGTTCATTCATTCAGCACTCCGTTCAACACAAAATTGCCTATGAAAGAATACCTTTCAACAATTAAGTTGACCATTCCTGACACACTAATTTGGTTTTGGCACTGTTGTATTGTCTTTTCAGACTCATACTTTGATTCAGAGAAGCAAATTTTCCAGTCAAATGAGTGGAATATTGAGATAATTGTCTTTGAGAAATATTTGAACCCTAACCCTAACTAGCAAAACCCGAAGCTAGGGTTAGGGTTTGATTCCCATACAATGTAGACAGTATTTGATGGCATGGCTGTGTTTTAGGGCTGAAAGGATACTTAGGAATGTAGTTCTTTCAATGTTTTCTCAACATTTTTTTCTGACCTATATGGCTGTATACAGTGCTTTGCCCCAAAAAGGAATAGTGTCTGAACTGATCTACAAGCAACAGTAAGAAAGAACCTGATTTAACTTTTAAACTCTTGCCATGGGCTTTGAAATCACAGGCATATTAACATATAAAGCCAAAATGTATTAGTTGTTTCGGACTTTTAGGCCACTTAAGTCTAAACGTACATTCATTCAGCACTCTGTTCAACACAAAATTTCCAGTGAAAGAATACCTTTCAACAATTAAGTTGGCCATTCCTGACACACTAATTTGGTTTTGGCACTGTTGTATTGTCTTTTCAGTGTCATACTTTTATTCAGAGAAGCAAATTTTCCAGTCAAATGAGTGGAATATTGAGATAATTGTCTTTGAGAAATATTTGAACCCTAACCCTAACTAGCAAAACCCGAAGCTAGGGTTAGGGTTTTATTCCCATACAATGTAGACAGTTTTTGATGGTATGGCTGTGTTTTAGGGCTAAAAGGATACTTAGGAATGTCGTTCTTTTAATGTTTTCTCAACATTTTTTTCTGAACTATATGGCTGTATACAGTGCTCTGCCCGAAAAAGGAATGGTGTCTGAATTGATCTACAAGCAACAGTAAGAAAGAATCTGATTTAACTTTTAAACTCTTGCCATGGGCTTTGAAATCACAGGCATATTAATAGACAAAGCCAAAATGTATTAGTTGTTTCGGAATTTTAGGCAACTTAAGCCTAAACGTTCATTTATTCAGCTCACTGTTCAACACAAAATTTCCAATGAAAGAATACCTTTCAACAATTAAGTTGCCAATTCCTGACACACTAATTTGGTTTTAGCACTGTTGTATTGTCTTTTCAGTGTCATACTTTGATTCAGAGAAGCAAATTCTCCTTCAAATGAGTGGAATATTAGGATAGTTGTCTTTGAGAAATATTTGAACCCTAACCCTAACTAGCAAAACCCGAAGCTAGGGTTAGGGTTCTATTCCCATACAATGTAGACAGTATTTGATGGCATGGCTGTGTTTTAGGGCTGAAAGGATACTTAGGAATGTAGTTCTTTCAATGTTTTCTCAACATTTTTTTCTGACCTATATGGCTGTATACAGTGCTTTGCCCCAAAAAGGAATAGTGTCTGAACTGATCTACAAGCAACAGTAAGAAAGAACCTGATTTAACTTTTAAACTCTTGCCATGGGCTTTGAAATCACAGGCATATTAAGATATAAAGCCAAAATGTATTAGTTGTTTCAGACTTTTAGGCCACTTAAGTCTAAACGTACATTCATTCAGCACTCTGTTCAACACAAAATTTCCAGTGAAGGAATACCTTTCAACAATTAAGTTGACCCTTCCTGACACACTAATTTGGTTTTGGCACTGTTGTATTGTCTTTTCAGACTCATACTTTGATTCAGAGAAGCAAATTTTCCAGTCAAATGAGTGGAATATTGAGATAGTTGTCTTTGAGAAATATTTGAACCCTAACCCTAACTAGGAAAACCCGAAGCTAGGGTTAGGGTTTTATTCCCATACAATGTAGACAGTATTTGATGGCATGGCTGTGTTTTAGGGCTGAAAGGATACTTAGGAATGTTGTTCTTTCAATGTTTTCTCAACATTTTTTTCTGACCTATATGGCTGTATACAGTGCTCTGCCCGAAAAAGGAATGGTGTCTGAATTGATCTACAAGCAACAGTAAGAAAGAACCTTATTTAACTTTTAAACTCTTGCTTTGGGCTTTGAAATCACAGGCATATTAATAGACAAAGCCAAAATGTATTAGTTGTTTCGGACTTTTAGGCAATTAAGCCTAAACGTTCATTCATTCAGCACTCCGTTCAACACAAAATTTCCAATGAAAGAATACCTTTCAACAATTAAGTTGACCATTCCTGACACACTAATTTGGTTTTGGCACTGTTGTATTGTCTTTTCAGACTCATACTTTTATTCAGAGAAGCAAATTTTCCAGTCAAATGAGTGGAATATTGAGATAATTGTCTTTGAGAAATATTTGAACCCTAACCCTAACTAGCAAAACCCGAAGCTAGGGTTAGGGTTTTATTCCCATACAATGTATACAGTATTTGATGGCATGGCTGTGTTTTAGGGCTGAAAGGATACTTAGGAATGCAGTTCTTTCAATGTTTTCTCAACATTTTTTTCTGACCTATATGGCTGTATACAGTGCTTTGCCCCAAAAAGGAATGGTGTCTGAACTGATCTACAAGCAACAGTAAGAAAGAACCTGATTTAACTTTTAAACTCTTGCCATGGGCTTTGAAATCACAGGCATATTAACATATAAAGCCAAAATGTATTAGTTGTTTCGGACTTTTTGGCCACTTAAGTCTAAACGTACATTTATTCAGCACTCCGTTCAACACAAAATTTCCAGTGAAAGAATACCTTTCAACAATTAAGTTGACCATTCCTGACACACTAATTTGGTTGTGGCACTGTTGTATTGTCTTTTCAGACTCATACTTTTATTCAGAGAAGCATATTTTCCAGTCAAATGAGTGGAATATTGAGATAATTGTCTTTGAGGAATATTTGAACCCTAACCCTAACTAGCAAAACCCGAAGCTAGGGTTAGGGTTTTATTCCCATACAATGTAGACAGTTTTTGATGGCATGGCTGTGTTTTAGGGCTGAAAGGATACTTAGGAATGTTGTTCTTTCAATGTTTTCTCAACATTTTTTTCTGACCTATATGGCTGTATACAGTGCTCTGCCCGAAAAAGGAATGGTGTCTGAATTGATCTACAAGAAACAGTAAGAAAGAACCTTATTTAACTTTTAAACTCTTGCTTTGGGCTTTGAAATCACAGGCATATTAATAGACAAAGCCAAAATGTATTAGTTGTTTCGGACTTTTAGGCAAGTAAGCCTAAACGTTAATTCATTCAGCACTCCGTTCAACACAAAATTTCCAATGAAAGAATACCTTTCAACAATTAAGTTGACCATTCCTGACACACTAATTTGGTTTTGGCACTGTTGTATTGTCTTTTCAGACTCATACTTTTATTCAGAGAAGCAAATTTTCCAGTTAAATGAGTGGAATATTGAGATAATTGTCTTTGAGAAATATTTGAACCCTAACCCTAACTAGCAAAACCCGAAGCTAGGGTTAGGGTTTTATTCCCATACAATGTAGACAGTTTTTGATGGTATGGCTGTGTTTTAGGGCTAAAAGGATACTTAGGAATGTCGTTCTTTTAATGTTTTCTCAACATTTTTTTCTGAACTATATGGCTGTATACAGTGCTCTGCCCGAAAAAGGAATGGTGTCTGAATTGATCTACAAGCAACAGTAATAAAGAACCTGATTTAACTTTTAAACTCTTGCCATGGGCTTTGAAATCACAGGCATATTAATAGACAAAGCCAAAATGTATTAGTTGTTTCGGAATTTTAGGCAACTTAAGCCTAAACGTTCATTTATTCAGCTCACTGTTCAACACAAAATTTCCAATGAAAGAATACCTTTCAACAATTAAGTTGCCAATTCCTGACACACTAATTTGGTTTTAGCACTGTTGTATTGTCTTTTCAGTGTCATACTTTGATTCAGAGAAGCAAATTCTCCTTCAAATGAGTGGAATATTAGGATAGTTGTCTTTGAGAAATATTTGAACCCTAACCCTAACTAGCAAAACCCGAAGCTAGGGTTAGGGTTTTATTCCCATACAATGTAGACAGTTTTTGATGGTATGGCTGTGTTATAGGGCTGAAAGGATACTTAGGAATGTAGCTCTTTCAATGTTTTCTCAACATTTTTTCCTGACCTCTATGGCTGTATACAGTGCTCTGCCCGAAAAAGGAATGGTGTCTGAATTGATCTACAAGCAACAGTAAGAAAGAACCTGATTTAACTTTTAAACTCTTGCCATGGGCTTTGAAATCACAGGCATATTAATAGACAAAGCCAAAATGTATTAGTTGTTTCGGAATTTTAGGCAACTTAAGCCTAAACGTTCATTCATTCAGCTCTCCGTTCAACACAAAATTTCCAATGAAAGAATACCTTTCAACAATTAAGTTGGCCATTCCTGACACACTAATTTGGTTTTGGCACTGTTGTATTGTCTTTTCAGTGTCATACTTTGATTCAGAGAAGCAAATTCTCCTTCAAATGAGTGGAATATTAGGATAGTTGTCTTTGAGAAATATTTGAACCCTAACCCTAACCCTAACTAGCAAAACCCGAAGCTAGGGTTAGGGTTTTATTCCCATACAATGTAGACAGTTTTTGATGGTATGGCTGTGTTTTAGGGCTGAAAGGATACCTAGGAATGTAGTTCTTTCAATGTTTTTCAACATTTTTTTTCTGACCTATATGACTGTATACAGTGCTGTGCCCGAAAAAGGAATGGTGTCTGAATTGATCTACAAGCAACAGTAAGAAAGAACCTGATTTAACTTTTAAACTCTTGCCATGGGCTTTGAAATCACAGGCATATTAATAGACAAAGCCAAAATGTATTAGTTGTTTCAGACTTTTAGGCAACGTAAGCCTAAACATTCATTCATTCAGCACTCCGTTCAACACAAAATTTCCAATGAAAGAATACCTTTCAACAATTAAGTTGACCCTTCCTGACACACTAATTTGGTTTTGGCACTGTTGTATTGTCTTTTCAGACTCATACTTTGATTCAGAGAAGGAAATTTTCCAGTCAAATGAGTGGAATATTGAGATAGTTGTCTTTGAAAAATATTTGAACCCTAACCCTAACTAGGAAAACCCGAAGCTAGGGTTAGGGTTTTATTCCCATACAATGTAGACAGTATTTGATGGCATGGCTGTGTTTTAGGGCTGAAAGGATACTTAGGAATGCAGTTCTTTCAATGTTTTCTCAACATTTTTTTCTGACCTATATGGCTGTATACAGTGCTCTGCCCGAAAAAGGAATGGTGTCTGAATTGATCTACAAGCAACAGGAAGAAAGAACCTTATTTAACTTTTAAACTCTTGCTTTGGGCTTTGAAATCACAGGCAGATTAACATATAAAGCCAAAATGTATAAGTTGTTTCGCACTTTTAGGCCACTTAAGTCTAAACGTACATTCATTCAGCACTCCGTTCCACACAAAATTTCCAGTGAAAGAATACCTTTCAACAATTAAGTTGACCATTCCTGACACACTAATTTGGTTTTAGCACTGTTGTATTGTCTTTTCAGTGTCATACTTTGATTCAGAGAAGCAAATTCTCCTTCAAATGAGTGGAATATTAGGATAGTTGTCTTTGAGAAATATTTGAACCCTAACCCTAACTAGCAAAACCCGAAGCTAGGGTTAGGGTTTTATTCCCATACAATGTAGACAGTTTTTGATGGTATGGCTGTGTTATAGGGCTGAAAGGATACTTAGGAATGTAGCTCTTTCAATGTTTTCTCAACATTTTTTCCTGACCTCTATGGCTGTATACAGTGCTCTGCCCGAAAAAGGAATGGTGTCTGAATTGATCTACAAGCAACAGTAAGAAAGAACCTGATTTAACTTTTAAACTCTTGCCATGGGCTTTGAAATCACAGGCATATTAATAGACAAAGCCAAAATGTATTAGTTGTTTCGGAATTTTAGGCAACTTAAGCCTAAACATTCATTCATTCAGCACTCCGTTCAACACAAAATTTCCAATGAAAGAATACCTTTCAACAATTAAGTTGACCCTTCCTGACACACTAATTTGGTTTTGGCACTGTTGTATTGTCTTTTCAGACTCATACTTTGATTCAGAGAAGGAAATTTTCCAGTCAAATGAGTGGAATATTGAGATAGTTGTCTTTGAAAAATATTTGAACCCTAACCCTAACTAGCAAAACCCGAAGCTAGGGTTAGGGTTTTATTCCCATACAATGTAGACAGTATTTGATGGAATGGCTGTGTTTTAGGGCTGAAAGGATACTTAGGAATGCAGTTCTTTCAATGTTTTCTCAACATTTTTTTCTGACCTATATGGCTGTATACAGTGCTTTGCCCCAAAAAGGAATGGTGTCTGAACTGATCTACAAGCAACAGTAAGAAAGAACCTTATTTAACTTTTAAACTCTTGCCATGGGCTTTGAAATCACAGGCATATTAATAGAGAAAGCCAAAATGTATTAGTTGTTTCGGACTTTTAGGCAACTTAAGCCTAAACGTTCATTCATTCAGCTCTCCGTTCAACACAAAATTTCCAATGAAAGAATACCTTTCAACAATTAAGTTTGCCATTCCTGACACACTAATTTGGTTTTGGCACTGTTGTACTGTCTTTTCAGTGTCATACTTTGATTCAGAGAAGCAAATTCTCCTTCAAATGAGTGGAATATTAGGATAGTTGTCTTTGAGAAATATTTGAACCCTAACCCTAACTAGCAAAACCCGAAGCTAGGGTTAGGGTTTTATTCCCATACAATGTAGACAGTTTTTGATGGTATGGCTGTGTTTTAGGGCTGAAAGGATACCTAGGAATGTAGTTCTTTCAATGTTTTTCAACATTTTTTCTGACCTATATGACTGTATACAGTGCTCTGCCCGAAAAAGGAATGGTGTCTGAATTGATCTACAAGCAACAGTAAGGAAGAACCTGATTTAACTTTTAAACTCTTGCCATGGCTTTGAAATCACAGGCATATTAATAGACAAAGCCAAAAGGTATTAGTTGTTTCAGACTTTTAGGCAACTTAAGCCTAAACATTCATTTATTCAGCAATCCGTTCAATACAAAATTTCCAGTGAAAGAATACCTTTCAACAATTAAGTTGACCATTCCTGACACACTAATTTGGTTTTGGCACTGTTGTATTGTTTTTTCAGACTCATACTGTGATTCAGAGAAGCAAATTTTCCAGTCAAATGAGTGGAATATTGAGATAGTTGTCTTTGAGAAATATTTGAACCCTAACCGTAACTAGGAAAACCCAAAGCTAGGGTTAGGGTTTTATTACCATACAATGCAGACAGTATTTGATGGCATGGCTGTGTTTTAGGGCTGAAAGGATACTTAGGAATGTAGTTCTTTCAATGTTTTCTCAATATTTTTTTCTGACCTATATGGCTGTATACAGTGCTTTGCCCCAAAAAGGAATGGTGTCTGAACTGATCTACAAGCAACAGTAAGAAAGAACCTGATTTAACTTTTAAACTCTTGCCATGGGCTTTGAAGTCACAGGCATATTAACATATAAAGCCAAAATGTATTAGTTGTTTCGGACTTTTTGGCCACTTAAGTCTAAACGTACATTTATTCAGCACTCCGTTCAACACAAAATTTCCAGTGAAAGAATACCTTTCAACAATTAAGTTGACCATTCCTGACACACTAATTTGGTTGTGGCACTGTTGTATTGTCTTTTCAGACTCATACTTTTATTCAGAGAAGCATATTTTCCAGTCAAATGAGTGGAATATTGAGATAATTGTCTTTGAGGAATATTTGAACCCTACCCTAACTAGCAAAACCCGAAGCTAGGGTTAGGGTTTTATTCCCATACAATGTAGACAGTTTTTGATGGCATGGCTGTGTTTTAGGGCTGAAAGGATACTTAGGAATGTTGTTCTTTCAATGTTTTCTCAACATTTTTTTCTGACCTATATGGCTGTATACAGTGCTCTGCCCGAAAAAGGAATGGTGTCTGAATTGATCTACAAGAAACAGTAAGAAAGAACCTTATTTAACTTTTAAACTCTTGCTTTGGGCTTTGAAATCACAGGCATATTAATAGACAAAGCCAAAATGTATTAGTTGTTTCGGACTTTTAGGCAAGTAAGCCTAAACGTTAATTCATTCAGCACTCCGTTCAACACAAAATTTCCAATGAAAGAATACCTTTCAACAATTAAGTTGACCATTCCTGACACACTAATTTGGTTTTGGCACTGTTGTATTGTCTTTTCAGACTCATAGTTTTATTCAGAGAAGCAAATTTTCCAGTTAAATGAGTGGAATATTGAGATAATTGTCTTTGAGAAATATTTGAACCCTAACCCTAACTAGCAAAACCCGAAGCTAGGGTTAGGGTTTTATTCCCATACAGTGTAGACAGTTTTTGATGGTATGGCTGTGTTATAGGGCTGAAAGGATACTTAGGAATGTAGCTCTTTCAATGTTTTCTCAACATTTTTTCCTGACCTCTATGGCTGTATACAGTGCTCTGCCCGAAAAAGGAATGGTGTCTGAATTGATCTACAAGCAACAGTAAGAAAGAACCTGATTTAACTTTTAAACTCTTGCCATGGGCTTTGAAATCACAGGCATATTAATAGACAAAGCCAAAATGTATTAGTTGTTTCGGAATTTTAGGCAACTTAAGCCTAAACGTTCATTCATTCAGCTCTCCGTTCAACACAAAATTTCCAATGAAAGAATACCTTTCAACAATTAAGTTGGCCATTCCTGACACACTAATTTGGTTTTGGCACTGTTGTATTGTCTTTTCAGTGTCATACTTTGATTCAGAGAAGCAAATTCTCCTTCAAATGAGTGGAATATTAGGATAGTTGTCTTTGAGAAATATTTGAACCCTAACCCTAACTAGCAAAACCCGAAGCTAGGGTTAGGGTTTTATTCCCATACAATGTAGACAGTTTTTGATGGTATGGCTGTGTTTTAGGGCTGAAAGGATACCTAGGAATGTAGTTCTTTCAATGTTTTTCAACATTTTTTTCTGACCTATATGACTCTATACAGTGCTCTGCCCGAAAAAGGAATGGTGTCTGAATTGATCTACAAGCAACAGTAAGAAAGAACCTGATTTAACTTTTAAACTCTTGCCATGGCTTTGAAATCACAGGCATATTAATAGACAAAGCCAAAAGGTATTAGTTGTTTCAGACTTTTAGGCAACTTAAGCCTAAACATTCATTCATTCAGCACTCCGTTCAACACAAAATTTCCAGTGAAAGAATACCTTTCAACAATTAAGTTGACCCTTCCTGACACACTAATTTGGTTTTGGCACTGTTGTATTGTTTTTTCAGACTCATACTTTGATTCAGAGAAGCAAATTTTCCAGTCAAATGAGTGGAATATTGAGATAGTTGTCTTTGAGAAATATTTGAACCCTAACCCTAACTAGGAAAACCCGAAGCTAGGGTTAGGGTTTTATTCCCATACAATGTAGACAGTTTTTGATGGCATGGCTGTGTTTTAGGGCTAAAAGGATACTTAGGAATGTAGATCTTTCAATGTTTTCTCAACATTTTTTTCTGACCTATATGGCTGTATACAGTGCTCTGCCCGAAAAAGGAATGGTGTCTGAATTGATCTACAAGCAACAGGAAGAAAGAACCTTATTTAACTTTTAAACTCTTGCTTTGGGCTTTGAAATCACAGGCATATTAACATATAAAGCCAAAATGTATTAGTTGTTTCGCACTTTTAGGCCACTTAAGTCTAAACGTACATTCATTCAGCACTCCGTTCCACACAAAATTTCCAGTGAAAGAATACCTTTCAACAATTAAGTTGACCATTCCTGACACACTAATTTGGTTTTGGCACTGTTGTATTGTCTTTTCAGTGTCATACTTTGATTCAGAGAAGCAAATTCTCCTTCAAATGAGTGGAAGATTGAGATAATTGTCTTTGAGAAATATCTGAACCCTAAACGTAACTAGCAAAACCCGAAGCTAGGGTTAGGGTTTTATTCCCATACAATGTAGACAGTTTTTGATGGCATGGCTGTGTTTTAGGGCTGAAAGGATACTTAGGAATGTAGTTCTTTCAATGTTTTCTCAACATTTTTTTCAGACCTATATGGCTGTATACAGTGCTTTGCCCCAAAAAGGAATGGTGTCTGAACTGATCTACAAGCAACAGTAAGAAAGAACCTGATTTAACTTTTAAACTCTTGCCATGGGCTTTGAAATCACAGGCATATTAATAGACAAAGCCAAAATGTATTAGTTGTTTCGGACTTTTAGGCCACTTAAGTCTAAACGTACATTTATTCAGCACTCCGTTCAACACAAAATTTCCAGTGAAAGAATACCTTTCAACAATTAAGTTGGCCATTCCTGACACACTAATTTGGTTTTGGCACTGTTGTATTGTCTTTTCAGTGTCATACTTTGATTCAGAGAAGCAAGTTCTCCTTCAAATGAGTGGAATATTAGGATAGTTGTCTTTGAGAAATATTTGAACCCTAACCCTAACTAGCAAAACCCGAAGCTAGGGTTAGGGTTTTATTCCCATACAATGTAGACAGTTTTTGATGGTATGGCTGTGTTTTAGGGCTGAAAGGATACTTAGGAATGTCGTTCTTTCAATGTTTTCTCAACATTTTTTTCTGACCTATTTGGCTGTATACCGTGCTCTGCCCGAAAAAGGAATGGTGTCTGAATTGATCTACAAGCAACAGTAAGAAAGAACCTGATTTAACTTTTAAACTCTTGCCATGGGCTTTGAAATCACAGGCATATTAATAGAGAAAGCCAAAATGTATTAGTTGTTTCGGACTTTTAGGCTACTTAAGCCTAAACGTTCATTCATTCAGCTCTCCGTTCAACACAAAATTTCCAATGAAAGAATACTTTTCAACAATTAAGTTGGCCATTCCTGACACACTAATTTGGTTTTGGCACTGTTGTATTGTCTTTTCAGTGTCATACTTTGATTCAGAGAAGCAAATTCTCCTTCAAATGAGTGGAATATTAGGATAGTTGTCTTTGAGAAATATTTGAACCCTAACCCTAACTAGCAAAACCCGAAGCTAGGGTTAGGGTTTTATTCCCATACAATGTAGACAGTTTTTGATGGTATGGCTGTGTTTTAGGGCTAAAAGGATACTTAGGAATGTCGTTCTTTCAATGTTTTCTCAACATTTTTTTCTGACCTATATGGCTGTATACAGTGCTCTGCCCGAAAATGGAATGGTGTCTGAATTGATCTAGAAGCAACAGTAAGAAAGAACCTGATTTAACTTTTAAACTCTTGCTTTGGGCTTTAAAATCACAGGCATATTAATAGACAAAGCCAAAATGTATTAGTTGTTTCAGACTTTAAGGCAATTAAGCCTAAACGTTCATTCATTCAACACTCCGTTCAACACAAAATTTCCAATGAAAGAATACCTTTCAACAATTAAGTTGGCCATTCCTGACACACTAATTTGGTTTTGGCACTGTTGTATTGTCTTTTCAGTGTCATACTTTGATTCAGAGAAGCAAATTCTCCTTCAAATGAGTGGAATATTAGGATAGTTGTCTTTGAGAAATATTTGAACCCTAACCCTAACCCTAACTAGCAAAACCCGAAGCTAGGGTTAGGGTTTTATTCCCATACAATGTAGACAGTTTTTGATGGTATGGCTGTGTTTTAGGGCTGAAAGGATACCTAGGAATGTAGTTCTTTCAATGTTTTTCAACATTTTTTTTCTGACCTATATGACTGTATACAGTGCTCTGCCCGAAAAAGGAATGGTGTCTGAATTGATCTACAAGCAACAGTAAGAAAGAACCTGATTTAACTATTAAGCTCTTGCCATGGGCTTTGAAATCACAGGCATATTAATAGACAAAGCCAAAATGTATTAGTTGTTTCGGACTTTTAGGCAACATAAGCCTAAACGTTCATTCATTCAGCTCTCCGTTCAACACAAAATTTCCAATGAAAGAATACCTTTCAACAATTCAGTTGGCCATTCCTGACACACTAATTTGGTTTTGGCACTGTTGTATTGTCTTTTCATTCTCATACTTTGATTCAGAGAAGCGAAGTTTCCAGTCAAATGAGTGGAATATTAATATAGTTGTCTTTGAGAAATATTTGAACCCTAACCCTAACTAGCAGAACCCGAAGCTAGGGTTAGGGTTTTATTCCCATACAATGTAGACAGTTTTTGATGGCATGGCTGTGTTTTAGGGCTGAAAGGATACTTAGGAATATAGTTCTTTCAATGTTTTCTCAACATTTTTTTCTGAGCCTTTATGGCTGTATACAGTGCTTTGCCCCAAAAAGGAATGGTGTCTGAACTGATCTACAAGCAACAGTAAGAAAGAACCTGATTTAACTTTTAAACTCTTGCCATGGGCTTTGAAATCACAGGCATATTAACATATAAAGCCAAAATGTATTAGTTGTTTCGGACTTTTTGGCCACCAAAGTCTAAACGTACATTTATTCAGCACTCCGTTCAACACAAAATTTCCAATGAAAGAATACCTTTCAACAATTAAGTTGACCATTCCTGACACACTAATTTGGTTGTGGCACTTTTGTATTGTCTTTTCAGACTCATACTTTTATTCAGAGAAGCAAATTTTCCAGTCAAATGAGTGGAATATTGAGATAATTGTCTTTGAGGAATATTTGAACGCTAACCCTAACTAGCAAAACCCAAAGCTAGGGTTAGGGTTTTATTCCCATACAATGTAGACAGTTTTTGATGGTATGGCTGTGTTTTAGGGCTGAAAGGATACTTAGGATTGTAGTTCTTTTAATGTTTTCTCAACATTTTTTTTGACCTATATGGCTGTATACAGTGCTCTGCCCGAAAAAGGAATGGTGTCTGAATTGATCTACAAGCAACAGTAAGAAAGAACCTTATTTAACTTTTAAACTCTTGCCATGGGCTTTGAAATCACAGGCATATTAATAGAGAAAGCCAAAATGTATTAGTTGTTTCGGACTTTTAGGCAACTTAAGCCTAAACGTTCATTCATTCAGCTCTCCGTTCAACACAAAATTTCCAATGAAAGAATACCTTTCAACAATTAAGTTGGCCATTCCTGACACACTAATTTGGTTTTGGCACTGTTGTATTGTCTTTTCAGTGTCATACTTTGATTCAGAGAAGCAAATTCTCCTTCAAATGAGTGGAATATTAGGATAGGTGTCTTTGAGAAATATTTGAACCCTAACCCTAACTAGCAAAACCCGAAGCTAGGGTTAGGGTTTTATTCCCATACAATGTAGACAGTTTTTGATGGTATGGCTGTGTTTTAGGGCTGAATGGATACCTAGGAATGTAGTTCTTTCAATGTTTTTCAACATTTTTTTCTGACCTATATGACTGTATACAGTGCTCTGCCCGAAAAAGGAATGGTGTCTGAATTGATCTACAAGCAACAGTAAGAAAGAACCTGATTTAACTTTTAAACTCTTGCCATGGCTTTGAAATCACAGGCATATTAATAGACAAAGCCAAAAGGTATTAGTTGTTTCAGACTTTTAGGCAACTTAAGCCTAAACATTCATTCATTCAGCACTCCGTTCAACACAAAATTTCCAGTGAAAGAATACCTTTCAACAATTAAGTTGACCCTTCCTGACACACTAATTTGGTTTTGGCACTGTTGTATTGTTTTTTCAGACTCATACTTTGATTCAGAGAAGCAAATTTTCCAGTCAAATGAGTGGAATATTGAGATAGTTGTCTTTGAGAAATATTTGAACCCTAACCCTAACTAGGAAAACCCGAAGCTAGGGTTAGGGTTTTATTCCCATACAATGTAGACAGTTTTTGATGGCATGGCTGTGTTTTAGGGCTAAAAGGATACTTAGGAATGTAGTTCTTTCAATGTTTTCTCAACATTTTTTTCTGACCTATATGGCTGTATACAGTGCTCTGCCCGAAAAAGGAATGGTGTCTGAATTGATCTACAAGCAACAGGAAGAAAGAACCTTATTTAACTTTTAAACTCTTGCTTTGGGCTTTGAAATCACAGGCATATTAACATATAAAGCCAAAATGTATTAGTTGTTTCGCACTTTTAGGCCACTTAAGTCTAAACGTACATTCATTCAGCACTCCGTTCCACACAAAATTTCCAGTGAAAGAATACCTTTCAACAATTAAGTTGACCATTCCTGACACACTAATTTGGTTTTGGCACTGTTGTATTGTCTTTTCAGTGTCATACTTTGATTCAGAGAAGCAAATTCTCCTTCAAATGAGTGGAATATTGAGATAATTGTCTTTGAGAAATATCTGAACCCTAAACCTAACTAGCAAAACCCGAAGCTAGGGTTAGGGTTTTATTCCCATACAATGTAGACAGTTTTTGATGGCATGGCTGTGTTTTAGGGCTGAAAGGATACTTAGGAATGTAGTTCTTTCAATGTTTTCTCAACATTTTTTTCAGATCTATATGGCTGTATACAGTGCTTTGCCCCAAAAAGGAATGGTGTCTGAACTGATTTACAAGCAACAGTAAGAAGGAACCTGATTTAACTTTTAAACTCTTGCCATGGGCTTTGAAATCACAGGCATATTAACATATAAAGCCAAAATGTATTAGTTGTTTCGGACTTTTAGGCCACTTAAGTCTAAACGTACATTTATTCAGCACTCCGTTCAACACAAAATTTCCAGTGAAAGAATACCTTTCAACAATTAAGTTGGCCATTCCTGACACACTAATTTGGTTTTGGCACTGTTGTATTGTCTTTTCAGTGTCATACTTTGATTCAGAGAAGCAAATTCTCCTTCAAATGAGTGGAATATTAGGATAGTTGTCTTTGAGAAATATTTGAACCCTAACCCTAACTAGCAAAACCCGAAGCTAGGGTTAGGGTTTTATTCCCATACAATGTAGACAGTTTTTGATGGTATGGCTGTGTTTTAGGGCTGAAAGGATACTTAGGAATGTCGTTCTTTCAATGTTTTCTCAACATTTTTTTCTGACCTATTTGGCTGTATACAGTGCTCTGCCCGAAAAAGGAATGGTGTCTGAATTGATCTACAAGCAACAGTAAGAAAGAACCTGATTTAACTTTTAAACTCTTGCCATGGGCTTTGAAATCACAGGCATATTAATAGACAAAGCCAAAATGTATTAGTTGTTTCGGACTTTTAGGCCACTTAAGTCTAAACGTACATTTATTCAGCACTCCGTTCAACACAAAATTTCCAGTGAAAGAATACCTTTCAACAATTAAGTTGGCCATTCCTGACACACTAATTTGGTTTTGGCACTGTTGTATTGTCTTTTCAGTGTCATACTTTGATTCAGAGAAGCAAATTCTCCTTCAAATGAGTGGAATATTAGGATAGTTGTCTTTGAGAAATATTTGAACCCTAACCCTAACTAGCAAAACCCGAAGCTAGGGTTAGGGTTTTATTCCCATACAATGTAGACAGTTTTTGATGGTATGGCTGTGTTTTAGGGCTAAAAGGATACTTAGGAATGTCGTTCTTTCAATGTTTTCTCAACATTTTTTTCTGACCTATTTGGCTGTATACCGTGCTCTGCCCGAAAAAGGAATGGTGTCTGAATTGATCTACAAGCAACAGTAAGAAAGAACCTGATTTAACATTTAAACTCTTGCCATGGGCTTTGAAATCACAGGCATATTAATAGAGAAAGCCAAAATGTATTAGTTGTTTCGGACTTTTAGGCTACTTAAGCCTAAACGTTCATTCATTCAGCTCTCCGTTCAACACAAAATTTCCAATGAAAGAATACTTTTCAACAATTAAGTTGGCCATTCCTGACACACTAATTTGGTTTTGGCACTGTTGTATTGTCTTTTCAGTGTCATACTTTGATTCAGAGAAGCAAATTCTCCTTCAAATGAGTGGAATATTGAGATAATTGTCTTTGAGAAATATTTGAACCCTAACCCTAACTAGCAAAACCCGAAGCTAGGGTTAGGGTTTTATTCCCATACAATGTAGACAGTTTTTGATGGTATGGCTGTGTTTTAGGGCTAAAAGGATATTTAGGAATGTCGTTCTTTCAATGTTTTCTCAACATTTTTTTCTGACCTATATGGCTGTATACAGTGCTCTGCCCGAAAAAGGAATGGTGTCTGAATTGATCTACAAGCAACAGTAAGAAAAAACCTGATTTAAGTTTTAAACTCTTGCCATGGGCTTTGAAATCACAGGCGTATTAATAGACAAAGCCAAAATGTATTAGTTGTTTCGGAATTTTAGGCAACTTAAGCCTAAACGTTCATTCATTCAGCTCTCCGTTCAACGCAAGATTTCCAATGAAAGAATACCTTTCAACAATTAAGTTGCCAGTTCCTGACACACTAATTTGGTTTTGGCACTGTTGTATTGTCTTTTCAGTGTCATACTTTGATTCAGAGAAGTAAATTCTCCTTCAAATGAGTGGAATATTAGGATAGTTGTCTTTGAGAAATATTTGAACCTTAACCCTAACTAGCAAAACCCGAAGCTAGTGTTAGGGTTTTATTCCCATACAGTGTAGACAATTTTTGATGGCATAGCTGTGTTTTAGGGCTAAAAGGATACTTAGGAATGTTGTTCTTTAAATGTTTTCTCAACATTTTTTTCTGACCTATATGGCTGTATACAGTGCTCTGCCCGAAAAAGGAATGGTGTCTGAATTGATCTACAAGCAACAGTAAGAAAGAACCATATTTAACTTTTAAACTCTTGCTTTGGGCTTTGAAATCACAGGCATATTAATAGACAAAGCCAAAATGTATTAGTTGTTTCGGACTTTTAGGCAACTTAAGCGTAAACGTTCATTCATTCAGCACTCCGTTCAACACAATATTTCCAATGAAAGAATACCTTTCAACAATTAAGTTGACCATTCCTGACACACTAATTTGGTTTTGGCACTGTTGTATTGTCTTTTCAGACTCATACTTTTATTCAGAGAAGCAAATTTTCCAGTCAAATGAGTGGAATATTGAGATAATTGTCTTTGAGAAATATTTGAACCCTAACCCTAACTAGCAAAACCTGAAGCTAGGGTTAGGGTTTTATTCCCATACAATGTAGACAGTATTTGATGGCATGGCTGTGTTTCAGGGCTGAAAGGATACTTAGCAATGTAGTTCTTTCAATGTTTTCTCAACATTTTTTTCTGACCTATATGGCTGTATACAGTGCTTTGCCCCAAAAAGGAATAGTGTCTGAACTGATCTACAAGCAACAGTAAGAAAGAACCTGATTTAACTTTTAAACTCTTGCCATGGGCTTTGAAATCACAGGCATATTAACATATAAAGCCAAAATGTATTAGTTGTTTCGGACTTTTAGGCCACTTAAGTCTAAACGTACATTCATTCAGCACTCCGTTCAACACAAAATTTCCAGTGAAAGAATACCTTTCAACAATTAAGTTGACGATTCCTGACACACTAATTTGGTTTTGGCACTGTTGTATTGTCTTTTCAGACTCATACTTTTATTCAGAGAAGCAAATTTTCCAGTCAAATGAGTGGAATATTGAGATAGTTGTCTTTGAGAAATATTTGAACCCTAACCCTAACTAGGAAAACCCGAAGCTAGGGTTAGGGTTTTATTCCCATACAATGTAGACAGTTTTTGATGGCATGGCTGTGTTTTAGGGCTAAAAGGATACTTAGGAATGTAGTTCTTTCAATGTTTTCTCAACATTTTTTTCTGACCTATATGGCTGTATACAGTGCTCTGCCCGAAAAAGGAATGGTGTCTGAATTGATCTACAAGCAACAGGAAGAAAGAACCTTATTTAACTTTTAAACTCTTGCTTTGGGCTTTGAAATCACAGGCATATTAACATATAAAGCCAAAATGTATTAGTTGTTTCGCACTTTTAGGCCACTTAAGTCTAAACGTACATTCATTCAGCACTCCGTTCCACACAAAATTTCCAGTGAAAGAATACCTTTCAACAATTAAGTTGACCATTCCTGACACACTAATTTGGTTTTGGCACTGTTGTATTGTCTTTTCAGTGTCATACTTTGATTCAGAGAAGCAAATTCTCCTTCAAATGAGTGGAATATTGAGATAATTGTCTTTGAGAAATATCTGAACCCTAAACCTAACTAGCAAAACCCGAAGCTAGGGTTAGGGTTTTATTCCCATACAATGTAGACAGTTTTTGATGGCATGGCTGTGTTTTAGGGCTGAAAGGATACTTAGGAATGTAGTTCTTTCAATGTTTTCTCAACATTTTTTTCAGATCTATATGGCTGTATACAGTGCTTTGCCCCAAAAAGGAATGGTGTCTGAACTGATTTACAAGCAACAGTAAGAAGGAACCTGATTTAACTTTTAAACTCTTGCCATGGGCTTTGAAATCACAGGCATATTAACATATAAAGCCAAAATGTATTAGTTGTTTCGGACTTTTAGGCCACTTAAGTCTAAACGTACATTTATTCAGCACTCCGTTCAACACAAAATTTCCAGTGAAAGAATACCTTTCAACAATTAAGTTGGCCATTCCTGACACACTAATTTGGTTTTGGCACTGTTGTATTGTCTTTTCAGTGTCATACTTTGATTCAGAGAAGCAAATTCTCCTTCAAATGAGTGGAATATTAGGATAGTTGTCTTTGAGAAATATTTGAACCCTAACCCTAACTAGCAAAACCCGAAGCTAGGGTTAGGGTTTTATTCCCATACAATGTAGACAGTTTTTGATGGTATGGCTGTGTTTTAGGGCTGAAAGGATACTTAGGAATGTCGTTCTTTCAATGTTTTCTCAACATTTTTTTCTGACCTATTTGGCTGTATACAGTGCTCTGCCCGAAAAAGGAATGGTGTCTGAATTGATCTACAAGCAACAGTAAGAAAGAACCTGATTTAACTTTTAAACTCTTGCCATGGGCTTTGAAATCACAGGCATATTAATAGACAAAGCCAAAATGTATTAGTTGTTTCGGACTTTTAGGCCACTTAAGTCTAAACGTACATTTATTCAGCACTCCGTTCAACACAAAATTTCCAGTGAAAGAATACCTTTCAACAATTAAGTTGGCCATTCCTGACACACTAATTTGGTTTTGGCACTGTTGTATTGTCTTTTCAGTGTCATACTTTGATTCAGAGAAGCAAATTCTCCTTCAAATGAGTGGAATATTAGGATAGTTGTCTTTGAGAAATATTTGAACCCTAACCCTAACTAGCAAAACCCGAAGCTAGGGTTAGGGTTTTATTCCCATACAATGTAGACAGTTTTTGATGGTATGGCTGTGTTTTAGGGCTGAAAGGATACTTAGGAATGTCGTTCTTTCAATGTTTTCTCAACATTTTTTTCTGACCTATTTGGCTGTATACCGTGCTCTGCCCGAAAAAGGAATGGTGTCTGAATTGATCTACAAGCAACAGTAAGAAAGAACCTGATTTAACTTTTAAACTCTTGCCATGGGCTTTGAAATCACAGGCATATTAATAGAGAAAGCCAAAATGTATTAGTTGTTTCGGACTTTTAGGCTACTTAAGCCTAAACGTTCATTCATTCAGCTCTCCGTTCAACGCAAGATTTCCAATGAAAGAATACCTTTCAACAATTAAGTTGCCAGTTCCTGACACACTAATTTGGTTTTGGCACTGTTGTATTGTCTTTTCAGTGTCATACTTTGATTCAGAGAAGTAAATTCTCCTTCAAATGAGTGGAATATTAGGATAGTTGTCTTTGAGAAATATTTGAACCTTAACCCTAACTAGCAAAACCCGAAGCTAGTGTTAGGGTTTTATTCCCATACAGTGTAGACAATTTTTGATGGCATAGCTGTGTTTTAGGGCTAAAAGGATACTTAGGAATGTTGTTCTTTAAATGTTTTCTCAACATTTTTTTCTGACCTATATGGCTGTATACAGTGCTCTGCCCGAAAAAGGAATGGTGTCTGAATTGATCTACAAGCAACAGTAAGAAAGAACCATATTTAACTTTTAAACTCTTGCTTTGGGCTTTGAAATCACAGGCATATTAATAGACAAAGCCAAAATGTATTAGTTGTTTCGGACTTTTAGGCAACTTAAGCGTAAACGTTCATTCATTCAGCACTCCGTTCAACACAATATTTCCAATGAAAGAATACCTTTCAACAATTAAGTTGACCATTCCTGACACACTAATTTGGTTTTGGCACTGTTGTATTGTCTTTTCAGACTCATACTTTTATTCAGAGAAGCAAATTTTCCAGTCAAATGAGTGGAATATTGAGATAATTGTCTTTGAGAAATATTTGAACCCTAACCCTAACTAGCAAAACCTGAAGCTAGGGTTAGGGTTTTATTCCCATACAATGTAGACAGTATTTGATGGCATGGCTGTGTTTCAGGGCTGAAAGGATACTTAGCAATGTAGTTCTTTCAATGTTTTCTCAACATTTTTTTCTGACCTATATGGCTGTATACAGTGCTTTGCCCCAAAAAGGAATAGTGTCTGAACTGATCTACAAGCAACAGTAAGAAAGAACCTGATTTAACTTTTAAACTCTTGCCATGGGCTTTGAAATCACAGGCATATTAACATATAAAGCCAAAATGTATTAGTTGTTTCGGACTTTTAGGCCACTTAAGTCTAAACGTACATTCATTCAGCACTCCGTTCAACACAAAATTTCCAGTGAAAGAATACCTTTCAACAATTAAGTTGACGATTCCTGACACACTAATTTGGTTTTGGCACTGTTGTATTGTCTTTTCAGACTCATACTTTTATTCAGAGAAGCAAATTTTCCAGTCAAATGAGTGGAATATTGAGTTAATTGTCTTTGAGAAATATTTGAACCCTAACCCTAACTAGCAAAACCCGAAGCTAGGGTTAGGGTTTTATTCCCATACAATGTAGACAGTTTTTGATGGCATGGCTGTGTTTTAGGGCTGAAAGGATACTTAGGAATGTAGTTCTTTCAATGTTTTCTCAACATTTTTTTCTGACCTATTTGGCTGTATACAGTGCTTTGCCCCAAAAAGGAATAGTGTCTGAACTGATCTACAAGCAACAGTAAGAAAGAACCTGATTTAACTTTTAAACTCTTGCTTTGGGCTTTGAAATCACAGGCATATTAATAGACAAAGCCAAAATGTATTAGTTGTTTCAGACTTTTAGGCAACTTAAGCCTAAACATTCATTCATTCAGCACTCCGTTCAACACAAAATTTCCAATGAAAGAATACCTTTCAACAATTAAGTTGACCCTTCCTGACACACTAATTTGGTTTTGGCACTGTTGTATTGTCTTTTCAGACTCATACTTTGATTCAGAGAAGGAAATTTTCCAGTCAAATGAGTGGAATATTGAGATAGTTGTCTTTGAAAAATATTTGAACCCTAACCCTAACTAGCAAAACCCGAAGCTAGGGTTAGGGTTTTATTCCCATACAATGTAGACAGTATTTGATGGCATGGCTGTGTTTTAGGGCTGAAAGGATACTTAGGAATGCAGTTCTTTCAATGTTTTCTCAACATTTTTTTCTGACCTATATGGCTGTATACAGTGCTTTGCCCCAAAAAGGAATGGTGTCTGAACTGATCTACAAGCAACAGTAAGAAAGAACTTGATTTAACTTTTAAACTCTTGCCATGGGCTTTGAAATCACAGGCATATTAACATATAAAGCCAAAATATATTAGTTGTTTCGGACTTTTTGGCCACTAAAGTCTAAACGTACATTTATTCAGCACTCCGTTCAACACAAAATTTCCAATGAAAGAATACCTTTCAACAATTAAGTTGACCATTCCTGACACACTAATTTGGTTGTGGCACTTTTGTATTGTCTTTTCAGACTCATACTTTTATTCAGAGAAGCAAATTTTCCAGTCAAATGAGTGGAATATTGAGATAATTGTCTTTGAGGAATATTTGAACGCTAACCCTAACTAGCAAAACCCAAAGCTAGAGTTAGGGTTTTATTCCCATACAATGTAGACAGTTTTTGATGGTATGGCTGTATTTTAGGGCTGAAAGGATACTTAGGATTGTAGTTCTTTTAATGTTTTCTCAACATTTTTTTTGACCTATATGGCTGTATACAGTGCTCTGCCCGAAAAAGGAATGGTGTCTGAATTGATCTACAAGCAACAGTAAGAAAGAACCTTATTTAACTTTTAAACTCTTGCCATGGGCTTTGAAATCACAGGCATATTAATAGAGAAAGCCAAAATGTATTAGTTGTTTCGGACTTTTAGGCAACTTAAGCCTAAACGTTCATTCATTCAGCTCTCCGTTCAACACAAAATTTCCAATGAAAGAATACCTTTCAACAATTAAGTTGGCCATTCCTGACACACTAATTTGGTTTTGGCACTGTTGTATTGTCTTTTCAGTGTCATACTTTGATTCAGAGAAGCAAATTCTCCTTCAAATGAGTGGAATATTAGGATAGTTGTCTTTGAGAAATATTTGAACCCTAACCCTAACTAGCAAAACCCGAAGCTAGGGTTAGGGTTTTATTCCCATACAATGTAGACAGTTTTTGATGGTATGGCTGTGTTTTAGGGCTGAAAGGATACCTAGGAATGTAGTTCTTTCAATGTTTTTCAACATTTTTTCTGACCTATATGACTGTATACAGTGCTCTGCCCGAAAAAGGAATGGTGTCTGAATTGATCTACAAGCAACAGTAAGGAAGAACCTGATTTAACTTTTAAACTCTTGCCATGGCTTTGAAATCACAGGCATATTAATAGACAAAGCCAAAAGGTATTAGTTGTTTCAGACTTTTAGGCAACTTAAGCCTAAACATTCATTTATTCAGCAATCCGTTCAATACAAAATTTCCAGTGAAAGAATACCTTTCAACAATTAAGTTGACCATTCCTGACACACTAATTTGGTTTTGGCACTGTTGTATTCTTTTTTCAGACTCATACTGTGATTCAGAGAAGCAAATTTTCCAGTCAAATGAGTGGAATATTGAGATAGTTGTCTTTGAGAAATATTTGAACCCTAACCCTAACTAGGAAAACCCGAAGCTAGGGTTAGGGTTTTATTACCATACAATGCAGACAGTATTTGATGGCATGGCTGTGTTTTAGGGCTGAAAGGATACTTAGGAATGTAGTTCTTTCAATGTTTTCTCAATATTTTTTTCTGACCTATATGGCTGTATACAGTGCTTTGCCCCAAAAAGGAATGGTGTCTGAACTGATCTACAAGCAACAGTAAGAAAGAACCTGATTTAACTTTTAAACTCTTGCCATGGGCTTTGAAGTCACAGGCATATTAACATATAAAGCCAAAATGTATTAGTTGTTTCGGACTTTTTGGCCACTTAAGTCTAAACGTACATTTATTCAGCACTCCGTTCAACACAAAATTTCCAGTGAAAGAATACCTTTCAACAATTAAGTTGACCATTCCTGACACACTAATTTGGTTGTGGCACTGTTGTATTGTCTTTTCAGACTCATACTTTTATTCAGAGAAGCATATTTTCCAGTCAAATGAGTGGAATATTGAGATAATTGTCTTTGAGGAATATTTGAACCCTACCCTAACTAGCAAAACCCGAAGCTAGGGTTAGGGTTTTATTCCCATACAATGTAGACAGTTTTTGATGGCATGGCTGTGTTTTAGGGCTGAAAGGATACTTAGGAATGTTGTTCTTTCAATGTTTTCTCAACATTTTTTTCTGACCTATATGGCTGTATACAGTGCTCTGCCCGAAAAAGGAATGGTGTCTGAATTGATCTACAAGAAACAGTAAGAAAGAACCTTATTTAACTTTTAAACTCTTGCTTTGGGCTTTGAAATCACAGGCATATTAATAGACAAAGCCAAAATGTATTAGTTGTTTCGGACTTTTAGGCAAGTAAGCCTAAACGTTAATTCATTCAGCACTCCGTTCAACACAAAATTTCCAATGAAAGAATACCTTTCAACAATTAAGTTGACCATTCCTGACACACTAATTTGGTTTTGGCACTGTTGTATTGTCTTTTCAGACTCATAGTTTTATTCAGAGAAGCAAATTTTCCAGTTAAATGAGTGGAATATTGAGATAATTGTCTTTGAGAAATATTTGAACCCTAACCCTAACTAGCAAAACCCGAAGCTAGGGTTAGGGTTTTATTCCCATACAATGTAGACAGTTTTTGATGGTATGGCTGTGTTTTAGGGCTAAAAGGATACTTAGGAATGTCGTTCTTTTAATGTTTTCTCAACATTTTTTTCTGAACTATATGGCTGTATACAGTGCTCTGCCCGAAAAAGGAATGGTGTCTGAATTGATCTACAAGCAACAGTAAGAAAGAACCTGATTTAACTTTTAAACTCTTGCCATGGGCTTTGAAATCACAGGCATATTAATAGACAAAGCCAAAATGTATTAGTTGTTTCGGAATTTTAGGCAACTTAAGCCTAAACGTTCATTTATTCAGCTCACTGTTCAACACAAAATTTCCAATGAAAGAATACCTTTCAACAATTAAGTTGCCAATTCCTGACACACTAATTTGGTTTTAGCACTGTTGTATTGTCTTTTCAGTGTCATACTTTGATTCAGAGAAGCAAATTCTCCTTCAAATGAGTGGAATATTGAGATAATTGTCTTTGAGAAATATCTGAACCCTAAACCTAACTAGCAAAACCCGAAGCTAGGGTTAGGGTTTTATTCCCATACAATGTAGACAGTTTTTGATGGCATGGCTGTGTTTTAGGGCTGAAAGGATACTTAGGAATGTAGTTCTTTCAATGTTTTCTCAACATTTTTTTCAGACCTATATGGCTGTATACAGTGCTTTGCCCCAAAAAGGAATGGTGTCTGAACTGATCTACAAGCAACAGTAAGAAAGAACCTGATTTAACTTTTAAACTCTTGCCATGGGCTTTGAAATCACAGGCATATTAACATATAAAGCCAAAATGTATTAGTTGTTTCGGACTTTGAGGCCACTTAAGTCTAAACGTACATTTATTCAGCACTCCGTTCAACACAAAATTTCCAGTGAAAGAATACCTTTCAACAATTAAGTTGGCCATTCCTGACACACTAATTTGGTTTTGGCACTGTTGTATTGTCTTTTCAGTGTCATACTTTGATTCAGAGAAGCAAATTCTCCTTCAAATGAGTGGAATATTAGGATAGTTGTCTTTGAGAAATATTTGAACCCTAACCCTAACTAGCAAAACCCGAAGCTAGGGTTAGGGTTTTATTCCCATACAATGTAGACAGTTTTTGATGGTATGGCTGTGTTTTAGGGCTGAAAGGATACTTAGGAATGTCGTTCTTTCAATGTTTTCTCAACATTTTTTTCTGACCTATTTGGCTGTATACCGTGCTCTGCCCGAAAAAGGAATGGTGTCTGAATTGATCTACAAGCAACAGTAAGAAAGAACCTGATTTAACTTTTAAACTCTTGCCATGGGCTTTGAAATCACAGGCATATTAATAGAGAAAGCCAAAATGTATTAGTTGTTTCGGACTTTTAGGCTACTTAAGCCTAAACGTTCATTCATTCAGCTCTCCGTTCAACACAAAATTTCCAATGAAAGAATACTTTTCAACAATTAAGTTGGCCATTCCTGACACACTAATTTGGTTTTGGCACTGTTGTATTGTCTTTTCAGTGTCATACTTTGATTCAGAGAAGCAAATTCTCCTTCAAATGAGTGGAATATTAGGATAGTTGTCTTTGAGAAATATTTGAACCCTAACCCTAACTAGCAAAACCCGAAGCTAGGGTTAGGGTTTTATTCCCATACAATGTAGACAGTTTTTGATGGTATGGCTGTGTTTTAGGGCTAAAAGGATACTTAGGAATGTCGTTCTTTCAATGTTTTCTCAACATTTTTTTCTGACCTATATGGCTGTATACAGTGCTCTGCCCGAAAATGGAATGGTGTCTGAATTGATCTAGAAGCAACAGTAAGAAAGAACCTGATTTAACTTTTAAACTCTTGCTTTGGGCTTTGAAATCACAGGCATATTAATAGACAAAGCCAAAATGTATTAGTTGTTTCGGACTTTTAGGCAACTTAAGCGTAAACGTTCATTCATTCAGCACTCCGTTCAACACAATATTTCCAATGAAAGAATACCTTTCAACAATTAAGTTGACCATTCCTGACACACTAATTTGGTTTTGGCACTGTTGTATTGTCTTTTCAGACTCATACTTTTATTCAGAGAAGCAAATTTTCCAGTCAAATGAGTGGAATATTGAGATAATTGTCTTTGAGAAATATTTGAACCCTAACCCTAACTAGCAAAACCTGAAGCTAGGGTTAGGGTTTTATTCCCATACAATGTAGACAGTATTTGATGGCATGGCTGTGTTTCAGGGCTGAAAGGATACTTAGCAATGTAGTTCTTTCAATGTTTTCTCAACATTTTTTTCTGACCTATATGGCTGTATACAGTGCTTTGCCCCAAAAAGGAATAGTGTCTGAACTGATCTACAAGCAACAGTAAGAAAGAACCTGATTTAACTTTTAAACTCTTGCCATGGGCTTTGAAATCACAGGCATATTAACATATAAAGCCAAAATGTATTAGTTGTTTCGGACTTTTAGGCCACTTAAGTCTAAACGTACATTCATTCAGCACTCCGTTCAACACAAAATTTCCAGTGAAAGAATACCTTTCAACAATTAAGTTGACGATTCCTGACACACTAATTTGGTTTTGGCACTGTTGTATTGTCTTTTCAGACTCATACTTTTATTCAGAGAAGCAAATTTTCCAGTCAAATGAGTGGAATATTGAGATAATTGTCTTTGAGAAATATTTGAACCCTAACCCTAACTAGCAAAACCCGAAGCTAGGGTTAGGGTTTTATTCCCATACAATGTAGACAGTTTTTGATGGCATGGCTGTGTTTTAGGGCTGAAAGGATACTTAGGAATGTAGTTCTTTCAATGTTTTCTCAACATTTTTTTCTGACCTATTTGGCTGTATACAGTGCTCTGCCCGAAAAAGGAATGGTGTCTGAATTGATCTACAAGCAACAGTAAGAAAGAACCTGATTTAACTATTAAGCTCTTGCCATGGGCTTTGAAATCACAGGCATATTAATAGACAAAGCCAAAATGTATTAGTTGTTTCGGACTTTTAGGCAACATAAGCCTAAACGTTCATTCATTCAGCTCTCCGTTCAACACAAAATTTCCAATGAAAGAATACCTTTCAACAATTCAGTTGGCCATTCCTGACACACTAATTTGGTTTTGGCACTGTTGTATTGTCTTTTCATTCTCATACTTTGATTCAGAGAAGCGAAGTTTCCAGTCAAATGAGTGGAATATTAATATAGTTGTCTTTGAGAAATATTTGAACCCTAACCCTAACTAGCAGAACCCGAAGCTAGGGTTAGGGTTTTATTCCCATACAATGTAGACAGTTTTTGATGGCATGGCTGTGTTTTAGGGCTGAAAGGATACTTAGGAATATAGTTCTTTCAATGTTTTCTCAACATTTTTTTCTGAGCCTTTATGGCTGTATACAGTGCTTTGCCCCAAAAAGGAATGGTGTCTGAACTGATCTACAGCAACAGTAAGAAAGAACCTGATTTAACTTTTAAACTCTTGCCATGGGCTTTGAAATCACAGGCATATTAACATATAAAGCCAAAATGTATTAGTTGTTTCGGACTTTTTGGCCACTAAAGTCTAAACGTTCATTCATTCAGCTCTCCGTTCAACACAAAATTTCCAATGAAAGAATACCTTTCAACAATTAAGTTGACCATTCCTGACACACTAATTTGGTTTTGGCACTGTTGTATTGTCTTTTCAGTGTCATACTTTGATTCAGAGAAGCAAATTCTCCTTCAAATGAGTGGAATATTAGGATAGTTGTCTTTGAGAAATATTTGAACCCTAACCCTAACTAGCAAAACCCGAAGCTAGGGTTAGGGTTTTATTCCCATACAATGTAGACAGTTTTTGATGGTATGGCTGTGTTTTAGGGCTGAAAGGATACCTAGGAATGTAGTTCTTTCAATGTTTTTCAACATTTTTTTCTGACCTATATGACTGTATACAGTGCTCTGCCCGAAAAAGGAATGGTGTCTGAATTGATCTACAAGCAACAGTAAGAAAGAACCTGATTTAACTTTTAAACTCTTGCCATGGGCTTTGAAATCACAGGCATATTAATAGAGAAAGCCAAAATGTATTAGTTGTTTCGGACTTTTAGGCTACTTAAGCCTAAACGTTCATTCATTCAGCTCTCCGTTCAACACAAAATTTCCAATGAAAGAATACTTTTCAACAATTAAGTTGGCCATTCCTGACACACTAATTTGGTTTTGGCACTGTTGTATTGTCTTTTCAGTGTCATACTTTGATTCAGAGAAGCAAATTCTCCTTCAAATGAGTGGAATATTAGGATAGTTGTCTTTGAGAAATATTTGAACCCTAACCCTAACCCTAACTAGCAAAACCCGAAGCTAGGGTTAGGGTTTTATTCCCATACAATGTAGACAGTTTTTGATGGTATGGCTGTGTTTTAGGGCTGAAAGGATACCTAGGAATGTAGTTCTTTCAATGTTTTTCAACATTTTTTTTCTGACCTATATGACTGTATACAGTGCTGTGCCCGAAAAAGGAATGGTGTCTGAATTGATCTACAAGCAACAGTAAGAAAGAACCTGATTTAACTTTTAAACTCTTGCCATGGGCTTTGAAATCACAGGCATATTAATAGACAAAGCCAAAATGTATTAGTTGTTTCAGACTTTTAGGCAACTTAAGCCTAAACATTCATTCATTCAGCACTCCGTTCAACACAAAATTTCCAATGAAAGAATACCTTTCAACAATTAAGTTGACCCTTCCTGACACACTAATTTGGTTTTGGCAATGTTGTATTGTCTTTTCAGACTCATACTTTGATTCAGAGAAGGAAATTTTCCAGTCAAATGAGTGGAATATTGAGATAGTTGTCTTTGAAAAATATTTGAACCCTAAACCTAACTAGGAAAACCCGAAGCTAGGGTTAGGGTTTTATTCCCATACAATGTAGACAGTATTTGATGGCATGGCTGTGTTTTAGGGCTGAAAGGATACTTAGGAATGCAGTTCTTTCAATGTTTTCTCAACATTTTTTTCTGACCTATATGGCTGTATACAGTGCTCTGCCCGAAAAAGGAATGGTGTCTGAATTGATCTACAAGCAACAGGAAGAAAGAACCTTATTTAACTTTTAAACTCTTGCTTTGGGCTTTGAAATCACAGGCAGATTAACATATAAAGCCAAAATGTATAAGTTGTTTCGCACTTTTAGGCCACTTAAGTCTAAACGTACATTCATTCAGCACTCCGTTCCACACAAAATTTCCAGTGAAAGAATACCTTTCAACAATTAAGTTGACCATTCCTGACACACTAATTTGGTTTTAGCACTGTTGTATTGTCTTTTCAGTGTCATACTTTGATTCAGAGAAGCAAATTTTCCAGTCAAATGAGTGGAATATTGAGATAATTGTCTTTGAGAAATATTTGAACCCTAACCCTAACTAGCAAAACCCGAAGCTAGGGTTAGGGTTTTATTCCCATACAATGTAGACAGTTTTTGATGGCATGGCTGTGTTTTAGGGCTGAAAGGATACTTAGGAATGTAGTTCTTTCAATGTTTTCTCAACATTTTTTTCTGACCTATTTGGCTGTATACAGTGCTCTGCCCGAAAAAGGAATGGTGTCTGAATTGATCTACAAGCAACAGTAAGAAAGAACCTGATTTAACTATTAAGCTCTTGCCATGGGCTTTGAAATCACAGGCATATTAATAGACAAAGCCAAAATGTATTAGTTGTTTCGGACTTTTAGGCAACATAAGCCTAAACGTTCATTCATTCAGCTCTCCGTTCAACACAAAATTTCCAATGAAAGAATACCTTTCAACAATTCAGTTGGCCATTCCTGACACACTAATTTGGTTTTGGCACTGTTGTATTGTCTTTTCATTCTCATACTTTGATTCAGAGAAGCGAAGTTTCCAGTCAAATGAGTGGAATATTAATATAGTTGTCTTTGAGAAATATTTGAACCCTAACCCTAACTAGCAGAACCCGAAGCTAGGGTTAGGGTTTTATTCCCATACAATGTAGACAGTTTTTGATGGCATGGCTGTGTTTTAGGGCTGAAAGGATACTTAGGAATATAGTTCTTTCAATGTTTTCTCAACATTTTTTTCTGAGCCTTTATGGCTGTATACAGTGCTTTGCCCCAAAAAGGAATGGTGTCTGAACTGATCTACAGCAACAGTAAGAAAGAACCTGATTTAACTTTTAAACTCTTGCCATGGGCTTTGAAATCACAGGCATATTAACATATAAAGCCAAAATGTATTAGTTGTTTCGGACTTTTTGGCCACTAAAGTCTAAACGTTCATTCATTCAGCTCTCCGTTCAACACAAAATTTCCAATGAAAGAATACCTTTCAACAATTAAGTTGACCATTCCTGACACACTAATTTGGTTTTGGCACTGTTGTATTGTCTTTTCAGTGTCATACTTTGATTCAGAGAAGCAAATTCTCCTTCAAATGAGTGGAATATTAGGATAGTTGTCTTTGAGAAATATTTGAACCCTAACCCTAACTAGCAAAACCCGAAGCTAGGGTTAGGGTTTTATTCCCATACAATGTAGACAGTTTTTGATGGTATGGCTGTGTTTTAGGGCTGAAAGGATACCTAGGAATGTAGTTCTTTCAATGTTTTTCAACATTTTTTTCTGACCTATATGACTGTATACAGTGCTCTGCCCGAAAAAGGAATGGTGTCTGAATTGATCTACAAGCAACAGTAAGAAAGAACCTGATTTAACTTTTAAACTCTTGCCATGGGCTTTGAAATCACAGGCATATTAATAGAGAAAGCCAAAATGTATTAGTTGTTTCGGACTTTTAGGCTACTTAAGCCTAAACGTTCATTCATTCAGCTCTCCGTTCAACACAAAATTCCCAATGAAAGAATACTTTTCAACAATTAAGTTGGCCATTCCTGACACACTAATTTGGTTTTGGCACTGTTGTATTGTCTTTTCAGACTCATACTTTTATTCAGAGAAGCAAATTTTCCAGTCAAATGAGTGGAATATTGAGATAATTGTCTTTGAGAAATATTTGAACCCTAACCCTAACTAGCAAAACCCGAAGCTAGGGTTAGGGTTTTATTCCCATACAATGTAGACAGTTTTTGATGGTATGGCTGTGTTTTAGGGCTAAAAGGATATTTAGGAATGTCGTTCTTTCAATGTTTTCTCAACATTTTTTTCTGACCTATATGGCTGTATACAGTGCTCTGCCCGAAAAAGGAATGGTGTCTGAATTGATCTACAAGCAACAGTAAGAAAAAACCTGATTTAAGTTTTAAACTCTTGCCATGGGCTTTGAAATCACAGGCATATTAATAGACAAAGCCAAAATGTATTAGTTGTTTCGGAATTTTAGGCAACTTAAGCCTAAACGTTCATTCATTCAGCTCTCCGTTCAACGCAAAATTTCCAATGAAAGAATACCTTTCAACAATTAAGTTGCCAGTTCCTGACACACTAATTTGGTTTTGGCACTGTTGTATTGTCTTTTCAGTGTCATACTTTGATTCAGAGAAGTAAATTCTCCTTCAAATGAGTGGAATATTAGGATAGTTGTCTTTGAGAAATATTTGAACCTTAACCCTAACTAGCAAAACCCGAAGCTAGTGTTAGGGTTTTATTCCCATACAGTGTAGACAATTTTTGATGGCATAGCTGTGTTTTAGGGCTAAAAGGATACTTAGGAATGTTGTTCTTTAAATGTTTTCTCAACATTTTTTTCTGACCTATATGGCTGTATACAGTGCTCTGCCCGAAAAAGGAATGGTGTCTGAATTGATCTACAAGCAACAGTAAGAAAGAACCATATTTAACTTTTAAACTCTTGCTTTGGGCTTTGAAATCACAGGCATATTAATAGACAAAGCCAAAATGTATTAGTTGTTTCGGACTTTTAGGCAACTTAAGCGTAAACGTTCATTCATTCAGCACTCCGTTCAACACAATATTTCCAATGAAAGAATACCTTTCAACAATTAAGTTGACCATTCCTGACACACTAATTTGGTTTTGGCACTGTTGTATTGTCTTTTCAGACTCATACTTTTATTCAGAGAAGCAAAGTTTCCAGTCAAATGAGTGGAATATTGAGATAATTGTCTTTGAGAAATATTTGAACCCTAACCCTAACTAGCAAAACCTGAAGCTAGGGTTAGGGTTTTATTCCCATACAATGTAGACAGTATTTGATGGCATGGCTGTGTTTCAGGGCTGAAAGGATACTTAGCAATGTAGTTCTTTCAATGTTTTCTCAACATTTTTTTCTGACCTATATGGCTGTATACAGTGCTTTGCCCCAAAAAGGAATAGTGTCTGAACTGATCTACAAGCAACAGTAAGAAAGAACCTGATTTAACTTTTAAACTCTTGCCATGGGCTTTGAAATCACAGGCATATTAACATATAAAGCCAAAATGTATTAGTTGTTTCGGACTTTTAGGCCACTTAAGTCTAAACGTACATTCATTCAGCACTCCGTTCAACACAAAATTTCCAGTGAAAGAATACCTTTCAACAATTAAGTTGACGATTCCTGACACACTAATTTGGTTTTGGCACTGTTGTATTGTCTTTTCAGACTCATACTTTTATTCAGAGAAGCAATTTTTCCAGTCAAATGAGTGGAATATTGAGTTAATTGTCTTTGAGAAATATTTGAACCCTAACCCTAACTAGCAAAACCCGAAGCTAGGGTTAGGGTTTTATTCCCATACAATGTAGACAGTTTTTGATGGCATGGCTGTGTTTTAGGGCTGAAAGGATACTTAGGAATGTAGTTCTTTCAATGTTTTCTCAACATTTTTTTCTGACCTATTTGGCTGTATACCTTGCTCTGCCCGAAAAAGGAATGGTGTCTGAATTGATCTACAAGCAACAGTAAGAAAGAACCTGATTTAACTTTTAAACTGTTGCCATGGGCTTTGAAATCACAGGCATATTAATAGACAAAGCCAAAATGTATTAGTTGTTTCGGACTTTTAGGCAACTTAAGCCTAAACGTTCATTCATTCAGCTCTCCGTTCAACACAAAATTTCCAATGAAACAATACCTTTCAACAATTCAGTTGGCCATTCCTGACACACTAATTTGGTTTTGGCACTGTTGTATTGTCTTTTCATTCTCATACTTTGATTCAGAGAAGCGAATTTTCCAGTCAAATGAGTGGAATATTAATATAGTTGTCTTTGAGAAATATTTGAACCCTAACCCTAACTAGCAGAACCCGAAGCTAGGGTTAGGGTTTTATTCCCATACAATGTAGACAGTTTTTGATGGCATGGCTGTGTTTTAGGGCTGAAAGGATACTTAGGAATATAGTTCTTTCAATGTTTTCTCAACATTTTTTTCTGACCCTTTATGGCTGTATACAGTGCTTTGCCCCAGAAAGTAATGGTTTCTGAACTGATCTACAAACAACAGTAAGACAGAACCTGATTTAACTTTTAAACTCTTGCCATCGGCTTTGAAATCACAGGCATATTCATAAGCAAAGTCAAAATGTATTAGTTGTTTCGGACTTTTAGGCTACTTAAGCCTAAACGTTCATTCATTCAGCTCTCCGTTCAACACAAAATTTCCAATGAAAGAATACCTTTCAACAATTAAGTTGGCCATTCCTGACACACTAATTTTGTTTTGGCACTGTTGTATTGTCTTTTCAGACTCATACTTTGATTCAGAGAAGCAAATTTTCCAGTCAAATGAGTGGAATATTGAGATAATTGTCTTTGAGAAATATTTGAACCTTAACCCTAACTAGCAAAACCCGAAGCTAGGGTTAAGGTTTTATTCCCATACAATGTAGACAGTTTTTGATGGCATGGCTGTGTTTTAGGGCTGAAAGGATACTTAGGAATGTAGTTCTTTCAATGTTTTCTCAACATTTTTTTTCTGACCCTTTATGGCTGTATACAGTGCTTTGCTCCAAAAAGGAATGGTGTCTGAACTGATCTACAAACAACAGAAAGAAAGAACCTGATTTAACTTTTAAACTCTTGCCATGGGCTTTGAAATCACAGGCATATTAAGAGATAAAGCCAAAATGTATTAGTTGTTTCGGACTTTTAGGACACTTAAGCTTAAACGTACATTCATTCAGCACTCCGTTCAACACAAAATTTCCAATGAAAGAATACCTTTCAAAAATTAAGTTGGCCATTCCTGACACACTAATTTGGTTTTGGCACTGTTGTATTGTCTTTTCAGTGTCATACTTTGATTCAGAGAAGCAAATTCTCCTTCAAATGAGTGGAATATTAGGATAGTTGTCTTTGAGAAATATTTGAACCCTAACCCTAACTAGCAAAACCCGAAGCTAGGGTTAGGGTTTTATTCCCATACAATGTAGACAGTTTTTGATGGTATGGCTGTGTTTTAGGGCTGAAAGAATACCTAGGAATGTAGTTCTTTCAATGTTTTTCAACATTTTTTTTCTGACCTATATGACTGTATACAGTGCTCTGCCCGAAAAAGGAATGGTGTCTGAATTGATCTACAAGCAACAGTAAGAAAGAACCTGATTTAACTTTTAAACTCTTGCCATGGGCTTTGAAATCACAGGCATATTAATAGACAAAGCCAAAATGTATTAGTTGTTTCAGACTTTTAGGCAACTTAAGCCTAAACATTCATTCATTCAGCACTCCGTTCAACACAAAATTTCCAATGAAAGAATACCTTTCAACAATTAAGTTGACCCTTCCTGACACACTAATTTGGTTTTGGCACTGTTGTATTGTCTTTTCAGACTCATACTTTGATTCAGAGAAGGAAATTTTCCAGTCAAATGAGTGGAATATTGAGATAGTTGTCTTTGAAAAATATTTGAACCCTAACCCTAACTAGGAAAACCCGAAGCTAGGGTTAGGGTTTTATTCCCATACAATGTAGACAGTATTTGATGGCATGGCTGTGTTTTAGGGCTGAAAGGATACTTAGGAATGCAGTTCTTTCAATGTTTTCTCAACATTTTTTTCTGACCTATATGGCTGTATACAGTGCTCTGCCTGAAAAAGGAATGGTCTCTGAATTGATCTACAAGCAACAGTAAGAAAGAACCTGATTTAACTTTTAAACTCTTGCCATGGGCTTTGAAATCACAGGCATATTAATAGACAAAGCCAAAATGTATTAGTTGTTTCGGAATTTTAGGCAACTTAAGCCTAAACGTTCATTCATTCAGCTCTCCGTTCAACGCAAAATTTCCAATGAAAGAATACCTTTCAACAATTAAGTTGCCAATTCCTGACACACTAATTTGGTTTTGGCACTGTTGTATTGTCTTTTCAGTGTCATACTTTGATTCAGAGAAGTAAATTCTACTTCAAATGAGTGGAATATTAGGATAGTTGTCTTTGAGAAATATTTGAACCCTAACCCTAACTAGCAAAACCCGAAGCTAGTGTTAGGGTTTTATTCCCATACAGTGTAGACAATTTTTGATGGCATAGCTGTGTTTTAGGGCTAAAAGGATACTTAGGAATGTTGTTCTTAAAATGTTTTCTCAACATTTTTTTCTGACCTATATGGCTGTATACAGTGCTCTGCCCGAAAAAGGAATGGTGTCTGAATTGATCTACAAGCAACAGTAAGAAAGAACCTGATTTAACTTTTAAACTGTTGCCATGGGCTTTGAAATCACAGGCATATTAATAGACAAAGCCAAAATGTATTAGTTGTTTCGGACTTTTAGGCAACTTAAGCCTAAACGTTCATTCATTCAGCTCTCCGTTCAACACAAAATTTCCAATGAAAGAATACCTTTCAACAATTCAGTTGGCCATTCCTGACACACTAATTTGGTTTTGGCACTGTTGTATTGTCTTTTCATTCTCATACTTTGATTCAGAGAAGCGAATTTTCCAGTCAAATGAGTGGAATATTAATATAGTTGTCTTTGAGAAATATTTGAACCCTAACCCTAACTAGCAGAACCCGAAGCTAGGGTTAGGGTTTTATTCCCATACAATGTAGACAGTTTTTGATGGCATGGCTGTGTTTTAGGGCTGAAAGGATACTTAGGAATATAGTTCTTTCAATGTTTTCTCAACATTTTTTTCTGACCCTTTATGGCTGTATACAGTGCTTTGCCCCAGAAAGTAATGGTTTCTGAACTGATCTACAAACAACAGTAAGACAGAACCTGATTTAACTTTTAAACTCTTGCCATCGGCTTTGAAATCACAGGCATATTCATAAGCAAAGTCAAAATGTATTAGTTGTTTCGGACTTTTAGGCTACTTAAGCCTAAACGTTCATTCATTCAGCTCTCCGTTCAACACAAAATTTCCAATGAAAGAATACCTTTCAACAATTAAGTTGGCCATTCCTGACACACTAATTTTGTTTTGGCACTGTTGTATTGTCTTTTCAGACTCATACTTTGATTCAGAAAAGCAAATTTTCCAGTCAAATGAGTGGAATATTGAGATAATTGTCTTTGAGAAATATTTGAACCTTAACCCTAACTAGCAAAACCCGAAGCTAGGGTTAAGGTTTTATTCCCATACAATGTAGACAGTTTTTGATGGCATGGCTGTGTTTTAGGGCTGAAAGGATACTTAGGAATGTAATTCTTTCAATGTTTTCTCAACATTTTTTTCTGACCCTTTATGGCTGTATACAGTGCTTTGCTCCAAAAAGGAATGGTGTCTGAACTGATCTACAAACAACAGAAAGAAAGAACCTGATTTAACTTTTAAACTCTTGCCATGGGCTTTGAAATCACAGGCATATTAAGAGATAAAGCCAAAATGTATTAGTTGTTTCGGACTTTTAGGAAACTTAAGCTTAAACGTACATTCATTCAGCACTCCGTTCAACACAAAATTTCCAATGAAAGAATACCTTTCAACAATTAAGTTGGCCATTCCTGACACACTAATTTGGTTTTGGCACTGTTGTATTGTCTTTTCAGTGTCATACTTTGATTCAGAGAAGCAAATTCTCCTTCAAATGAGTGGAATATTAGGATAGTTGTCTTTGAGGAATATTTGAACGCTAACCCTAACTAGCAAAACCCAAAGCTAGGGTTAGGGTTTTATTCCCATACAATGTAGACAGTTTTTGATGGTATGGCTGTGTTTTAGGGCTGAAAGGATACTTAGGATTGTAGTTCTTTTAATGTTTTCTCAACATTTTTTTTGACCTATATGGCTGTATACAGTGCTCTGCCCGAAAAAGGAATGGTGTCTGAATTGATCTACAAGCAACAGTAAGAAAGAACCTTATTTAAGTTTTAAACTCTTGCCATGGGCTTTGAAATCACAGGCATATTAACATATAAAGCCAAAATGTATTAGTTGTTTCGGACTTTTAGGCCACTTAAGTCTAAACGTACATTTATTCAGCACTCCGTTCAACACAAAATTTCCAGTGAAAGAATACCTTTCAACAATTAAGTTGACCATTCCTGACACACTAAGTTGGTTTTGGCACTGTTGTATTGTCTTTTCAGACTCATACTTTTATTCAGAGAAGCAAATTTTCCAGTCAAATGAGTGGAATATTGAGATAATTGTCTTTGAGAAATATTTGAACCCTAACCCTAACTAGCAAAACCCGAAGCTAGGGTTAGCGTTTTATTCCCATACAATGTAGACAGTTTTTGATGGCATGGCTGTGTTTTAGGGCTAAAAGGATACTTAGGAATGTTGTTCTTTCAATGTTTTCTCAATATTTTTTTCTGACCTATATGGCTGTATACAGTGCTCTGCCCGAAAAAGGAATGGTGTCTGAATTGATCTACAAGCAACAGGAAGAAAGAACCTTATTTAACTTTTAAACTCTTGCTTTGGGCTTTGAAATCACAGGCATATTAACATATAAAGCCAAAATGTATTAGTTGTTTCGCACTTTTAGGCCACTTAAGTCTAAACGTACATTCATTCAGCACTCCGTTCCACACAAAATTCCCAGTGAAAGAATACCTTTCAACAATTAAGTTGACCATTCCTGACACACTAATTTGGTTTTGGCACTGTTGTATTGTCTTTTCAGTGTCATACTTTGATTCAGAGAAGCAAATTCTCCTTCAAATGAGTGGAATATTGAGATAATTGTCTTTGAGAAATATCTGAACCCTAAACCTAACTAGCAAAACCCGAAGCTAGGGTTAGGGTTTTATTCCCATACAATGTAGACAGTTTTTGATGGCATGGCTGTGTTTTAGGGCTGAAAGGATACTTAGGAATGTAGTTCTTTCAATGTTTTCTCAACATTTTTTTCAGACCTATATGGCTGTATACAGTGCTTTGCCCCAAAAAGGAATGGTGTCTGAACTGATCTACAAGCAACAGTAAGAAAGAACCATATTTAACTTTTAAACTCTTGCTTTGGGCTTTGAAATCACAGGCATATTAATAGACAAAGCCAAAATGTATTAGTTGTTTCGGACTTTTAGGCAACTTAAGCCTAAACGTTCATTCATTCAGCACCTTTCAACAATTAAGTTGGCCATTCCTGACACACTCATTTGGTTTTGGCACTGTTGTATTGTCTTTTCAGTGTCATACTTTGATTCAGAGAAGCAAATTTTCCTTCAAATGAGTGGAATATTAAGATAGTTGTCTTTGAGAAATATTTGAACCCTAACCCTAACTAGGAAAACCCGAAGCTAGGGTTAGGGTTTTATTCCCATACAATGTAGACAGTTTTTGATGGCAAGGCTGTGTTTTAGGGCTGAAAGGATACTTAGGAATGTTGTTTTTTCAATGTTTTCTCAACATTTTTTTCTGACCTATATGGCTGTATACAGTGCTCTGCCCGAAAAAGGAATGCTGTCTGAATTGATCTACAAGCAACAGTAAGAAATAACCTGATTTAACTTTTAAACTCTTGCCATGGGATTTGAAATCACAGGCATATTAATAGACAAAGCCAAAATGTATTAATTGTTTCGGACTTTTAGGCAACTTAAGCCTAAACGTTCATTCATTCAGCTCTCCGTTCAACACAAAATTTCCAATGAAAGAATACCTTTCAACAATTAAGTTGGCCATTCCTGACACACTAATTTGGTTTTGGCACTGTTGTATTGTCTTTTCAGTGTCATACTTTGATTCAGAGAAGCAAATTCTCCTTCAAATGAGTGGAATATTATGATAGTTGTCTTTGAGAAATATTTGAACCCTAACCCTAACTAGCAAAACCCGAAGCCAGGGTTAGGGTTTTATTCCCATACAATGTAGACAGTTTTGATGGTATGGCTGTGTTTTAGGGCTGAAAGGATACTTAGGAATGTAGTTCTTTCAATGTTTTCTCAACATTTTTTTCTGACCTATATGGCTGTATACAGTGCTCTGCCCGAAAAAGGAATGGTGTCTGAATTGATCTACAAGCAACAGTAAGAAAGAACCTGATTTAAATTTTAAACTCTTGCCATGGGCTTTGAAATCACAGGCATATTAATAGACAAAGCCAAAATGTATTAGTTGTTTCAGACTTTTAGGCAACTTAAGCCTAAACGTTCATTCATTCAGCACTCCGTTCAACACAAAATTTCCAATGAAAGAATACCTTTCAACAATTAAGTTGACCCTTCCTGACACACTAATTTGGTTTTGGCACTGTTGTATTGTCTTTTCAGACTTATACTTTGATTCAGAGAAGCAAATTTTCCAGTCAAATGAGTGGAATATTGAGATAGTTGTCTTTGAGAAATATTTGAACCCTAACCCTAACTAGAAAACCCGAAGCTAGGGTTAGGGTTTTATTCCCATACAATGTAGACAGTTTTTGATGGTATGGCTGTGTTTTAGTGCTGAAAGGATACCTAGGAATGTAGTTCTTTCAATGTTTTCTCAACATTTTTTTCTGACCTATATGGCTGTATACAGTGCTCTGCCCGAAAAAGGAATGGTGTCTGAATTGATCTACAAGCAACAGTAAGAAAGAACCTGATTTCACTCTTAAACTCTTGCCATTGGCTTTGAAATCACAGGCATATTAATAGACAAAGTCAAAATGTATTAGTTGTTTCGGACTTTTAGGCAACTTAAGCCTAAACTTTCATTCATTCAGCTCTCCGTTCAACACAAAATTTCCAATGAAAGAATACCTTTCAACAATTAAGTTGGCCATTCCTGACACACTAATTTGGTTTTGGCACTGTTGTATTGTCTTTTCAGTGTCATACTTTGATTCAGAGAAGCAGATTCTCCTTCAAATGAGTGGAATATTAGGATAGTTGTCTTTGAGAAATATTTGAACCCTAACCCTAACTAGCAAAACCCGAAGCTAGGGTTAGGGATTTATTCCCATACAATGTAGACAGTTTTTGATGGTATGGCTATGTTTTAGGGCTGAAAAGATACCTAGGAATGTAGTTCTTTCAATGTTTTCTCAACGTTTTTTTCTGACCTATATGGCTGTATACAGTGCTTTGCCCGAAAAAGGAATGGTGTCTGAATTGATCTACAAGCAACAGTAAGAAAGAACCTGATTTAAATTTTAAACTCTTGCCATGGGCTTTGAAATCACAGGCATATTAATAGACAAAGCCAAAATGTATTAGTTGTTTCGGACTTTTAGGCTACTTAAGCCTAAACGTTCATTCATTCAGCTCTCCGTTCAACACAAAATTTCCAATGAAAGAATACTTTTCAACAATTAAGTTGGCCATTCCTGACACACTAATTTGGTTTTGGCACTGTTGTATTGTCTTTTCAGTGTCATACTTTGATTCAGAGAAGCAAATTCTCCTTCAAATGAGTGGAATATTAGGATAGTTGTCTTTGAGAAATATTTGAACCCTAACCCTAACCCTAACTAGCAAAACCCGAAGCTAGGGTTAGGGTTTTATTCCCATACAATGTAGACAGTTTTTGATGGTATGGCTGTGTTTTAGGGCTGAAAGGATACCTAGGAATGTAGTTCTTTCAATGTTTTTCAACATTTTTTTTCTGACCTATATGACTGTATACAGTGCTGTGCCCGAAAAAGGAATGGTGTCTGAATTGATCTACAAGCAACAGTAAGAAAGAACCTGATTTAACTTTTAAACTCTTGCCATGGGCTTTGAAATCACAGGCATATTAATAGACAAAGCCAAAATGTATTAGTTGTTTCAGACTTTTAGGCAACTTAAGCCTAAACATTCATTCATTCAGCACTCCGTTCAACACAAAATTTCCAATGAAAGAATACCTTTCAACAATTAAGTTGACCCTTCCTGACACACTAATTTGGTTTTGGCAATGTTGTATTGTCTTTTCAGACTCATACTTTGATTCAGAGAAGGAAATTTTCCAGTCAAATGAGTGGAATATTGAGATAGTTGTCTTTGAAAAATATTTGAACCCTAAACCTAACTAGGAAAACCCGAAGCTAGGGTTAGGGTTTTATTCCCATACAATGTAGACAGTATTTGATGGCATGGCTGTGTTTTAGGGCTGAAAGGATACTTAGGAATGCAGTTCTTTCAATGTTTTCTCAACATTTTTTTCTGACCTATATGGCTGTATACAGTGCTCTGCCCGAAAAAGGAATGGTGTCTGAATTGATCTACAAGCAACAGGAAGAAAGAACCTTATTTAACTTTTAAACTCTTGCTTTGGGCTTTGAAATCACAGGCAGATTAACATATAAAGCCAAAATGTATAAGTTGTTTCGCACTTTTAGGCCACTTAAGTCTAAACGTACATTCATTCAGCACTCCGTTCCACACAAAATTTCCAGTGAAAGAATACCTTTCAACAATTAAGTTGACCATTCCTGACACACTAATTTGGTTTTAGCACTGTTGTATTGTCTTTTCAGTGTCATACTTTGATTCAGAGAAGCAAATTTTCCAGTCAAATGAGTGGAATATTGAGATAATTGTCTTTGAGAAATATTTGAACCCTAACCCTAACTAGCAAAACCCGAAGCTAGGGTTAGGGTTTTATTCCCATACAATGTAGACAGTTTTTGATGGCATGGCTGTGTTTTAGGGCTGAAAGGATACTTAGGAATGTAGTTCTTTCAATGTTTTCTCAACATTTTTTTCTGACCTATTTGGCTGTATACAGTGCTCTGCCCGAAAAAGGAATGGTGTCTGAATTGATCTACAAGCAACAGTAAGAAAGAACCTGATTTAACTATTAAGCTCTTGCCATGGGCTTTGAAATCACAGGCATATTAATAGACAAAGCCAAAATGTATTAGTTGTTTCGGACTTTTAGGCAACATAAGCCTAAACGTTCATTCATTCAGCTCTCCGTTCAACACAAAATTTCCAATGAAAGAATACCTTTCAACAATTCAGTTGGCCATTCCTGACACACTAATTTGGTTTTGGCACTGTTGTATTGTCTTTTCATTCTCATACTTTGATTCAGAGAAGCGAAGTTTCCAGTCAAATGAGTGGAATATTAATATAGTTGTCTTTGAGAAATATTTGAACCCTAACCCTAACTAGCAGAACCCGAAGCTAGGGTTAGGGTTTTATTCCCATACAATGTAGACAGTTTTTGATGGCATGGCTGTGTTTTAGGGCTGAAAGGATACTTAGGAATATAGTTCTTTCAATGTTTTCTCAACATTTTTTTCTGAGCCTTTATGGCTGTATACAGTGCTTTGCCCCAAAAAGGAATGGTGTCTGAACTGATCTACAGCAACAGTAAGAAAGAACCTGATTTAACTTTTAAACTCTTGCCATGGGCTTTGAAATCACAGGCATATTAACATATAAAGCCAAAATGTATTAGTTGTTTCGGACTTTTTGGCCACTAAAGTCTAAACGTTCATTCATTCAGCTCTCCGTTCAACACAAAATTTCCAATGAAAGAATACCTTTCAACAATTAAGTTGACCATTCCTGACACACTAATTTGGTTTTGGCACTGTTGTATTGTCTTTTCAGTGTCATACTTTGATTCAGAGAAGCAAATTCTCCTTCAAATGAGTGGAATATTAGGATAGTTGTCTTTGAGAAATATTTGAACCCTAACCCTAACTAGCAAAACCCGAAGCTAGGGTTAGGGTTTTATTCCCATACAATGTAGACAGTTTTTGATGGTATGGCTGTGTTTTAGGGCTGAAAGGATACCTAGGAATGTAGTTCTTTCAATGTTTTTCAACATTTTTTTCTGACCTATATGACTGTATACAGTGCTCTGCCCGAAAAAGGAATGGTGTCTGAATTGATCTACAAGCAACAGTAAGAAAGAACCTGATTTAACTTTTAAACTCTTGCCATGGGCTTTGAAATCACAGGCATATTAATAGAGAAAGCCAAAATGTATTAGTTGTTTCGGACTTTTAGGCTACTTAAGCCTAAACGTTCATTCATTCAGCTCTCCGTTCAACACAAAATTCCCAATGAAAGAATACTTTTCAACAATTAAGTTGGCCATTCCTGACACACTAATTTGGTTTTGGCACTGTTGTATTGTCTTTTCAGACTCATACTTTTATTCAGAGAAGCAAATTTTCCAGTCAAATGAGTGGAATATTGAGATAATTGTCTTTGAGAAATATTTGAACCCTAACCCTAACTAGCAAAACCCGAAGCTAGGGTTAGGGTTTTATTCCCATACAATGTAGACAGTTTTTGATGGTATGGCTGTGTTTTAGGGCTAAAAGGATATTTAGGAATGTCGTTCTTTCAATGTTTTCTCAACATTTTTTTCTGACCTATATGGCTGTATACAGTGCTCTGCCCGAAAAAGGAATGGTGTCTGAATTGATCTACAAGCAACAGTAAGAAAAAACCTGATTTAAGTTTTAAACTCTTGCCATGGGCTTTGAAATCACAGGCATATTAATAGACAAAGCCAAAATGTATTAGTTGTTTCGGAATTTTAGGCAACTTAAGCCTAAACGTTCATTCATTCAGCTCTCCGTTCAACGCAAAATTTCCAATGAAAGAATACCTTTCAACAATTAAGTTGCCAGTTCCTGACACACTAATTTGGTTTTGGCACTGTTGTATTGTCTTTTCAGTGTCATACTTTGATTCAGAGAAGTAAATTCTCCTTCAAATGAGTGGAATATTAGGATAGTTGTCTTTGAGAAATATTTGAACCTTAACCCTAACTAGCAAAACCCGAAGCTAGTGTTAGGGTTTTATTCCCATACAGTGTAGACAATTTTTGATGGCATAGCTGTGTTTTAGGGCTAAAAGGATACTTAGGAATGTTGTTCTTTAAATGTTTTCTCAACATTTTTTTCTGACCTATATGGCTGTATACAGTGCTCTGCCCGAAAAAGGAATGGTGTCTGAATTGATCTACAAGCAACAGTAAGAAAGAACCATATTTAACTTTTAAACTCTTGCTTTGGGCTTTGAAATCACAGGCATATTAATAGACAAAGCCAAAATGTATTAGTTGTTTCGGACTTTTAGGCAACTTAAGCGTAAACGTTCATTCATTCAGCACTCCGTTCAACACAATATTTCCAATGAAAGAATACCTTTCAACAATTAAGTTGACCATTCCTGACACACTAATTTGGTTTTGGCACTGTTGTATTGTCTTTTCAGACTCATACTTTTATTCAGAGAAGCAAAGTTTCCAGTCAAATGAGTGGAATATTGAGATAATTGTCTTTGAGAAATATTTGAACCCTAACCCTAACTAGCAAAACCTGAAGCTAGGGTTAGGGTTTTATTCCCATACAATGTAGACAGTATTTGATGGCATGGCTGTGTTTCAGGGCTGAAAGGATACTTAGCAATGTAGTTCTTTCAATGTTTTCTCAACATTTTTTTCTGACCTATATGGCTGTATACAGTGCTTTGCCCCAAAAAGGAATAGTGTCTGAACTGATCTACAAGCAACAGTAAGAAAGAACCTGATTTAACTTTTAAACTCTTGCCATGGGCTTTGAAATCACAGGCATATTAACATATAAAGCCAAAATGTATTAGTTGTTTCGGACTTTTAGGCCACTTAAGTCTAAACGTACATTCATTCAGCACTCCGTTCAACACAAAATTTCCAGTGAAAGAATACCTTTCAACAATTAAGTTGACGATTCCTGACACACTAATTTGGTTTTGGCACTGTTGTATTGTCTTTTCAGACTCATACTTTTATTCAGAGAAGCAATTTTTCCAGTCAAATGAGTGGAATATTGAGTTAATTGTCTTTGAGAAATATTTGAACCCTAACCCTAACTAGCAAAACCCGAAGCTAGGGTTAGGGTTTTATTCCCATACAATGTAGACAGTTTTTGATGGCATGGCTGTGTTTTAGGGCTGAAAGGATACTTAGGAATGTAGTTCTTTCAATGTTTTCTCAACATTTTTTTCTGACCTATTTGGCTGTATACCTTGCTCTGCCCGAAAAAGGAATGGTGTCTGAATTGATCTACAAGCAACAGTAAGAAAGAACCTGATTTAACTTTTAAACTGTTGCCATGGGCTTTGAAATCACAGGCATATTAATAGACAAAGCCAAAATGTATTAGTTGTTTCGGACTTTTAGGCAACTTAAGCCTAAACGTTCATTCATTCAGCTCTCCGTTCAACACAAAATTTCCAATGAAACAATACCTTTCAACAATTCAGTTGGCCATTCCTGACACACTAATTTGGTTTTGGCACTGTTGTATTGTCTTTTCATTCTCATACTTTGATTCAGAGAAGCGAATTTTCCAGTCAAATGAGTGGAATATTAATATAGTTGTCTTTGAGAAATATTTGAACCCTAACCCTAACTAGCAGAACCCGAAGCTAGGGTTAGGGTTTTATTCCCATACAATGTAGACAGTTTTTGATGGCATGGCTGTGTTTTAGGGCTGAAAGGATACTTAGGAATATAGTTCTTTCAATGTTTTCTCAACATTTTTTTCTGACCCTTTATGGCTGTATACAGTGCTTTGCCCCAGAAAGTAATGGTTTCTGAACTGATCTACAAACAACAGTAAGACAGAACCTGATTTAACTTTTAAACTCTTGCCATCGGCTTTGAAATCACAGGCATATTCATAAGCAAAGTCAAAATGTATTAGTTGTTTCGGACTTTTAGGCTACTTAAGCCTAAACGTTCATTCATTCAGCTCTCCGTTCAACACAAAATTTCCAATGAAAGAATACCTTTCAACAATTAAGTTGGCCATTCCTGACACACTAATTTTGTTTTGGCACTGTTGTATTGTCTTTTCAGACTCATACTTTGATTCAGAGAAGCAAATTTTCCAGTCAAATGAGTGGAATATTGAGATAATTGTCTTTGAGAAATATTTGAACCTTAACCCTAACTAGCAAAACCCGAAGCTAGGGTTAAGGTTTTATTCCCATACAATGTAGACAGTTTTTGATGGCATGGCTGTGTTTTAGGGCTGAAAGGATACTTAGGAATGTAGTTCTTTCAATGTTTTCTCAACATTTTTTTTCTGACCCTTTATGGCTGTATACAGTGCTTTGCTCCAAAAAGGAATGGTGTCTGAACTGATCTACAAACAACAGAAAGAAAGAACCTGATTTAACTTTTAAACTCTTGCCATGGGCTTTGAAATCACAGGCATATTAAGAGATAAAGCCAAAATGTATTAGTTGTTTCGGACTTTTAGGACACTTAAGCTTAAACGTACATTCATTCAGCACTCCGTTCAACACAAAATTTCCAATGAAAGAATACCTTTCAAAAATTAAGTTGGCCATTCCTGACACACTAATTTGGTTTTGGCACTGTTGTATTGTCTTTTCAGTGTCATACTTTGATTCAGAGAAGCAAATTCTCCTTCAAATGAGTGGAATATTAGGATAGTTGTCTTTGAGAAATATTTGAACCCTAACCCTAACTAGCAAAACCCGAAGCTAGGGTTAGGGTTTTATTCCCATACAATGTAGACAGTTTTTGATGGTATGGCTGTGTTTTAGGGCTGAAAGAATACCTAGGAATGTAGTTCTTTCAATGTTTTTCAACATTTTTTTTCTGACCTATATGACTGTATACAGTGCTCTGCCCGAAAAAGGAATGGTGTCTGAATTGATCTACAAGCAACAGTAAGAAAGAACCTGATTTAACTTTTAAACTCTTGCCATGGGCTTTGAAATCACAGGCATATTAATAGACAAAGCCAAAATGTATTAGTTGTTTCAGACTTTTAGGCAACTTAAGCCTAAACATTCATTCATTCAGCACTCCGTTCAACACAAAATTTCCAATGAAAGAATACCTTTCAACAATTAAGTTGACCCTTCCTGACACACTAATTTGGTTTTGGCACTGTTGTATTGTCTTTTCAGACTCATACTTTGATTCAGAGAAGGAAATTTTCCAGTCAAATGAGTGGAATATTGAGATAGTTGTCTTTGAAAAATATTTGAACCCTAACCCTAACTAGGAAAACCCGAAGCTAGGGTTAGGGTTTTATTCCCATACAATGTAGACAGTATTTGATGGCATGGCTGTGTTTTAGGGCTGAAAGGATACTTAGGAATGCAGTTCTTTCAATGTTTTCTCAACATTTTTTTCTGACCTATATGGCTGTATACAGTGCTCTGCCTGAAAAAGGAATGGTCTCTGAATTGATCTACAAGCAACAGTAAGAAAGAACCTGATTTAACTTTTAAACTCTTGCCATGGGCTTTGAAATCACAGGCATATTAATAGACAAAGCCAAAATGTATTAGTTGTTTCGGAATTTTAGGCAACTTAAGCCTAAACGTTCATTCATTCAGCTCTCCGTTCAACGCAAAATTTCCAATGAAAGAATACCTTTCAACAATTAAGTTGCCAATTCCTGACACACTAATTTGGTTTTGGCACTGTTGTATTGTCTTTTCAGTGTCATACTTTGATTCAGAGAAGTAAATTCTACTTCAAATGAGTGGAATATTAGGATAGTTGTCTTTGAGAAATATTTGAACCCTAACCCTAACTAGCAAAACCCGAAGCTAGTGTTAGGGTTTTATTCCCATACAGTGTAGACAATTTTTGATGGCATAGCTGTGTTTTAGGGCTAAAAGGATACTTAGGAATGTTGTTCTTAAAATGTTTTCTCAACATTTTTTTCTGACCTATATGGCTGTATACAGTGCTCTGCCCGAAAAAGGAATGGTGTCTGAATTGATCTACAAGCAACAGTAAGAAAGAACCTGATTTAACTTTTAAACTGTTGCCATGGGCTTTGAAATCACAGGCATATTAATAGACAAAGCCAAAATGTATTAGTTGTTTCGGACTTTTAGGCAACTTAAGCCTAAACGTTCATTCATTCAGCTCTCCGTTCAACACAAAATTTCCAATGAAAGAATACCTTTCAACAATTCAGTTGGCCATTCCTGACACACTAATTTGGTTTTGGCACTGTTGTATTGTCTTTTCATTCTCATACTTTGATTCAGAGAAGCGAATTTTCCAGTCAAATGAGTGGAATATTAATATAGTTGTCTTTGAGAAATATTTGAACCCTAACCCTAACTAGCAGAACCCGAAGCTAGGGTTAGGGTTTTATTCCCATACAATGTAGACAGTTTTTGATGGCATGGCTGTGTTTTAGGGCTGAAAGGATACTTAGGAATATAGTTCTTTCAATGTTTTCTCAACATTTTTTTCTGACCCTTTATGGCTGTATACAGTGCTTTGCCCCAGAAAGTAATGGTTTCTGAACTGATCTACAAACAACAGTAAGACAGAACCTGATTTAACTTTTAAACTCTTGCCATCGGCTTTGAAATCACAGGCATATTCATAAGCAAAGTCAAAATGTATTAGTTGTTTCGGACTTTTAGGCTACTTAAGCCTAAACGTTCATTCATTCAGCTCTCCGTTCAACACAAAATTTCCAATGAAAGAATACCTTTCAACAATTAAGTTGGCCATTCCTGACACACTAATTTTGTTTTGGCACTGTTGTATTGTCTTTTCAGACTCATACTTTGATTCAGAAAAGCAAATTTTCCAGTCAAATGAGTGGAATATTGAGATAATTGTCTTTGAGAAATATTTGAACCTTAACCCTAACTAGCAAAACCCGAAGCTAGGGTTAAGGTTTTATTCCCATACAATGTAGACAGTTTTTGATGGCATGGCTGTGTTTTAGGGCTGAAAGGATACTTAGGAATGTAATTCTTTCAATGTTTTCTCAACATTTTTTTCTGACCCTTTATGGCTGTATACAGTGCTTTGCTCCAAAAAGGAATGGTGTCTGAACTGATCTACAAACAACAGAAAGAAAGAACCTGATTTAACTTTTAAACTCTTGCCATGGGCTTTGAAATCACAGGCATATTAAGAGATAAAGCCAAAATGTATTAGTTGTTTCGGACTTTTAGGAAACTTAAGCTTAAACGTACATTCATTCAGCACTCCGTTCAACACAAAATTTCCAATGAAAGAATACCTTTCAACAATTAAGTTGGCCATTCCTGACACACTAATTTGGTTTTGGCACTGTTGTATTGTCTTTTCAGTGTCATACTTTGATTCAGAGAAGCAAATTCTCCTTCAAATGAGTGGAATATTAGGATAGTTGTCTTTGAGGAATATTTGAACGCTAACCCTAACTAGCAAAACCCAAAGCTAGGGTTAGGGTTTTATTCCCATACAATGTAGACAGTTTTTGATGGTATGGCTGTGTTTTAGGGCTGAAAGGATACTTAGGATTGTAGTTCTTTTAATGTTTTCTCAACATTTTTTTTGACCTATATGGCTGTATACAGTGCTCTGCCCGAAAAAGGAATGGTGTCTGAATTGATCTACAAGCAACAGTAAGAAAGAACCTTATTTAAGTTTTAAACTCTTGCCATGGGCTTTGAAATCACAGGCATATTAACATATAAAGCCAAAATGTATTAGTTGTTTCGGACTTTTAGGCCACTTAAGTCTAAACGTACATTTATTCAGCACTCCGTTCAACACAAAATTTCCAGTGAAAGAATACCTTTCAACAATTAAGTTGACCATTCCTGACACACTAAGTTGGTTTTGGCACTGTTGTATTGTCTTTTCAGACTCATACTTTTATTCAGAGAAGCAAATTTTCCAGTCAAATGAGTGGAATATTGAGATAATTGTCTTTGAGAAATATTTGAACCCTAACCCTAACTAGCAAAACCCGAAGCTAGGGTTAGCGTTTTATTCCCATACAATGTAGACAGTTTTTGATGGCATGGCTGTGTTTTAGGGCTAAAAGGATACTTAGGAATGTTGTTCTTTCAATGTTTTCTCAATATTTTTTTCTGACCTATATGGCTGTATACAGTGCTCTGCCCGAAAAAGGAATGGTGTCTGAATTGATCTACAAGCAACAGGAAGAAAGAACCTTATTTAACTTTTAAACTCTTGCTTTGGGCTTTGAAATCACAGGCATATTAACATATAAAGCCAAAATGTATTAGTTGTTTCGCACTTTTAGGCCACTTAAGTCTAAACGTACATTCATTCAGCACTCCGTTCCACACAAAATTCCCAGTGAAAGAATACCTTTCAACAATTAAGTTGACCATTCCTGACACACTAATTTGGTTTTGGCACTGTTGTATTGTCTTTTCAGTGTCATACTTTGATTCAGAGAAGCAAATTCTCCTTCAAATGAGTGGAATATTGAGATAATTGTCTTTGAGAAATATCTGAACCCTAAACCTAACTAGCAAAACCCGAAGCTAGGGTTAGGGTTTTATTCCCATACAATGTAGACAGTTTTTGATGGCATGGCTGTGTTTTAGGGCTGAAAGGATACTTAGGAATGTAGTTCTTTCAATGTTTTCTCAACATTTTTTTCAGACCTATATGGCTGTATACAGTGCTTTGCCCCAAAAAGGAATGGTGTCTGAACTGATCTACAAGCAACAGTAAGAAAGAACCATATTTAACTTTTAAACTCTTGCTTTGGGCTTTGAAATCACAGGCATATTAATAGACAAAGCCAAAATGTATTAGTTGTTTCGGACTTTTAGGCAACTTAAGCCTAAACGTTCATTCATTCAGCACCTTTCAACAATTAAGTTGGCCATTCCTGACACACTCATTTGGTTTTGGCACTGTTGTATTGTCTTTTCAGTGTCATACTTTGATTCAGAGAAGCAAATTTTCCTTCAAATGAGTGGAATATTAAGATAGTTGTCTTTGAGAAATATTTGAACCCTAACCCTAACTAGGAAAACCCGAAGCTAGGGTTAGGGTTTTATTCCCATACAATGTAGACAGTTTTTGATGGCAAGGCTGTGTTTTAGGGCTGAAAGGATACTTAGGAATGTTGTTTTTTCAATGTTTTCTCAACATTTTTTTCTGACCTATATGGCTGTATACAGTGCTCTGCCCGAAAAAGGAATGCTGTCTGAATTGATCTACAAGCAACAGTAAGAAATAACCTGATTTAACTTTTAAACTCTTGCCATGGGATTTGAAATCACAGGCATATTAATAGACAAAGCCAAAATGTATTAATTGTTTCGGACTTTTAGGCAACTTAAGCCTAAACGTTCATTCATTCAGCTCTCCGTTCAACACAAAATTTCCAATGAAAGAATACCTTTCAACAATTAAGTTGGCCATTCCTGACACACTAATTTGGTTTTGGCACTGTTGTATTGTCTTTTCAGTGTCATACTTTGATTCAGAGAAGCAAATTCTCCTTCAAATGAGTGGAATATTATGATAGTTGTCTTTGAGAAATATTTGAACCCTAACCCTAACTAGCAAAACCCGAAGCCAGGGTTAGGGTTTTATTCCCATACAATGTAGACAGTTTTGATGGTATGGCTGTGTTTTAGGGCTGAAAGGATACTTAGGAATGTAGTTCTTTCAATGTTTTCTCAACATTTTTTTCTGACCTATATGGCTGTATACAGTGCTCTGCCCGAAAAAGGAATGGTGTCTGAATTGATCTACAAGCAACAGTAAGAAAGAACCTGATTTAAATTTTAAACTCTTGCCATGGGCTTTGAAATCACAGGCATATTAATAGACAAAGCCAAAATGTATTAGTTGTTTCAGACTTTTAGGCAACTTAAGCCTAAACGTTCATTCATTCAGCACTCCGTTCAACACAAAATTTCCAATGAAAGAATACCTTTCAACAATTAAGTTGACCCTTCCTGACACACTAATTTGGTTTTGGCACTGTTGTATTGTCTTTTCAGACTTATACTTTGATTCAGAGAAGCAAATTTTCCAGTCAAATGAGTGGAATATTGAGATAGTTGTCTTTGAGAAATATTTGAACCCTAACCCTAACTAGAAAACCCGAAGCTAGGGTTAGGGTTTTATTCCCATACAATGTAGACAGTTTTTGATGGTATGGCTGTGTTTTAGTGCTGAAAGGATACCTAGGAATGTAGTTCTTTCAATGTTTTCTCAACATTTTTTTCTGACCTATATGGCTGTATACAGTGCTCTGCCCGAAAAAGGAATGGTGTCTGAATTGATCTACAAGCAACAGTAAGAAAGAACCTGATTTCACTCTTAAACTCTTGCCATTGGCTTTGAAATCACAGGCATATTAATAGACAAAGTCAAAATGTATTAGTTGTTTCGGACTTTTAGGCAACTTAAGCCTAAACTTTCATTCATTCAGCTCTCCGTTCAACACAAAATTTCCAATGAAAGAATACCTTTCAACAATTAAGTTGGCCATTCCTGACACACTAATTTGGTTTTGGCACTGTTGTATTGTCTTTTCAGTGTCATACTTTGATTCAGAGAAGCAGATTCTCCTTCAAATGAGTGGAATATTAGGATAGTTGTCTTTGAGAAATATTTGAACCCTAACCCTAACTAGCAAAACCCGAAGCTAGGGTTAGGGATTTATTCCCATACAATGTAGACAGTTTTTGATGGTATGGCTATGTTTTAGGGCTGAAAAGATACCTAGGAATGTAGTTCTTTCAATGTTTTCTCAACGTTTTTTTCTGACCTATATGGCTGTATACAGTGCTTTGCCCGAAAAAGGAATGGTGTCTGAATTGATCTACAAGCAACAGTAAGAAAGAACCTGATTTAAATTTTAAACTCTTGCCATGGGCTTTGAAATCACAGGCATATTAATAGACAAAGCCAAAATGTATTAGTTGTTTCAGACTTTTAGGCAACTTCAGCCTAAACGTTCATTCATTCAGCACTCCGTTCAACACAAAATTTCCAATGAAAGAATACGTTTCAACAATTAAGTTTGCCATTCCTGACACACTAATTTGGTTTTGGCACTGTTGTATTGTCTTTTCAGTGTCATACTTTGATTCAGAGAAGCAAATTCTCCTTCAAATGAGAGGAATATTAGGATAGTTGTCTTTGAGAAATATTTGAACCCTAACCCTAACTAGGAAAACCCGAAGCTAGGGTTAGGGTTTTATTCCCATACAATGTAGATAGTTTTTGATGGTATGGCTGTGTTTTAGGGCTGAAAGGATACTTAGGAATGTAGTTCTTTCAATGTTTTCTCAACATTTTTTTCTTACCTATATGGCTGTATACAGTGCTCTGCCCGAAAAAGGAATGGTGTCTGAATTGATCTACAAGCAACAGTAAGAAAGAACCTGATTTAACTTTTAAACTCTTGCCATGGGCTTTGAAATCTTAGGCATATTAATAGACAAAGCCAAAATGTATTAGTTGTTTCGGACTTTTAGGCAACTTCAGCCTAAACGTTCATTCATTCAGCACTCCGTTCAACACAAAATTTCCAATGAAAGAATACCTTTCAACAATTAAGTTGGCCATTCCTGACACACTAATTTTGTTTTGGCACTGTTGTATTGTCTTTTCAGTGTCATACTTTGATTCAGAGAAGCAAATTCTCCTTCAAATGAGTGGAATATTAGGATAGTTGTCCTTAAGAAATATTTGAACCCTAACCCTAACTAGCAAAACCCGAAGCTAGGGTTAGGGTTTTATTCCCATACAATGTAGACAGTTTTTGATGGCATGGCTGTGTTTTCGGGCTGAAAGGATACTTAGGAATGTAGTTCTTTCAATGTTTTCTCAACATTTTTTCTGACCTATATGGCTGTATACAGTGCTTTGCCCCTAAAAGGAATGGTGTCTGAACTGATCTACAAGGAACAGTAAGAAAGAACCTGATTTAACTTTTAAACTCTTGCCATGGGCTTTGAAATCACAGGCATATTAATAGACAAAGCCAAAATGTATTAGTTGTTTCGGACTTTTAGGCAACTTAAGCCTAAACGTTCATTCATTCAGCTCTCCGTACAATACAAAATTTCCAGTGAAAGAATACCTTTCAACAATTAAGTTGGCCATTCCTGACACACTAATTTGGTTTTGGCACTGTTATATTGTCTTTTCAGTGTCATACTTTGATTCAGAGAAGCAAATTCTCCTTCAAATGAGAGGAATATTAGGATAGTTGTCTTTGAGAAATATTTGAACCCTAACCCTAACTAGGAAAACCCGAAGCTAGGGTTAGGGTTTTATTCCCATATAATGTAGACAGTTTTTGATGGCATGGCTGTGTTTTAGGGCTGAAAGGATTCTTAGGAATGTTGTTCTTTCAATGTTTTCCCAACATTTTTTTCTGACCTATATGGCTGTATACAGTGCTCTGCCCGAAAAAGGAATGGTGTCTGAATTGATCTACAAGCAACAGTAAGAAAGAACCTTATTTAACTTTTAAACTCTTGCTTTGGGCTTTGAAATCACAGGCATATTAATAGACAAAGCCAAAATGTATTAGTTGTTTCGGACTTTTAGGCAACTTAAGCTTAAACGTTCATTCATTCAGCACTCCGTTCAACACAAAATTTCCAATGAAAGAATACCTTTCAACAATTAAATTGACCATTCCTGACACACTAATTTGGTTTTGGCACTGTTGTATTGTCTTTTCAGTGTCATACTTTGATTTAGAGAAGCAAAGTTTCCAGTCAAATGAGTGGAATATTGAGATAGTTGTGTTTGAGAAATATTTGAACCCTAACCCTAATTAGCAAAACCCGAAGCTAGGGTTAGGGTTTTATTCCCATACAATGTAGACAGTTTTTGATGGTATGGCTGTGTTTTAGGGCTGAAAGGATACCTAGGAATGTAGTTCTTTCAATGTTTTCTCAACGTTTTTTTCTGACCTATATGGCTGTATACAGTGCTCTGCCCGAAAAAGGAATGGTGTCTGAATTGATCTACAAGCAACAGTAAGAAAGAACCTGATTTAACTTTTAAACTCTTGCTTTGGGCTTTGAAATCACAGGCATATTAATAGACAAAGCCAAAATGTATTAGTTGTTTCGGACTTTTAGGCAACTTAAGCTTAAACGTTCATTCATTCAGCACTCCGTTCAACACAAAATTTCCAATGAAAGAATACCTTTTAATTAAATTGACCATTCCTGACACACTAATTTGGTTTTGGCACTGTTGTATTGTCTTTTCAGACTCATACTTTGATTCAGAGAAGCAAATTTTCCAGTCAAATGAGTGGAATATTGAGATAGTTGTCTTTGAGAAATATTTGAACCCTAACCCTAACTAGAAAACCCGAAGCTAGGGTTAGGGTTTTATTCCCATATAATGTAGACAGTTTTTGATGGCATGGCTGTGTTTTAGGGCTGAAAGGATACTTAGGAATGTTGTTCTTTCAATGTTTTCTCAACATTTTCTTCTGACCTATATGGCTGTATACAGTGCTCTGCCCGAAAAAGGAATGGTGTCTGAATTGATCTAAAAGCAACTGTAAGATAGAACCTTATTTAACTTTTAAACTCTTGCTTTGGGCTTTGAAATCACAGGGATATCAACAGACAAAGCCAAAATGTATTAGTTGTTTCGGCCTTTGAGGCAACTTAAGCCTAAACGTTCATTCATTCAGCACTCCGTTCAACACAAAATTTCCAATGAAAGAATACCTTTCAACAATTAAGTTGACCATTCCTGACACACTAATTTGGTTTTGGCAGAGTTGTTTTGTCTTTTCAGACTCATACTTTGATTCAGAGAAGCAAATTTTCCAGTCAAATGAGTGGAATATTGAGATAGTTGTCTTTGACAAATATTTGAACCCTAACCCTAACTAGGAAAACCCAAAGCTAGGGTTAGGGTTTTATTCCCATACAATATAGACAGTTTTTGATGGCATGGCTGTGTTTTAGGGCTGAAAGGATACTTAGGAATGTTGTTCTTTCAATCTTTTCTCAACATTTTTTTCTGACCTATATGGCTGTATACAGTGCTCTGCCCGAAAAAGGAATGGTGTCTGAATTGATCTACAAGCAACAGTAAGAAAGAACCTGATTTAACTATTAAGCTCTTGCCATGGGCTTTGAAATCACAGGCATATTAATAGACAAAGCCAAAATGTATTAGTTGTTTCGGACTTTTAGGCAACTTAAGCCTAAACGTTCATTCATTCAGCTCTCCGTTCAACACAAAATTTCCAATGAAAGAATACCTTTCAACAATTAAGTTGGCCATTCCTGACACACTAATTTGGTTTTGGCACTGTTGTATTGTCTTTTCAGTGTCATACTTTGATTCAGAGAAGCAAATTCTCCTTCAAATGAGTGGAATATCAGGATAGTTGTCTTTGAGAAATATTTGAACCCTAACCCTAACTAGCAAAACCCGAAGCTAGGGTTAGGGTTTTATTCCCATACAATGTAGACAGTTTTTGATGGTATGGCTGTGTTTTAGGGCTGAAAGGATACCTAGGAATGTAGTTCTTTCAATGTTTTCTCAACGTTTTTTTCTGACCTATATGGCTGTATACAGTGCTCTGCCCGAAAAAGGAATGGTGTCTGAATTGATCTACAAGCAACAGTAAGAAAGAACCTGATTTTACTTTTAAACTCTTGCCATGGGCTTTGAAATCACAGGCATATTAATAGACAAAGCCAAAATGTATTAGTTGTTTCAGACTTTTAGGCAACTTAAGCCTAAACGTTCATTCATTCAGCACTCCGTTCAACACAAAATTTCCAATGAAAGAATACCTTTCAACAATTAAGTTGACCCTTCCTGACACACTAATTTGGTTTTGGCACTGTTGTATTGTCTTTTCAGACTCATACTTTGATTCAGAGAAGCAAATTTTCCAGTCAAATGAGTGGAATATTGAGATAGTTGTCTTTGAGAAATATTTGAACCCTAACCCTAAGTAGAAAACCCGAAGCTAGGGTTAGGGTTTTATTCCCATATAATGTAGACAGTTTTTGATGGCATGGCTGTGTTTTAGGGCTGAAAGGATACTTAGGAATGTAGTTCTTTCAATGTTTTCTCAACATTTTTTTCTGACCTATATGGCTGTATACAGTGCTCTGCCCGAAAAAGGAATGGTGTCTGAATTGATCTACAAGCAACAGTAAGAAAGAACCTTATTTAACTTTTAAACTCTTGCTTTGGGCTTTGAAATCACAGGCATATTAATAGACAAAGCCAAAATGTATTAGTTGTTTCGTACTTTTAGGCAACTTAAGCCTAAACGTTCATTCATTCAGCACTCTGTTCAACACAAAATTTCCAATGAAAGAATACCTTTCAACAATTAAGTTGACCATTCCTGACACACTAATTTGGTTTTGGCAGAGTTGTTTTGTCTTTTCAGACTCATACTTTGATTCAGAGAAGCAAATTTTACAGTCAAATGAGTGGAATATTGAGATACTTGTCTTTGACAAATATTTGAACCCTAACCCTAACTAGAAAACCCGAAGCTAGGGTTAGGGTTTTATTCCCATATAATGTAGACAGTTTTTGATGGCATGGCTGTGTTTTAGGGCTGAAAGGATACTTAGGAATGTAGTTCTTTCAATGTTTTCTCAACGTTTTTTTCTGACCTATATGGCTGTATACAGTGCTCTGCCCGAAAAAGGAATGGTGTCTGAATTGATCTACAAGCAACAGTAAGAAAGAACCTTATTTAACTTTTAAACTCTTGCTTTGGGCTTTGAAATCACAGGCATATTAATAGACAAAGCCAAAATGTATTAGTTGTTTCGGACTTTGAGGCAACTTAAGCCTAAACGTTCATTCATTCAGCACTCCGTTCAACACAAAATTTCCAATGAAAGAATACCTTTCAACAATTAAGTTGACCATTCCTGACACACTAATTTGGTTTTGGCAGAGTTGTTTTGTCTTTTCAGACTCATACTTTGATTCAGAGAAGCAAATTTTCCAGTCAAATGAGTGGAATATTGAGATAGTTGTCTTTGAGAAATATTTGAACCCTAACCCTAACTAGGAAAACCCGAAGCTAGGGTTAGGGTTTTATTCCCATACAATATAGACAGTTTTTGATGGCATGGCTGTGTTTTAGGGCTGAAAGGATACTTAGGAATGTTGTTCTTTCAATCTTTTCTCAACATTTTTTTCTGACCTATATGGCTGTATACAGTGCTCTGCCCGAAAAAGGAATGGTGTCTGAATTGATCTACAAGCAACAGTAAGAAAGAACCTTATTTAACTTTTAAACTCTTGCTTTGGGCTTTGAAATCACAGGCATATTAATAGACAAAGCCAAAATGTATTAGTTGTTTCGGACTTTGAGGCAACTTAAGCCTAAACGTTCATTCATTCAGCACTCCGTTCAACACAAAATTTCCAATGAAAGAATTCCTTTCAACAATTAAGTTGACCCTTCCTGACACACTAATTTGGTTTTGGCACTGTTGTATTGTCTTTTCAGACTCATACTTTGATTCAGAGAAGCAAATTTTCCAGTCAAATGAGTGGAATATTGAGATAGTTGTCTTTGAGAAATATTTGAACCCTAACCCTAAGTAGAAAACCCGAAGCTAGGGTTAGGGTTTTATTCCCATATAATGTAGACAGTTTTTGATGGCATGGCTGTGTTTTAGGGCTGAAAGGATACTTAGGAATGTAGTTCTTTCAATGTTTTCTCAACATTTTTTTCTGACCTATATGGCTGTATACAGTGCTCTGCCCGAAAAAGGAATGGTGTCTGAATTGATCTACAAGCAACAGTAAGAAAGAACCTTATTTAACTTTTAAACTCTTGCTTTGGGCTTTGAAATCACAGGCATATTAATAGACAAAGCCAAAATGTATTAGTTGTTTCGTACTTTTAGGCAACTTAAGCCTAAACGTTCATTCATTCAGCACTCTGTTCAACACAAAATTTCCAATGAAAGAATACCTTTCAACAATTAAGTTGACCATTCCTGACACACTAATTTGGTTTTGGCAGAGTTGTTTTGTCTTTTCAGACTCATACTTTGATTCAGAGAAGCAAATTTTACAGTCAAATGAGTGGAATATTGAGATACTTGTCTTTGACAAATATTTGAACCCTAACCCTAACTAGAAAACCCGAAGCTAGGGTTAGGGTTTTATTCCCATATAATGTAGACAGTTTTTGATGGCATGGCTGTGTTTTAGGGCTGAAAGGATACTTAGGAATGTAGTTCTTTCAATGTTTTCTCAACGTTTTTTTCTGACCTATATGGCTGTATACAGTGCTCTGCCCGAAAAAGGAATGGTGTCTGAATTGATCTACAAGCAACAGTAAGAAAGAACCTTATTTAACTTTTAAACTCTTGCTTTGGGCTTTGAAATCACAGGCATATTAATAGACAAAGCCAAAATGTATTAGTTGTTTCGGACTTTGAGGCAACTTAAGCCTAAACGTTCATTCATTCAGCACTCCGTTCAACACAAAATTTCCAATGAAAGAATACCTTTCAACAATTAAGTTGACCATTCCTGACACACTAATTTGGTTTTGGCAGAGTTGTTTTGTCTTTTCAGACTCATACTTTGATTCAGAGAAGCAAATTTTCCAGTCAAATGAGTGGAATATTGAGATAGTTGTCTTTGAGAAATATTTGAACCCTAACCCTAACTAGGAAAACCCGAAGCTAGGGTTAGGGTTTTATTCCCATACAATATAGACAGTTTTTGATGGCATGGCTGTGTTTTAGGGCTGAAAGGATACTTAGGAATGTTGTTCTTTCAATCTTTTCTCAACATTTTTTTCTGACCTATATGGCTGTATACAGTGCTCTGCCCGAAAAAGGAATGGTGTCTGAATTGATCTACAAGCAACAGTAAGAAAGAACCTTATTTAACTTTTAAACTCTTGCTTTGGGCTTTGAAATCACAGGCATATTAATAGACAAAGCCAAAATGTATTAGTTGTTTCGGACTTTGAGGCAACTTAAGCCTAAACGTTCATTCATTCAGCACTCCGTTCAACACAAAATTTCCAATGAAAGAATTCCTTTCAACAATTAAGTTGACCATTCCTGACACACTAATTTGGTTTTGGCAGAGTTGTTTTGTCTTTTCAGACTCATACTTTGATTCAGAGAAGCAAATTCTCCTTCAAATGAGTGGAATATCAGGATAGTTGTCTTTGAGAAATATTTGAACCCTAACCCTAACTAGCAAAACCCGAAGCTAGGGTTAGGGTTTTATTCCCATACAATGTAGACAGTTTTTGATGGTATGGCTGTGTTTTAGGGCTGAAAGGATACCTAGGAATGTAGTTCTTTCAATGTTTTCTCAACGTTTTTTTCTGACCTATATGGCTGTATACAGTGCTCTGCCCGAAAAAGGAATGGTGTCTGAATTGATCTACAAGCAACAGTAAGAAAGAACCTGATTTAACTTTTAAACTCTTGCCATGGGCTTTGAAATCACAGGCATATTAATAGACAAAGCCAAAATGTATTAGTTGTTTCAGACTTTTAGGCAACTTAAGCCTAAACGTTCATTCATTCAGCACTCCGTTCAACACAAAATTTCCAATGAAAGAATACCTTTCAACAATTAAGTTGACCCTTCCTGACACACTAATTTGGTTTTGGCACTGTTGTATTGTCTTTTCAGACTCATACTTTGATTCAGAGAAGCAAATTTTCCAGTCAAATGAGTGGAATATTGAGATAGTTGTCTTTGAGAAATATTTGAACCCTAACCCTAAGTAGAAATCCCGAAGCTAGGGTTAGGGTTTTATTCCCATATAATGTAGACAGTTTTTGATGGCATGGCTGTGTTTTAGGGCTGAAAGGATACTTAGGAATGTAGTTCTTTCAATGTTTTCTCAACATTTTTTTCTGACCTATATGGCTGTATACAGTGCTCTGCCCGAAAAAGGAATGGTGTCTGAATTGATCTACAAGCAACAGTAAGAAAGAACCTTATTTAACTTTTAAACTCTTGCTTTGGGCTTTGAAATCACAGGCATATTAATAGACAAAGCCAAAATGTATTAGTTGTTTCGGACTTTGAGGCAACTTAAGCCTAAACGTTCATTCATTCAGCACTCCGTTCAACACAAAATTTCCAATGAAAGAATACCTTTCAACAATTAAGTTGACCATTCCTGACACACTAATTTGGTTTTGGCAGAGTTGTTTTGTCTTTTCAGACTCATACTTTGATTCAGAGAAGCAAATTTTCCAGTCAAATGAGTGGAATATTGAGATAGTTGTCTTTGACAAATATTTGAACCCTAACCCTAACTAGGAAAACCCGAAGCTAGGGTTAGGGTTTTATTCCCATACAATATAGACAGTTTTTGATGGCATGGCTGTGTTTTAGGGCTGAAAGGATACTTAGGAATGTTGTTCTTTCAATCTTTTCTCAACATTTTTTTCTGACCTATATGGCTGTATACAGTGCTCTGCCCGAAAAAGGAATGGTGTCTGAATTGATCTACAAGCAACAGTAAGAAAGAACCTGATTTAACTATTAAGCTCTTGCCATGGGCTTTGAAATCACAGGCATATTAATAGACAAAGCCAAAATGTATTAGTTGTTTCGGACTTTTAGGCAACTTAAGCCTAAACGTTCATTCATTCAGCTCTCCGTTCAACACAAAATTTCCAATGAAAGAATACCTTTCAACAATTAAGTTGGCCATTCCTGACACACTAATTTGGTTTTGGCACTGTTGTATTGTCTTTTCAGTGTCATACTTTGATTCAGAGAAGCAAATTCTCCTTCAAATGAGTGGAATATCAGGATAGTTGTCTTTGAGAAATATTTGAACCCTAACCCTAACTAGGAAAACCCGAAGCTAGGGTTAGGGTTTTATTCCCATACAATGTAGACAGTTTTTGATGGTATGGCTGTGTTTTAGGGCTGAAAGGATACCTAGGAATGTAGTTCTTTCAATGTTTTCTCAACGTTTTTTTCTGACCTATATGGCTGTATACAGTGCTCTGCCCGAAAAAGGAATGGTGTCTGAATTGATCTACAAGCAACAGTAAGAAAGAACCTGATTTAACTTTTAAACTCTTGCCATGGGCTTTGAAATCACAGGCAAATTAATAGACAAAGCCAAAATGTATTAGTTGTTTCAGACTTTTAGGCAACTTAAGCCTAAACGTTCATTCATTCAGCACTCCGTTCAACACAAAATTTCCAATGAAAGAATACCTTTCAACAATTAAGTTGACCCTTCCTGACACACTAATTTGGTTTTGGCACTGTTGTATTGTCTTTTCAGACTCATACTTTGATTCAGAGAAGCAAATTTTCCAGTCAAATGAGTGGAATATTGAGATAGTTGTCTTTGAGAAATATTTGAACCCTAACCCTATGTAGAAAACCCGAAGCTAGGGTTAGGGTTTTATTCCCATATAATGTAGACAGTTTTTGATGGCATGGCTGTGTTTTAGGGCTGAAAGGATACTTAGGAATGTAGTTCTTTCAATGTTTTCTCAACGTTTTTTTCTGACCTATATGGCTGTATACAGTGCTCTGCCCGAAAAAGGAATGGTGTCTGAATTGATCTACAAGCAACAGTAAGAAAGAACCTTATTTAACTTTTAAACTCTTGCTTTGGGCTTTGAAATCACAGGCATATTAATAGACAAAGCCAAAATGTATTAGTTGTTTCGGACTTTGAGGCAACTTAAGCCTAAACGTTCATTCATTCAGCACTCCGTTCAACACAAAATTTCCAATGAAAGAATACCTTTCAACAATTAAGTTGACCATTCCTGACACACTAATTTGGTTTTGGCAGAGTTGTTTTGTCTTTTCAGACTCATACTTTGATTCAGAGAAGCAAATTTTCCAGTCAAATGAGTGGAATATTGAGATAGTTGTCTTTGAGAAATATTTGAACCCTAACCCTAACTAGGAAAACCCGAAGCTAGGGTTAGGGTTTTATTCCCATACAATATAGACAGTTTTTGATGGCATGGCTGTGTTTTAGGGCTGAAAGGATACTTAGGAATGTTGTTCTTTCAATCTTTTCTCAACATTTTTTTCTGACCTATATGGCTGTATACAGTGCTCTGCCCGAAAAAGGAATGGTGTCTGAATTGATCTACAAGCAACAGTAAGAAAGAACCTTATTTAACTTTTAAACTCTTGCTTTGGGCTTTGAAATCACAGGCATATTAATAGACAAAGCCAAAATGTATTAGTTGTTTCGGACTTTGAGGCAACTTAAGCCTAAACGTTCATTCATTCAGCACTCCGTTCAACACAAAATTTCCAATGAAAGAATTCCTTTCAACAATTAAGTTGACCATTCCTGACACACTAATTTGGTTTTGGCAGAGTTGTTTTGTCTTTTCAGACTCATACTTTGATTCAGAGAAGCAAATTCTCCTTCAAATGAGTGGAATATCAGGATAGTTGTCTTTGAGAAATATTTGAACCCTAACCCTAACTAGCAAAACCCGAAGCTAGGGTTAGGGTTTTATTCCCATACAATGTAGACAGTTTTTGATGGTATGGCTGTGTTTTAGGGCTGAAAGGATACCTAGGAATGTAGTTCTTTCAATGTTTTCTCAACGTTTTTTTCTGACCTATATGGCTGTATACAGTGCTCTGCCCGAAAAAGGAATGGTGTCTGAATTGATCTACAAGCAACAGTAAGAAAGAACCTGATTTAACTTTTAAACTCTTGCCATGGGCTTTGAAATCACAGGCATATTAATAGACAAAGCCAAAATGTATTAGTTGTTTCAGACTTTTAGGCAACTTAAGCCTAAACGTTCATTCATTCAGCACTCCGTTCAACACAAAATTTCCAATGAAAGAATACCTTTCAACAATTAAGTTGACCCTTCCTGACACACTAATTTGGTTTTGGCACTGTTGTATTGTCTTTTCAGACTCATACTTTGATTCAGAGAAGCAAATTTTCCAGTCAAATGAGTGGAATATTGAGATAGTTGTCTTTGAGAAATATTTGAACCCTAACCCTAAGTAGAAATCCCGAAGCTAGGGTTAGGGTTTTATTCCCATATAATGTAGACAGTTTTTGATGGCATGGCTGTGTTTTAGGGCTGAAAGGATACTTAGGAATGTAGTTCTTTCAATGTTTTCTCAACATTTTTTTCTGACCTATATGGCTGTATACAGTGCTCTGCCCGAAAAAGGAATGGTGTCTGAATTGATCTACAAGCAACAGTAAGAAAGAACCTTATTTAACTTTTAAACTCTTGCTTTGGGCTTTGAAATCACAGGCATATTAATAGACAAAGCCAAAATGTATTAGTTGTTTCGGACTTTGAGGCAACTTAAGCCTAAACGTTCATTCATTCAGCACTCCGTTCAACACAAAATTTCCAATGAAAGAATACCTTTCAACAATTAAGTTGACCATTCCTGACACACTAATTTGGTTTTGGCAGAGTTGTTTTGTCTTTTCAGACTCATACTTTGATTCAGAGAAGCAAATTTTCCAGTCAAATGAGTGGAATATTGAGATAGTTGTCTTTGACAAATATTTGAACCCTAACCCTAACTAGGAAAACCCGAAGCTAGGGTTAGGGTTTTATTCCCATACAATATAGACAGTTTTTGATGGCATGGCTGTGTTTTAGGGCTGAAAGGATACTTAGGAATGTTGTTCTTTCAATCTTTTCTCAACATTTTTTTCTGACCTATATGGCTGTATACAGTGCTCTGCCCGAAAAAGGAATGGTGTCTGAATTGATCTACAAGCAACAGTAAGAAAGAACCTGATTTAACTATTAAGCTCTTGCCATGGGCTTTGAAATCACAGGCATATTAATAGACAAAGCCAAAATGTATTAGTTGTTTCGGACTTTTAGGCAACTTAAGCCTAAACGTTCATTCATTCAGCTCTCCGTTCAACACAAAATTTCCAATGAAAGAATACCTTTCAACAATTAAGTTGGCCATTCCTGACACACTAATTTGGTTTTGGCACTGTTGTATTGTCTTTTCAGTGTCATACTTTGATTCAGAGAAGCAAATTCTCCTTCAAATGAGTGGAATATCAGGATAGTTGTCTTTGAGAAATATTTGAACCCTAACCCTAACTAGGAAAACCCGAAGCTAGGGTTAGGGTTTTATTCCCATACAATGTAGACAGTTTTTGATGGTATGGCTGTGTTTTAGGGCTGAAAGGATACCTAGGAATGTAGTTCTTTCAATGTTTTCTCAACGTTTTTTTCTGACCTATATGGCTGTATACAGTGCTCTGCCCGAAAAAGGAATGGTGTCTGAATTGATCTACAAGCAACAGTAAGAAAGAACCTGATTTAACTTTTAAACTCTTGCCATGGGCTTTGAAATCACAGGCAAATTAATAGACAAAGCCAAAATGTATTAGTTGTTTCAGACTTTTAGGCAACTTAAGCCTAAACGTTCATTCATTCAGCACTCCGTTCAACACAAAATTTCCAATGAAAGAATACCTTTCAACAATTAAGTTGACCCTTCCTGACACACTAATTTGGTTTTGGCACTGTTGTATTGTCTTTTCAGACTCATACTTTGATTCAGAGAAGCAAATTTTCCAGTCAAATGAGTGGAATATTGAGATAGTTGTCTTTGAGAAATATTTGAACCCTAACCCTATGTAGAAAACCCGAAGCTAGGGTTAGGGTTTTATTCCCATATAATGTAGACAGTTTTTGATGGCATGGCTGTGTTTTAGGGCTGAAAGGATACTTAGGAATGTAGTTCTTTCAATGTTTTCTCAACATTTTTTTCTGACCTATATGGCTGTATACAGTGCTCTGCCCGAAAAAGGAATGGTGTCTGAATTGATCTACAAGCAACAGTAAGAAAGAACCTTATTTAACTTTTAAACTCTTGCTTTGGGCTTTGAAATCACAGGCATATTAATAGACAAAGCCAAAATGTATTAGTTGTTTCGGACTTTGAGGCAACTTAAGCCTAAACGTTCATTCATTCAGCACTCCGTTCAACACAAAATTTCCAATGAAAGAATACCTTTCAACAATTAAGTTGGCCATTCCTGACACACTAATTTGGTTTTGGCACTGTTGTATTGTCTTTTCAGTGTCATACTTTGATTCAGAGAAGCAAATTCTCCTTCAAATGAGTGGAATATCAGGATAGTTGTCTTTGAGAAATATTTGAACCCTAACCCTAACTAGCAAAACCCGAAGCTAGGGTTAGGGTTTTATTCCCATACAATGTAGACAGTTTTTGATGGTATGGCTGTGTTTTAGGGCTGAAAGGATACCTAGGAATGTAGTTCTTTCAATGTTTTCTCAACGTTTTTTTCTGACCTATATGGCTGTATACAGTGCTCTGCCCGAAAAAGGAATGGTGTCTGAATTGATCTACAAGCAACAGTAAGAAAGAACCTGATTTAACTTTTAAACTCTTGCCATGGGCTTTGAAATCACAGGCATATTAATAGACAAAGCCAAAATGTATTAGTTGTTTCAGACTTTTAGGCAACTTAAGCCTAAACGTTCATTCATTCAGCACTCCGTTCAACACAAAATTTCCAATGAAAGAATACCTTTCAACAATTAAGGTGACCCTTCCTGACACACTAATTTGGTTTTGGCACTGTTGTATTGTCTTTTCAGACTCATACTTTGATTCAGAGAAGCAAATTTTCCAGTCAAATGAGTGGAATATTGAGATAGTTGTCTTTGAGAAATATTTGAACCCTAACCCTAAGTAGAAAACCCGAAGCTAGGGTTAGGGTTTTATTCCCATATAATGTAGACAGTTTTTGATGGCATGGCTGTGTTTTAGGGCTGAAAGGATACTTAGGAATGTAGTTCTTTCAATGTTTTCTCAACATTTTTTTCTGACCTATATGGCTGTATACAGTGCTCTGCCCGAAAAAGGAATGGTGTCTGAATTGATCTACAAGCAACAGTAAGAAAGAACCTTATTTAACTTTTAAACTCTTGCTTTGGGCTTTGAAATCACAGGCATATTAATAGACAAAGCCAAAATGTATTAGTTGTTTCGTACTTTTAGGCAACTTAAGCCTAAACGTTCATTCATTCAGCACTCTGTTCAACACAAAATTTCCAATGAAAGAATACCTTTCAACAATTAAGTTGACCATTCCTGACACACTAATTTGGTTTTGGCAGAGTTGTTTTGTCTTTTCAGACTCATACTTTGATTCAGAGAAGCAAATTTTACAGTCAAATGAGTGGAATATTGAGATACTTGTCTTTGACAAATATTTGAACCCTAACCCTAACTAGGAAAACCCGAAGCTAGGGTTAGGGTTTTATTCCCATACAATATAGACAGTTTTTGATGGCATGGCTGTGTTTTAGGGCTGAAAGGATACTTAGGAATGTAGTTCTTTCATTGTTTTCTCAACGTTTTTTTCTGACCTATATGGCTGTATACAGTGCTCTGCCCGAAAAAGGAATGGTGTCTGAATTGATCTACAAGCAACAGTAAGAAAGAATCTGATTTAACTTTTAAACTCTTGCCATGGGCTTTGATATCACAGGCATATTAATAGACAAAGCCAAAATGTATTAGTTGTTTCAGACATTTAGGCAACTTAAGCCTAAACGTTCATTCATTCAGCACTCCGTTCAACACAAAATTTCCAATGAAAGAATACCTTTCAACAATTAAGTTGACCCTTCCTGACACACTAATTTGGTTTTGGCACTGTTGTATTGTCTTTTCAGACTCATACTTTGATTCAGAGAAGCAAATTTTCCAGTCAAATGAGTGGAATATTGAGATAGTTGTCTTTGAGAAATATTTGAACCCTAACCCTAACTAGAAAACCCGAAGCTAGGGTTAGGGTTTTATTCCCATATAATGTAGACAGTTTTTGATGGCATGGCTGTGTTTTAGGGCTGAAAGGATACTTAGGAATGTAGTTCTTTCAATGTTTTCTCAACATTTTTTTCTGACCTATATGGCTGTATACAGTGCTCTGCCCGAAAAAGGAATGGTGTCTGAATTGATCTACAAGCAACAGTAAGAAAGAACCTTATTTAACTTTTAAACTCTTGCTTTGGGCTTTGAAATCACAGGCATATTAATAGACAAAGCCAAAATGTATTAGTTGTTTTGGACTTTGAGGCAACTTAAGCCTAAACGTTCATTCATTCAGCACTCCGTTCAACACAAAATTTCCAATGAAAGAATACCTTTCAACAATTAAGTTGACCATTCCTGACACACTAATTTGGTTTTGGCAGAGTTGTTTTGTCTTTTCAGACTCATACTTTGATTCAGAGAAGCAAATTCTCCTTCAAATGAGTGGAATATCAGGATAGTTGTCTTTGAGAAATATTTGAACCCTAACCCTAACTAGCAAAACCCGAAGCTAGGGTTAGGGTTTTATTCCCATACAATGTAGACAGTTTTTGATGGTATGGCTGTGTTTTAGGGCTGAAAGGATACCTAGGAATGTAGTTCTTTCAATGTTTTCTCAACGTTTTTTTCTGACCTATATGGCTGTATACAGTGCTCTGCCCGAAAAAGGAATGGTGTCTGAATTGATCTACAAGCAACAGTAAGAAAGAACCTGATTTAACTTTTAAACTCTTGCCATGGGCTTTGAAATCACAGGCATATTAATAGACAAAGCCAAAATGTATTAGTTGTTTCAGACTTTTAGGCAACTTAAGCCTAAACGTTCATTCATTCAGCACTCCGTTCAACACAAAATTTCCAATGAAAGAATACCTTTCAACAATTAAGTTGACCCTTCCTGACACACTAATTTGGTTTTGGCACTGTTGTATTGTCTTTTCAGACTCATACTTTGATTCAGAGAAGCAAATTTTCCAGTCAAATGAGTGGAATATTGAGATAGTTGTCTTTGAGAAATATTTGAACCCTAACCCTAAGTAGAAATCCCGAAGCTAGGGTTAGGGTTTTATTCCCATATAATGTAGACAGTTTTTGATGGCATGGCTGTGTTTTAGGGCTGAAAGGATACTTAGGAATGTAGTTCTTTCAATGTTTTCTCAACATTTTTTTCTGACCTATATGGCTGTATACAGTGCTCTGCCCGAAAAAGGAATGGTGTCTGAATTGATCTACAAGCAACAGTAAGAAAGAACCTTATTTAACTTTTAAACTCTTGCTTTGGGCTTTGAAATCACAGGCATATTAATAGACAAAGCCAAAATGTATTAGTTGTTTCGGACTTTGAGGCAACTTAAGCCTAAACGTTCATTCATTCAGCACTCCGTTCAACACAAAATTTCCAATGAAAGAATACCTTTCAACAATTAAGTTGACCATTCCTGACACACTAATTTGGTTTTGGCAGAGTTGTTTTGTCTTTTCAGACTCATACTTTGATTCAGAGAAGCAAATTTTCCAGTCAAATGAGTGGAATATTGAGATAGTTGTCTTTGAAAAATATTTGAACCCTAACCCTAACTAGGAAAACCCGAAGCTAGGGTTAGGGTTTTATTCCCATACAATATAGACAGTTTTTGATGGCATGGCTGTGTTTTAGGGCTGAAAGGATACTTAGGAATGTTGTTCTTTCAATCTTTTCTCAACATTTTTTTCTGACCTATATGGCTGTATACAGTGCTCTGCCCGAAAAAGGAATGGTGTCTGAATTGATCTACAAGCAACAGTAAGAAAGAACCTGATTTAACTATTAAGCTCTTGCCATGGGCTTTGAAATCACAGGCATATTAATAGACAAAGCCAAAATGTATTAGTTGTTTCGGACTTTTAGGCAACTTAAGCCTAAACGTTCATTCATTCAGCTCTCTGTTCAACACAAAATTTCCAATGAAAGAATACCTTTCAACAATTAAGTTGGCCATTCCTGACACACTAATTTGGTTTTGGCACTGTTGTATTGTCTTTTCAGTGTCATACTTTGATTCAGAGAAGCAAATTCTCCTTCAAATGAGTGGAATATCAGGATAGTTGTCTTTGAGAAATATTTGAACCCTAACCCTAACTAGCAAAACCCGAAGCTAGGGTTAGGGTTTTATTCCCATACAATGTAGACAGTTTTTGATGGTATGGCTGTGTTTTAGGGCTGAAAGGATACCTAGGAATGTAGTTCTTTCAATCTTTTCTCAACGTTTTTTTCTGACCTATATGGCTGTATACAGTGCTCTGCCCGAAAAAGGAATGGTGTCTGAATTGATCTACAAGCAACAGTAAGAAAGAACCTGATTTAACTTTTAAACTCTTGCCATGGGCTTTGAAATCACAGGCATATTAATAGACAAAGCCAAAATGTATTAGTTGTTTCAGACTTTTAGGCAACTTAAGCCTAAACGTTCATTCATTCAGCACTCTGTTCAACACAAAATTTCCAATAAAAGAATACCTTTCAACAATTAAGTTGACCATTCCTGACACACTAATTTGGTTTTGGCAGAGTTGTTTTGTCTTTTCAGACTCATACTTTGATTCAGAGAAGCAAATTTTACAGTCAAATGAGTGGAATATTGAGATACTTGTCTTTGACAAATATTTGAACCCTAACCCTAACTAGGAAAACCCGAAGCTAGGGTTAGGGTTTTATTCCCATACAATATAGACAGTTTTTGATGGCATGGCTGTGTTTTAGGGCTGAAAGGATACTTAGGAATGTAGTTCTTTCAATGTTTTCTCAACGTTTTTTTCTGACCTATATGGCTGTATACAGTGCTCTGCCCGAAAAAGGAATGGTGTCTGAATTGATCTACAAGCAACAGTAAGAAAGAACCTGATTTAACTTTTAAACTCTTGCCATGGGCTTTGATATCACAGGCATATTAATAGACAAAGCCAAAATGTATTAGTTGTTTCAGACATTTAGGCAACTTAAGCCTAAACGTTCATTCATTCAGCACTCCGTTCAACACAAAATTTCCAATGAAAGAATACCTTTCAACAATTAAGTTGACCCTTCCTGACACACTAATTTGGTTTTGGCACTGTTGTATTGTCTTTTCAGACTCATACTTTGATTCAGAGAAGCAAATTTTCCAGTCAAATGAGTGGAATATTGAGATAGTTGTCTTTGAGAAATATTTGAACCCTAACCCTAACTAGAAAACCCGAAGCTAGGGTTAGGGTTTTATTCCCATATAATGTAGACAGTTTTTGATGGCATGGCTGTGTTTTAGGGCTGAAAGGATACTTATGAATGTAGTTCTTTCAATGTTTTCTCAACATTTTTTTCTGACCTATATGGCTGTATACAGTGCTCTGCCCGAAAAAGGAATGGTGTCTGAATTGATCTACAAGCAACAGTAAGAAAGAACCTTATTTAACTTTTAAACTCTTGCTTTGGGCTTTGAAATCACAGGCATATTAATAGACAAAGCCAAAATGTATTAGTTGTTTCGGACTTTGAGGCAACTTAAGCCTAAACGTTCATTCATTCAGCACTCCGTTCAACACAAAATTTCCAATGAAAGAATACCTTTCAACAATTAAGTTGACCATTCCTGACACACTAATTTGGTTTTGGCACTGTTGTATTGTCTTTTCAGACTCATACTTTGATTCAGAGAAGCAAATTCTCCTTCAAATGAGTGGAATATCAGGATAGTTGTCTTTGAGAAATATTTGAACCCTAACCCTAACTAGCAAAACCCGAAGCTAGGGTTAGGGTTTTATTCCCATACAATGTAGACAGTTTTTGATGGTATGGCTGTGTTTTAGGGCTGAAAGGATACCTAGGAATGTAGTTCTTTCAATGTTTTCTCAACGTTTTTTTCTGACCTATATGGCTGTATACAGTGCTCTGCCCGAAAAAGGAATGGTGTCTGAATTGATCTACAAGCAACAGTAAGAAAGAACCTGATTTAACTTTTAAACTCTTGCCATGGGCTTTGAAATCACAGGCATATTAATAGACAAAGCCAAAATGTATTAGTTGTTTCAGACTTTTAGGCAACTTAAGCCTAAACGTTCATTCATTCAGCACTCCGTTCAACACAAAATTTCCAATGAAAGAATACCTTTCAACAATTAAGTTGGCCATTCCTGACACACTAATTTGGTTTTGGCACTGTTGTATTGTCTTTTCAGTGTCATACTTTGATTCAGAGAAGCAAATTCTCCTTCAAATGAGTGGAATATCAGGATAGTTGTCTTTGAGAAATATTTGAACCCTAACCCTAACTAGCAAAACCCGAAGCTAGGGTTAGGGTTTTATTCCCATACAATGTAGACAGTTTTTGATGGTATGGCTGTGTTTTAGGGCTGAAAGGATACCTAGGAATGTAGTTCTTTCAATGTTTTCTCAACCTTTTTTTCTGACCTATATGGCTGTATACAGTGCTCTGCCCGAAAAAGGAATGGTGTCTGAATTGATCTACAAGCAACAGTAAGAAAGAACCTGATTTAACTTTTAAACTCTTGCCATGGGCTTTGAAATCACAGGCATATTAATAGACAAAGCCAAAATGTATTAGTTGTTTCAGACTTTTAGGCAACTTAAGCCTAAACGTTCATTCATTCAGCACTCCGTTCAACACAAAATTTCCAATGAAAGAATACCTTTCAACAATTAAGTTGACCCTTCCTGACACACTAATTTGGTTTTGGCACTGTTGTATTGTCTTTTCAGACTCATACTTTGATTCAGAGAAGCAAATTTTCCAGTCAAATGAGTGGAATATTGAGATAGTTGTCTTTGAGAAATATTTGAACCCTAACCCTAACTAGAAAACCCGAAGCTAGGGTTAGGGTTTTATTCCCATATAATGTAGACAGTTTTTGATGGCATGGCTGTGTTTTAGGGCTGAAAGGATACTTAGGAATGTAGTTCTTTCAATGTTTTCTCAACATTTTTTTCTGACCTATATGGCTGTATACAGTGCTCTGCCCGAAAAAGGAATGGTGTCTGAATTGATCTACAAGCAACAGTAAGAAAGAACCTTATTTAACTTTTAAACTCTTGCTTTGGGCTTTGAAATCACAGGCATATTAATAGACAAAGCCAAAATGTATTAGTTTTTTCGTACTTTTAGGCAACTTAAGCCTAAACGTTCATTCATTCAGCACTCTGTTCAACACAAAATTTCCAATGAAAGAATACCTTTCAACAATTAAGTTGACCATTCCTGACACACTAATTTGGTTTTGGCAGAGTTGTTTTGTCTTTTCAGACTCATACTTTGATTCAGAGAAGCAAATTTTACAGTCAAATGAGTGGAATATTGAGATACTTGTCTTTGACAAATATTTGAACCCTAACCCTAACTAGGAAAACCCGAAGCTAGGGTTAGGGTTTTATTCCCATACAATATAGACAGTTTTTGATGGCATGGCTGTGTTTTAGGGCTGAAAGGATACTTAGGAATGTAGTTCTTTCAATGTTTTCTCAACGTTTTTTTCTGACCTATATGGCTGTATACAGTGCTCTGCCCGAAAAAGGAATGGTGTCTGAATTGATCTGCAAGCAACAGTAAGAAAGAATCTGATTTAACTTTTAAACTCTTGCCATGGGCTTTGATATCACAGGCATATTAATAGACAAAGCCAAAATGTATTAGTTGTTTCAGACATTTAGGCAACTTAAGCCTAAACGTTCATTCATTCAGCACTCCGTTCAACACAAAATTTCCAATGAAAGAATACCTTTCAACAATTAAGTTGACCCTTCCTGACACACTAATTTGGTTTTGGCACTGTTGTATTGTCTTTTCAGACTCATACTTTGATTCAGAGAAGCAAATTTTCCAGTCAAATGAGTGGAATATTGAGATAGTTGTCTTTGAGAAATATTTGAACCCTAACCCTAACTAGAAAACCCGAAGCTAGGGTTAGGGTTTTATTCCCATATAATGTAGACAGTTTTTGATGGCATGGCTGTGTTTTAGGGCTGAAAGGATACTTAGGAATGTAGTTCTTTCAATGTTTTCTCAACATTTTTTTCTGACCTATATGGCTGTATACAGTGCTCTGCCCGAAAAAGGAATGGTGTCTGAATTGATCTATAAGCAACAGTAAGAAAGAACCTTATTTAACTTTTAAACTCTTGCTTTGGGCTTTGAAATCACAGGCATATTAATAGACAAAGCCAAAATGTATTAGTTGTTTCGGACTTTGAGGCAACTTAAGTCTAAACGTTCATTCATTCAGCACTCCGTTCAACACAAAATTTCCAATGAAAGAATACCTTTCAACAATTAAGTTGACCATTCCTGACACACTAATTTGGTTTTGGCAGAGTTGTTTTGTCTTTTCAGACTCATACTTTGATTCAGAGAAGCAAATTCTCCTTCAAATGAGTGGAATATCAGGATAGTTGTCTTTGAGAAATATTTGAACCCTAACCCTAACTAGCAAAACCCGAAGCTAGGGTTAGGGTTTTATTCCCATACAATGTAGACAGTTTTTGATGGTATGGCTGTGTTTTAGGGCTGAAAGGATACCTAGGAATGTAGTTCTTTCAATGTTTTCTCAACGTTTTTTTCTGACCTATATGGCTGTATACAGTGCTCTGCCCGAAAAAGGAATGGTGTCTGAATTGATCTACAAGCAACAGTAAGAAAGAACCTGATTTAACTTTTAAACTCTTGCCATGGGCTTTGATATCACAGGCATATTAATAGACAAAGCAAAAATGTATTAGTTGTTTCAGACATTTAGGCAAGTTAAGCCTAAACGTTCATTCATTCAGCACTCCGTTCAACACAAAATTTCCAATGAAAGAATACCTTTCAACAATTAAGTTGACCCTTCCTGACACACTAATTTGGTTTTGGCACTGTTGTATTGTCTTTTCAGACTCATACTTTGATTCAGAGAAGCAAATTTTCCAGTCAAATGAGTGGAATATTGAGATAGTTGTCTTTGAGAAATATTTGAACCCTAACCCTAACTAGAAAACCCAAAGCTAGGGTTAGGGTTTTATTCCCATATAATGTAGACAGTTTTTGATGGCATGGCTGTGTTTTAGGGCTGAAAGGATACTTAGGAATGTAGTTCTTTCAATGTTTTCTCAACATTTTTTTCTGACCTTTATGGCTGTATACAGTGCTCTGCCCGAAAAAGGAATGGTGTCTGAATTGATCTACAAGCAACAGTAAGAAAGAACCTTATTTAACTTTTAAACTCTTGCTTTGGGCTTTGAAATCACAGGCATATTAATAGACAAAGCCAAAATGTATTAGTTGTTTCGGACTTTGAGGCAACTTAAGCCTAAATGTTCATTCATTCAGCACTCCGTTCAACACAAAATTTCCAATGAAAGAATACCTTTCAACAATTAAGTTGACCATTCCTGACACACTAATTTGGTTTTGGCACTGTTGTATTGTCTTTTCAGTGTCATACTTTGATTCAGAGAAGCAAAGTTTCCAGTCAAATGAGTGGAATATTGAGATAGTTGTCTTTGAGAAGTAATTGAACCCTAACCCTAACTAGCAAAACCCGAAGCTAGGGTTAGGGTTTTATTCCCATACAATGTAGACAGTTTTTGATGTGTTTTAGGGCTGAAAGGATACCTAGGAATGTAGTTCTTTCAGTGTTTTCTCAACGTTTTTTTCTGACCTATATGGCTGTATACAGTGCTCTGCCCGAAAAAGGAATGGTGTCTGAATTGATCTACAAGCAACAGTAAGAAAGAACCTGATTTAACTTTTAAACTCTTGCTTTGGGCTTTGAAATCACAGGCATATTAATAGACAAAGCCAAAATGTATTAGTTGTTTCGGACTTTTAGCAACTTAAGCCTAAACGTTCATTCATTCAGCACTCCGTTCAACACAAAATTTCCAATGAAAGAATACCTTTCAACAATTAAGTTGGCCATTCCTGACACACTAATTTGGTTTTGGCACTGTTGTATTGTCTTTTCAGTGTCATACTTTGATTCAGAGAAGCAAATTCTCCTTCAAATGAGTGGAATATCAGGATAGTTGTCTTTGAGAAATATTTGAACCCTAACCCTAACTAGCAAAACCCGAAGCTAGGGTTAGGGTTTTATTCCCATACAATGTAGACAGTTTTTGATGGTATGGCTGTGTTTTAGGGCTGAAAGGATACCTAGGAATGTAGTTCTTTCAATGTTTTCTCAACGTTTTTTTCTGACCTATATGGCTGTATACAGTGCTCTGCCCGAAAAAGGAATGGTGTCTGAATTGATCTACAAGCAACAGTAAGAAAGAACCTGATTTAACTTTTAAACTCTTGCCATGGGCTTTGAAATCACAGGCATATTAATAGACAAAGCCAAAATGTATTAGTTGTTTCAGACTTTTAGGCAACTTAAGCCTAAACGTTCATTCATTCAGCACTCCGTTCAACACAAAATTTCCAATGAAAGAATACCTTTCAACAATTAAGTTGACCCTTCCTGACACACTAATTTGGTTTTGGCACTGTTGTATTGTCTTTTCAGACTCATACCTTGATTCAGAGAAGCAAATTTTCCAGTCAAATGAGTGGAATATTGAGATAGTTGTCTTTGAGAAATATTTGAACCCTAACCCTAAGTAGAAAACCCGAAGCTAGGGTTAGGGTTTTATTCCCATATAATGTAGACAGTTTTTGATGGCATGGCTGTGTTTTAGGGCTGAAAGGATACTTAGGAATGTAGTTCTTTCAATGTTTTCTCAACATTTTTTTCTGACCTATATGGCTGTATACAGTGCTCTGCCCGAAAAAGGAATGGTGTCTGAATTGATCTACAAGCAACAGTAAGAAAGAACCTTATTTAACTTTTAAACTCTTGCTTTGGGCTTTGAAATCACAGGCATATTAATAGACAAAGCCAAAATGTATTAGTTTTTTCGTACTTTTAGGCAACTTAAGCCTAAACGTTCATTCATTCAGCACTCTGTTCAACACAAAATTTCCAATGAAAGAATACCTTTCAACAATTAAGTTGACCATTCCTGACACACTAATTTGGTTTTGGTAGAGTTGTTTTGTCTTTTCAGACTCATACTTTGATTCAGAGAAGCAAATTTTACAGTCAAATGAGTGGAATATTGAGATACTTGTCTTTGACAAATATTTGAACCCTAACCCTAACTAGGAAAACCCGAAGCTAGGGTTAGGGTTTTATTCCCATACAATATAGACAGTTTTTGATGGCATGGCTGTGTTTTAGGGCTGAAAGGATACTTAGGAATGTAGTTCTTTCAATGTTTTCTCAACGTTTTTTTCTGACCTATATGGCTGTATACAGTGCTCTGCCCGAAAAAGGAATGGTGTCTGAATTGATCTACAAGCAACAGTAAGAAAGAATCTGATTTAACTTTTAAACTCTTGCCATGGGCTTTGATATCACAGGCATATTAATAGACAAAGCCAAAATGTATTAGTTGTTTCAGACATTTAGGCAACTTAAGCCTAAACGTTCATTCATTCAGCACTCCGTTCAACACAAAATTTCCAATGAAAGAATACCTTTCAACAATTAAGTTGACCCTTCCTGACACACTAATTTGGTTTTGGCACTGTTGTATTGTCTTTTCAGACTCATACTTTGATTCAGAGAAGCAAATTTTCCAGTCAAATGAGTGGAATATTGAGATAGTTGTCTTTGAGAAATATTTGAACCCTAACCCTAACTAGAAAACCCGAAGCTAGGGTTAGGGTTTTATTCCCATATAATGTAGACAGTTTTTGATGGCATGGCTGTGTTTTAGGGCTGAAAGGATACTTAGGAATGTAGTTCTTTCAATGTTTTCTCAACATTTTTTTCTGACCTATATGGCTGTATACAGTGCTCTGCCCGAAAAAGGAATGGTGTCTGAATTGATCTATAAGCAACAGTAAGAAAGAACCTTATTTAACTTTTAAACTCTTGCTTTGGGCTTTGAAATCACAGGCATATTAATAGACAAAGCCAAAATGTATTAGTTGTTTCGGACTTTGAGGCAACTTAAGTCTAAACGTTCATTCATTCAGCACTCCGTTCAACACAAAATTTCCAATGAAAGAATACCTTTCAACAATTAAGTTGACCATTCCTGACACACTAATTTGGTTTTGGCAGAGTTGTTTTGTCTTTTCAGACTCATACTTTGATTCAGAGAAGCAAATTCTCCTTCAAATGAGTGGAATATCAGGATAGTTGTCTTTGAGAAATATTTGAACCCTAACCCTAACTAGCAAAACCCGAAGCTAGGGTTAGGGTTTTATTCCCATACAATGTAGACAGTTTTTGATGGTATGGCTGTGTTTTAGGGCTGAAAGGATACCTAGGAATGTAGTTCTTTCAATGTTTTCTCAACGTTTTTTTCTGACCTATATGGCTGTATACAGTGCTCTGCCCGAAAAAGGAATGGTGTCTGAATTGATCTACAAGCAACAGTAAGAAAGAACCTGATTTAACTTTTAAACTCTTGCCATGGGCTTTGATATCACAGGCATATTAATAGACAAAGCAAAAATGTATTAGTTGTTTCAGACATTTAGGCAACTTAAGCCTAAACGTTCATTCATTCAGCACTCCGTTCAACACAAAATTTCCAATGAAAGAATACCTTTCAACAATTAAGTTGACCCTTCCTGACACACTAATTTGGTTTTGGCACTGTTGTATTGTCTTTTCAGACTCATACTTTGATTCAGAGAAGCAAATTTTCCAGTCAAATGAGTGGAATATTGAGATAGTTGTCTTTGAGAAATATTTGAACCCTAACCCTAACTAGAAAACCCGAAGCTAGGGTTAGGGTTTTATTCCCATATAATGTAGACAGTTTTTGATGGCATGGCTGTGTTTTAGGGCTGAAAGGATACTTAGGAATGTTGTTCTTTCAATGTTTTCTCAACATTTTTTTCTGACCTATATGGCTGTATACAGTGCTCTGCCCGAAAAAGGAATGGTGTCTGAATTGATCTACAAGCAACAGTAAGAAAGAACCTGATTTAACTTTTAAACTCTTGCCATGGGCTTTGAAATCACAGGCATATTAATAGACAAAGCCAAAATGTATTAGTTGATTCCGACTTTTAGGCTACTTAAGCCTAAACGTTCATTCATTCAGCACTGCGTTCAACACAAAATTTCCAATGAAAGAATACCTTTCAACAATTAAGTTGGCCATTCCTGACACACTAATTTGGTTTTGGCACTGTTGTATTGTCTTTTCATTGTCATACTTTGATTCAGAGAAGCAAATTCTCCTTCAAATAAGTGGAATATTAGGATAGTTGTCTTTGAGAAATATTTGAACCCTAACCCTAACTAGGAAAACCCGAAGCTAGGGTTAGGGTTTTATTCCCATACAATATAGACAGTTTTTGATGGCATGGCTGTGTTTTAGGGCTGAAAGGATACTTAGGAATGTTGTTCTTTCAATCTTTTCTCAACATTTTTTTCTGACCTATATGGCTGTATACAGTGCTCTGCCCGAAAAAGGAATGGTGTCTGAATTGATCTACAAGCAACAGTAAGAAAGAACCTGATTTAACTTTTAAACTCTTGCCATGGGCTTTGAAATCACAGGCATATTAATAGACAAAGCCAAAATGTATTAGTTGTTTCCGACTTTTAGGCAACTTAAGCCTAAACGTTCATTCATTCAGCTCTCCGTTCAACACAAAATTTCCAATGAAAGAATACCTTTCAACAATTAAGTTGGCCATTCCTGACACACTAATTTGGTTTTGGCACTGTTGTATTGTCTTTTCAGTGTCATACTTTGATTCAGAGAAGCAAATTCTCCTTCAAATGAGTGGAATATTAGGATAGTTGTCTTTGAGAAATATTTGAACCCTAACCCTAACTAGCAAAACCAGAAGCTAGGGTTAGGGTTTTATTCCCATACAATGTAGACAGTTTTTGATGGTATGGCTGTGTTTTAGGGCTGAAAGGATACCTAGGAATGTAGTTCTTTCAATGTTTTCTCAACATTTTTTTCTGACCTATATGGCTGTATACAGTGCTCTGCCCGAAAAAGGAATGGTGTCTGAATTGATCTACAAGCAACAGTAAGAAAGAACCTGATTTAACTTTTAAACTCTTGCCATGGGCTTTGAAATCACAGGCATATTAATAGACAAAGCCAAAATGTATTAGTTGATTCCGACTTTTAGGCTACTTAAGCCTAAACGTTCATTCATTCAGCACTCCGTTCAACACAAAATTTCCAATGAAAGAATACCTTTCAACAATTAAGTTGACCATTCCTGACACAATAATTTGGTTTTGGCACTGTTGTATTGTCTTTTCAGACTCATACTTTGATTCAGAGAAGCAAATTCTCCTTCAAATAAGTGCAATATTAGGATAGTTGTCTTTGAGAAATATTTTAACCCTAACCCTAACTAGAAAACCCGAAGCTAGGGTTAGGGTTTTATTCCCATATAATGTAAACAGTTTTTGATGGCATGGCTGTGTTTTAGGGCTGATTGGATACTTAGGAATGTAGTTCTTTCAATGTTTTCTCAACATTTTTTTTTGACCTATATGGCTGTATACAGTGCTCTGCCCGAAAAAGGAATGGTGTCTGAATTGATCTACAAGCAACAGTAAGAAAGAACCTGACTTAACTATTAAGCTCTTGCCATGGGCTTTGAAATCACAGGCATATTAATAGACAAAGCCAAAATGTATTAGTTGTTTCGGACTTTTAGGCAACTTAAGCCTAAACGTTCATTCATTCAGCTCTCCGTTCAGCACAAAATTTCCAATGAAAGAATACCTTTCAACAATTAAGTTGGCCATTCCTGACACACTAATTTGGTTTTGGCACTGTTGTATTGTCTTTTCAGTGTCATACTTTGATTCAGAGAAGCAAATTCTCCTTCAAATGAGTGGAATATTAGGATAGTTGTCTTTGAGAAATATTTGAACCCTAACCCTAACTAGCAAAACCCGAAGCTAGGGTTAGGGTTTTATTCCCATACAATGTAGACAGTTTTTGATGGTATGGCTGTGTTTTAGGGCTGAAAGGATACCTAGGAATGTAGTTCTTTCACTGTTTTCTCAACATTTTTTTCTGACCTATATGGCTGTATACAGTGCTCTGCCCGAAAAGGGAATGGTGTCTGAATTGATCTACAAGCAACAGTAAGGAAGAACCTGATTTAACTTTTAAACTCTTGCTTTGGGCTTTGAAATCACAGGCATATTAATAGACAAAGCCAAAATGTATTAGTTGTTTCGGACTTTGAGGCAACTTAAGCCTAAACGTTCATTCATTCAGCACTCCGTTCAACACAAAATTTTCAAGGAAAGAATACCTTTCAACAATTAAGTTGGCCATTCCTGACACACTAATTTGGTTTTGGCACTGTTGTATTGTCTTTTCAGACTCATACTTTGATTCAGAGAAGCAAATTTTCCAGTCAAATGAGTGGAATATTGAGATAGTTGTCTTTGAGAAATATTTGAACCCTAACCCTAACTAGCAAAACCCGAAGCTAGGGTTAGGGTTTTATTCCCATACAATGTACACAGTTTTTGATGGCATGGCTGTGTTTTAGGGCTGAAAGGATACTTAGGAATGTTGTTCTTTCAATGTTTTCTCAACATTTTTTTCTGACCTATATGGCTGTATACAGTGCTCTGCCCGAAAAAGGAATGGTGTCTGAATTGATCTACAAGCAACAGTAAGAAAGAACCTGATTTAACTATTAAGCTCTTGCCATGGGCTTTGAAATCACAGGCATATTAATAGACAAAGCCAAAATGTATTAGTTGTTTCGGACTTTTAGGCAACTTAAGCCTAAACGTTCATTCATTCAGCACTCCGTTCAACACAAAATTTCCAATGAAAGAATACCTTTCAACAATTAAGTTGACCATTCCTGACACACTAATTTGGTTTTGGCACTGTTGTATTGTCTTTTCAGACTCATACTTTGATTCAGAGAAGCAAATTCTCCTTCAAATGAGTGGAATATTAGGATAGTTGTCTTTGAGAAATATTTGAACCCTAACCCTAACTAGCAAAACCAGAAGCTAGGGTTAGGGTTTTATTCCCATACAATGTAGACAGTTTTTGATGGTATGGCTGTGTTTTAGGGCTGAAAGGATACCTAGGAATGTAGTTCTTTCAATGTTTTCTCAACATTTTTTTCTGACCTATATGGCTGTATACAGTGCTCTGCCCGAAAAAGGAATGGTGTCTGAATTGATCTACAAGCAACAGTAAGAAAGAACCTGATTTAACTTTTAAACTCTTGCCATGGGCTTTGAAATCACAGGCATATTAATAGACAAAGCCAAAATGTATTAGTTGATTCCGACTTTTAGGCTACTTAAGCCTAAACGTTCATTCATTCAGCACTCCGTTCAACACAAAATTTCCAATGAAAGAATACCTTTCAACAATTAAGTTGACCATTCCTGACACAATAATTTGGTTTTGGCACTGTTGTATTGTCTTTTCAGACTCATACTTTGATTCAGAGAAGCAAATTCTCCTTCAAATAAGTGCAATATTAGGATAGTTGTCTTTGAGAAATATTTTAACCCTAACCCTAACTAGAAAACCCGAAGCTAGGGTTAGGGTTTTATTCCCATATAATGTAAACAGTTTTTGATGGCATGGCTGTGTTTTAGGGCTGATTGGATACTTAGGAATGTAGTTCTTTCAATGTTTTCTCAACATTTTTTTTTGACCTATATGGCTGTATACAGTGCTCTGCCCGAAAAAGGAATGGTGTCTGAATTGATCTACAAGCAACAGTAAGAAAGAACCTGATTTAACTATTAAGCTCTTGCCATGGGCTTTGAAATCACAGGCATATTAATAGACAAAGCCAAAATGTATTAGTTGTTTCGGACTTTTAGGCAACTTAAGCCTAAACGTTCATTCATTCAGCTCTCCGTTCAGCACAAAATTTCCAATGAAAGAATACCTTTCAACAATTAAGTTGGCCATTCCTGACACACTAATTTGGTTTTGGCACTGTTGTATTGTCTTTTCAGTGTCATACTTTGATTCAGAGAAGCAAATTCTCCTTCAAATGAGTGGAATATTAGGATAGTTGTCTTTGAGAAATATTTGAACCCTAACCCTAACTAGCAAAACCCGAAGCTAGGGTTAGGGTTTTATTCCCATACAATGTAGACAGTTTTTGATGGTATGGCTGTGTTTTAGGGCTGAAAGGATACCTAGGAATGTAGTTCTTTCACTGTTTTCTCAACATTTTTTTCTGACCTATATGGCTGTATACAGTGCTCTGCCCGAAAAGGGAATGGTGTCTGAATTGATCTACAAGCAACAGTAAGGAAGAACCTGATTTAACTTTTAAACTCTTGCTTTGGGCTTTGAAATCACAGGCATATTAATAGACAAAGCCAAAATGTATTAGTTGTTTCGGACTTTGAGGCAACTTAAGCCTAAACGTTCATTCATTCAGCACTCCGTTCAACACAAAATTTCCAATGAAAGAATACCTTTCAACAATTAAGTTGACCATTCCTGACACACTAATTTGGTTTTGGCACTGTTGTATTGTCTTTTCAGACTCATACTTTGATTCAGAGAAGCAAATTTTCCAGTCAAATGAGTGGAATATTGAGATAGTTGTCTTTGAGAAATATTTGAACCCTAACCCTAACTAGAAAACCCAAAGCTAGGGTTAGGGTTTTATTCCCATATAATGTAAACAGTTTTTGATGGCATGGCTGTGTTTTAGGGCTGATTGGATACTTAGGAATGTAGTTCTTTCAATGTTTTCTCAACATTTTTTTCTGACCTATATGGCTGTATACAGTGCTCTGCCCGAAAAAGGAATGGTGTCTGAATTGATCTACAAGCAACAGTAAGAAAGAACCTGATTTAACGTTTAAACTCTTGCCATGGGCTTTGAAATCACAGGCATATTAATAGACAAAGCCAAAATGTATTAGTTGTTTCGGACTTTTAGCAACTTAAGCCTAAACGTTCATTCATTCAGCACTCCGTTCAACACAAAATTTTCAAGGAAAGAATACCTTTCAACAATTAAGTTGGCCATTCCTGACACACTAATTTGGTTTTGGCACTGTTGTATTGTCTTTTCAGACTCATACTTTGATTCAGAGAAGCAAATTTTCCAGTCAAATGAGTGGAATATTGAGATAGTTGTCTTTGAGAAATATTTGAACCCTAACCCTAACTAGCAAAACCCGAAGCTAGGGTTAGGGTTTTATTCCCATACAATGTACACAGTTTTTGATGGCATGGCTGTGTTTTAGGGCTGAAAGGATACTTAGGAATGTTGTTCTTTCAATGTTTTCTCAACATTTTTTTCTGACCTATATGGCTGTATACAGTGCTCTGCCCGAAAAAGGAATGGTGTCTGAATTGATCTACAAGCAACAGTAAGAAAGAACCTGATTTAACTATTAAGCTCTTGCCATGGGCTTTGAAATCACAGGCATATTAATAGACAAAGCCAAAATGTATTAGTTGTTTCGGACTTTTAGGCAACTTAAGCCTAAACGTTCATTCATTCAGCACTCCGTTCAACACAAAATTTCCAATGAAAGAATACCTTTCAACAATTAAGTTGACCATTCCTGACACACTAATTTGGTTTTGGCACTGTTGTATTGTCTTTTCAGACTCATACTTTGATTCAGAGAAGCAAATTTTCCAGTCAAATGAGTGGAATATTGAGATAGTTGTCTTTGAGAAATATTTGAACCCTAACCCTAACTAGGAAAACCCGAAGCTAGGGTTAGGGTTTTATTCCCATACAATGTACACAGTTTTTGATGGCATGGCTGTGTTTTAGGGCTGAAAGGATACTTAGGAATGTTGTTCTTTCAATGTTTTCTCAACATTTTTTTCTGACCTATATGGCTGTATACAGTGCTCTGCCCGAAAAAGGAATGGTGTCTGAATTGATCTACAAGCAACAGTAAGAAAGAACCTGATTTAACGTTTAAACTCTTGCCATGGGCTTTGAAATCACAGGCATATTAATAGACAAAGCCAAAATGTATTAGTTGTTTCGGACTTTTAGCAACTTAAGCCTAAACGTTCATTCATTCAGCACTCCGTTCAACACAAAATTTTCAAGGAAAGAATACCTTTCAACAATTAAGTTGGCCATTCCTGACACACTAATTTGGTTTTGGCACTGTTGTATTGTCTTTTCAGACTCATACTTTGATTCAGAGAAGCAAATTTTCCAGTCAAATGAGTGGAATATTGAGATAGTTGTCTTTGAGAAATATTTGAACCCTAACCCTAACTAGCAAAACCCGAAGCTAGGGTTAGGGTTTTATTCCCATACAATGTACACAGTTTTTGATGGCATGGCTGTGTTTTAGGGCTGAAAGGATACTTAGGAATGTTGTTCTTTCAATGTTTTCTCAACATTTTTTTCTGACCTATATGGCTGTATACAGTGCTCTGCCCGAAAAAGGAATGGTGTCTGAATTGATCTACAAGCAACAGTAAGAAAGAACCTGATTTAACTATTAAGCTCTTGCCATGGGCTTTGAAATCACAGGCATATTAATAGACAAAGCCAAAATGTATTAGTTGTTTCGGACTTTTAGGCAACTTAAGCCTAAACGTTCATTCATTCAGCTCTCCGTTCAACACAAAATTTCCAATGAAAGAATACCTTTCAACAATTAAGTTGGCCATTCCTGACACACTAATTTGGTTTTGGCACTGTTGTATTGTCTTTTCAGTGTCATACTTTGATTCAGAGAAGCAAATTCTCCTTCAAATGAGTGGAATATTAGGATAGTTGTCTTTGAGAAATATTTGAACCCTAACCCTGACTAGCAAAACCCGAAACTAGGGTTAGGGTTTTATTCCCATACAATGTAGACAGTTTTTGATGGTATGGCTGTGTTTTAGGGCTGAAAGGATACCTAGGAATGTAGTTCTTTCACTGTTTTCTCAACATTTTTTTCTGACCTATATGGCTGTATACAGTGCTCTGCCCGAAAAAGGAATGGTGTCTGAATTGATCTACAAGCAACAGTAAGAAAGAACCTGATTTAACTTTTAAACTCTTGCCATGGGCTTTGAAATCACAGGCATATTAATAGACAAAGCCAAAATGTATTAGTTGTTTCGGACTTTTAGGCAACTTAAGCCTAAACGTTCATTCATTCAGCTCTCCGTTCAACACAAAATTTCCAATGAAAGAATACCTTTCAACAATTAAGTTGGCCATTCCTGACACACTAATTTGGTTTTGGCACTGTTGTATTGTCTTTTCAGTGTCATACTTTGATTCAGAGAAGCAAATTCTCCTTCAAATGAGTGGAATATTAGGATAGTTGTCTTTGAGAAATATTTGAACACTAACCCTAACTAGGAAAACCTGAAACTAGGGTTAGGGTTTTATTCCCATACAATGTAGACAGTTTTTGATGGTATGGCTGTGTTTTAGGGCTGAAAGGATACCTAGGAATGTAGTTCTTTCAATGTTTTCTCAACGTTTTTTTCTGACCTATATGGCTGTATACAGTGCTCTGCCCGAAAAAGGAATGGTGTCTGAATTGATCTACAAGCAACAGTACGAAAGAACCTGATTTAACTTTTAAACTCTTGCTTTGGGCTTTGAAATCACAGGCATATTAATAGACAAAGCCAAAATGTATTAGTTGTTTCGGACTTTGAGGCAACTTAAGCCTAAACGTTCATTCATTCAGCACTCCGTTCAACACAAAATTTCCAATGAAAGAATACCTTTCAACAATTAAGTTGACCATTCCTGACACACTAATTTGGTTTTGGCACTGTTGTATTGTCTTTTCAGACTCATACTTTGATTCAGAGAAGCAAATTTTCCAGTCAAATGAGTGGAATATTGAGATAGTTGTCTTTGAGAAATATTTGAACCCTAACCCTAACTAGGAAAACCCAAAGCTAGGGTTAGGGTTTTATTCCCATACAATGTAGACAGTTTTTGATGGCATGGCTGTGTTTTAGGGCTGAAAGGATACTTAGGAATGTTGTTCTTTCAATGTTTTCTCAACATTTTTTTCTGACCTATATGGCTGTATACAGTGCTCTGCCCGAAAAAGGAATGGTGTCTGAATTGATCTACAAGCAACAGTAAGAAAGAACCTGATTTAACTTTTAAACTCTTGCCATGGGCTTTGAAATCACAGGCATATTAATAGACAAAGCCAAAATGTATTAGTTGTTTCGGACTTTTAGGGAACTTAAGCCTAAACGTTCATTCATTCAGCTCTCCGTTCAACACAAAATTTCCAATGAAAGAATACCTTTCAACAATTAAGTTGGCCATTCCTGACACACTAATTTGGTTTTGGCACTGTTGTATTGTCTTTTCAGTGTCATACTTTGATTCAGAGAAGCAAATTCTCCTTCAAATGAGTGGAATATTAGGATAGTTGTCTTTGAGAAATATTTGAACCCTAACCCTAACTAGCAAAACCCGAAGCTAGGGTTAGGGTTTTATTCCCATACAATGTAGACAGTTTTTGATGGTATGGCTGTGTTTTAGGGCTGAAAGGATACCTAGGAATGTAGTTCTTTCAATGTTTTCTCAACGTTTTATTCTGACCTATATGGCTGTATACAGTGCTCTGCCCGAAAAAGGAATGGTGTCTGAATTGATCTACAAGCAACAGTAAGAAAGAACCTTATTTAACTTTTAAACTCTTGCTTTGGGCTTTGAAATCACAGGCATATTAATAGACAAAGCCAAAATGTATTAGTTGTTTCGGACTTTGAGGCAACTTAAGCCTAAACGTTCATTCATTCAGCACTCCGTTCAACACAAAATTTCCAATGAAAGAATACCTTTCAACAATTAAGTTGACCATTCCTGACACACTAATTTGGTTTTGGCACTGTTGTATTGTCTTTTCAGACTCATACTTTGATTCAGAGAAGCAAATTTTCCAGTCAAATGAGTGGAATATTGAGATAGTTGTCTTTGAGAAATATTTGAACCCTAACCCTAACTAGGAAAACCTGAAACTAGGGTTAGGGTTTTATTCCCATACAATGTAGACAGTTTTTGATGGTATGGCTGTGTTTTAGGGCTGAAAGGATACCTAGGAATGTAGTTCTTTCAATGTTTTCTCAACGTTTTTTTCTGACCTATATGGCTGTATACAGTGCTCTGCCCGAAAAAGGAATGGTGTCTGAATTGATCTACAAGCAACAGTAAGAAAGAACCTGATTTAACTTTTAAAGTCTTGCTTTGGGCTTTGAAATCACAGGCATATTAATAGACAAGGCCAAAATGTATTAGTTGTTTCGGACTTTGAGGCAACTTAAGCCTAAACGTTCATTCATTCAGCACTCTGTTCAACACAAAATTTCCAATGAAAGAATACCTTTCAACAATTAAGTTGACCATTCCTGACACACTAATTTGGTTTTGGCACTGTTGTATTGTCTTTTCAGACTCATACTTTGATTCAGAGAAGCAAATTTTCCAGTCAAATGAGTGGAATATTGAGATAGTTGTCTTTGAGAAATATTTGAACCCTAACCCTAACTAGGAAAACCCAAAGAAAGGGTTAGGGTTTTATTCCCATACAATGTAGACAGTTTTTGATGGCATGGCTGTGTTTTAGGGCTGAAAGGATACTTAGGAATGTTGTTCTTTGAATGTTTTCTCAACATTTTTTTCTGACCTATATGGCTGTATACAGTGCTCTGCCCGAAAAAGGAATGGTGTCTGAATTGATCTACAAGCAACAGTAAGAAAGAACCTGATTTAACTTTTAAACTCTTTCCATGGGCTTTGAAATCACAGGCATATTAATAGACAAAGCCAAAATGTATTAGTTGTTTCAGACTTTTAGGCAACTTAAGCCTAAACGTTCATTCATTCAGCTCTCCGTTCAACACAAAATTTCCAATGAAAGAATACCTTTCAACAATTAAGTTGGCCATTCCTGACACACTAATTTGGTTTTGGCACTGTTGTATTGTCTTTTCAGTGTCATACTTTGATTCAGAGAAGCAAATTCTCCTTCAAATAAGTGCAATATTAGGATAGTTGTCTTTGAGAAATATTTTAACCCTAACCCTAACTAGAAAACCCAAAGGTAGGGTTAGGGTTTTATTCCCATATAATGTAGACAGTTTTTGATGGCATGGCTGTGTTTTAGGGCTGATTGGATACTTAGGAATGTAGTTCTTTCAATGTTTTCTCAACATTTTTTTTTGACCTATATGGCTGTATACAGTGCTCTGCCCGAAAAAGGAATGGTGTCTGAATTGATCTACAAGCAACAGTAAGAAAGAACCTGATTTAACTATTAAGCTCTTGCCATGGGCTTTGAAATCACAGGCATATTAATAGACAAAGCCAAAATGTATTAGTTGTTTCGGACTTTTAGGCAACTTAAGCCTAAACGTTCATTCATTCAGCTCTCCGTTCAACACAAAATTTCCAATGAAAGAATACCTTTCAACAATTAAGTTGGCCATTCCTGACACACTAATTTGGTTTTGGCACTGTTGTATTGTCTTTTCAGTGTCATACTTTGATTCAGAGAAGCAAATTCTCCTTCAAATGAGTGGAATATTGAGATAGTTGTCTTTGAGAAATATTTGAACCCTAACCCTAACTAGAAAACCCGAAGCTAGGGTTAGGGTTTTATTCCCATATAATGTAGACAGTTTTTGATGGCATGGCTGTGTTTTAGGGCTGAAAGGATACTTAGGAATGTTGTTCTTTCAATGATTTCTCAACATTTTTTTCTGACCTATATGGCTGTATACAGTGCTCTGCCCGAAAAAGGAATGGTGTCTGAATTGATCTACAAGCAACAGTAAGAAAGAACCTGATTTAACTTTTAAACTCTTGCTTTGGGCTTTGAAATCACAGGCATATTAATAGACAAAGCCAAAATGTATTAGTTGTTTCGGACTTTGAGGCAACTTACGCCTAAACGTTCATTCATTCAGCACTCCGTTCAACACAAAATTTCCAATGAAAGAATACCTTTCAACAATTAAGTTGACCATTCCTGACACACTAATTTGGTTTTGGCACTGTTGTATTGTCTTTTCAGACTCATACTTTGATTCAGAGAAGCAAATTTTCCAGTCAAATGAGTGGAATATTGAGATAGTTGTCTTTGAGAAATATTTGAACCCTAACCCTAACTAGGAAAACCCAAAGCTAGGGTTAGGGTTTTATTCCCATACAATGTAGACAGTTTTTGATGGCATGGCTGTGTTTTAGGGCTGAAAGGATACTTAGGAATGTTGTTCTTTCAATGTTTTCTCAACATTTTTTTCTGACCTATATGGCTGTATACAGTGCTCTGCCCGAAAAAGGAATGGTGTCTGAATTGATCTACAAGCAACAGTAAGAAAGAACCTGATTTAACTTTTAAACTCTTGCCATGGGCTTTGAAATCACAGGCATATTAATAGACAAAGCCAAAATGTATTAGTTGTTTCGGACTTTTAGGGAACTTAAGCCTAAACGTTCATTCATTCAGCTCTCCGTTCAACACAAAATTTCCAATGAAAGAATACCTTTCAACAATTAAGTTGGCCATTCCTGACACACTAATTTGATTTTGGCACTGTTGTATTGTCTTTTCAGTGTCATACTTTGATTCAGAGAAGCAAATTCTCCTTCAAATGAGTGGAATATTAGGATAGTTGTCTTTGAGAAATATTTGAACCCTAACCCTAACTAGCAAAACCCGAAGCTAGGGTTAGGGTTTTATTCCCATACAATGTAGACAGTTTTTGATGGTATGGCTGTGTTTTAGGGCTGAAAGGATACCTAGGAATGTAGTTCTTTCAATGTTTTCTCAACGTTTTATTCTGACCTATATGGCTGTATACAGTGCTCTGCCCGAAAAAGGAATGGTGTCTGAATTGATCTACAAGCAACAGTAAGAAAGAACCTGATTTAACTTTTAAACTCTTGCCATGGGCTTTGAAATCACAGGCATATTAATAGACAAAGCCAAAATGTATTAGTTGTTTCAGACTTTTAGGCAACTTAAGCCTAAACGTTCATTCATTCAGCACTCCGTTCAACACAAAATTTCCAATGAAAGAATACCTTTCAACAATTAAGTTGACCATTCCTGACACACTAATTTGGTTTTGGCACTGTTGTATTGTCTTTTCAGACTCATACTTTGATTCAGAGAAGCAAATTTTCCAGTCAAATGAGTGGAATATTGAGATAGTTGTCTTTGAGAAATATTTGAACCCTAACCCTAACTAGGAAAACCCAAAGCTAGGGTTAGGGTTTTATTCCCATACAATGTAGACAGTTTTTGATGGCATGGCTGTGTTTTAGGGCTGAAAGGATACTTAGGAATGTTGTTCTTTCAATGTTTTCTCAACATTTTTTTCTGACCTATATGGCTGTATACAGTGCTCTGCCCGAAAAAGGAATGGTGTCTGAATTGATCTACAAGCAACAGTAAGAAAGAACCTGATTTAACTTTTAAACTCTTGCCATGGGCTTTGAAATCACAGGCATATTAATAGACAAAGCCAAAATGTATTAGTTGTTTCGGACTTTTAGGGAACTTAAGCCTAAACGTTCAATCATTCAGCTCTCCGTTCAACACAAAATTTCCAATGAAAGAATACCTTTCAACAATTAAGTTGGCCATTCCTGACACACTAATTTGATTTTGGCACTGTTGTATTGTCTTTTCAGTGTCATACTTTGATTCAGAGAAGCAAATTCTCCTTCAAATGAGTGGAATATTAGGATAGTTGTCTTTGAGAAATATTTGAACCCTAACCCTAACTAGCAAAACCCGAAGCTAGGGTTAGGGTTTTATTCCCATACAATGTAGACAGTTTTTGATGGTATGGCTGTGTTTTAGGGCTGAAAGGATACCTAGGAATGTAGTTCTTTCAATGTTTTCTCAACGTTTTATTCTGACCTATATGGCTGTATACAGTGCTCTGCCCGAAAAAGGAATGGTGTCTGAATTGATCTACAAGCAACAGTAAGAAAGAACCTGATTTAACTTTTAAACTCTTGCCATGGGCTTTGAAATCACAGGCATATTAATAGACAAAGCCAAAATGTATTAGTTGTTTCAGACTTTTAGGCAACTTAAGCCTAAACGTTCATTCATTCAGCACTCCGTTCAACACAAAATTTCCAATGAAAGAATACATTTCAACAATTAAGTTGACCATTCCTGACACAATAATTTGGTTTTGGCACTGTTGTATTGTCTTTTCAGACTCATACTTTGATTCAGAGAAGCAAATTTTCCAGTCAAATGAGTGGAATATTGAGATAGTTGTCTTTGAGAAATATTTGAACCCTAACCCTAACTAGAAAACCCGAAGCTAGGGTTAGGGTTTTATTCCCATATAATGTAGACAGTTTTTGATGGCATGGCTGTGTTTTAGGGCTGAAAGGATACTTAGGAATGTTGTTCTTTCAATGATTTCTCAACCTTTTTTTCTGACCTATATGGCTGTATACAGTGCTCTGCCCGAAAAAGGAATGGTGTCTGAATTGATCTACAAGCAACAGTAAGAAAGAACCTGATTTAACTTTTAAAGTTTTGCTTTGGGCTTTGAAATCACAGGCATATTAATAGACAAGGCCAAAATGTATTAGGTGTTTCGGACTTTGAGGCAACTTAAGCCTAAACGTTCATTCATTCAGCACTCTGTTCAACACAAAATTTCCAATGAAAGAATACCTTTCAACAATTAAGTTGACCATTCCTGACACACTAATTTGGTTTTGGCACTGTTGTATTGTCTTTTCAGACTCATACTTTGATTCAGAGAAGCAAATTTTCCAGTCAAATGAGTGGAATATTGAGATAGTTGTCTTTGAGAAATATTTGAACCCTAACCCTAACTAGGAAAACCCAAAGCAAGGGTTAGGGTTTTATTCCCATACAATGTAGACAGTTTTTGATGGCATGGCTGTGTTTTAGGGCTGAAAGGATACTTAGGAATGTTGTTCTTTCAATGTTTTCTCAACATTTTTTTCTGACCTATATGGCTGTATACAGTGCTCTGCCCGAAAAAGGAATGGTGTCTGAATTGATCTACAAGCAACAGTAAGAAAGAACCTGATTTAACTTTTAAACTCTTTCCATGGGCTTTGAAATCACAGGCATATTAATAGACAAAGCCAAAATGTATTAGTTGTTTCAGACTTTTAGGCAACTTAAGCCTAAACGTTCATTCATTCAGCTCTCCGTTCAACACAAAATTTCCAATGAAAGAATACCTTTCAACAATTAAGTTGGCCATTCCTGACACACTAATTTGGTTTTGGCACTGTTGTATTGTCTTTTCAGTGTCATACTTTGATTCAGAGAAGCAAATTCTCCTTCAAATAAGTGCAATATTAATATAGTTGTCTTTGAGAAATATTTTAACCCTAACCCTAACTAGAAAACCCAAAGGTAGGGTTAGGGTTTTATTCCCATATAATGTAGACAGTTTTTGATGGCATGGCTGTGTTTTAGGGCTGATTGGATACTTAGGAATGTAGTTCTTTCAATGTTTTCTCAACATTTTTTTTTGACCTATATGGCTGTATACAGTGCTCTGCCCGAAAAAGGAATGGTGTCTGAATTGATCTACAAGCAACAGTAAGAAAGAACCTGATTTAACTATTAAGCTCTTGCCATGGGCTTTGAAATCACAGGCATATTAATAGACAAAGCCAAAATGTATTAGTTGTTTCGGACTTTTAGGCAACTTAAGCCTAAACGTTCATTCATTCAGCTCTCCGTTCAACACAAAATTTCCAATGAAAGAATACCTTTCAACAATTAAGTTGGCCATTCCTGACACACTAATTTGGTTTTGGCACTGTTGTATTGTCTTTTCAGTGTCATACTTTGATTCAGAGAAGCAAATTCTCCTTCAAATGAGTGGAATATTGAGATAGTTGTCTTTGAGAAATATTTGAACCCTAACCCTAACTAGCAAAACCTGAAACTAGGGTTAGGGTTTTATTCCCATACAATGTAGACAGTTTTTGATGGTATGGCTGTGTTTTAGGGCAGAAAGGATACCTAGGAATGTAGTTCTTTCAATGTTTTCTCAACGTTTTTTTCTGACCTATATGGCTGTATACAGTGCTCTGCCCGAAAAGGGAATGGTGTCTGAATTGATCTACAAGCAACAGTAAGAAAGAACCTGATTTAACATTTAAACTCTTGCTTTGGGCTTTGAAATCACAGGCATATTAATAGACAAAGCCAAAATGTATTAGTTGTTTCGGACTTTGAGGCAACTTAAGCCTAAACGTTCATTCATTCAGCACTCCGTTCAACACAAAATTTCCAATGAAAGAATACCTTTCAACAATTAAGTTGACCATTCCTGACACACTAATTTGGTTTTGGCACTGTTGTATTGTCTTTTCAGACTCATACTTTGATTCAGAGAAGCAAATTTTCCAGTCAAATGAGTGGAATATTGAGATAGTTGTCTTTGAGAAATATTTGAACCCTAACCCTAACTAGGAAAACCCGAAGCTAGGGTTAGGGTTTTATTCCCATACAATGTAGACAGTTTTTGATGGCATGGCTGTGTTTTAGGGCTGAAAGGATACTTAGGAATGTTGTTCTTTCAATGTTTTCTCAACATTTTTTTCTGACCTATATGGCTGTATACAGTGTTCTGCCCGAAAAAGGAATGGTGTCTGAATTGATCTACAAGCAACAGTAAGAAAGAACCTGATTTAACTATTAAGCTCTTGCCATGGGCTTTGAAATCACAGGCATATTAATAGACAAAGCCAAAATGTATTAGTTGTTTCGGACTTTTAGGCAACTTAAGCCTAAACGTTCATTCATTCAGCTCTCCGTTCAACACAAAATTTCCAATGAAAGAATACCTTTCAACAATTAAGTTGGCCATTCCTGACACACTAATTTGGTTTTGGCACTGTTGTATTGTCTTTTCAGTGTCATACTTTGATTCAGAGAAGCAAATTCTCCTTCAAATGAGTGGAATATTAGGATAGTTGTCTTTGAGAAATATTTGAACCCTAACCCTGACTAGCAAAACCCGAAACTAGGGTTAGGGTTTTATTCCCATACAATGTAGACAGTTTTTGATGGTATGGCTGTGTTTTAGGGCTGAAAGGATACCTAGGAATGTAGTTCTTTCACTGTTTTCTCAACATTTTTTTCTGACCTATATGGCTGTATACAGTGCTCTGCCCTAAAAAGGAATGGTGTCTGAATTGATCTACAAGCAACAGTAAGAAAGAACCTGATTTAACTTTTAAACTCTTGCCATGGGCTTTGAAATCACAGGCATATTAATAGACAAAGCCAAAATGTATTAGTTGTTTCGGACTTTTAGGCAACTTAAGCCTAAACGTTCATTCATTCAGCTCTCCGTTCAACACAAAATTTCCAATGAAAGAATACCTTTCAACAATTAAGTTGGCCATTCCTGACACACTAATTTGGTTTTGGCACTGTTGTATTGCCTTTTCAGTGTCATACTTTGATTCAGAGAAGCAAATTCTCCTTCAAATGAGTGGAATATTAGGATAGTTGTCTTTGAGAAATATTTGAACCCTAACCCTAACTAGGAAAACCTGAAACTAGGGTTAGGGTTTTATTCCCATACAATGTAGACAGTTTTTGATGGTATGGCTGTGTTTTAGGGCTGAAAGGATACCTAGGAATGTAGTTCTTTCAATGTTTTCTCAACGTTTTTTTCTGACCTATATGGCTGTATACAGTGCTCTGCCCGAAAAAGGAATGGTGTCTGAATTGATCTACAAGCAACAGTACGAAAGAACCTGATTTAACTTTTAAACTCTTGCTTTGGGCTTTGAAATCACAGGCATATTAATAGACAAAGCCAAAATGTATTAGTTGTTTCGGACTTTGAGGCAACTTAAGCCTAAACGTTCATTCATTCAGCACTCCGTTCAACACAAAATTTCCAATGAAAGAATACCTTTCAACAATTAAGTTGACCATTCCTGACACACTAATTTGGTTTTGGCACTGTTGTATTGTCTTTTCAGACTCATACTTTGATTCAGAGAAGCAAATTTTCCAGTCAAATGAGTGGAATATTGAGATAGTTGTCTTTGAGAAATATTTGAACCCTAACCCTAACTAGGAAAACCCAAAGCTAGGGTTAGGGTTTTATTCCCATACAATGTAGACAGTTTTTGATGGCATGGCTGTGTTTTAGGGCTGAAAGGATACTTAGGAATGTTGTTCTTTCAATGTTTTCTCAACATTTTTTTCTGACCTATATGGCTGTATACAGTGCTCTGCCCGAAAAAGGAATGGTGTCTGAATTGATCTACAAGCAACAGTAAGAAAGAACCTGATTTAACTTTTAAACTCTTGCCATGGGCTTTGAAATCACAGGCATATTAATAGACAAAGCCAAAATGTATTAGTTGTTTCGGACTTTTAGGGAACTTAAGCCTAAACGTTCATTCATTCAGCTCTCCGTTCAACACAAAATTTCCAATGAAAGAATACCTTTCAACAATTAAGTTGGCCATTCCTGACACACTAATTTGGTTTTGGCACTGTTGTATTGTCTTTTCAGTGTCATACTTTGATTCAGAGAAGCAAATTCTCCTTCAAATGAGTGGAATATTAGGATAGTTGTCTTTGAGAAATATTTGAACCCTAACCCTAACTAGCAAAACCCGAAGCTAGGGTTAGGGTTTTATTCCCATACAATGTAGACAGTTTTTGATGGTATGGCTGTGTTTTAGGGCTGAAAGGATACCTAGGAATGTAGTTCTTTCAATGTTTTCTCAACGTTTTTTTCTGACCTATATGGCTGTATACAGTGCTCTGCCCGAAAAAGGAATGGTGTCTGAATTGATCTACAAGCAACAGTAAGAAAGAACCTGATTTAACTTTTAAACTCTTGCCATGGGCTTTGAAATCACAGGCATATTAATAGACAAAGCCAAAATGTATTAGTTGTTTCAGACTTTTAGGCAACTTAAGCCTAAACGTTCATTCATTCAGCTCTCCGTTCAACACAAAATTTCCAATGAAAGAATACCTTTCAACAATTAAGTTGACCCTTCCTGACACACTAATTTGGTTTTGGCACTGTTGTATTGTCTTTTCAGACTCATACTTTGATTCAGAGAAGCAAATTTTCCAGTCAAATGAGTGGAATATTGAGATAGTTGTCTTTGAGAAATATTTGAACCCTAACCCTAACTAGAAAACCCGAAGCTAGGGTTAGGGTTTTATTCCCATATAATGTAGACAGTTTTTGATGGCATGGCTGTGTTTTAGGGCTGAAAGGATACTTAGGAATGTTGTTCTTTCAATGATTTCTCAACATTTTTTTCTGACCTATATGGCTGTATACAGTGCTCTGCCCGAAAAAAAAAAATGGTGTCTGAATTGATCTACAAGCAACAGTAAGAAAGAACCTTATTTAACTTTTAAACTCTTGCTTTGGGCTTTGAAATCACAGGCATATTAATAGACAAAGCCAAAATGTATTAGTTGTTTCGGACTTTGAGGCAACTTAAGCCTAAACGTTCATTCATTCAGCACTCCGTTCAACACAAAATTTCCAATGAAAGAATACCTTTCAACAATTAAGTTGACCATTCCTGACACACTAATTTGGTTTTGGCACTGTTGTATTGTCTTTTCAGACTCATACTTTGATTCAGAGAAGCAAATTTTCCAGTCAAATGAGTGGAATATTGAGATAGTTGTCTTTGAGAAATATTTGAACCCTAACCCTAACTAGGAAAACCTGAAACTAGGGTTAGGGTTTTATTCCCATACAATGTAGACAGTTTTTGATGGTATGGCTGTGTTTTAGGGCTGAAAGGATACCTAGGAATGTAGTTCTTTCAATGTTTTCTCAACGTTTTTTTCTGACCTATATGGCTGTATACAGTGCTCTGCCCGAAAAAGGAATGGTGTCTGAATTGATCTACAAGCAACAGTAAGAAAGAACCTGATTTAACTTTTAAAGTCTTGCTTTGGGCTTTGAAATCACAGGCATATTAATAGACAAGGCCAAAATGTATTAGTTGTTTCGGACTTTGAGGCAACTTAAGCCTAAACGTTCATTCATTCAGCACTCTGTTCAACACAAAATTTCCAATGAAAGAATACCTTTCAACAATTAAGTTGACCATTCCTGACACACTAATTTGGTTTTGGCACTGTTGTATTGTCTTTTCAGACTCATACTTTGATTCAGAGAAGCAAATTTTCCAGTCAAATGAGTGGAATATTGAGATAGTTGTCTTTGAGAAATATTTGAACCCTAACCCTAACTAGGAAAACCCAAAGCAAGGGTTAGGGTTTTATTCCCATACAATGTAGACAGTTTTTGATGGCATGGCTGTGTTTTAGGGCTGAAAGGATACTTAGGAATGTTGTTCTTTCAATGTTTTCTCAACATTTTTTTCTGACCTATATGGCTGTATACAGTGCTCTGCCCGAAAAAGGAATGGTGTCTGAATTGATCTACAAGCAACAGTAAGAAAGAACCTGATTTAACTTTTAAAGTCTTGCTTTGGGCTTTGAAATCACAGGCATATTAATAGACAAGGCCAAAATGTATTAGTTGTTTCGGACTTTGAGGCAACTTAAGCCTAAACGTTCATTCATTCAGCACTCTGTTCAACACAAAATTTCCAATGAAAGAATACCTTTCAACAATTAAGTTGACCATTCCTGACACACTAATTTGGTTTTGGCACTGTTGTATTGTCTTTTCAGACTCATACTTTGATTCAGAGAAGCAAATTTTCCAGTCAAATGAGTGGAATATTGAGATAGTTGTCTTTGAGAAATATTTGAACCCTAACCCTAACTAGGAAAACCCAAAGCAAGGGTTAGGGTTTTATTCCCATACAATGTAGACAGTTTTTGATGGCATGGCTGTGTTTTAGGGCTGAAAGGATACTTAGGAATGTTGTTCTTTCAATGTTTTCTCAACATTTTTTTCTGACCTATATGGCTGTATACAGTGCTCTGCCCGAAAAAGGAATGGTGTCTGAATTGATCTACAAGCAACAGTAAGAAAGAACCTGATTTAACTTTTAAACTCTTGCCATGGGCTTTGAAATCACAGGCATATTAATAGACAAAGCCAAAATGTATTAGTTGTTTCGGACTTTTAGGGAACTTAAGCCTAAACGTTCATTCATTCAGCTCTCCGTTCAACACAAAATTTCCAATGAAAGAATACCTTTCAACAATTAAGTTGGCCATTCCTGACACACTAATTTGGTTTTGGCACTGTTGTATTGTCTTTTCAGTGTCATACTTTGATTCAGAGAAGCAAATTCTCCTTCAAATGAGTGGAATATTAGGATAGTTGTCTTTGAGAAATATTTGAACCCTAACCCTAACTAGCAAAACCCGAAGCTAGGGTTAGGGTTTTATTCCCATACAATGTAGACAGTTTTTGATGGTATGGCTGTGTTTTAGGGCTGAAAGGATACCTAGGAATGTAGTTCTTTCAATGTTTTCTCAACGTTTTTTTCTGACCTATATGGCTGTATACAGTGCTCTGCCCGAAAAAGGAATGGTGTCTGAATTGATCTACAAGCAACAGTAAGAAAGAACCTGATTTAAATTTTAAACTCTTGCCATGGGCTTTGAAATCACAGGCATATTAATAGACAAAGCCAAAATGTATTAGTTGTTTCAGACTTTTAGGCAACTTAAGCCTAAACGTTCATTCATTCAGCTCTCCGTTCAACACAAAATTTCCAATGAAAGAATACCTTTCAACAATTAAGTTGACCCTTCCTGACACACTAATTTGGTTTTGGCACTGTTGTATTGTCTTTTCAGACTCATACTTTGATTCAGAGAAGCAAATTTTCCAGTCAAATGAGTGGAATATTGAGATAGTTGTCTTTGAGAAATATTTGAACCCTAACCCTAACTAGAAAACCCGAAGCTAGGGTTAGGGTTTTATTCCCATATAATGTAGACAGTTTTTGATGGCATGGCTGTGTTTTAGGGCTGAAAGGATACTTAGGAATGTTGTTCTTTCAATGATTTCTCAACATTTTTTTCTGACCTATATGGCTGTATACAGTGCTCTGCCCGAAAAAAAAAAATGGTGTCTGAATTGATCTACAAGCAACAGTAAGAAAGAACCTTATTTAACTTTTAAACTCTTGCTTTGGGCTTTGAAATCACAGGCATATTAATAGACAAAGCCAAAATGTATTAGTTGTTTCGGACTTTGAGGCAACTTAAGCCTAAACGTTCATTCATTCAGCACTCCGTTCAACACAAAATTTCCAATGAAAGAATACCTTTCAACAATTAAGTTGACCATTCCTGACACACTAATTTGGTTTTGGCACTGTTGTATTGTCTTTTCAGACTCATACTTTGATTCAGAGAAGCAAATTTTCCAGTCAAATGAGTGGAATATTGAGATAGTTGTCTTTGAGAAATATTTGAACCCTAACCCTAACTAGGAAAACCTGAAACTAGGGTTAGGGTTTTATTCCCATACAATGTAGACAGTTTTTGATGGTATGGCTGTGTTTTAGGGCTGAAAGGATACCTAGGAATGTAGTTCTTTCAATGTTTTCTCAACGTTTTTTTCTGACCTATATGGCTGTATACAGTGCTCTGCCCGAAAAAGGAATGGTGTCTGAATTGATCTACAAGCAACAGTAAGAAAGAACCTGATTTAACTTTTAAAGTCTTGCTTTGGGCTTTGAAATCACAGGCATATTAATAGACAAGGCCAAAATGTATTAGTTGTTTCGGACTTTGAGGCAACTTAAGCCTAAACGTTCATTCATTCAGCACTCTGTTCAACACAAAATTTCCAATGAAAGAATACCTTTCAACAATTAAGTTGACCATTCCTGACACACTAATTTGGTTTTGGCACTGTTGTATTGTCTTTTCAGACTCATACTTTGATTCAGAGAAGCAAATTTTCCAATCAAATGAGTGGAATATTGAGATAGTTGTCTTTGAGAAATATTTGAACCCTAACCCTAACTAGGAAAACCCAAAGCAAGGGTTAGGGTTTTATTCCCATACAATGTAGACAGTTTTTGATGGCATGGCTGTGTTTTAGGGCTGAAAGGATACTTAGGAATGTTGTTCTTTCAATGTTTTCTCAACATTTTTTTCTGACCTATATGGCTGTATACATTGCTCTGCCCGAAAAAGGAATGGTGTCTGAATTGATCTACAAGCAACAGTAAGAAAGAACCTGATTTAACTTTTAAACTCTTTCCATGGGCTTTGAAATCACAGGCATATTAATAGACAAAGCCAAAATGTATTAGTTGTTTCAGACTTTTAGGCAACTTAAGCCTAAACGTTCATTCATTCAGCTCTCCGTTCAACACAAAATTTCCAATGAAAGAATACCTTTCAACAATTAAGTTGGCCATTCCTGACACACTAATTTGGTTTTGGCACTGTTGTATTGTCTTTTCAGTGTCATACTTTGATTCAGAGAAGCAAATTCTCCTTCAAATAAGTGCAATATTAGGATAGTTGTCTTTGAGAAATATTTGAACCCTAACCCTAACTAGAAAACCCGAAGCTAGGGTTAGGGTTTTTTTCCCATATAATGTAGACAGTTTTTGATGGCATGGCTGTGTTTTAGGGCTGAAAGGATACTTAGGAATGTTGTTCTTTCAATGATTTCTCAACATATTTTTCTGACCTATATGGCTGTATACAGTGCTCTGCCCGAAAAAGGAATGGTGTCTGAATTGATCTACAAGCAACAGTAAGAAAGAACCTGATTTAACTTTTAAACTCTTGCCATGGGCTTTGAAATCACAGGCATATTAATAGACAAAGCCAAAATGTATTAGTTGTTTCAGACTTTTAGGCAACTTAAGCCTAAACGTTCATTCATTCAGCACTCCGTTCAACACAAAATTTCCAATGAAAGAATACCTTTCAACAATTAAGTTGACCCTTCCTGACACACTAATTTGGTTTTGGCACTGTTGTATTGTCTTTTCAGACTCATACTTTGATTCAGAGAAGCAAATTTTCCAGTCAAATGAGTGGAATATTGGGATAGTTGTCTTTGAGAAATATTTGAACCCTAAACCTAACTAGAAAACCCGAAGCTAGGGTTAGGGTTTTATTCCCATATAATGTAGACAGTTTTTGATGGCATGGCTGTGTTTTAGGGCTGAAAGGATACTTAGGAATGTTGTTCTTTCAATGATTTCTCAACATTTTTTTCTGACCTATATGGCTGTATACAGTGCTCTGCCCGAAAAAGGAATGGTGTCTGAATTGATCTACAAGCAACAGTAAGAAAGAACCTGATTTAACTATTAAGCTCTTGCCATGGGCTTTGAAATCACAGGCATATTAATAGACAAAGCCAAAATGTATTAGTTGTTTCGGACTTTTAGGCAACTTAAGCCTAAACGTTCATTCATTCAGCTCTCCGTTCAACACAAAATTTCCAATGAAAGAATACCTTTCAACAATTAAGTTGGCCATTCCTGACACACTAATTTGGTTTTGGCACTGTTGTATTGTCTTTTCAGTGTCATACTTTGATTCAGAGAAGCAAATTCTCCTTCAAATGAGTGGAATATTAGGATAGTTGTCTTTGAGAAATATTTGAACCCTAACCCTAACTAGAAAACCCGAAGCTAGGGTTAGGGTTTTATTCCCATATAATGTAGACAGTTTTTGATGGCATGGCTGTGTTTTAGGGCTGAAAGGATACTTAGGAATGTTGTTCTTTCAATGATTTCTCAACATTTTTTTCTGACCTATATGGCTGTATACAGTGCTCTGCCCGAAAAAAAAAAATGGTGTCTGAATTGATCTACAAGCAACAGTAAGAAAGAACCTTATTTAACTTTTAAACTCTTGCTTTGGGCTTTGAAATCACAGGCATATTAATAGACAAAGCCAAAATGTATTAGTTGTTTCGGACTTTGAGGCAACTTAAGCCTAAACGTTCATTCATTCAGCACTCCGTTCAACACAAAATTTCCAATGAAAGAATACCTTTCAACAATTAAGTTGACCATTCCTGACACACTAATTTGGTTTTGGCACTGTTGTATTGTCTTTTCAGACTCATACTTTGATTCAGAGAAGCAAATTTTCCAGTCAAATGAGTGGAATATTGAGATAGTTGTCTTTGAGAAATATTTGAACCCTAACCCTAACTAGGAAAACCTGAAACTAGGGTTAGGGTTTTATTCCCATACAATGTAGACAGTTTTTGATGGTATGGCTGTGTTTTAGGGCTGAAAGGATACCTAGGAATGTAGTTCTTTCAATGTTTTCTCAACGTTTTTTTCTGACCTATATGGCTGTATACAGTGCTCTGCCCGAAAAAGGAATGGTGTCTGAATTGATCTACAAGCAACAGTAAGAAAGAACCTGATTTAACTTTTAAAGTCTTGCTTTGGGCTTTGAAATCACAGGCATATTAATAGACAAGGCCAAAATGTATTAGTTGTTTCGGACTTTGAGGCAACTTAAGCCTAAACGTTCATTCATTCAGCACTCTGTTCAACACAAAATTTCCAATGAAAGAATACCTTTCAACAATTAAGTTGACCATTCCTGACACACTAATTTGGTTTTGGCACTGTTGTATTGTCTTTTCAGTGTCATACTTTGATTCAGAGAAGCAAATTCTCCTTCAAATAAGTGCAATATTAGGATAGTTGTCTTTGAGAAATATTTTAACCCTAACCCTAACTAGAAAACCCAAAGGTAGGGTTTGGGTTTTATTCCCATATAATGTAGACAGTTTTTGATGGCATGGCTGTGTTTTAGAGCTGATTGGATACTTAGGAATGTAGTTCTTTCAATGTTTTCTCAACATTTTTTTTTGACCTATATGGCTGTATACAGTGCTCTGCCCGAAAAAGGAATGGTGTCTGAATTGATCTACAAGCAACAGTAAGAAAGAACCTGATTTAACTATTAAGCTCTTGCCATGGGCTTTGAAATCACAGGCATATTAATAGACAAAGCCAAAATGTATTAGTTGTTTCGGACTTTTAGGCAACTTAAGCCTAAACGTTCATTCATTCAGCTCTCCGTTCAACACAAAATTTCCAATGAAAGAATACCTTTCAACAATTAAGTTGGCCATTCCTGACACACTAATTTGGTTTTGGCACTGTTGTATTGTCTTTTCAGTGTCATACTTTGATTCAGAGAAGCAAATTCTCCTTCAAATGAGTGGAATATTGAGATAGTTGTCTTTGAGAAATATTTGAACCCTAACCCTAACTAGAAAACCCGAAGCTAGGGTTAGGGTTTTTTTCCCATATAATGTAGACAGTTTTTGATGGCATGGCTGTGTTTTAGGGCTGAAAGGATACTTAGGAATGTTGTTCTTTCAATGATTTCTCAACATTTTTTTCTGACCTATATGGCTGTATACAGTGCTCTGCCCGAAAAAGGAATGGTGTCTGAATTGATCTACAAGCAACAGTAAGAAAGAACCTGATTTAACTTTTAAACTCTTGCCATGGGCTTTGAAATCACAGGCATATTAATAGACAAAGCCAAAATGTATTAGTTGTTTCAGACTTTTAGGCAACTTAAGCCTAAACGTTCATTCATTCAGCACTCCGTTCAACACAAAATTTCCAATGAAAGAATACCTTTCAACAATTAAGTTGACCCTTCCTGACACACTAATTTGGTTTTGGCACTGTTGTATTGTCTTTTCAGACTCATACTTTGATTCAGAGAAGCAAATTTTCCAGTCAAATGAGTGGAATATTGGGATAGTTGTCTTTGAGAAATATTTGAACCCTAAACCTAACTAGAAAACCCGAAGCTAGGGTTAGGGTTTTATTCCCATATAATGTAGACAGTTTTTGATGGCATGGCTGTGTTTTAGGGCTGAAAGGATACTTAGGAATGTTGTTCTTTCAATGATTTCTCAACATTTTTTTCTGACCTATATGGCTGTATACAGTGCTCTGCCCGAAAAAGGAATGGTGTCTGAATTGATCTACAAGCAACAGTAAGAAAGAACCTGATTTAACTATTAAGCTCTTGCCATGGGCTTTGAAATCACAGGCATATTAATAGACAAAGCCAAAATGTATTAGTTGTTTCGGACTTTGAGGCAACTTAAGCCTAAACGTTCATTCATTCAGCACTCCGTTCAACACAAAATTTCCAATGAAAGAATACCTTTCAACAATTAAGTTGACCATTCCTGACACACTAATTTGGTTTTGGCACTGTTGTATTGTCTTTTCAGACTCATACTTTGATTCAGAGAAGCAAATTTTCCAGTCAAATGAGTGGAATATTGAGATAGTTGTCTTTGAGAAATATTTGAACCCTAACCCTAACTAGGAAAACCTGAAACTAGGGTTAGGGTTTTATTCCCATACAATGTAGACAGTTTTTGATGGTATGGCTGTGTTTTAGGGCTGAAAGGATACCTAGGAATGTAGTTCTTTCAATGTTTTCTCAACGTTTTTTTCTGACCTATATGGCTGTATACAGTGCTCTGCCCGAAAAAGGAATGGTGTCTGAATTGATCTACAAGCAACAGTAAGAAAGAACCTGATTTAACTTTTAAAGTCTTGCTTTGGGCTTTGAAATCACAGGCATATTAATAGACAAGGCCAAAATGTATTAGTTGTTTCGGACTTTGAGGCAACTTAAGCCTAAACGTTCATTCATTCAGCACTCTGTTCAACACAAAATTTCCAATGAAAGAATACCTTTCAACAATTAAGTTGACCATTCCTGACACACTAATTTGGTTTTGGCACTGTTGTATTGTCTTTTCAGACTCATACTTTGATTCAGAGAAGCAAATTTTCCAGTCAAATGAGTGGAATATTGAGATAGTTGTCTTTGAGAATTATTTGAACCCTAACCCTAACTAGGAAAACCCAAAGCAAGGGTTAGGGTTTTATTCCCATACAATGTAGACAGTTTTTGATGGCATGGCTGTGTTTTAGGGCTGAAAGGATACTTAGGAATGTTGTTCTTTCAATGTTTTCTCAACATTTTTTTCTGACCTATATGGCTGTATACAGTGCTCTGCCCGAAAAAGGAATGGTGTCTGAATTGATCTACAAGCAACAGTAAGAAAGAACCTGATTTAACTTTTAAACTCTTGCCATGGGCTTTGAAATCACAGGCATATTAATAGACAAAGCCAAAATGTATTAGTTGTTTCGGACTTTTAGGCAACTTAAGCCTAAACGTTCATTCATTCAGCTCTCCGTTCAACACAAAATTTCCAATGAAAGAATACCTTTCAACAATTAAGTTGGCCATTCCTGACACACTAATTTGGTTTTGGCACTGTTGTATTGTCTTTTCAGTGTCATACTTTGTTTCAGAAAAGCAAATTCTCCTTCAAATGAGTGGAATATTAGGATAGTTGTCTTTGAGAAATATTTGAACCCTAACCCTAACTAGCAAAACCCGAAGCTAGGGTTAGGGTTTTAATCCCATACAATGTAGACAGTTTTTGATGGTATGGCTGTGTTTTAGGGCTGAAAGGATACCTAGGAATGTAGTTCTTTCAATGTTTTCTCAACGTTTTTTTCTGACCTATATGGCTGTATACAGTGCTCTGCCCGAAAAAGGAATGGTGTCTGAATTGATCTACAAGCAACAGTAAGAAAGAACCTTATTTAACTTTTAAACTCTTGCTTTGGGCTTTGAAATCACAGGCATATTAATAGACAAAGCCAAAATGTATTAGTTGTTTCGGACTTTTAGCAACTTAAGCCTAAACGTTCATTCATTCAGCTCTCCGTTCAACACAAAATTTCCAATGAAAGAATACCTTTCAACAATTAAGTTGACCCTTCCTGACACACTAATTTGGTTTTGGCACTGTTGTATTGTCTTTTCAGACTCATACTTTGATTCAGAGAAGCACATTTTCCAGTCAAATGAGTGGAATATTGAGATAGTTGTCTTTGAGAAATATTTGAAGGGTTAGGGTTTTATTCCCATATAATGTAGACAGTTTTTGATGGCATGGCTGTGTTTTAGGGCTGAAAGGATACTTAGGAATGTTGTTCTTTCAATGTTTTCTCAACATTTTTTTCTGACCTATATGGCTGTATACAGTGCTCTGCCCGAAAAAGGAATGGTGTCTGAATTGATCTACAAGCAACAGTAAGAAAGAACCTTATTTAACTTTTAAACTCTTGCTTTGGGCTTTGAAATCACAGGCATATTAATAGACAAAGCCAAAATGTATTAGTTGTTTCGGACTTTTAGCAACTTAAGCCTAAACGTTCATTCATTCAGCACTCTGTTCAACACAAAATTTCCAATGAAAGAATACCTTTCAACAATTAAGTTGACCATTCCTGACACACTAATTTGGTTTTGGCACTGTTGTATTGTCTTTTCAGACTCATACTTTGATTCAGAGAAGCGAATTTTCCAGTCAAATGAGTGGAATATTGAGATAGTTGTCTTTGAGAAATATTTGAACCCTAACCCTAATTAGAAAACCCGAAGCTAGGGTTAGGGTTTTATTCCCATACGATGTAGACAGTTTTTGATGGCATGGCTGTGTTTTAGGGCTGAAAGGATACTTAGGAATGTTGTTCTTTCAATGTTTTCTCAACATTTTTTTCTGACCTATATGGCTGTATACAGTGCTCTGCCCGAAAAAGGAATGGTGTCTGAATTGATCTACAAGCAACAGTAAGAAAGAACCTGATTTAACTTTTAAACTCTTGCCATGGGCTTTGAAAACACAGGCATATTAATAGACAAAGCCAAAATGTATTAGTTGTTTCGGACTTTTAGGCAAGTTAAGCCTAAACGTTCATTCATTCAGCACTCCGTTCAACACAAAATTTCCAATGAAAGAATACCTTTCAACAATTAAGTTGACCATTCCTGACACACTAATTTGGTTTTGGCACTGTTGTATTGTCTTTTCAGACTCATACTTTGATTCAGAGAAGCGAATTTTCCAGTCAAATGAGTGGAATATTGAGATAGTTGTCTTTGAGAAATATTTGAACCCTAACCCTAACTAGGAAAACCCGAAGCTAGGGTTAGGGTTTTATTCCCATACGATGTAGACAGTTTTTGATGGCATGACTGTGTTTTAGGGCTGAAAGGATACTTAGGAATGTTGTTCTTTCAATGTTTTCTCAACATTTTTTTCTGACCTATATGGCTGTATACAGTGCTCTGCCCGGAAAAGGAATGGTGTCTGAATTGATCTACAAGCAACAGTAAAAAGAACCTTATTTAACTTTTAAACTCTTGCTTTGGGCTTTGAAATCACAGGCATATTAATAGACAAAGCCAAAATTTATTAGTTGTTTCGGACTTTTAGCAACTTAAGCCTAAACGTTCATTCATTCAGCTCTCCGTTCAACACAAAATTTCCAATGAAAGAATACCTTTCAACAATTAAGTTGGCCATTCCTGACACACTAATTTGGTTTTGGCACTGTTGTATTTTCTTTTCAGTGTCATACTTTGATTCAGAGAAGCAAATTCTCCTTCAAATAAGTGGAATATTAGGATAGTTGTCTTTGAGAAATATTTGAACCCTAACCCTAACTAGCAAAACCCGAAGCTAGGGTTAGGGTTTTATTCCCATACAATGTAGACAGTTTTTGATGGTATGGCTGTGTTTTAGGGCTGAAAGGATACCTAGGAATGTAGTTCTTTCAATGTTTTCTCAACGTTTTTTTCTGACCTATATGGCTGTATACAGTGCTCTGCCCGAAAAAGGAATGGTGTCTGAATTGATCTACAAGCAACAGTAAGAAAGAACCTGATTTAACTTTTAAACTCTTGCCATGGGCTTTGAAATCACAGGCATATTAATAGACAAAGCCAAAATGTATTAGTTGTTTCAGACTTTTAGGCAACTTAAGCCTAAACGTTCATTCATTCAGCTCTCCGTTCAACACAAAATTTCCAATGAAAGAATACCTTTCAACAATTAAGTTGACCCTTCCTGACACACTAATTTGGTTTTGGCACTGTTGTATTGTCTTTTCAGACTCATACTTTGATTCAGAGAAGCACATTTTCCAGTCAAATGAGTGGAATATTGAGATAGTTGTCTTTGAGAAATATTTGAACCCTAACCCTAATTAGAAAACCCGAAGCTAGGGTTAGGGTTTTATTCCCATACGATGTAGACAGTTTTTGATGGCATGGCTGTGTTTTAGGGCTGAAAGGATACTTAGGAATGTTGTTCTTTCAATGTTTTCTCAACATTTTTTTCTGACCTATATGGCTGTATACAGTGCTCTGCCCGAAAAAGGAATGGTGTCTGAATTGATCTACAAGCAACAGTAAGAAAGAACGTGATTTAACTTTTAAACTCTTGCCATGGGCTTTGAAATCACAGGCATATTAATAGACAAAGCCAAAATGTATTAGTTGTTTCGGACTTTTAGGCAACTTAAGCCTAAACGTTCATTCATTCAGCTCTCCGTTCAACACAAAATTTCCAATGAAAGAATACCTTTCAACAATTAAGTTGGCCATTCCTGACACACTAATTTGGTTTTGGCACTGTTGTATTGTCTTTTCAGTGTCATACTTTGATTCAGAAAAGCAAATTCTCCTTCAAATGAGTGAAATATTAGGATAGTTGTCTTTGAGAAATATTTGAACCCTAACCCTAACTAGAAAACCCAAAGCTAGGGTTAGGGTTTTATTCCCATATAATGTAGACAGTTTTTGATGGCATGGCTGTGTTTTAGGGCTGAAAGGATACTTAGGAATGTTGTTCTTTCAATGTTTTCTCAACATTTTTTTCTGACCTATATGGCTGTATACAGTGCTCTGCCCGAAAAAGGAATGGTGTCTGAATTGATCTACAAGCAACAGTAAGAAAGAACCTTATTTAACTTTTAAACTCTTGCTTTGGGCTTTGAAATCACAGGCATATTAATAGACAAAGCCAAAATTTATTAGTTGTTTCGGACTTTTAGCAACTTAAGCCTAAACGTTCATTCATTCAGCAGTCTGTTCAACACAAAATTTCCAATGAAAGAATACCTTTCAACAATTAAGTTGGCCATTCCTGACACACTAATTTGGTTTTGGCACTGTTGTATTGTCTTTTCAGTGTCATACTTTGATTCAGAAAAGCAAATTCTCCTTCAAATGAGTGGAATATTAGGATAGTTGTCTTTGAGAAATATTTGAACCCTAACCCTAACTAGCAAAACCCGAAGCTAGGGTTAGGGTTTTAATCCCATACAATGTAGACAGTTTTTGATGGTATGGCTGTGTTTTAGGGCTGAAAGGATACCTAGGAATGTAGTTCTTTCAATGTTTTCTCAACGTTTTTTTCTGACCTATATGGCTGTATACAGTGCTCTGCCCGAAAAAGGAATGGTGTCTGAATTGATCTACAAGCAACAGTAAGAAAGAACCTGATTTAACTTTTAAACTCTTGCCATGGGCTTTGAAAACACAGGCATATTAATAGACAAAGCCAAAATGTATTAGTTGTTTCGGACTTTTAGGCAAGTTAAGCCTAAACGTTCATTCATTCAGCACTCCGTTCAACACAAAATTTCCAATGAAAGAATACCTTTCAACAATTAAGTTGACCATTCCTGACACACTAATTTGGTTTTGGCACTGTTGTATTGTCTTTTCAGACTCATACTTTGATTCAGAGAAGCGAATTTTCCAGTCAAATGAGTGGAATATTGAGATAGTTGTCTTTGAGAAATATTTGAACCCTAACCCTAACTAGGAAAACCCGAAGCTAGGGTTAGGGTTTTATTCCCATACGATGTAGACAGTTTTTGATGGCATGACTGTGTTTTAGGGCTGAAAGGATACTTAGGAATGTTGTTCTTTCAATGTTTTCTCAACATTTTTTTCTGACCTATATGGCTGTATACAGTGCTCTGCCCGAAAAAGGAATGGTGTCTGAATTGATCTACAAGCAACAGTAAGAAAGAACCTTATTTAACTTTTAAACTCTTGCTTTGGGCTTTGAAATCACAGGCATATTAATAGACAAAGCCAAAATGTATTAGTTGTTTCAGACTTTTAGGCAACTTAAGCCTAAACGTTCATTCATTCAGCTCTCCGTTCAACACAAAATTTCCAATGAAAGAATACCTTTCAACAATTAAGTTGGCCATTCCTGACACACTAATTTGGTTTTGGCACTGTTGTATTGTCTTTTCAGTGTCATACTTTGATTCAGAAAAGCAAATTCTCCTTCAAATGAGTGGAATATTAGGATAGTTGTCTTTGAGAAATATTTGAACCCTAACCCTAACTAGCAAAACCCGAAGCTAGGGTTAGGGTTTTAATCCCATACAATGTAGACAGTTTTTGATGGTATGGCTGTGTTTTAGGGCTGAAAGGATACCTAGGAATGTAGTTCTTTCAATGTTTTCTCAACGTTGTTTTCTGACCTATATGGCTGTATACAGTGCTCTGCCCGAAAAAGGAATGGTGTCTGAATTGATCTACAAGCAACAGTAAGAAAGAACCTGATTTAACTTTTAAACTCTTGCCATGGGCTTTGAAAACACAGGCATATTAATAGACAAAGCCAAAATGTATTAGTTGTTTCGGACTTTTAGCAACTTAAGCCTAAACGTTCATTCATTCAGCACTCCGTTCAACACAAAATTTCCAATGAAAGAATACCTTTCAACAATTAAGTTGACCATTCCTGACACACTAATTTGGTTTTGGCACTGTTGTATTGTCTTTTCAGACTCTTACTTTGATTCAGAGAAGCAAATTTTCCAGTCAAATGAGTGGAACATTGAGATAGTTGTCTTTGAGAAATATTTGAACCCTAACCCTAACTAGGAAAACCCGAAGCTAGGGTTAGGGTTTTATTCCCATACAATGTAGACAGTTTTTGATGGCATGGCTGTGTTTTAGGGCTGAAAGGATACTTAGGAATGTTGTTCTTTCAATGTTTTCTCAACATTTTTTTTTGACCTATATGGCTGTATACAGTGCTCTGCCCGAAAAAGGAATGGTGTCTGAATTGATCTACAAACAAAAGTAAGAAAGAACCTGATTTAACTTTTAAAGTCTTGCCATGGGCTTTGAAATCACAGGCATATTAATAGACAAAGCCAAAATGTATTACTTGTTTCGGACTTTTAGGCAACTTAAGCCTAAACGTTCATTCATTCAGCACTCCGTTCAACACAAAATTTCCAATGAAAGAATACCTTTCAACAATTAAGTTGGCCATTCCTGACACATTAATTTGGTTTTGGCACTGTTGTATTGTCTTTTCAGACTCATACTTTGATTCAGAGAAGCAAATTTTCCAGTCAAATGAGTGGAATATTGAGATAGTTGTCTTTGAGAAATACTTGAACCCTAACTAGGAAAACCCGAAGCTAGGGTTAGGGTTTTATTCCCATACGATGTAGACAGTTTTTGATGGCATGGCTGTATTTTAGGGCTGAAAGGATACTTAGGAATGTTGTTCTTTCAATGTTTTCTCAACATTTTTATCTGACCTATATGGCTGTATACAGTGCTCTGCCCGAAAAAGGAATGGTGTCTGAATTGATCTACAAGCAACAGTAAGAAAGAACCTGATTTAACTTTTAAACTCTTGCCATGGGCTTTGAAATCACAGGCATATTAATAGACAAAGCCAAAATGTATTAGTTGTTTCGGACTTTTAGGCAACTTAAGCCTAAACGTTCATTCATTCAGCACTCCGTTCAACACAAAAATTCCAATGAAAGAATACCTTTCAACAATTAAGTTGGCCATTCCTGACACACTAATTTGGTTTTGGCACTGTTGTATTGTCTTTTCAGTGTCATACTTTGATTCAGAGAAGCAAATTCTCCTTCAAATGAGTGGAATATTAGGATAGTTGTCTTTGAGAAATATTTGAACCCTAACGCTAACTAGCAAAACCCGAAGCTAGGGTTAGGGTTTTATTCCCATACGATGTAGACAGTTTTTGATGGCATGGCTGTGTTTTAGGGCTGAAAGGATACTTAGGAATGTTGTTCTTTCAATGTTTTCTCAACATTTTTGTCTGACCTATATGGCTGTATACAGTGCTCTGCCCGAAAAAGGAATGGTGTCTGAATTCATCTACAAGCAACAGTAAGAAAGAACCTGATTTAACTTTTAAAGTCTTGCCATGGGCTTTGAAATCACAGGCATATTAATAGACAAAGCCAAAATGTATTAGTTGTTTCGGACTTTTAGGCAACTTATGCCTAAACGTTCATTCATTCAGCTCTCTGTTCAACACAAAATTTCCAATGAAAGAATACCTTTCAACAATTAAGTTGGCCATTCCTGACACACTAATTTGGTTTTGGCACTGTTGTATTGTCTTTTCAGTGTCATACTTTGATTCGGAGAAGCAAATTCTCCTTCAAATGAGTGGAATATTAGGATAGTTGTCTTTGAGAAATATTTGAACCCTAACCCTAACTATAAAACCCGAAGCTAGGGTTAGGGTTTTATTCCCATATAATGTAGACAGTTTTTGATGGCATGGCTGTGTTTTAGGGCTGAAAGGATACTTAGGAATGTTGTTCTTTCAATGTGTTCTCAACGTCTTTTTCTGACCTATATGGCTGTATACAGTGCTCTGCCCGAAAAAGGAATGGTGTCTGAATTGATCTACAAGCAACAGTAAGAAAGAACCTTATTTACCTTTTAAACTCTTGCTTTGGGCTTTGAAATCACAGGCATATTAATAGACAAAGCCAAAATGTATTAGTTGTTTCGGACTTTTAGCAACTTAAGCCTAAACGTTCATTCATTCAGCACTCCGTTCAACACAAAATTGCCAATGAAAGAATACCTTTCAACAATTAAGTTGAACATTCCTGACACACTAATTTGGTTTTGGCACTGTTGTATTGTCTTTTCAGACTCATACTTTGATTCAGAGAAGCAGATTTTCCAGTCAAATGAGTGGAATATTGAGATAGTTGTCTTTGAGAAATATTTGAACCCTAACCCTAACTAGGAAAACCCGAAGCTAGGGTTAGGGTTTTATTCCCATACAATGTAGACAGTTTTTGATGGTATGGCTGTGTTTTAGGGCTGAAAGGATACTTAGGAATGTCGTTCTTTCAATGTTTTCTCAACATTTTTTTCTGACCTATATCTCTGTATACAGTGCTCTGCCCGAAAAAGGAATGGTGTCTGAATTGATCTACAAGCAACAGTAAGAAAGAACCTTATTTAACTTTTAAACTCTTGCTTTGGGCTTTGAAATCACAGGCATATAAATAGACAAAGCCAAAATGTATTAGTTGTTTCGGACTTTTAGCAACTTAAGCCTAAACGTTCATTCATTCAGCACTCCGTTCAACACAAAGTTTCCAATGAAAGAATACCTTTCAACAATTAAGTTGACCATTCCTGACACACTAATTTGGTTTTGGCACTGTTGTATTGTCTTTTCAGACTCATACTTTGATTCAGAGAAGCAAATTTTCCAGTCAAATGAGTGGAATATTGGGATAGTTGTCTTTGAGAAATATTTGAACCCTAACCCTAACTAGGAAAACCCGAAGCTAGGGTTAGGGTTTTATTCCCATACGATGTAGACAGTTTTTGATGGCATGGCTGTGTTTTAGGGCTGAAAGGATACTTAGGAATGTTGTTCTTTCAATGTTTTCTCAACATTTTTATCTGACCTATATGGCTGTATACAGTGCTCTGCCCGAAAAAGGAATGGTGTCTGAATTGATCTACAAGCAACAGTAAGAAAGAACCTGATTTAACTTTTAAAGTCTTGCCATGGGCTTTGAAATCACAGGCATATTAACATATAAAGCCAAAATGTATTAGTTGTTTCGGACTTTTAGGCCACTTAAGTCTAAACGTTCATTCATTCAGCACTCCGTTCAACACAAAATTTCCAATGAAAGAATACCTTTCAACAATTAAGTTGCCAATTCCTGACACACTAATTTGGTTTTAGCACTGTTGTATTGTCTTTTCAGTGTCATACTTTGATTCAGAGAAGCAAATTCTCCTTCAAATGAGTGGAATATTGAGATAGTTGTCTTTGAGAAATATTTGAACCCTAACCCTAACTAGAAAACCCGAAGCTAGGGTTAGGGTTTTATTCTCATACAATGTAGACAGTTTTTGATGGCATGGCTGTGTTTTAGGCCTGAAAGGATACTTAGGAATGTTGTTCTTTCAATGTTTTCTCAACATTTTTTTCTGACCTATATGGCTGTATACAGTGCTCTGCCCGAAAAAGGAATGGTGTCTGAATTGATCTACAAGCAACAGTAAGAAAGAACCTTATTTAACTTTTAAACTCTTGCTTTGGGCTTTGAAATCACAGACATATTAATAGACAAAGCCAAAATGTATGAGTTGTTTCGGACTTTTAGCAACTTAAGCCTAAACGTTCATTCATTCAGCACTCCGTTCAACACAAAATTTCCAATGAAAGAATACCTTTCAACAATTAAGTTGACCATTCCTGACACACTAATTTGGTTTTGGCACTGTTGTATTGTCTTTTCAGACTCATACTTTGATTCAGAGAAGCGAATTTTCCAGTCAAATGAGTGGAATATTGAGATAGTTGTCTTTGAGAAATATTTGAACCCTAACCCTAACTAGCAAAAATCGAAGCTAGGGTTAGGGTTTTATTCCCAGACAGTGTAGACAATTCTTGATGGCATAGCTGTGTTTTAGGGCTGAAAGGATACTTAGGAATGTAGTTCTTTCAATGTTTTCTCAACATTTTTTTCTGACCTATATGGCTGTATACAGTGCTTTGCCCCAAAAAGGAATGGTGTCTGAACTGATCTACAAGCAACAATAAGAAAGAACCTTATTTAACTTTTAAACTCTTGCCATGGGCTTTGAAATCACAGGCATATTAATAGATAAAGCCAAAATGTATTAGTTGTTTCGGAATTTTAGGACACTTAAGCTTAAACGTACATTCATTCAGCACTCCGTTCAACACAAAATTTCCAATGAAAGAATACCTTTCAACAATTAAGTTGACCATTCCTGACACACTAATTTGGTTTTGGCACTGTTGTATTGTCTTTTCAGACTCATACTTTGATTCAGAGAAGCAAATTTTCCAGTCAAATGAGTGGAATATTGAGATAGTTGTCTTTGACAAATATTTGAACCCTAACCCTAACTAGCAAAACCCGAAGCTAGGGTTAGGGTTTTATTCCCATACAATGTAGACAGTTTTTGATGGCATGGCTGTGTTTTAGGGCTGAAAGGATACCTAGGAATGTAGTTCTTTCAATGTTTTCTCAACATTTTTTTCTGACCTATATGGCTATATACAGTGCTTTGCCCCAAAAAGGAATGGTGTCTGAACTGATCTACAAGCAACAGTAAGAAAGAACCTGATTTAACTTTTAAACTCTTGCCATGGGCTTTGAAATCACAGGCATATTAACATATAAAGCCAAAATGTATTAGTTGTATCGGAATTTTAGGCAACTTAAGCCTAAACGTTCATTTATTCAGCTCATCGTTCAACACAAAATTTCCAATGAAAGAATACCTTTCAACAATTAAGTTGGCCATTCCTGACACACTAATTTGGTTTTGGCACTGTTGTATTGTCTTTTCAGTGTCATACTTTGATTCAGAGAAGCAAATTCTCCTTCAAATGAGTGGAATATTAGGATAGTTGTCATGAGAAATATTTGAACCCTAACCCTAACTAGGAAAACCCGAAGCTAGGGTTAGGGTTTTATTCCCATACAATGTAGACAGTTTTTGATGGTATGGCTGTGTTTTAGGGCTGAAAGGATACCTAGGAATGTAGTTCTTTCAATGTTTTCTCAACATTTTTTTCTGACCTATATGGCTGTATACAGTGCTTTGCCCCAAGTGATTTGTGATACAGTGCTTTGTCTGAAGTGATCTACAAGCAACAGTAAGAAAGAACATGATTTAACTTTTAAACTCTTGCCATGGGCTTTGAAATCACAGGCATATTAACATATAAAGCCAAAATGTATTAGTTGTTTCGGACTTTTAGGCCACTTAAGTCTAAACGTACATTCATTCAGCACTCCGTTCAACACAAAATTTCCAATGAAAGAATACCTTTCAACAATTAAGTTGCCAATTCCTGACACACTAATTTGGTTTTAGCACTGTTGTATTGTCTTTTCAGTGTCATACTTTGATTCAGAGAAGTAAATTCTCCTTCAAATGAGTGGAATATTAGGATAGTTGTCTTTGAGAAATATTTGAACCCTAACCCTAACTAGCAAAACCCGAAGCTAGGGTTAGGGTTTTATTCCCATACAGTGTAGACAATTTTTGATGGCATGTTTGTGTTTTAGGGCTAAAAGGATACTTAGGAATGTTGTTCTTTAAATGTTTTCTCAACATTTTTTTCTGACCTATATGGCTGTATACAGTGCTCTGCCCGAAAAAGGAATGGTGTCTGAATTGATCTACAAGCAACAGTAAGAAAGAACCTGATTTAACTTTTAAACTCTTGCAATGGGCTTTGAAATCACAGGCATATTAATAGACAAAGCCAAAATGTATTAGTTGTTTCGGAATTTTAGGCAACTTAGGCCTAAACGTTCATTTATTCAGCTCACCGTTCAACACAAAATTTCCAATGAAAGAATACCTTTCAACAATTAAGTTGACCATTCCTGACACACTAATTTGGTTTTGGCACTGTTGTATTGTCTTTTCAGACTCATACTTTGATTCAGAGAAGCAAATTTTCCAGTCAAATGAGTGGAATATTGAGGTAGTTGTCTTTGAGAAATATTTGAACCCTAACCCTAACTAGAAAACCCGAAGCTAGGGTTAGGGTTTTATTCTCATACAATGTAGACAGTTTTTGATGGCATGGCTGTGTTTTAGGCCTGAAAGGATACTTAGGAATGTTGTTCTTTCAATGTTTTCTCAACATTTTTTTCTGACCTATATGGCTGTATACAGTGCTCTGCCCGAAAAAGGAATGGTGTCTGAATTGATCTACAAGCAACAGTAAGAAAGAACCTTATTTAAATTTTAAACTCTTGCTTTGGGCTTTGAAATCACAGACATATTAATAGACAAAGCCAAAATGTATGAGTTGTTTCGGACTTTTAGCAACTTAAGCCTAAACGTTCATTCATTCAGCACTCCGTTCAACACAAAATTTCCAATGAAAGAATACCTTTCAACAATTAAGTTGACCATTCCTGACACACTAATTTGGTTTTGGCACTGTTGTATTGTCTTTTCAGACTCATACTTTGATTCAGAGAAGCAAATTTTCCAGTCAAATGAGTGGAATATTGAGATAGTTGTCATTGAGAAATATTTGAACCCTAACCCTAACTAGCAAAACCCGAAGCTAGGGTTAGGGTTTTATTCCCAGACAGTGTAGACAATTTTTGATGGCATAGCTGTGTTTTAGGGCTGAAAGGATACTTAGGAATGTAGTTCTTTCAATGTTTTCTCAACATTTTTTTCTGACCTATATGGCTGTATACAGTGCTTTGCCCCAAAAAGGAATGGTGTCTGAACTGATCTACAAGCAACAATAAGAAAGAACCTTATTTAACTTTTAAACTCTTGCCATGGGCTTTGAAATCACAGGCATATTAATAGATAAAGCCAAAATGTATTAGTTGTTTCGGAATTTTAGGACACTTAAGCTTAAACGTACATTCATTCAGCACTCCGTTCAACACAAAATTTCCAATGAAAGAATACCTTTCAACAATTAAGTTGACCATTCCTGACACACTAATTTGGTTTTGGCACTGTTGTATTGTCTCTTCAGTGTCATACTTTGATTCAGAGAAGCATATTTTCCAGTCAAATGAGTGGAATATTGAGATAATTGTCTTTGAGAAATATTTGAACCTTAACCCTAACTAGCAAAACCCGAAGCTAGGGTTAAGGTTTTATTCCCATACAATGTAGACAGTTTTTGATGGCATGGCTGTGTTTTAGGGCTGAAAGGATACTTAGGAATATAGTTCTTTCAATGTTTTCTCAACATTTTTTTCTGACCTATATGGCTGTATACACTGCTTTGCCCCAAAAAGGAATGGTGTCTGAATTGATCTACAAGCAACAGTAAGAAAGAACCTGATTTAACTTTTAAACTCTTGCTTTGGGCTTTGAAATCACAGGCATATTAATAGACAAAGCCAAAATGTATTAGATGTTTCGGACTTTTAGGCAACTTAAGCCTAAACGTTCATTCATTCTGCACTCCGTTCAACACAAAATTTCCAATGAAAGAATACCTTTCAACAATTAAGTTGCCAATTCCTGACACACTAATTTGGTTTTAGCACTGTTGTATTGTCTTTTCAGTGTCATACTTTGATTCAGAGAAGTAAATTCAACCTTCAAATGAGTGAAATATTAGGATAGTTGTCTTTGAGAAATATTTGAACCCTAACCCTAACTAGCAAAAATCGAAGCTAGGGTTAGGGTTTTATTCCCAGACAGTGTAGACAATTTTTGATGGCATAGCTGTGTTTTAGGGCTGAAAGGATACTTAGGAATGTAGTTCTTTCAATGTTTTCTCAACATTTTTTTCTGACCTATATGGCTGTATACAGTGCCTTGCCCCAAAAAGGAATGGTGTCTGAACTGATCTACAAGCAACAATAAGAAAGAACCTTATTTAACTTTTAAACTCTTGCCATGGGCTTTGAAATCACAGGCATATTAATAGATAAAGCCAAAATGTATTAGTTGTTTCGGAATTTTAGGACACTTAAGCTTAAACGTACATTCATTCAGCACTCCGTTCAACACAAAATTTCCAATGAAAGAATACCTTTCAACAATTAAGTTGACCATTCCTGACACACTAATTTGGTTTTGGCACTGTTGTATTGTCTTTTCAGTGTCATACTTTGATTCAGAGAAGCATATTTTCCAGTCAAATGAGTGGAATATTGAGATAATTGTCTTTGAGAAATATTTGAACCTTAACCCTAACTAGCAAAACCCGAAGCTAGGGTTAAGGTTTTATTCCCATACAATGTAGACAGTTTTTGATGGCATGGCTGTGTTTTAGGGCTGAAAGGATACTTAGGAATATAGTTCTTTCAATGTTTTCTCAACATTTTTTTCTGACCTATATGGCTGTATACACTGCTTTGCCCCAAAAAGGAATGGTGTCTGAATTGATCTACAAGCAACAGCAAGAAAGAACCTGATTTAACTTTTAAACTCTTGCTTTGGGCTTTGAAATCACAGGCATATTAATAGACAAAGCCAAAATGTATTAGTTGTTTCGGACTTTTAGGCAACTTAAGCCTAAACGTTCATTCATTCAGCACTCCGTTCAACACAAAATTTCCAATGAAAGAATACCTTTCAACAATTAAGTTGCCAATTCCTGACACACTAATTTGGTTTTAGCACTGTTGTATTGTCTTTTCAGTGTCATACTTTGATTCAGAGAAGTAAATTCAACCTTCAAATGAGTGAAATATTAGGATAGTTGTCTTTGAGAAATATTTGAATCCTAACCCTAACTAGCAAAACCCGAAGCTAGGGTTAGGGTTTTATTCCCATACAATGTAGACAGTTTTTGATGGTATGGCTGTGTTTTAGGGCTAAAAGGATTCTTAGGAATGTCGTTCTTTCAATGTTTTCTCAACATTTTTTTCTGACCTATATGGCTGTATACAGTGCTCTGCCCGAAAAAGGAATTGTGTCTGAATTGATCTACAAGCAACAGTAAGAAAGAACCTTATTTAACTTTTAAACTCTTGCTTTGGGCTTTGAAATCACAGGCATATTAATAGACAAAGCCAAAATGTATTAGTTGTTTCGGACTTTTAGCAACTTAAGCCTAAACGTTCATTCATTCAGCACTCTGTTCAACACAAAATTTCCAATGAAAGAATACCTTTCAACAATTAAGTTGACCATTCCTGACACACTAATTTGGTTTTGGCACTCTTGTGTTGTCTTTTCAGACTCATACTTTGATTCAGAGAAGCAAATTTTCCAGTCAAATGAGTGAAATATTGAGATAGTTGTCTTTGAGAAATATTTGAACCCTAACCCTAACTAGCAAAACCCGAAGCTAGGGTTAGGGTTTTATTCCCATACAATGTAGACAGTTTTTGATGGCATGGCTGTGTTTTAGGGCTGAAAGGATACCTAGGAATGTAGTTCTTTCAATGTTTTCTCAACATTTTTTTCTGACCTATATGGCTGTGTACAGTGCTCTGCCCGAAAAAGGAATGGTGTCTGAATTGATCTACAAGCAACAGTAAGAAAGAACCTGATTTAACTTTTAAACTCTTGCCATGGGCTTTGAAATCACAGGCATATTAATAGACAAAGCCAAAATGTATTAGTTGTATCGGAATTTTAGGCAACTTAAGCCTAAACGTTCACTTATTCATCTCACCGTTCAACACAAAATTTCCAATGAAAGAATACCTTTCAACAATTAAGTTGCCAATTCCTGACACACTAATTTGGGTTTAGCACTGTTGTATTGTCTTTTCAGTGTCATACTTTGATTCAGAGAAGTAAATTCAAACTTCAAATGAGTGGAATATTAGGATAGTTGTCTTTGAGAAATATTTGAATCCTAACCCTAACTAGCAAAACCCGAAGCTAGGGTTAGGGTTTTATTCCCATACAATGTAGACAGTTTTTGATGGCATGGCTGTGTTTTAGGGCTGAAAGGATACCTAGGAATGTAGTTCTTTCAATGTTTTCTCAACATTTTTTTCTGACCTATATGGCTGTATACAGTGCTCTGCCCGAAAAAGGAATGGTGTCTGAATTGATCTACAAGCAACAGTAAGAAAGAACCTGATTTAACTTTTAAACTCTTGCTTTGGGCTTTGAAATCACAGGCATATAAATAGACAAAGCCAAAATGTATTAGTTGTTTCGGACTTTTAGGCAATTAACCCTAAGCGTGCATTCATTCAGCACTCCGTTCAACACAAAATTTCCAATGAAAGAATACCTTTCAACAATTAAGTTGACCATTCCTGACACACTAATTTGGTTTTGGCACTGTTGTATTGTCTTTTCAGACTCATACTTTTATTCAGAGAAGCAAATTTTCCAGTCAAATGAGTGGAATATTGAGATAATTGTCTTTGAGAAATATTTGAACCCTAACCCTAACTAGCAAAACCCGAAGCTAGGGTTAGGGTTTTAGTCCCATACAATGTAGACAGTTTTTGATGGTATGGCTGTGTTTTAGGGCTAAAAGAATACTTAGGAATGTCGTTCTTTCAATGTTTTCTCAACATTTTTTTCTGACCTATATGGCTGTATACAGTGCTCTGCCCGAAAAAGGAATGGTGTCTGAATTGATCTACAAGCAACAGTAAGAAAGAACCTGATTTAACTTTTAAACTCTTGCCATGGGCTTTGAAATCACAGGCATATTAACATATAAAGCCAAAATGTATTAGTTGTTTCGGACTTTTAGGCCACTTAAGTCTAAACGTACATTCATTCAGCACTCCGTTCAACACAAAATTTCCAGTGAAAGAATACCTTTCAACAATTAAGTTGACCATTCCTGACACACTAATTTGGTTTTGGCACTGTTGTATTGTCTTTTCAGTGTCATACTTTGATTCAGAGAAGTAAATTCAACCTTCAAATGAGTGGAATATTAGGATAGTTGTCTTTGAGAAATATTTGAATCCTAACCCTAACTAGCAAAACCCGAAGCTAGGGTTAGGGTTTTATTCCCATACAATGTAGACAGTTTTTGATGGTATGGCTGTGTTTTAGGGCTAAAAGGATTCTTAGGAATGTCGTTCTTTCAATGTTTTCTCAACATTTTTTTCTGACCTATATGGCTGTATACAGTGCTCTGCCCGAAAAAGGAATGGTGTCTGAATTGATCTACAAGCAACAGTAAGAAAGAACCTGATTTAACTTTTAAACTCTTGCTTTGGGCTTTGAAATCACAGGCATATAAATAGACAAAGCCAAAATGTATTAGTTGTTTCGGACTTTTAGGCAATTAAGCCTAAACGTTCATTCATTCAGCACTCCGTTTAACACAAAATTTCCAATGAAAGAATACCTTTCAACAATTAAGTTGACCATTCCAGACACACTAATTTGGTTTTGGCACTGTTGTATTGTCTTTTCAGACTCATACTTTTATTCAGAGAAGCAAATTTTCCAGTCAAATGAGTGGAATATTGAGATAATTGTCTTTGAGAAATATTTGAACCCTAACCCTAACTAGCAAAACCCGAAGCTAGGGTTAGGGTTTTATTCCCATACAATGTAGACAGTTTTTGATGGTATGGCTGTGTTTTAGGGCTAAAAGAATACTTAGGAATGTCGTTCTTTCAATGTTTTCTCAACATTTTTTTCTGACCTATATGGCTGTATACAGTGCTCTGCCCGAAAAAGGAATGGTGTCTGAATTGATCTACAAGCAACAGTAAGAAAGAACCTGATTTAACTTTTAAACTCTTGCCATGGGCTTTGAAATCACAGGCATATTAATAGACAAAGCCAAAATGTATTAGTTGTTTCGTACTTTTAGGCAACTTAAGCCTAAACGTTCATTCATTCAGCCCTACGTTCAACACAAAATTTCCAATGAAAGAATACCTTTCAACAATTAAGTTGGCCATTCCTGACACACTAATTTGGTTTTGGCACTGTTGTATTGTCTTTTCAGTGTCATACTTTGATTCAGAGAAGCAAATTCTCCTTCAAATGAGTGGAATATTAGGATAGTTGTCTTTGAGAAATATTTGAACCCTAACCCTAACTAGGAAAACCCGAAGCTAGGGTTAGGGTTTTATTCCCATACAATGTAGACAGTTTTTGATGGTATGGCTGTGTTTTAGGGCTAAAAGGATACTTAGGAATGTAGTTCTTTCAATGTTTTCTCAACGTCTTTTTCTGACCTATATGGCTGTATACAGTGCTCTGCCCGAAAAAGGAATGGTGTCTGAATTGATCTACAAGCAACAGTAAGAAAGAACCTGATTTAACTTTTAAACTCTTGCCATGGGCTTTGAAATCACAGGCATATTAATAGACAAAGCCAAAATGTATTAGTTGTATCGGAATTTTAGGCAACTTAAGCCTAAACGTTCATTTATTCAGCTCATCGTTCAACACAAAATTTCCAATGAAAGAATACCTTTCAACAATTAAGTTGCCAATTCCTGACACACTAATTTGGTTTTAGCTTTCTTGTATTGTCTTTTCAGTGTCAAACTTTGATTCAGAGAAGTAAATTCAACCTTCAAATGAGTGGAATATTAGGATAGTTGTCTTTGAGAAATATTTGAATCCTAACCCTAACTAGGAAAACCCGAAGCTAGGGTTAGGGTTTTATTCCCATACAATGTAGACAGTTTTTGATGGTATGGCTGTGTTTTAGGACTAAAAGGATTCTTAGGAATGTCGTTCTTTCAATGTTTTCTCAACATTTTTTTCTGACCTATATGGCTGTATACAGTGCTCTGCCCGAAAAAGGAATGGTGTCTGAATTGATCTACAAGCAACAGTAAGAAAGAACCTGATTTAACTTTTAAACTCTTGCTTTGGGCTTTGAAATCACAGGCATATAAATAGACAAAGCCAAAATGTATTAGTTGTTTCGGACTTTTAGGCAATTAAGCCTAAACGTTCATTCATTCAGCACTCCGTTCAACACAAAATTTCCAATGAAAGAATACCTTTCAACAATTAAGTTGACCATTCCTGACACACTAATTTGGTTTTGGCACTGTTGTATTGTCTTTTCAGACTCATACTTTTATTCAGAGAAGCATATTTTCCAGTCAAATGAGTGGAATATTGAGATAATTGTCTTTGAGAAATATTTGAACCCTAACCCTAACTAGCAAAACCCGAAGCTAGGGTTAGGGTTTTATTCCCATACAATGTAGACAGTTTTTGATGGTATGGCTGTGTTTTAGGGCTAAAAGAATACTTAGGAATGTCGTTCTTTCAATGTTTTCTCAACATTTTTTTCTGACCTATATGGCTGTATACAGTGCTCTGCCCGAAAAAGGAATGGTGTCTGAATTGATCTACAAGCAACAGTAAGAAAGAACCTGATTTAACTTTTAAACTCTTGCCATGGGCTTTGAAATCACAGGCATATTAATAGACAAAGCCAAAATGTATTAGTTGTTTCGTACTTTTAGGCAACTTAAGCCTAAACGTTCATTCATTCAGCCCTACGTTCAACACAAAATTTCCAATGAAAGAATACCTTTCAACAATTAAGTTGGCCATTCCTGACACACTAATTTGGTTTTGGCACTGTTGTATTGTCTTTTCAGTGTCATACTTTGATTCAGAGAAGCAAATTCTCCTTCAAATGAGTGGAATATTAGGATAGTTGTCTTTGAGAAATATTTGAACCCTAACCCTAACTAGGAAAACCCGAAGCTAGGGTTAGGGTTTTATTCCCATACAATGTAGACAGTTTTTGATGGTATGGCTGTGTTTTAGGGCTAAAAGGATACTTAGGAATGTAGTTCTTTCAATGTTTTCTCAACGTCTTTTTCTGACCTATATGGCTGTATACAGTGCTCTGCCCGAAAAAGGAATGGTGTCTGAATTGATCTACAAGCAACAGTAAGAAAGAACCTGATTTAACTTTTAAACTCTTGCCATGGGCTTTGAAATCACAGGCATATTAATAGACAAAGCCAAAATGTATTAGTTGTATCGGAATTTTAGGCAACTTAAGCCTAAACGTTCATTTATTCAGCTCATCGTTCAACACAAAATTTCCAATAAAAGAATACCTTTCAACAATTAAGTTGCCAATTCCTGACACACTAATTTGGTTTTAGCTTTCTTGTATTGTCTTTTCAGTGTCAAACTTTGATTCAGAGAAGTAAATTCAACCTTCAAATGAGTGGAATATTAGGATAGTTGTCTTTGAGAAATATTTGAATCCTAACCCTAACTAGGAAAACCCGAAGCTAGGGTTAGGGTTTTATTCCCATACAATGTAGACAGTTTTTGATGGTATGGCTGTGTTTTAGGGCTAAAAGGATTCTTAGGAATGTCGTTCTTTCAATGTTTTCTCAACATTTTTTTCTGACCTATATGGCTGTATACAGTGCTCTGCCCGAAAAAGGAATGGTGTCTGAATTGATCTACAAGCAACAGTAAGAAAGAACCTGATTTAACTTTTAAACTCTTGCTTTGGGCTTTGAAATCACAGGCATATAAATAGACAAAGCCAAAATGTATTAGTTGTTTCGGACTTTTAGGCAATTAAGCCTAAACGTTCATTCATTCAGCACTCCGTTCAACACAAAATTTCCAATGAAAGAATACCTTTCAACAATTAAGTTGACCATTCCTGACACACTAATTTGGTTTTGGCACTGTTGTATTGTCTTTTCAGACTCATACTTTTATTCAGAGAAGCAAATTTTCCAGTCAAATGAGTGGAATATTGAGATAATTGTCTTTGAGAAATATTTGAACCCTAACCCTAACTAGCAAAACCCGATGCTAGGGTTAGGGTTTTATTCCCATACAATGTAGACAGTTTTTGATGGTATGGCTGTGTTTTAGGGCTAAAAGAATACTTAGGAATGTCGTTCTTTCAATGTTTTCTCAACATTTTTTTCTGACCTATATGGCTGTATACAGTGCTCTGCCCGAAAAAGGAATGGTGTCTGAATTGATCTACAAGCAACAGTAAGAAAGAACCTGATTTAACTTTTAAACTCTTGCCATGGGCGTTGAAATCACAGGCATATTAATAGACAAAGCCAAAATGTATTAGTTGTTTCGGACTTTTAGGCAACTTAAGCCTAAACGTTCATTCATTCAGCCCTACGTTCAACACAAAATTTCCAATGAAAGAATACCTTTCAACAATTAAGTTGGCCATTCCTGACACACTAATTTGGTTTTGGCACTGTTGTATTGTCTTTTCAGTGTCATACTTTGATTCAGAGAAGCAAATTCTCCTTCAAATGAGTGGAATATTAGGATAGTTGTCTTTGAGAAATATTTGAACCCTAACCCTAACTAGGAAAACCCGAAGCTAGGGTTAGGGTTTTATTCCCATACAATGTAGACAGTTTTTGATGGTATGGCTGTGTTTTAGGGCTGAAAGGATACCTAGGAATGTAGTTCTTTCAATGTTTTCTCAACATTTTTTTCTGACCTATATGGCTGTATACAGTGCTTTGCCCCAAGTGATTTGTGATACAGTGCTTTGTCTGAAGTGATCTACAAGCAACAGTAAGAAAGAACCTGATTTAACTTTTAAACTCTTGCCATGGGCTTTGAAATCACAGGCATATTAACATATAAAGCCAAAATGTATTAGTTGTTTCGGACTTTTAGGCCACTTAAGTCTAAACGTACATTCATTCAGCACTCCGTTCAACACAAAATTTCCAATGAAAGAATACCTTTCAACAATTAAGTTGCCAATTCCTGACACACTAATTTGGTTTTGGCACTGTTGTATTGTCTTTTCAGACTCATACTTTGATTCAGAGAAGCAAATTTTCCAGTCAAATGAGTGGAATATTGAGATAGTTGTCTTTGAGAAATATTTGAACCCTAACCCTAACTAGCAAAACCCGAAGCTAGGGTTAGGGTTTTATTCCCATACAATGTAGACAGTTTTTGATGGTATGGCTGTGTTTTAGGGCTAAAAGAATACTTAGGAATGTCGTTCTTTCAATGTTTTCTCAACATTTTTTTCTGACCTATATGGCTGTATACAGTGCTCTGCCCGAAAAAGGAATGGTGTCTGAATTGATCTACAAGCAACAGTAAGAAAGAACCTGATTTAACTTTTAAACTCTTGCCATGGGCTTTGAAATCACAGGCATATTAATAGACAAAGCCAAAATGTATTAGTTGTTTCGTACTTTTAGGCAACTTAAGCCTAAACGTTCATTCATTCAGCCCTACGTTCAACACAAAATTTCCAATGAAAGAATACCTTTCAACAATTAAGTTGGCCATTCCTGACACACTAATTTGGTTTTGGCACTGTTGTATTGTCTTTTCAGTGTCATACTTTGATTCAGAGAAGCAAATTCTCCTTCAAATGAGTGGAATATTAGGATAGTTGTCTTTGAGAAATATTTGAACCCTAACCCTAACTAGGAAAACCCGAAGCTAGGGTTAGGGTTTTATTCCCATACAATGTAGACAGTTTTTGATGGTATGGCTGTGTTTTAGGGCTAAAAGGATACTTAGGAATGTAGTTCTTTCAATGTTTTCTCAACGTCTTTTTCTGACCTATATGGCTGTATACAGTGCTCTGCCCGAAAAAGGAATGGTGTCTGAATTGATCTACAAGCAACAGTAAGAAAGAACCTGATTTAACTTTTAAACTCTTGCCATGGGCTTTGAAATCACAGGCATATTAATAGACAAAGCCAAAATGTATTAGTTGTATCGGAATTTTAGGCAACTTAAGCCTAAACGTTCATTTATTCAGCTCATCGTTCAACACAAAATTTCCAATGAAAGAATACCTTTCAACAATTAAGTTGCCAATTCCTGACACACTAATTTGGTTTTAGCTTTCTTGTATTGTCTTTTCAGTGTCAAACTTTGATTCAGAGAAGTAAATTCAACCTTCAAATGAGTGGAATATTAGGATAGTTGTCTTTGAGAAATATTTGAATCCTAACCCTAACTAGCAAAACCCGAAGCTAGGGTTAGGGTTTTATTCCCATACAATGTAGACAGTTTTTGATGGTATGGCTGTGTTTTAGGGCTAAAAGGATTCTTAGGAATGTCGTTCTTTCAATGTTTTCTCAACATTTTTTTCTGACCTATATGGCTGTATACAGTGCTCTGCCCGAAAAAGGAATGGTGTCTGAATTGATCTACAAGCAACAGTAAGAAAGAACCTGATTTAACTTTTAAACTCTTGCTTTGGGCTTTGAAATCACAGGCATATAAATAGACAAAGCCAAAATGTATTAGTTGTTTCGGACTTTTAGGCAATTAAGCCTAAACGTTCATTCATTCAGCACTCCGTTCAACACAAAATTTCCAATGAAAGAATACCTTTCAACAATTAAGTTGACCATTCCTGACACACTAATTTGGTTTTGGCACTGTTGTATTGTCTTTTCAGACTCATACTTTTATTCAGAGAAGCAAATTTTCCAGTCAAATGAGAGGAATATTGAGATAATTGTCTTTGAGAAATATTTGAACCCTAACCCTAAATAGCAAAACCCGAAGCTAGGGTTAGGGTTTTATTCCCATACAATGTAGACAGTTTTTGATGGTATGGCTGTGTTTTAGGGCTAAAAGAATACTTAGGAATGTCGTTCTTTCAATGTTTTCTCAACATTTTTTTCTGACCTATATGGCTGTATACAGTGCACTGCCCCAAAAAGGAATGGTGTCTGAATTGATCTACAAGCAACAGTAAGAAAGAACCTGATTTAACTTTTAAACTCTTGCCATGGGCTTTGAAATCACAGGCATATTAATAGACAAAGCCAAAATGTATTAGTTGTTTCGGACTTTTAGGCAACTTAAGGCTAAACGTTCATTCATTCAGCCCTACGTTCAACACAAAATTTCCAATGAAAGAATACCTTTCAACAATTAAGTTGCCAATTCCTGACACACTAATTTGGTTTTAGCACTGTTGTATTGTGTTTTCAGTGTCATACTTTGATTCAGAGAAGTAAATTCAACCTTCAAATGAGTGGAATATTAAGATAGTTGTCTTTGAGAAATATTTGAATCCTAACCCTAACTAGCAAAACCCGAAGCTAGGGTAAGGGTTTTATTCCCATACAATGTAGACAGTTTTTGATGGTATGGCTGTGTTTTAGGGCTAAAAGAATACTTAGGAATGTCGTTCTTTCAATGTTTTCTCAACATTTTTTTCTGACCTATATGGCTGTATACAGTGCTCTGCCCGAAAAAGGAATGGTGTCTGAATTGATCTACAAGCAACAGTAAGAAAGAACCTGATTTAACTTTTAAACTCTTGCCATGGGCTTTGAAATCACAGGCATATTAATAGATAAAGCCAAAATGTATTAGTTGTTTCGTACTTTTAGGCAACTTAAGCCTAAACGTTCATTGATTCAGCCCTACGTTCAACACAAAATTTCCAATGAAAGAATACCTTTCAACAATTAAGTTGGCCATTCCTGACACACTAATTTGGTTTTGGCACTGTTGTATTGTCTTTTCAGTGTCATACTTTGATTCAGAGAAGCAAATTCTCCTTCAAATGAGTGGAATATTAGGATAGTTGACTTTGAGAAATATTTGAACCCTATCCCTAACTAGCAAAACCCGAAGCTAGGGTTAGGGTTTTATTCCCATACAATGTAGACAGTTTTTGATGGCATGGCTGTGTTTTAGGGCTGAAAGGATACTTAGGAATGTTGTTCTTTCAATGTTTTCTCAACATTTTTTTCTGACCTATATGGCTGTATACAGTGCTCTGCCCGAAAAAGGAATGGTGTCTGAATTGATCTACAAGCAACAGTAAGAGAGAACCTTATTTAACTTTTAAACTCTTGCTTTGGGCTTTGAAATCACAAGCATATTAATAGACAAAGCCAAAATGTATTAGTTGTTTCGGACTTTTAGCAACTTAAGCCTAAACGTTCATTCATTCAGCACTCCGTTCAACACAAAATTTCCAATGAAAGAATACCTTTCAACAATTAAGTTGACCATTCCTGACACACTAATTTGGTTTTGGCACTGTTGTATTGTCTTTTCAGACTCATACTTTGATTCAGAGAAGCAAATTTTCCAGTCAAATGAGTGGAATATTGAGATAGTTGTCGTTGAGAAATATTTGAACCCTAACCCTAACTAGCAAAACCCGAAGCTAGGGTTAGGGTTTTATTCCCATACAATGTAGACAGTTTTTGATGGTATGGCTGTGTTTTAGGGCTGAAAGGATACCTAGGAATGTAGTTCTTTCAATGTTTTCTCAACATTTTTTTCTGACCTATATGGCTGTATACAGTGCTTTGCCCCAAAAAGGAATGGTGTCTGAACTGATCTACAAGCAACAGTAAGAAAGAACCTGATTTAACTTTTAAACTCTTGCCATGGGCTTTGAAATCACAGGCATATTAACATATAAAGCCAGAATGTATTAGTTGTTTCGGACTTTTAGGCAACTTAAGCCTAAACGTTCATTCATTCAGCACTCCGTTCAACACAAAATTTCCAATGAAAGAATACCTTTCAACAATTAAGTTGACCATTCCTGACACACTAATTTGGTTTTGGCACTGTTGTATTGTCTTTTCAGACTCATACTTTGATTCAGAGAAGCAAATTTTCCAGTCAAATGATTGGAATATTGAGATAATTGTCTTTGAGAAATATTTGAACCCTAACCCTAACTAGCAAAACCTGAAGCTAGGGTTAGGGTTTTATTCCCATACAATGTAGACAGTTTTGGATGGTATGGCTGTGTTTTAGGGCTAAAAGGATACTTAGGAATGTCGTTCTTTCAATGTTTTCTCAACAATTTTTTCTGACCTATATGGCTGTATACAGTGCTCTGCCCGAAAAAGGAATGGTGTCTGAATTGATCTACAAGCAACAGTAAGAAAGAACCTGATTTAACTTTTAAACTCTTGCAATGGGCTTTGAAATCACAGGCATATTAATAGACAAAGCCAAAATGTATTAGTTATTTCGGAATTTTAGGTAACTTAAGCCTAAACGTTCATTTATTCAGCTCACCGTTCAATACAAAATTTCCAATGAAAGAATACCTTTCAACAATTAAGTTGACCATTCCTGACACACTAATTTGGTTTTGGCACTGTTGTATTGTCTTTTCAGACTCATACTTTGATTCAGAGAAGCAAATTTTCCAGTCAAATGAGTGGAATATTGAGATAGTTGTCTTTGAGAAATATTTGAACCCTAACCCTAACTAGCAAAACCCGAAGCTAGGGTTAGGGTTTTATTCCCAGACAGTGTAGACAATTTTTGATGGCATAGCTGTGTTTTAGGGCTGAAAGGATACTTAGGAATGTAGTTCTTTCAATGTTTTCTCAACATTTTTTTCTGACCTATATGGCTGTATACAGTGCTTTGCCCCAAAAAGGAATGGTGTCTGATCTGATCTACAAGCAACAATAAGAAAGAACCTTATTTAACTTTTAAACTCTTGCCATGGGCTTTGAAATCACAGGCATATTAATAGATAAAGCCAAAATGTATTAGTTGTTTCGGAATTTTAGGACACTTAAGCTTAAACGTACATTCATTCAGCACTCCGTTCAACACAAAATTTCCAATGAAAGAATACCTTTCAACAATTAAGTTGACCATTCCTGACACACTAATTTGGTTTTGGCACTGTTGTATTGTCTTTTCAGTGTCATACTTTGATTCAGAGAAGCATATTTTCCAGTCAAATGAGTGGAATATTGAGATAATTGTCTTTGAGAAATATTTGAACCTTAACCCTAACTAGCAAAACCCGAAGCTAGGGTTAAGGTTTTATTCCCATACAATGTAGACAGTTTTTGATGGCATGGCTGTGTTTTAGGGCTGAAAGGATACTTAGGAATATAGTTCTTTCAATGTTTTCTCAACATTTTTTTCTGACCTATATGGCTGTATACACTGCTTTGCCCCAAAAAGGAATGGTGTCTGAATTGATCTACAAGCAACAGTAAGAAAGAACCTGATTTAACTTTTAAACTCTTGCTTTGGGCTTTGAAATCACAGGCATATTAATAGACAAAGCCAAAATGTATTAGTTGTTTCGGACTTTTAGGCAACTTAAGCCTAAACGTTCATTCATTCAGCACTCCGTTCAACACAAAATTTCCAATGAAAGAATACCTTTCAACAATTAAGTTGCCAATTCCTGACACACTAATTTGGTTTTAGCACTGTTGTATTGTCTTTTCAGTGTCATACTTTGATTCAGAGAAGTAAATTCAACCTTCAAATGAGTGGAATATTAGGATAGTTGTCTTTGAGAAATATTTGAATCCTAACCCTAACTAGCAAAACCCGAAGCTAGGGTTAGGGTTTTATTCCCATACATTGTAGACAGTTTTTGATGGTATGGCTGTGTTTTAGGGCTAAAAGGATACTTAGGAATGTCGTTCTTTCAATGTTTTCTCAACATTTTTTTCTGACCTATATGGCTGTATACAGTGCTCTGCCCGAAAAAGGAATGGTGTCTGAATTGATCTACAAGCAACAGTAAGAAAGAACCTGATTTAACTTTTAAACTCTTGCCATGGGCTTTGAAATCACAGGCATATTAATAGATAAAGCCAAAATGTATTAGTTGTTTCGTACTTTTAGGCAACTTAAGCCTAAACGTTCATTGATTCAGCCCTACGTTCAACACAAAATTTCCAATGAAAGAATACCTTTCAACAATTAAGTTGGCCATTCCTGACACACTAATTTGGTTTTGGCACTGTTGTATTGTCTTTTCAGTGTCATACTTTGATTCAGAGAAGCAAATTCTCCTTCAAATGAGTGGAATATTAGGATAGTTGACTTTGAGAAATATTTGAACCCTATCCCTAACTAGCAAAACCCGAAGCTAGGGTTAGGGTTTTATTCCCATACAATGTAGACAGTTTTTGATGGCATGGCTGTGTTTTAGGGCTGAAAGGATACTTAGGAATATAGTTCTTTCAATGTTTTCTCAACATTTTTTTCTGACCTATATGGCTGTATACACTGCTTTGCCCCAAAAAGGAATGGTGTCTGAATTGATCTACAAGCAACAGTAAGAAAGAACCTGATTTAACTTTTAAACTCTTGCTTTGGGCTTTGAAATCACAGGCATATTAATAGACAAAGCCAAAATGTCTTAGTTGTTTCGGACTTTTAGGCAACTTAAGCCTAAACGTTCATTCATTCAGCACTCCGTTCAACACAAAATTTCCAATGAAAGAATACCTTTCAACAATTAAGTTGACCATTCCTGACACACTAATATGGTTTTGGCACTGTTGTATTGTCTTTTCAGTGTCATACTTTGATTCAGAGAAGCAAATTCTCCTTCAAATGAGTGGAATATTAGGATAGTTGTCTTTGAGAAATATTTGAACCCTAACCCTAACTAGGAAAACCCGAAGCTAGGGTTAGGGTTTTATTCCCATACAATGTAGACAGTTTTTGATGGTATGGCTGTGTTTTAGGGCTGAAAGGATACCTAGGAATGTAGTTCTTTCAATGTTTTCTCAACATTTTTTTCTGACTTATATGGCTGTATACAGTGCTTTGCCCCAAAAAGGAATGGTGTCTGAACTGATCTACAAGCAACAGTAAGAAAGAACCTGATTTAACTTTTAAACTCTTGCCATGGGCTTTGAAATCACAGGCATATTAACATATAAAGCCAAAATGTATTAGTTGTTTCGGACTTTTAGGCCACTTAAGTCTAAACGTACATTCATTCAGCACTCCGTTCAACACAAAATTTCCAATGAAAGAATACCTTTCAACAATTAAGTTGCCAATTCCTGACACACTAATTTGGTTTTAGCACTGTTGTATTGTCTTTTCAGTGTCATACTTTGATTCAGAGAAGTAAATTCTCCTTCAAATGAGTGGAATATTAGGATAGTTGTCTTTGAGAAATATTTGAACCCTAACCCTAACTAGCAAAACCCGAAGCTAGGGTTAGGGTTTTATTCCCATACAGTGTAGACAATTTTTGATGGCATGGCTGTGTTTTAGGGCTAAAAGGATACTTAGGAATGTTGTTCTTTAAATGTTTTCTCAACATTTTTTTCTGACCTATATGGCTGTATACAGTGCTCTGCCCGAAAAAGGAATGGTGTCTGAATTGATCTACAAGCAACAATAAGAAAGAACCATATTTAACTTTTAAACTCTTGCTTTGGGCTTTGAAATCACAGGCATATTAATAGACAAAGCCAAAATGTATTAGTTGTTTCGGACTTTTAGGCAATTAAGCCTAAACGTTCATTCATTCAGCACTCCGTTCAACACAAAATTTCCAATGAAAGAATACCTTTCAACAATTAAGTTGACCATTCCTGACACACTAATTTGGTTTTGGCACTGTTGTATTGTCTTTTCAGACTCATACTTTTATTCAGAGAAGCAAATTTTCCAGTCAAATGAGTGGAATATTGAGATAGTTGCCTTTGAGAAATATTTGAACCCTAACCCTAACTAGAAAACCCGAAGCTAGGGTTAGGGTTTTATTCCCATACAATGTAGACAGTTTTTGATGGCATGGCTGTGTTTTAGGGCTGAAAGGATACTTAGGAATGTTGTTCTTTCAATGTTTTCTCAACATTTTTTTCTGACCTATATGGCTGTATACAGTGCTCTGCCCGAAAAAGGAATGGTGTCTGAATTGATCTACAAGCAACAGTAAGAGAGAACCTTATTTAACTTTTAAACTCTTGCTTTGGGCTTTGAAATCACAAGCATATTAATAGACAAAGCCAAAATGTATTAGTTGTTTCGGACTTTTAGCAACTTAAGCCTAAACGTTCATTCATTCAGCACTCCGTTCAACACAAAATTTCCAATGAAAGAATACCTTTCAACAATTAAGTTGACCATTCCTGACACACTAATTTGGTTTTGGCACTGTTGTATTGTCTTTTCAGACTCATACTTTGATTCAGAGAAGCAAATTTTCCAGTCAAATGAGTGGAATATTGAGATAGTTGTCGTTGAGAAATATTTGAACCCTAACCCTAACTAGCAAAACCCGAAGCTAGGGTTAGGGTTTTATTCCCATACAATGTAGACAGTTTTTGATGGTATGGCTGTGTTTTAGGGCTGAAAGGATACCTAGGAATGTAGTTCTTTCAATGTTTTCTCAACATTTTTTTCTGACCTATATGGCTGTATACAGTGCTTTGCCCCAAAAAGGAATGGTGTCTGAACTGATCTACAAGCAACAGTAAGAAAGAACCTGATTTAACTTTTAAACTCTTGCCATGGGCTTTGAAATCACAGGCATATTAACATATAAAGCCAAAATGTATTAGTTGTTTCGGACTTTTAGGCAACTTAAGCCTAAACGTTCATTCATTCAGCACTCCGTTCAACACAAAATTTCCAATGAAAGAATACCTTTCAACAATTAAGTTGACCATTCCTGACACACTAATTTGGTTTTGGCACTGTTGTATTGTCTTTTCAGACTCATACTTTGATTCAGAGAAGCAAATTTTCCAGTCAAATGATTGGAATATTGAGATAATTGTCTTTGAGAAATATTTGAACCCTAACCCTAACTAGGAAAACCTGAAGCTAGGGTTAGGGTTTTATTCCCATACAATGTAGACAGTTTTGGATGGTATGGCTGTGTTTTAGGGCTAAAAGGATACTTAGGAATGTCGTTCTTTCAATGTTTTCTCAACAATTTTTTCTGACCTATATGGCTGTATACAGTGCTCTGCCCGAAAAAGGAATGGTGTCTGAATTGATCTACAAGCAACAGTAAGAAAGAACCTGATTTAACTTTTAAACTCTTGCAATGGGCTTTGAAATCACAGGCATATTAATAGACAAAGCCAAAATGTATTAGTTGTTTCGGAATTTTAGGTAACTTAAGCCTAAACGTTCATTTATTCAGCTCACCGTTCAATACAAAATTTCCAATGAAAGAATACCTTTCAACAATTAAGTTGACCATTCCTGACACACTAATTTGGTTTTGGCACTGTTGTATTGTCTTTTCAGACTCATACTTTGATTCAGAGAAGCAAATTTTCCAGTCAAATGAGTGGAATATTGAGATAGTTGTCTTTGAGAAATATTTGAACCCTAACCCTAACTAGCAAAACCCGAAGCTAGGGTTAGGGTTTTATTCCCAGACAGTGTAGACAATTTTTGATGGCATAGCTGTGTTTTAGGGCTGAAAGGATACTTAGGAATGTAGTTCTTTCAATGTTTTCTCAACATTTTTTTCTGACCTATATGGCTGTATACAGTGCTTTGCCCCAAAAAGGAATGGTGTCTGAACTGATCTACAAGCAACAATAAGAAAGAACCTTATTTAACTTTTAAACTCTTGCCATGGGCTTTGAAATCACAGGCATATTAATAGATAAAGCCAAAATGTATTAGTTGTTTCGGAATTTTAGGACACTTAAGCTTAAACGTACATTCATTCAGCACTCCGTTCAACACAAAATTTCCAATGAAAGAATACCTTTCAACAATTAAGTTGACCATTCCTGACACACTAATTTGGTTTTGGCACTGTTGTATTGTCTTTTCAGTGTCATACTTTGATTCAGAGAAGCATATTTTCCAGTCAAATGAGTGGAATATTGAGATAATTGTCTTTGAGAAATATTTGAACCTTAACCCTAACTAGCAAAACCCGAAGCTAGGGTTAAGGTTTTATTCCCATACAATGTAGACAGTTTTTGATGGCATGGCTGTGTTTTAGGGCTGAAAGGATACTTAGGAATATAGTTCTTTCAATGTTTTCTCAACATTTTTTTCTGACCTATATGGCTGTATACACTGCTTTGCCCCAAAAAGGAATGGTGTCTGAATTGATCTACAAGCAACAGTAAGAAAGAACCTGATTTAACTTTTAAACTCTTGCTTTGGGCTTTGAAATCACAGGCATATTAATAGACAAAGCCAAAATGTATTAGTTGTTTCGGACTTTTAGGCAACTTAAGCCTAAACGTTCATTCATTCAGCACTCCGTTCAACACAAAATTTCCAATGAAAGAATACCTTTCAACAATTAAGTTGCCAATTCCTGACACACTAATTTGGTTTTAGCACTGTTGTATTGTCTTTTCAGTGTCATACTTTGATTCAGAGAAGTAAATTCAACCTTCAAATGAGTGGAATATTAGGATAGTTGTCTTTGAGAAATATTTGAATCCTAACCCTAACTAGCAAAACCCGAAGCTAGGGTTAGGGTTTTATTCCCATACATTGTAGACAGTTTTTGATGGTATGGCTGTGTTTTAGGGCTAAAAGGATACTTAGGAATGTCGTTCTTTCAATGTTTTCTCAACATTTTTTTCTGACCTATATGGCTGTATACAGTGCTCTGCCCGAAAAAGGAATGGTGTCTGAATTGATCTACAAGCAACAGTAAGAAAGAACCTGATTTAACTTTTAAACTCTTGCCATGGGCTTTGAAATCACAGGCATATTAATAGATAAAGCCAAAATGTATTAGTTGTTTCGTACTTTTAGGCAACTTAAGCCTAAACGTTCATTGATTCAGCCCTACGTTCAACACAAAATTTCCAATGAAAGAATACCTTTCAACAATTAAGTTGGCCATTCCTGACACACTAATTTGGTTTTGGCACTGTTGTATTGTCTTTTCAGTGTCATACTTTGATTCAGAGAAGCAAATTCTCCTTCAAATGAGTGGAATATTAGGATAGTTGACTTTGAGAAATATTTGAACCCTATCCCTAACTAGCAAAACCCGAAGCTAGGGTTAGGGTTTTATTCCCATACAATGTAGACAGTTTTTGATGGCATGGCTGTGTTTTAGGGCTGAAAGGATACTTAGGAATATAGTTCTTTCAATGTTTTCTCAACATTTTTTTCTGACCTATATGGCTGTATACACTGCTTTGCCCCAAAAAGGAATGGTGTCTGAATTGATCTACAAGCAACAGTAAGAAAGAACCTGATTTAACTTTTAAACTCTTGCTTTGGGCTTTGAAATCACAGGCATATTAATAGACAAAGCCAAAATGTCTTAGTTGTTTCGGACTTTTAGGCAACTTAAGCCTAAACGTTCATTCATTCAGCACTCCGTTCAACACAAAATTTCCAATGAAAGAATACCTTTCAACAATTAAGTTGACCATTCCTGACACACTAATATGGTTTTGGCACTGTTGTATTGTCTTTTCAGTGTCATACTTTGATTCAGAGAAGCAAATTCTCCTTCAAATGAGTGGAATATTAGGATAGTTGTCTTTGAGAAATATTTGAACCCTAACCCTAACTAGGAAAACCCGAAGCTAGGGTTAGGGTTTTATTCCCATACAATGTAGACAGTTTTTGATGGTATGGCTGTGTTTTAGGGCTGAAAGGATACCTAGGAATGTAGTTCTTTCAATGTTTTCTCAACATTTTTTTCTGACTTATATGGCTGTATACAGTGCTTTGCCCCAAAAAGGAATGGTGTCTGAACTGATCTACAAGCAACAGTAAGAAAGAACCTGATTTAACTTTTAAACTCTTGCCATGGGCTTTGAAATCACAGGCATATTAACATATAAAGCCAAAATGTATTAGTTGTTTCGGACTTTTAGGCCACTTAAGTCTAAACGTACATTCATTCAGCACTCCGTTCAACACAAAATTTCCAATGAAAGAATACCTTTCAACAATTAAGTTGCCAATTCCTGACACACTAATTTGGTTTTAGCACTGTTGTATTGTCTTTTCAGTGTCATACTTTGATTCAGAGAAGTAAATTCTCCTTCAAATGAGTGGAATATTAGGATAGTTGTCTTTGAGAAATATTTGAACCCTAACCCTAACTAGCAAAACCCGAAGCTAGGGTTAGGGTTTTATTCCCATACAGTGTAGACAATTTTTGATGGCATGGCTGTGTTTTAGGGCTAAAAGGATACTTAGGAATGTTGTTCTTTAAATGTTTTCTCAACATTTTTTTCTGACCTATATGGCTGTATACAGTGCTCTGCCCGAAAAAGGAATGGTGTCTGAATTGATCTACAAGCAACAGTAAGAAAGAACCTGATTTAACTTTTAAACTCTTGCTTTGGGCTTTGAAATCACAGGCATATTAACAGATAAAGCCAAAATGTATTAGTTGTTTCGGACTTTTAGGCAACTTAAGCCTAAACGTTCATTCATTCAGCACTCTGTTCAACACAAAATTTCCAATGAAAGAATACCTTTCAACAATTAAGTTGACCATTCCTGACACACTAATTTGGTTTTGGCACTGTTGTATTGTCTTTTCAGTGTCATACTTTGATTCAGAGAAGCAAATTCTCCTTCAAATGAGTGGAATATTAGGATAGTTGTCTTTGAGAAATATTTGAACCCTAACCCTAACAAGGAAAACCCGAAGCTAGGGTTAGGGTTTTATTCCCATACAATGTAGACAGTTTTGGATGGTATGGCTGTGTTTTAGGTCTAAAAGGATACTTAGGAATGTCGTTCTTTCAATGTTTTCTCAACAATTTTTTCTGACCTATATGGCTGTTTACAGTGCTCTGCCCGAAAAAGGAATGGTGTCTGAATTGATCTACAAGCAACAGTAAGAAAGAACCTGATTTAACTTTTAAACTCTTGCAATGGGCTTTGAAATCACAGGCATATTAATAGACAAAGCCAAAATGTATTAGTTGTTTCGGAATTTTAGGCAACTTAAGCCTAAACGTTCATTTATTCAGCTCACCGTTCAACACAAAATTTCCAATGAAAGAATGCCTTTCAACAATTAAGTTGCCAATTCCTGACACACTAATTTGGTTGTAGCACTGTTGTATTGTCTTTTCAGTGTCATACTTTGATTCAGAGAAGTAAATTCTCCTTCAAATGAGTGGAATATTAGGATAGTTGTCTTTGAGAAATATTTGAACCCTAACCCTAACTAGCAAAACCCGAAGCTAGGGTTAGGGTTTTATTCCCATACAGTGTAGACAATTTTTGATGGCATGGCTGTGTTTTAGGGCTAAAAGGATACTTAGGAATGTTGTTCTTTAAATGTTTTCTCAACATTTTTTTCTGACCTATATGGCTGTATACAGTGCTCTGCCCGAAAAAGGAATGGTGTCTGAATTGATCTACAAGCAACAGTAAGAAAGAACCTTATTTAACTTTTAAACTCTTGCTTTGGGCTTTGAAATCACAGGCATATTAATAGACAAAGCCAAAATGTATTAGTTGTTTCGGACTTTGAGGCAACTTAAGCCTAAACGTTCATTCATTCAGCACTCCGTTCAACACAAAATTTCCAATGAAAGAATACCTTTCAACAATTAAGTTGACCCTTCCTGACACACTAATTTGGTTTTGGCACTGTTGTATTGTCTTTTCAGACTCATACTTTGATTCAGAGAAGCAAATTTTCCAGTCAAATGAGTGGAATATTGAGATAGTTGTCTTTGAGAAATATTTGAACCCTAACCCTAACTAGAAAACCCGAAGCTAGGGTTAGGGTTTTATTCCCATACAATGTAGACAGTTTTTGATGGCATGGCTGTGTTTTAGGGCTGAAAGGATACTTAGGAATGTTGTTCTTTCAATGTTTTCTCAACATTTTTTCTGACCTATATGGCTGTATACAGTGCTCTGCCCGAAAAAGGAATGGTGTCTGAATTGATCTACAAGCAACAGTAAGAAAGAACCTTATTTAACTTTTAAACTCTTGCTTTGGGCTTTGAAATCACAGGCATATTAATAGACAAAGCCAAAATGTATTAGTTGTTTCGGACTTTTAGCAACTTAAGCCTAAACGCTCATTCATTCAGCACTCCGTTCAACACAAAATTTCCAATGAAAGAATACCTTTCAACAATTAAGTTGACCATTCCTGACACACTAATTTGGTTTTGGCACTGTTGTATTGTCTTTTCAGACTCATACTTTGATTCAGAGAAGCAAATTTTCCAGTCAAATGAGTGGAATATTGAGATAGTTGTCTTTGAGAAATATTTGAACCCTAACCCTAACTAGCAAAACCCGAAGCTAGGGTTAGGGTTTAATTCCCATACAGTGTAGACAATTTTTGATGGCATAGCTGTGTTTTAGGGCTGAAAGGATACTTAGGAATGTAGTTCTTTCAATGTTTTCTCAACATTTTTTTCTGACCTATATGGTTGTATACACTGCTTTGCCCCAAAAAGGAATGGTGTCTGAATTGATCTACAAGCAACAGTAAGAAAGAACCTGATTTAACTTTTAAACTCTTGCTTTGGGCTTTGAAATCACAGGCATATTAATAGACAAAGCCAAAATGTATTAGTTGTTTCGGACTTTTAGGCAACTTAAGCCTAAACGTTCATTCATTCAGCACTCCGTTCAACACAAAATTTCCAATGAAAGAATACCTTTCAACAGTTAAGTTGACCATTCCTGACACACTAATTTGGTTTTGGCACTGTTGTATTGTCTTTTCAGTGTCATACTTTGATTCAGATAAGTAAATTCTCCTTCATATGAGTGGAATATTAGGATAGTTGTCTTTGAGAAATATTTGAACCCTAACCCTAATTAGGAAAACCCGAAGCTAGGGTTAGGGTTTTATTCCCATACAGTGTAGACAATTTTTGATGGCATGGCTGTGTTTTAGGGCTAAAAGGATACTTAGGAATGTTGTTCTTTCAATGTTTTCTCAACATTTTTTTCTGACCTATATGGCTGTATACAGTGCTCTGCCCGAAAAAGGAATGGTGTCTGAATTGATCTACAAGCAACAGTAAGAAAGAACCTGATTTAACTTTTAAACTGTTGCTTTGGGCTTTGAAATCACAGGCATATAAATAGACAAAGCCAAAATGTATTAGTTGTTTCGGACTATTAGGCAATTAAGCCTAAACGTTCATTCATTCAGCACTCCGTTCAACACAAAATTTCCAATGAAAGAATACCTTTCAACAATTAAGTTGACCATTCCTGACACACTAATTTGGTTTTGGCACTGTTGTATTTTCTTTTCAGACTCATACTTTGATTCAGAGAAGCAAATTTTCCAGTCAAATGAGTGGAATATTGAGATAGTTGTCTTTGAGAAATATTTGAACCCTAACCCTAACTAGCAAAACCCGAAGCTAGGGTTAGGGTTTTATTCCCATACAGTGTAGACAATTTTTGATGGCATAGCTGTGTTTTAGGGCTGAAAGGATACTTAGGAATGTAGTTCTTTCAATGTTTTCTCAACATTTTTTTCTGACCTATATGGCTGTATACACTGCTTTGCCCCAAAAAGGAATGGTGTCTGAATTGATCTACAAGCAACAGTAAGAAAGAACCTGATTTAACTTTTAAACTCTTGCTTTGGGCTTTGAAATCACAGGCATATTAATAGACAAAGCCAAAATGTATTAGTTGTTTCGGAATTTTAGGCAACTTAAGCCTAAACGTTCATTTATTCAGCTCACCGTTCAACACAAAATTTCCAATGAAAGAATACCTTTCAACAATTAAGTTGACCATTCCTGACACACTAATTTGGTTTTGGCACTGTTGTATTGTCTTTTCAGACTCATACTTTGATTCAGAGAAGCAAATTCTCCTTCAAATGAGTGGAATATTAGGATAGTTGTCTTTGAGAAATATTTGAACCCTAACCCTAACTAGCAAAACCCGAAGCTAGGGTTAGGGTTTTATTCCCATACAATGTAGACAGTTTTTGATGGTATGGCTGTGTTTTAGGGCTAAAAGGATTCTTAGGAATGTCGTTCTTTCAATGTTTTCTCAACATTTTTTTCTGACCTATATCTCTGTATACAGTGCTCTGCCCGAAAAAGGAATGGTGTCTGAATTGATCTACAAGCAACAGTAAGAAAGAACCTGATTTAACTTTTAAACTCTTGCTTTGGGCTTTGAAATCACAGGCATATTAATAGACAAAGCCAAAATGTATTAGTTGTTTCGGACTTTTAGGCAATTAAGCCTAAACATTCATTCATTCAGCACTCCGTTCAACACAAAATTTCCAATGAAAGAATACCTTTCAACAATTAAGTTGACCCTTCCTGACACACTAATTTGGTTTTGGCACTGTTGTATTGTCTTTTCAGACTCATACTTTGATTCAGAGAAGCAAATTTTCCAGTCAAATGAGTGGAATATTGAGATAATTGTCTTTGAGAAATATTTGAACCTTAACCCTAACTAGCAAAACCCGAAGCTAGGGTTAAGGTTTTATTCCCATACAATGTAGACAGTTTTTGATGGCATGGCTGTGTTTTAGGGCTGAAAGGATACTTAGGAATATTGTTCTTTCAATGTTTTCTCAACATTTTTTTCTGACCTATATGGCTGTATACACTGCTTTGCCCCAAAAAGGAATGGTGTCTGAATTGATCTACAAGCAACAGTAAGAAAGAACCTTATTTAACTTTTAAACTCTTGCTTTGGGCTTTGAAATCACAGGCATATTAAAAGATAAAGCCAAAATGTATTAGTTGTTTCGGACTTTTAGGCAACTTAAGCCTAAACGTTCATTCATTCAGCACTCCGTTCAACACAAAATTTCCAATGAAAGAATACCTTTCAACAGTTAAGTTGACCATTCCTGACACACTAATTTGGTTTTGGCACTGTTGTATTGTCTTTTCAGACTCATACTTTGATTCAGAGAAGCAAATTTTCCAGTCAAATGATTGGAATATTGAGATAATTGTCTTTGAGAAATATTTGAACCCTAACCCTAACTAGCAAAACCTGAAGCTAGGGTTAGGGTTTTATTCCCATACAATGTAGACAGTTTTGGATGGTATGGCTGTGTTTTAGGTCTAAAAGGATACTTAGGAATGTCGTTCTTTCAATGTTTTCTCAACAATTTTTTCTGACCTATATGGCTGTTTACAGTGCTCTGCCCGAAAAAGGAATGGTGTCTGAATTGATCTACAAGCAACAGTAAGAAAGAACCTGATTTAACTTTTAAACTCTTGCTTTGGGCTTTGAAATCACAGGCATATTAACAGATAAAGCCAAAATGTATTAGTTGTTTCGGACTTTTAGGCAACTTAAGCCTAAACGTTCATTCATTCAGCACTCTGTTCAACACAAAATTTCCAATGAAAGAATACCTTTCAACAATTAAGTTGACCATTCCTGACACACTAATTTGGTTTTGGCACTGTTGTATTGTCTTTTCAGTGTCATACTTTGATTCAGAGAAGCAAATTCTCCTTCAAATGAGTGGAATATTAGGATAGTTGTCTTTGAGAAATATTTGAACCCTAACCCTAACTAGGAAAACCCGAAGCTAGGGTTAGGGTTTTATTCCCATACAATGTAGACAGTTTTGGATGGTATGGCTGTGTTTTAGGTCTAAAAGGATACTTAGGAATGTCGTTCTTTCAATGTTTTCTCAACAATTTTTTCTGACCTATATGGCTGTTTACAGTGCTCTGCCCGAAAAAGGAATGGTGTCTGAATTGATCTACAAGCAACAGTAAGAAAGAACCTGATTTAACTTTTAAACTCTTGCAATGGGTTTTGAAATCACAGGCATACTAATAGACAAAGCCAAAATGTATTAGTTGTTTCGGAATTTTAGGCAACTTAAGCCTAAACGTTCATTTATTCAGCTCACCGTTCAACACAAAATTTCCAATGAAAGAATACCTTTCAACAATTAAGTTGACCATTCCTGACACACTAATTTGGTTTTGGCACTGTTGTATTGTCTTTTCAGACTCATACTTTGATTCAGAGAAGCAAATTCTCCTTCAAATGAGTGGAATATTAGGATAGTTGTCTTTGAGAAATATTTGAACCCTAACCCTAACTAGCAAAACCCGAAGCTAGGGTTAGGGTTTTATTCCCATACAATGTAGACAGTTTTTGATGGTATGGCTGTGTTTTAGGGCTAAAAGGATTCTTAGGAATGTCGTTCTTTCAATGTTTTCTCAACATTTTTTTCTGACCTATATCTCTGTATACAGTGCTCTGCCCGAAAAAGGAATGGTGTCTGAATTGATCTACAAGCAACAGTAAGAAAGAACCTGATTTAACTTTTAAACTCTTGCTTTGGGCTTTGAAATCACAGGCATATTAATAGACAAAGCCAAAATGTATTAGTTGTTTCGGACTTTTAGGGAATTAAGCCTAAACATTCATTCATTCAGCACTCCGTTCAACACAAAATTTCCAATGAAAGAATACCTTTCAACAATTAAGTTGACCCTTCCTGACACACTAATTTGGTTTTGGCACTGTTGTATTGTCTTTTCAGACTCATACTTTGATTCAGAGAAGCAAATTTTCCAGTCAAATGAGTGGAATATTGAGATAATTGTCTTTGAGAAATATTTGAACCTTAACCCTAACTAGCAAAACCCGAAGCTAGGGTTAAGGTTTTATTCCCATACAATGTAGACAGTTTTTGATGGCATGGCTGTGTTTTAGGGCTGAAAGGATACTTAGGAATATAGTTCTTTCAATGTTTTCTCAACATTTTTTTCTGACCTATATGGCTGTATACACTGCTTTGCCCCAAAAAGGAATGGTGTCTGAATTGATCTACAAGCAACAGTAAGAAAGAACCTTATTTAACTTTTAAACTCTTGCTTTGGGCTTTGAAATCACAGGCATATTAACAGATAAAGCCAAAATGTATTAGTTGTTTCGGACTTTTAGGCAACTTAAGCCTAAACGTTCATTCATTCAGCACTCTGTTCAACACAAAATTTCCAATGAAAGAATACCTTTCAACAATTAAGTTGACCATTCCTGACACACTAATTTGGTTTTGGCACTGTTGTATTGTCTTTTCAGTGTCATACTTTGATTCAGAGAAGCAAATTCTCCTTCAATTGAGTGGAATATTAGGATAGTTGTCTTTGAGAAATATTTGAACCCTAACCCTAACTAGGAAAACCCGAAGCTAGGGTTAGGGTTTTATTCCCATACAATGTAGACAATTTTTGATGGCATGGCTGTGTTTTAGGGCTAAAAGGATACTTAGGAATGTCGTTCTTTCAATGTTTTCTCAACAATTTTTTCTGACCTATATGGCTGTTTACAGTGCTCTGCCCGAAAAAGGAATGGTGTCTGAATTGATCTACAAGCAACAGTAAGAAAGAACCTGATTTAACTTTTAAACTCTTGCAATGGGCTTTGAAATCACAGGCATATTAATAGACAAATCCAAAATGTATTAGTTGTTTCGGACTTTTAGGCAACTTAAGCCTAAACGTTCATTCATTCAGCACTCTGTTCAACACAAAATTTCCAATGAAAGAATACCTTTCAACAATTAAGTTGACCATTCCTGACACACTAATTTGGTTTTGGCACTGTTGTATTGTCTTTTCAGACTCATACTTTGATTCAGAGAAGCAAATTCTCCTTCAAATGAGTGGAATATTAGGATAGTTGTCTTTGAGAAATATTTGAACCCTAACCCTAACTAGCAAAACCCGAAGCTAGGGTTAGGGTTTTATTCCCATACAATGTAGACAGTTTTTGATGGCATGGCTGTGTTTTAGGGCTGAAAGGATACTTAGGAATATAGTTCTTTCAATGTTTTCTCAACATTTTTTTCTGACCTATATGGCTGTATACACTGCTTTGCCCCAAAAAGGAATGGTGTCTGAATTGATCTACAAGCAACAGTAAGAAAGAACCTTATTTAATTTTTAAACTCTTGCCATGGGCTTTGAAATCACAGGCATATTAATAGATAAAGCCAAAATGTATTAGTTGTTTCGGAATTTTAGGACACTTAAGCTTAAACGTACATTCATTCAGCACTCCGTTCAACACAAAATTTCCAATGAAAGAATACCTTTCAACAATTAAGTTGACCATTCCTGACACACTAATTTGGTTTTGGCACTGTTGTATTGTCTTTTCAGTGTCATACTTTGATTCAGAGAAGCAAATTTTCCAGTCAAATGAGTGGAATATTGAGATAATTGTCTTTGAGAAATATTTGAACCTTAACCCTAACTAGCAAAACCCGAAGCTAGGGTTAAGGTTTTATTCCCATACAATGTAGACAGTTTTTGATGGCATGGCTGTGTTTTAGGGCTGAAAGGATACTTAGGAATGTAGTTCTTTCAATGTTTTCTCAACATTTTTTCTGACCTATATGGCTGTATACAGTGCTCTGCCCGAAAAAGGAATGGTGTCTGAATTGATCTACAAGCAACAGTAAGAAAGAACCTGATTTAACTTTTAAACTCTTGCCATGGGCTTTGAAATCACAGGCATATTAACAGACAAAGCCAAAATGTATTAGTTGTTTCGGACTTTTAGGCAACTTAAGCCTAAACGTTCATTCATTCAGCTCTCCGTTCAACACAAAATTTCCAATGAAAGAATACCTTTCAACAATTAAGTTGGCCATTCCTGACACAATAATTTGGTTTTGGCACTGTTGTATTGTCTTTTCAGTGTCATACTTTGATTCAGAGAAGCAAATTCTCCTTCAAATGAGTGGAATATTAGGATAGTTGTCTTTGAGAAATATTTGAACCCTAACCCTAACTAGCAAAACCCGAAGCTAGGGTTAGGGTTTTATTCCCATACAATGTAGACAGTTTTTGATGGAATGGCTGTGTTTTGGGGCTGAAAGGATACTTAGGAATGTAGTTCTTTAAATGTTTTCTCAACATTTTTTTCTGACCTATATGGCTGTATACACTGCTCTGCCCGAAAAAGGAATGGTGTCTGAATTGATCTACAATCAACAGTAAGAAAGAACCTGATTTACGTTTTAAACTCGTGCTTTGGGCTTTGAAATCACAGGCATATTAATAGACAAAGCCAAATTGTATTAGTTGTTTCGAACTTTTAGGCAACGTAAGCCTAAAAGTTCATTCATTCAGCACTCCGTTCAACACAAAATTTCCAATGAAAGAATACCTTTCAACAATTAAGTTGACCATTCCTGACACACTAATTTGGTTTTGGCACTGTTGTATTGTCTTTTCAGACTCATACTTTTATTCAGAGAAGCAAATTTTCCAGTCAAAGGAGTGGAATATTGAGATAATTGTCTTTGAGAAATATTTGAACCCTAACCCTAAATAGCAAAACCCGAAGCTAGGGTTAGGGTTTTATTCCCATACAATGTAGACAGTTTTTGATGGAATGGCTGTGTTTTGGGGCTGAAAGGATACTTAGGAATGTAGTTCTTTCAATGTTTTCTCAACATTTCTTTCTGACCCATATGGCTGTATACAGTGCTCTGCCCGAAAAAGGAATGGTGTCTGAATTAATATACAAGCAACAGTAAGAAAGAACCTGATTTAACTTTTAAACTCTTGCCATGGGATTTGAAATCACAGGAATATAAATAGACAAAGCCAAAATGTATTAGTTGTTTCGGACTTCTAGGCAACTTAAGCCTAAACGTTCATTCATTCAGCTCTCCGTTCAACACAAAATTTCCAATGAAAGAATACCTTTCAGCAATTAAGTTGGCCATTCCTGACACAATAATTTGGTTTTGGCACTGTTGTATTGTCTTTTCAGACTCATACTTTGATTCAGAGAAGCAAATTTTCCAGTCAAATGAGTGGAATATTAGGATAGTTGTCTTTGAGAAACATTTGAACCCTAACCCTAACTAGCAAAACCCGAAACTAGGGTTAGGGTTTTATTCCCATACAATATAGACAGTTTTTGATGGCATGGCTGTGTTTTAGTGCTGAAAGGATACTTAGGAATGTAGTTCTTTCAATGTTTTCTCAACATTTTTTTCTGACCTATATGGCTGTATACACTGCTCTGCCCGAAAAAGGAATGGTGTCTGAATTGATCTACAATCAACAGTAAGAAAGAACCTGATTTAACTTTTAAACTCGTGCTTTGGGGTTTGAAATCACAGGCATATTAACAGATAAAGCCAAAATATATTAGTTCTTTCAGACTTTTAGGCCACTTAAGCCTAAACGTTCATTCATTCAGCACTCCGTTCAACACAAAATTTCCAATGAAAGTATACCTTTCAACAATTAAGTTGACCATTCCTTACACACTAATTTGGTTTTGGCACTGTTGTACAGATGCAGCCATTCAAAGTGAGCGGTACAGACACGTACCGCAGGTAAGATGACACGGGGTACCGCGGTGCGTGATTGGTTGACCGACAGGGGCACTCGTGGTCCGTTGGTCTGTCGTAGAAAGACTTACTGTAAACGTCTTTACTGTGCCCGTTGTAGATATTGAATTTTACCACTGAAGGGAAATCTTAGTAGCTGAGCACAAAAAGAATAGGAGCATACTGTAACGTGTGTGAAGGCCATAAACGATATTAATTTTGGAACGTAAACATACAGTATATAGCTGGTCTTGGTACTTTAAAGAAAAAAATACACACCAGTATTCCATTTCTCCCTAAACATTGTAAGCTTCGAAGTCTTTAACTAACGTGATACCAGAGTCAACAAGCATACTTTTAGAATTTGATTAAAAGGGAATATAATATGGAATCGCGTATCTCAAGAAATTAATAACGGTATGATTATATCCGTGTACTGCGGCAGGGCTGTGTAGGGCTGTTTCGCCTGCTTGTTCATGCGAGCTGTCTTGTAGCCTACTGGTCTAGGTGCGTGACTACCAACTGGCAGGTTGTGTGTTCAAATCCAGCTGGTGCTGGACCTTCCAATTTTATTTATTTATTTTTTAATCACGTAACATAAACATATTACCGTATGCAAACTGTACTGTATACAATATGTATATGTATATTTAATGTCTTAACTGTGCCGTTTAAGTATTGAATATTCATATCTAATTTTACCACTGAAGTGAAATCTTAACATAAACATACAGTATATGGCTGGTCTCGGTACTTTAAAGAAAAAAATACACACCAGTATTCCATTTCTCCCTAAACATTGTAAGCTTCGAAGTCTTTAACTAACGTGATACCGGAGTCAACAAGCATACTTTTAGAATTTGATTAAAAAGGAATATAATATGGAATCGCGTATCTCAAGAAATTAATAACAATATAATTATATTCATGTTGCAAAAGAACTGCAACGGACATAAAAACTCCCTTGCTTTTAACAGAGCGTTCCATAATTTCTAACTACGAAAATGCCAGGTGAAAGGATTTGTAAACATATTTTGTTAAAGCAAGTCAGTTTTTTCTGCAACACATAAAATACATTTTTCCAAGAAAGTTTAGCCTTTGTCACTAATGAAACCACTAAATAAAGACATAAATATAGAAATCTTAAGATTTGTTTTATTTAATGTTGGTAGCAGGATGAACTGTCAGAGTGTATATTTTGTCGCAAAGTTGCTGCAAGATGTTAACAGTGAAAAAGGTATTTAGAAATGAGTTATTTCAAGATGAAAAAGAAAACATACACGAAACATGGTTTCATTATGACCAGAATCGGTCTTGAGATATTTTTAACTTGATTTACAGTATTTGAGAGGTATGTCTTAACACCGATACTACAGTGCTTAAGTACTGCTCACGTATATGTTTCTAGGTTTATATTATGCATTTCATACGGTCAAATTACTTTTGAGCAACTAATAAGAAGCACGAAACGGTATGCGTTTTACTTTCGTTTTGTGCTGGGACTCGTGGATTGATTAGAGATATCAAGTACATACAAGTCATTTTTTAAATGTTGTAGTTCGTCTTGAAAAAATGTTACGAGTACATCATCTATCAACAATCACACAGGTTCTGTTTCCATATTGCGGATTTTGGTTAGGTATTATCAAATCCAGTGGCGCTGTTAGTTTACTGAGTCCCATGTCACATGGTCTGTGATTGAAACCTGTAAAACCGGTTTAATTCGTCACAGCCAGCACTCTTCAGGTGTGAGGGTCTTCTGCTCAGAATGAAACGCTAAAATGTTTGTGTATATTCTAATGGTAGTGGGGGCAGGATGTGTGGGAACAGGTTTGGTTGAAATTGCATTGGAGATCTATGTTCTTCACACCTGAAACATTTTCTCTGAAAGCATTTTCTTCGCAGTTTAACCGATCTTGTTACAGCATGTTACAGTTTACTATTATTAACCATATTAATTTTAAGTGCTTAATGTAAAATCTTGTAAAAATATATTTTCATTGTTCAAATATACATTAATTCTGACTATCATATAATAAGTTAAATACAAAACTAAAGAAAAAATAGGGTTAAATATAATTCAAAATATTTTGCTAACAATGTTAACTGTTTATGAATAATAAAATGTATTAACTAAGGAGTAGGATGGCACAGTTGTTAGTATGTTTTTTGTTTTGTTTCTTTTTCATAAATACAACAGTAGTACCTGATGTCTCAGTGGCTTTCAAAATTAAATTATGCATGCAAACCTGTGAACTAGAAAGATAACTAAGATATCCATCCATTATATTCCATAATATCCATGAAATATATGGCGCTGAAATACAGTATGTGTGACGCAGTGGTGGCCTGACACGGTGAGGTGCCCTGGCAGCTGTGTGATGCAGTGGTGGTCGGGTATGTAGAGGTGCACTGGCAGCTGTGTGCTGTGACGCAGTGGTGGCCTGGCACGGTGAGGTGCGCTGGCAGCTGTGTGATGCAGTGGTGGTCGGGTATGTAGAGGTGCACTGGCAGCTGTGTGTTGTGACGCAGTGGTGGCCTGGCACGGTGAGGTGCGCTGGCAGCTGTGTGGTGTGACGCAGTGGTGGCCTGGTACGGTGAGGTGCGCTGGCAGCTGTGTGGTGTGACGCAGTGGTGGCCTGGCACGGTGAGGTGCGCTTGCAGCTATGTGACGCAGTGGTGGCCTGGCACGGTGAGGTGCGCTGGCAGCTGTGTGATGCAGTGGTGGTCGGGTATGTAGAGGTGCACTGGCAGCTGTGTGTTGTGACGCAGTGGTGGCCTGGCACGGTGAGGTGCGCTGGCAGCTGTGTAATGTGACGCAGTGGTGGCCTGGTACAGTGAGGTGCGCTGGCAGCTGTGTGGTATGATGCAGTGGTGGCCTGGCACGGTGAGGTGCGCTGGCAGCTGTATGATGCAGTGGTGGCCTGGCACGGTGAGGTGCGCTGGAAGCTGTGTGATGCAGTGGTGGCCTGGCACGGTGAGGTGCGCTTGCAGCTATGTGACGCAGTGGTGGCCTGGCATGGTGAGGTGCGCTGGCAGCTGTGTGATGCAGTGGTGGTCGGGTATGTAGAGGTGCACTGGCAGCTGTGTGTTGTGACGCAGTGGTGACCTGGCACGGTGAGGTGCGCTGGCAGCTGTGTGGTGTGACGCAGTGGTGGCCTGGTACAGTGAGGTGCGCTGGCAGCTGTGTGGTGTGACGCAGTGGTGGCCTGACACGGTGAGGTGCCCTGGCAGCTGTATGATGCAGTGGTGGCCTGGCACGGTGAGGTGCGCTTGCAGCTATGTGACGCAGTGGTGGCCTGGCACGGTGAGGTGCGCTGGCAGCTGTGTGATGCAGTGGTGGTCGGGTATTTAGAGGTGCACTGGCAGCTGTGTGTTGTGACGCAGTGGTGGCCTGGCACGGTGAGGTGCGCTGGCAGCTGTGTGATGCAGTGGTGGTCGGGTATGTAGAGGTGCACTGGCAGCTGTGTGTTGTGACGCAGTGGTGACCTGGCACGGTGAGGTGCGCTGGCAGCTGTGTGGTGTGACGCAGTGGTGGCCTGGTACAGTGAGGTGCGCTGGCAGCTGTGTGGTGTGACGCAGTGGTGGCCTGACACGGTGAGGTGCCCTGGCAGCTGTATGATGCAGTGGTGGCCTGGCACGGTGAGGTGCGCTTGCAGCTATGTGACGCAGTGGTGGCCTGGCACGGTGAGGTGCGCTGGCAGCTGTGTGATGCAGTGGTGGTCGGGTATTTAGAGGTGCACTGGCAGCTGTGTGTTGTGACGCAGTGGTGGCCTGGCACGGTGAGGTGCGCTGGCAGCTGTGTGGTGTGACGCAGTGGTGGCCTGGTACAGTGAGGTGCGCTGGCAGCTGTGTGGTGTGACGCTGTGGTGGCCTGGCACGGTTACATGCGCTGGCAGCTGTGTGGTGTGACGCAGTGATGGCCTGGCATGGTGAGGTGCGCTGGCATATAATGAACATATTCATGTGCATCCAACACACAGTTCAACGCTAGCAACTACACAAAATCTATAATATGAGCTCTACTTGCCACTTACAATACCTACAGTACCAGCTAACTTTAGTAGTGACATTTTCATGGATCTTTTTAACAATAAAATTTACAACATCAGACTTCAGACACAATTAAACAGGCCTCAAAAAAGTCTGGTACAAACATTTTCAGCATGGTGAAACATGGTGAACATTTCCACCACTGCGTCACACCACACAGCTGCCAGCGCACCTCACCGTGCCAGGCCACCACTGCATCACACAGCTGCCAGCGCACCTCACCGTGCCAGGCCACCACAGCGTCACACCACACAGCTGCCAGCGCACCTCACCGTACCAGGCCACCACTGCGTCACACCACACAGCTGTCAGCGCACCTCACCGTGCCAGGCCACCACTGCGTCACACCACACAGCTGCCAGCGTACCTCACCGTGCCAGGCCACCACTGCGTCACAACACACAGCTGCCAGTGCACCTCTACATACCCGACCACCACTGCATCACACAGCTGCCAGCGCACCTCACCGTGCCAGGCCACCACTGCGTCACAACACACAGCTGCCAGTGCACCTCTACATACCCAACCACCACTGCATCACACAGCTGCCAGCGCACCTCACCGTGCCAGGCCACCACTGCGTCACATAGCTGCCAGCGCACCTCACCGTGCCAGGCCACCACTGCGTCACAGCACACAGCTGCCAGTGCACCTCTACATACCCGACCACCACTGCATCACACAGCTGCCAGGGCACCTCACCGTGTCAGGCCACCACTGCGTCACACATACTGTATTTCAGCGCCATATATTTCATGGATATTATGGAATATAATGGATGGATATCTTAGTTATCTTTCTAGTTCACAGGTTTGCATGCATAATTTAATTTTGAAAGCCACTGAGACATCAGGTACTACTGTTGTATTTATGAAAAAGAAACAAAACAAAAAACATACTAACAACTGTGCCATCCTACTCCTTAGTTAATACATTTTATTATTCATAAACAGTTAACATTGTTAGCAAAATATTTTGAATTATATTTAACCCTATTTTTTCTTTAGTTTTGTATTTAACTTATTATATGATAGTCAGAATTAATGTATATTTGAACAATGAAAATATATTTTTACAAGATTTTACATTAAGCACTTAAAATTAATATGGTTAATAATAGTAAACTGTAACATGCTGTAACAAGATCGGTTAAACTGCGAAGAAAATGCTTTCAGAGAAAATGTTTCAGGTGTGAAGAACATAGATCTCCAATGCAATTTCAACCAAACCTGTTCCCACACACCCTGCCCCCACTACCATTAGAATATACACAAACATTTTAGCGTTTCATTCTGAGCAGAAGACCCTCACACCTGAAGAGTGCTGGCTGTGACGAATTAAACCGGTTTTACAGGTTTCAATCACAGACCATGTGACATGGGACTCAGTAAACTAACAGCGCCACTGGATTTGATAATACCTAACCAAAATCCGCAATATGGAAACAGAACCTGTGTGATTGTTGATAGATGATGTACTCGTAACATTTTTTCAAGACGAACTACAACATTTAAAAAATGACTTGTATGTACTTGATATCTCTAATCAATCCACGAGTCCCAGCACAAAACGAAAGTAAAACGCATACCGTTTCGTGCTTCTTATTAGTTGCTCAAAAGTAATTTGACCGTATGAAATGCATAATATAAACCTAGAAACATATATGTGAGCAGTACTTAAGCACTGTAGTATCGGTGTTAAGACATACCTCTCAAATACTGTAAATCAAGTTAAAAATATCTCAAGACCGATTCTGGTCATAATGAAACCATGTTTCGTGTATGTTTTCTTTTTCATCTTGAAATAACTCATTTCTAAATACCTTTTTCACTGTTAACATCTTGCAGCAACTTTGCGACAAAATATACACTCTGACAGTTCATCCTGCTACCAACATTAAATAAAACAAATCTTAAGATTTCTATATTTATGTCTTTATTTAGTGGTTTCATTAGTGACAAAGGCTAAACTTTCTTGGAAAAATGTATTTTATGTGTTGCAGAAAAAACTGACTTGCTTTAACAAAATATGTTTACAAATCCTTTCACCTGGCATTTTCGTAGTTAGAAATTATGGAACGCTCTGTTAAAAGCAAGGGAGTTTTTATGTCCGTTGCAGTTCTTTTGCAACATGAATATAATTATATTGTTATTAATTTCTTGAGATACGCGATTCCATATTATATTCCTTTTTAATCAAATTCTAAAAGTATGCTTGTTGACTCCGGTATCACGTTAGTTAAAGACTTCGAAGCTTACAATGTTTAGGGAGAAATGGAATACTGGTGTGTATTTTTTTCTTTAAAGTACCGAGACCAGCCATATACTGTATGTTTATGTTAAGATTTCCCTTCAGTGGTAAAATTAGATATGAATATTCAATACTTAAACGGGCACAGTTAAGACATTAAATATACATATACATATTGTATACAGTACAGTTTGCATACGGTACTATGTTTATGTTACGTGATTAAAAAATAAATAAATAAAACTGGAAGGTCCAGCACCAGCTGGATTTGAACACACAACCTGCCAGTTGGTAGTCACGCACCTAGACCAGTAGGCTACAAGACAGCTCGCATGAACAGGCAGGCGAAACAGCCCTACACAGCCCTGCCGCAGTACACGGATATAATCATACCGTTATTAATTTCTTGAGATACGCGATTCCATATTATATTCCCTTTTAATCAAATTCTAAAAGTATGCTTGTTGACTCCGGTATCACGTTAGTTAAAGACTTTCGAAGCTTACAATGTTTAGGGAGAAATGGAATACCGGTGTGTATTTTTCCTTGTGATATTTTAAGCTCTAGTTGAATGATAGGTGTCGCATTTTAAATCATTTTCGTAGTTAGAAATTATGAAACGCCCTGTTAAAAGCAAGGAAGTTTTTATGCCTGTCGAAGTAAAACAAAATGCCTGACAAAGTATGGCTTGGACAGATTCCAAGTGCTTGTACAAATGTGCTAATGAAATTATACTTTGAGTATACAGCTTGTCCAAAGTCATCCATTATTAATACTATTAGTAATATCTTCAGTAAAGGCTTTGATGCATAAATATTTCTGATAAAGGTAGGTTGTGTACTTTTGTCCAACTGAGCAATCTTGCTTTCATAAAATATACCAACATTTTAATGACTGATGATTAACATGCTGTAATACACAGTTCAAAATTAAAGGCTCAAATGCTGTACATGAGAGGTTAAGCTCCCCCTGGCGGTTTTACAAGGCGACGCCGGATAGTTAGTCACGTGACACCACGTTAACTGCGTCATACCGCGTGATACTGCGACACGCCCACCGGGGTATGCCGCGAAATACCTCACTCATTTTGAATGGCTGCATCTGTATTGTCTTTTCAGAATCATACTTTGATTCAGAGAAGCAAATTTTCCAGTCAAAGGAGTGGAATATTGAGAATTGTCTTTGAGAAATATTTGAACTCTAACCCTAACTAGCAAAACCCGAAGCTGGGGTTAGGGTTTTATTCCCATACAATGTAGACAGTTTTCGATGGCATGGCTGTGTTTTAGGGCTGAAAGGATACTTAGGAATATAGTTCTTTCAATGTTTTCTCAACATTTTTTTCTGACCTATATGGCTGTATACAGTGCTTTGCCCCAAAAAGGAATGGTGTCTGAACTGATCTACAAGCAACAATAAGAAAGAACCTGATTTAACTTTTAAACTCTTGCCATGGGCTTTGAAATCACAGGCATATTAACAGATAAAGCCAAAATGTATTAGTTGTTTTGGACTTTTAGGCCACTTAAGCCTAAACGTACATTCATTCAGCACTCCGTTCAACACAAAATTTCCAATGAAAGAATACCTTTCAACAATTAAGTTGACCCTTCCTGACACACTAATTTGGTTTTGGCACTTTTGTATTCTCTTTTCAGACTCATACTTTGATTCAGAGAAGCAAATTTTCCAGTCAAATGAGTGGAATATTGAGATAATTGTCTTTGAGAAATATTTGAACCCTAACCCTAACTAGCAAAACCCGAAGCTAGGGTTAGGGTTTTATTCCCATACAATGTAGAAAGTTTTTGATGGTTTGGCTGTGTTTTAGGGATGAAAGGATACTTAGGAATGTAGTTCTTTCAATGTTTTCTCAACATTTTTTTCTGACCTATATGGCTGTATACAGTGCTTTTCCCCAAAAAGGAATGGTGTCTGAACTGATCTACAAACAACAGTAAGAAAGAACCTGATTTAACTTTTAAACTCTTGCCATGGGCTTTGAAATCACAGGCATATTAAAAGATAAAGCCAAAATATATTAGTTCTTTCGGACTTTTAGGCCACTTAAGCCTAAACTTTCATTCATTCAGCACTCCGTTCAACACAAAATTCCAATGAAAGAATACCTTTCAACAATTAAGTTGACCATTCCTGACACACTAATTTGGTTTTGGTACTGTTGTATTGTCTTTTCGGACTCATACTTTGATTCAGAGAAGCAAATTTTCCAGTCAAAGGAGTGGAATATTGAGATAATTGTCTTTGAGAAATATTTGAACCCTAACCCTAACTAGCAAAACCTGAAGCTAGGGTTAGGGTTTTATTCCCATACAATGTAGACAGTTTTTGATGGAATGGCTGTGTTTTGGGGCTGAAAGGATACTTAGGAATATAGTTCTTTCAATGTTTTCTCAACATTTTTTTCTGACCTCTATGGCTGTATACAGTGCTTTTCCCCAAAAAGGAATGGTGTCTGAACTGATCTACAAACAACAGTAAGAAAGAACCTGATTTGACTTTTAAACTCTTGCCATGGGCTGTGAAACCACAGGCATATTAACAGATAAAGCCAAAATGTATTAGTTGTTTCGGAATTTTAGGCCACTTAAGCCTAAACGTTCATTCATTCAGCACTCTGTTAAACACAAAATTTCCAATAAAAGAATACCTTTCAACAATTAAGTTGGCCATTCCTGACACACTAATTTGGTTTTGGCACTGTTGTATTGTCTTTTCAGACTCATACTTTGATTCAGAGAAGCAAATTTTCCAGTCAAATGAGTGGAATATTTTGATAATTGTCTTTGAGAAATATTTGAACCCTAACCCTAACTAGCAAAACCCGAAGCTAGGGTTAGGGTTTTATTCCCATAAAATGTAGAGAGTTTTTGATGGCATGGCTGTGTTTTCGGGCTGAAAGGATACTTAGGAATATAGTTCTTTCAATGTTCTCTCAACATTTTTTTCTGACCTATATGGCTGTGTAATGTAGTGTGCTCTCTGAAGGCACCAGTTTTGTAGGGTTTGGGCATTTACGGGGACAATTATTAATTGTCGCCGTAAATCACAAAATTGATTCTTTTGATGGCTTTAGAATCCAACCATGCGATATAACTTAAACAACGCACACACACAGGTACTAATACACGAGGATACATTTATTAGTACATAGAATATGCATATAAACCTAACAGATCTTATCGAGAGGGTTATCAGAATACAAAAGATATATATTCAATCAGTTACGAAGTGTTACACATATCAAGAGGACATACGTTCGGTATATCATTCATTTAGACCATTTCGTAATGGTTACAACTTCTACATTAGATACTCAAAACAAGTACATAACTCTTAGGAATTAAATTGATATAAACTGGTTGGGATAACAATTGAATTCTCGAGCTGTAATGCATTGAAGTTGAATACTCATCCAATCTCTGGGGATTCAGATCTCCTGCAGGCACAAAGAATCAGTTGCAGGCTTGTTGCTGTCCAATCCGCGCTCTCTGGCTCCGTGCCAGGGTGTGCTGTGCGGCTTGCGACGGTGCGCTGCTGATGCTCACTGACCGGCTAGTTAGTGTTGGCTTTAACTAGCAAAGTTTGTGCACAGGAGAAAAGATTACTGTGAGTCCCAGCAGGTCAGGAAGAGGACCGGTTCATTGCTGATGAAGAGCTAGTTCTGAATAGTGATTCAGCTGTCCACAGTTCTAACCTGTTCACGAGGCCTGCTGCTGGTGCGAACCTCGGGTGGATCCTCTGGTTACTCTCTGGCAACCTCCGCTCTAGACTCTTAGAACAAAGGAAAGTTCTGGCACTCAGACACACTGGCCGTTCCGTGGTTGTCTGGGCTGAGTCTCAGAATGGTCAGGAGGCGCGCTGCGAGAATGTCCTGCCCTTGGGAGCCTTCTGCTCCTGGGCCATCCTGCCGTGGAATTCTCCTTTGAATTCCCTTTAGAAAAGTCCACAGAATTCTCTCCACTGAATCTCTCAGGCTCTCTGTGTTGCCTGTTTTTACCTGGAGGAACTTCAGCTCGTTGATTGGCTGAAAGTTCCATGGGCATCAGGGTCCCACGTGGGTTACTCGGCCCTACCAGTCCCTGATTGGTTGCAGTCCAGATGTCCATCTGGCACTCCCTAGACAGATAGGCGCCAATGGATGACCATTGATCATGATAGCCAGGCTTAGCTAAATGCATCCCCGTCTGGGAGCTTGTTCGTTATCAAAAGAAAACATCTTAAATCAGCCTGCATGAATACTTTCTCTGTGGCTACACCACAGAGATGGAGGGTGAGATGAGGCCTCCTTTAGGAGCATACCAACGCTTAATTCTTTCTTATTAATAAGCCTCGCCGCTACAAAGCTGATACCCTGGATTCTCTCCAGACACAGCTGAATGAGCTCCTCCAGTCAGGACAGGAGGCTCTACTGTACACAGAGAGGGGCGGGAGGGGGAACAAGCTGATACCCTGGCTTCTCACAGAAACCATAAGAATCAAATAATAGGTTTATTCCATGCTGAAAAAAAGAAGAAAGAAAACACATTCCATAGGAATCAGTGCCTTTATATAGCGCCTTTAAAGGTGGCTTCTCAAAGCGCTTTACAGGATAAAAACAATAACAGCAACATCAATATTGTATTCCATTGCACTTTGACAGATCATCTTTAAATCAATTGTTGATTTAAGGTTTGACAGTAAATTTATTTTGTAACGCATACAGCCGTCATTTCTTTATAAAAAATTTAAAAATCGTTTGCGCAGCCTAAGAGGGGGGGTCTGCTCTCAGTGACAGCTGACAATCCTCCATACACTCAAGTGAAAAATTAATAACGCCAATGTAAACGTCGTCTTTACAATTTGTTGATAAAAATGGTAAGTTCTCTAAAGCTTTGTGATGGTTTGCCCAGTGAGCTGTGTAAGCATGCGTGGTGACTATTCATTGTTATTAAAAAATGACTTAGATTCTAACATGTTGTGATATTTAGAAATATAAAAAGTCAATTAGTATTGTGTTGTAGTACATGAATATAATTATATCGTTATTAATTTCTTTAGATACGCGATTCCATATTATATTCCCTATTAATCAAATTCTAAAAGTATGCTTGTTTGCTCCGGTATCGAGCGTATTCGCAGAAAAGCTTAAAACTACCACTTTTTATACATGTTATTTCACATGTTAGTTAAAGACTTCAATGCTTAAAATGTTTAGGGAGAAATGGAATACTGGTGTATTTTTTCTTTAAAGTACCGAGACTAGCCATATACAGTTTACATACTGTAATACTGTATGTTTATGTTCCAAAATTAATATCTTTTATGAGTATGTGAAAGGCATGGTGAATCGGAGATTCTCAAAAATTACCGTACTTTGCTTGATTGGAAACAAATGCGCGATTGTGAAATGCTGTGGTGTTACTTTTACAAAGACGGTCAATGAAAAAAAGAATGTGGACCAGGGCAATACTTTGAGTTTACAGCTTGTCCAAGGTCATTCATTATTAATACTATTAGTAATATCTTCGTTAAAGACTTTGATGGCCACAGCTCAAACATGAGAGGTTGAGCTTTATTAGCTCCACCTTGCGGAAATTCCGGATACTATTATTTTACTTGCGGTAACATGCGGTATCATGTGGTATTATGGGAGAATATAAGGTAACTTGCGTAAAACCGCAAGAAGCGCACCACAAAATAATGCGGTATGGCCTGCTCGTTTTGAATAGCTGCATAGGTAGGAAAGTCGTGGATGGCCATGATTTTGGTTTAAAGTGGATTAAGAAGCCATGTGTTTTTGTTTTTGGGGAAGAGAATGACTGGGGACTGGGGGTTTCTTAATATTTGTGTTTGAGGGTTAGTAATAGTAGAATTGTTTAAAGTTATGTGGACTGGTTTTGTTTGTAAACTGTAAATACATGTTTTTTTTGTTTGGAGACGGGAATAGTTTACTATTGTTACTTTGTATCGGATGGGGGCATGTGCTGATTTGTATAATGGGCGGAGTTATGGTAATAGAATGGTTTGTTTCTGAATTTTATTGATATGTTTTGGGTTTGATATTTGCCTATGGTGATAATAATAATTGCTTAGACTTACATAGCGCTTTTCTGGACACTTCACTCAAAGCACTTCACAGGTAATGGGGACTCCCCTCCACCAACACCAGTGTGCAGCCCGACCAGGATGATGCGACGCAGCCGTAGTGCACCAGAATGCTAATCCACACGAGCTATCAGTGGGAAGGAGAACAGAGTAATGAAGCTACTTAATAATAATAATAATAATAATTAGTTGCTTACACTTACATAGTGCTTTTTGGGACACTTCACTCAAAGCGCTGTTACAGGTAATAAGGACTGCCCTCTACCACCACCACCAATGTACAGCATCCACCTAATTCATGGATGAGGATTATTAGGAGACTATGGTTGAGAAGGGTCAATGGGAAATTTAGCCAGGATGCCCGGGTTACACCCCTACTCTTTTTGAGAAACACCCCAGGGTTTTTAATGACCATAGTCATTAAAGACATCAGTTTTACATCTCATCCAAAGGATGGTGCCTGTTTACAGTATAGTATCCCCGTCACTATACCACAAGGACCACAGGGTAACCCCCCCTGCTGGTACCACTAACATCTCTTCCAGCAGCAACCTTAGTTTTTCTCAGGAGATCCCCCATCCAGATAATGACCAGGCTCACACCTTCTTAGCTTAAGTGGGTTGCCAGTTGTGAGTTGCAGAGTAATATGGCTGCTGGCTAGTGGTTTGTCTTTTTTGATAATGGTGTAGTGTTACATGGTTTTATTTTTTGTCTTGTATTCATTAAAAAAAATCTGTTCTTATCAGTTTAATATCTGATACGTCCCCCATCCGGGGATCACATATTAAACGTATTTTTGGAACAGGGAGCTGGATCAGGAGCTTGCTCTGTCCTCTCCACGCATTGGCCCAGTATTGCAGCGCCTCCGGGAACGGTGCACCACCTTCTCTCAGCGGTGAAAAGACAGACGCAGCCAGCCAGCAAGAGAGAGGTACTAGAGCTCCTTCTCGAGTCCTGCCTCTCGTCCGTCTGTGTCTCTCTCTCTGTCTCCATTCCCGTCCTCCCTCTGTGCACTTTCTTGCATCTCGACTTTCTCGGCAGGCAGGCCCCTTTTGAGCGCCCGTGCATTTTCCTTTCCAAAAAATTATTCTTAAGGTATACAGATGCAGCCATTCAAAGTGCGCGGTACAGACACGTACCAGAGGTATGTACCAGAGGTACGGCTATGATGCAAAATACCGCGGTACGTGATTGGTTGACCGACAGGGGCACTCGTGGTCCGTTGGTCGGTCATAGAAAGATTTACAGTAAATGTCTTTACTGTGCCCGTTTTAGCATTGAATATTCATATGGAATTTTACCACTGAAGGGAAATCTTAGTACCTGAGCATAAAAAGAATAGGAGCATACTGTAATGCGTGTGAAGGCCATAAACTATATTAATTTTGGAACATAAACATACAGTATATGGCTGGTCTCGGTACTTTAAATAAAAAATACACACCAGTATTCCATTTCTCCCTAAACATTTTAAGCTTCGAAGTCTTTAACTAAAGAGATACCGGAGTCAACAAGCATACTTTTAGAATTTGATTAAAAGAGAATATAATATGGAATCGAGTATCTAATGAAATTAATAACGATATAATTATATTCATGTACCGCAACACAAGAATAGTACACGTTGTACATTGTCTGTTGATATTGTTTCTGTAGTGCTTTTTCAGCCCTGTGCATGTGACCTTGCTGGTGGCGCTGTGGGTTAGGTTCCTGAATCCCCCTGGAATCATGTTTTTTTTAACAAACATTTCTTTGAAAATATAAAAAGTTTCCCTGGGTCAGAGATTAAATAAAACCTCACTCGCACCAAACAAATTTATATTTCTAAATATCACAACATGATCGAATTTAAGTCATTTTAATAACAATGAATAGTCACCTATGCGTTACAATATAAACATTTATATTGATTTAAATCGCGTTTTGATTTAAATCGCAAATGCGGGTTTAAATATATGTGTTTTTTGATTCACAATCAGACAAATGCAACATAAATTGATATCTTTGTCTTCTAAGTATCTTAATAAACTTTCAGTATAGCTTTCTCCCCGTTTAGATTTATTTTTCTTGGTATCATGGGATCAAACGTGGAAAGATTAGATTATAATCGTTTTTATTTTTTAAATACATTTTAAAAAAGTGTAATCTATACTAAAAAGCTGTACACCACCTGCTATAAAGATACATATTGTAATACTTTCATGTTCGGATAGGACAGACACAAGAACTCAGACTTGCGGAGTTAAAGCAAGTTAAAGCCTTTTATATATCACCTTTAAAAGTGGCATCTCAAAGCAAAGTAAATACCCAACACTGATTGTACCCATCTGTCATGCTAATAAAGCACCTTGAATTGAATTGAGAGAGAGAGAGCGAGCGAGCGAGCAAGTGAGCAAGTGAGTGAGAGAGCACAGCCAGGACAGACAGGCAAATAAGATACACTCCACAGACATTCACAACAGCGACATATCATAAAACGTTTGCACATATAGCTAAATTATTATTTGTTTTTCAGGAAGTTATAAAAACACTTGAATTACTTATCCAGTCTCTCGAAATAAAATTATTTTTCAAGCAATGCAACTAACGTCGGGCAACGTGTTTTTTTTAATCCAACATTGACAGCCACATCTTAAATCTTGTCAGTCAGCTCTTTTTTCTCTATTTGAATTGTGGCGATTCAAACAACCTGGGATAACAAGTGGTCTCAAAGTCACCGAGCTCACAGAGCTTCAACACAGATGACAATTCCCTTAGTCCTTCCTTAGTCTTCCTGAAATTGTCAGATTATGAGTGAATAAAAGCATTTTATTAAAAACTTAATTTTTTTTTTAAATCGCGTATCTAAGGAAATAGCAGTATAACCTTGTTCATGCACAAACAGTGGCATGTTACATTATTAATTTGGGTGTCTCCTCTTGCCAGAAAGCTCTAAATTGCATTTTGAGTGTGGTTTTTGACTTTTTTTAAATTGCAACCCATAAATAAAGCTGATACTGTTTAGACTTTTAATTAATTTAAACTGTATTACAGCAGCACAATGCACAATGCAATGTAAATCGCTATCTTTGTCTTCTGCGTAATAATGTTCACCTCTCTGTCCAACAAATTAACAATAATAATAATGAACTTTACTGTATATGGTGCCTTTAAAGGTGGCTCCTCAAAGCGCTTTACAGGATAAAAACAATAACAACAATAGTGATAGGCTGGGCAAACGATTTTTTTATAGAAATACAAAATGAGATATAATGATGTGTTCCGGCGTAGACATTAACGAGTACAACCCCCCTCTCTGCGGGAGTGCTGGCTGTGATGAATTAAACCGGTTTCACAGGTATTTTCAAAGTAGAAGGGGGCAAGATTTCCAGCGAAAGACACCTCCCCCCCTCCAAAAGTACAGTACTTGCTAGTTAAGAAAGCTAGGCTCCTCAATGAAATCGCTTTAACATGCTTATGCGTTGGTGTAACAGTCCGGGCGTGGCAAGCTTCTAATGTCAACCCGACTACGGCGAAAGGAACCCTTCTTTCATTGGAAGACAATGAACATTTTCTAGCCCTAAATGAATTAATAGCAAACATGGTTTACATAAAAGACATTTTTCCAAGAAAGTTTAGCCTTTGTCACTATGAAACCACTAAATAAAGACATAAATATAGAAATCTTAAGATTTTTAAAATACATGACTTTGCTAAAATTTATTTAAAAATAAAAACGATTACAAACGCCAGCGGAGAGAGAGAACAGGGGAGGGATGTTGGTTTGCATAAGGGGCAGGGCTATGGAAAAGAGGGGAATGTGGAGTTACATGCTCTGGCTGTTTGTGAATTATCATTGTTGAGTATAGAGTGTTGAGGTATTGATTTTGTGTAATGCTTTATGTTGAAAATTGAGCTGGATTTTGTTTATGATAAAGAGGATAAACTGGGATGGGAGGAGGGTTTGGTTTTGCATAAGGGGCGGGATTATGGTAATTGAAGGAATTTGAGAGAGTTTGTGGGCTATTTTTGGTTTGTATTATGAATAATTCCTACAGGATATTGAGATTTGTTGTTGTTTTGTTGAGATTTAACTCCGCAAGTCTGAGTTCTTCTGTCCGTCCTATCCGAGCCCGAAAGTATTACAATATGTATCTTTATAGCAGGTGGTGCACAGCTTTTTAGTATAGATTACACTTTTCTAAAATGTATTTAAAAAATAAAAACGATTACAATCTAATCTTTCCACGTTTGATCCAAAGATCCCAAGAAAAATAAATCTAAACGGGGAGAAAGCTATGATGAAAGTTTATTAAGATACTTAGAAGATAGAGATATCAATTTATGTTGCATTTGTCTGATTGTGAATAAAAAAACATATATTTAAACACGCGTTTGCGATTTAAATCAAAACGTGATTTAAATCAATATAAATGTTTATATTGTAACGCATAGGTGACTATTCATTGTTATTAAAATGACTTAAATTCGATCATGTTGTAATATTTAGAAATATAAAAGTCAATTAATTGTCCATAATATTGCTATTCTATTTTTCAAAGAAATGTCACAGTACACGAATATAATCATATTGTTATTAATTTCTTTAGATACGTGATTCCATATTATATTAGCAGAAAAGCTTAAAACTACCACTTTTTTACACGCTATTTCACGTTAGTTAAAGACTTCGATGCTTAAAATGTTTAGGGAGAAATGGAATACCGATGTGTATTTTTTCTTTAAAGTACCGATTCCTGAAATCTGACTGGCTGACACCCTTCTGAAGTGGTTCCATAATATCTGGTATACAGAAAAGAAAGCTTTGATAAAAAAGCCTGGATTCTCATGTATCTGATACAAGTATCTTTTAATACAGTCTTTGCTGTGTTCTTGAGGATCCTTGTGATATTTTGAGCTCTGGTTGAATGATAAGTGTCGCAGTTTAAATAATTTTCGTAGTTAGAAATTATGAAATGCTCTGTTAAAAGCAAGGGAGTTTTTATGTCCGTTACAGTAAAAGAAAATGCCTGACAAAGTAGGGCTTGGACAGATTCCAAGTGCTTGTACAAATGTGCTAAAGAAATTATACTTTGAGTTTACAGCTTGTCCAAAGTCATTCATTATTAATACTATTAGTAATATCTTCGGTAAAGGCTTTGATGCATAAATATTTCTGATAAAGGTAGGTTGTGTACTTTTGTCCAACTGAGCAATCTTGCTTTCATAAAATATACCAACTTTTTAATGACTGATGATTAACATCCTGTAATACACAGTTTATATTTAAAAATTCAAATGCTGTACATGAGAGGTTAAGCTTTATTGGCTCCTCCTGGCGGTTTTACAAGGTGATGCCGGATACTTTCCGGCATGACGTCAAATGACGCGATTTACCCCGTGATACTGTGTGATACTGCGACACGCCCACCGTGGGATACCGCGAAATACCCCACCCATTTTGAATGGCTGCATCTGTATATATTATTTTTTTAGGGAGGCAGGTGTGCTGTGGTGTGTATGTCTCTCCTGAGAGAGAGCTGCCCCTTGCCTTTGCCTGCAGGTGCTGACGGTCCACTTTCACTTGCAGCTCGCTCGGCACAGCTGCTGCTGGTGGGAAGGGCCTAAGCTAAAGAGGCTGGTGCCCCCTCCGGCTGCGGTCGTTGACGGGCCTTTGATAGAAGATCAAAGAGCATGGCCCCTGCCCGGGACTGGCAGGCAGGCAGGCAGGCAGGAGAGAGGGGGAGTGGAGTCTGGGCGTCAGGCCTCTGGCTGCAGGAAAGCCAGCAGTTGCGTGAATTCTGGGCTCCAGAGGTGTCGGCCTGTGCCGCTGTGCTCCAGCGGAACGTCAGCATGTCTGTCCGCGGCTATAGGGGCATTGTTTCTCAGCCTTTTTGCTTACATCTGAGGGAAGAGAAGGTGACAGGATTCTGAGGATGGAGTTGGGACTAAACCAGGCATCTGGAGGACAAGATGGCGGGGAGGAACTTCCAACGATCACTAGAGCTGTTTTGACCAGGGAAGGACAAGTGAAGAATTCGATTCGTTTTGATTTGAGGAATAAGGAGAAGGACAAGGTTTTTCTGGATCGAGATGTGTTTGTAAAGGAGGTCTTGTTTAAGCTTTTTGGCCTCTCCAAGGACGTTATTTTTTGCTTGCAGGATTTTCCTCATAAGGGTTGTTATTATTTAACCTTGTCTAATGAGTTTGTGTGGTCTTGTGTCTGGGAGAAGATCGAGTGTTTTAAAGACAAGGATCCTTTGTGCAAATTTTTCATAGGCCCTTTGTTTATACATGAACAGGAACCCTAACCCGTTGGTGCCAGAGGAGGACATTGCCACGTTTTTGGGATGGTTTGTGGATTTACAAAGTTCGGGACGAAAACTGCTGGATTCGAAGGGTATATGGATGGGGAAGAGGCAGTATTGGGTTCTCCTTAGAAGAGAGGAGATGGAGAATGGAGAAGTGCTGTATCCTCCAGCTTCTTTTTCGCTGGGAGTCAACAAAGGTTATCTGTTTCATCCTGGACAGCCTGACGAGTGTTGGAGATGTGGGTTGAAGGGTCACAGTGCCACGGAATGATTAGTGACTTTTTGTAATAGATGTAAGCAAGTGGGTCATGCAATCGAGAACTGTGGGGCTGCCTTGACTTGTAATTTGTGTGGGGTGGGGGGACATGTTTACAGGAATTGTCCACAGTGGTTTACACATGGTGTTGTTGAGAGTAAGAAGAAGACTGAGGGGTGTAAGCCTACTGTCTGATTTAGAGAAGAAGTTACTTTGAATGTGGTCAATGCGCTCTCATCAGTTGACATCGACGGTATGGTTTTTTACCTCTGAAGAAGACATGATGGAGTCCACTGTGGAATTCACAGACTGGGGAGATCCATGGGCGAGTGACGGACAGACCTCGTCTTCGTTATCATTTTGACCTGTGAGGAGGAAAAAGAGGAAGCGGAAAAAGGGGAAGGTTAAGTTGAGTTGGAGGACCAAGGACGAGACAGACGTAGATAGCGATACGATTTTGAGGGAATGGTTGACAGATTGTAATATTAAGGGGAGGGAGGAGGTTTTGAATTTGGATGTGCAGAACAAAGCTGATTTTGTTTCTATAGTACATATGCCCATCAGTTTAATGATCTCGGTGTGATAGATCAACATAGAGAAATGATTGAGTTACCTGATGGGATGACGACATTTATGGAAGGGATTGCTGAATGAGGGGTGAAAATAACCTCAAATTGGAGGGGCTGGGATTTGAGTTTTGTTTTTCGTGTTGTAAGGGAACAGGAGTTAATAAATTATGTTGATTTTGATAGTGTGGCTGAGGTTGAGTTCAAGAACTTTAAAGAAGGACGGAAGTGACAGAAGATTAAGGAATAGTCTCTGAATTGTCTGAAGTAATGTTGGAGGGTTTCTGTTTGCAATGTGTAACTGGATGTTTTATTTGGGTTGGGAATGGAAATGTTTGTGTGGTATTTTGCGTCTAATTGGAATGTATGCAAATGATATGTTAATAGGGATGGGGGATTTGATTTGGGTTAATAAGGAATGGATTGTGATTTGTTTATTGAAGGTTTGTGACGGTGTCTGATATGGTTTGGTTTGGATTTCGTTAACGGTGCAGTGATATGTACTTCATGTTTTTTGTTTGTTTAATAAAAAAAATCTATTCTTATCAGTTTATTATCTGATATGTACCCTGTCACGGTACCACATATTAAATGAATTTTTGGAACAGGGTGCTGGATCAGGAGCTTGCTCCATCCTCTCCACGCATCAGGCTGGTATTGCAGCGTCTCTGGGAACCTTCTCTCAGTGGTGAAAAGACAGCAAGCAAGTGAAGTGGACTGAAGGTCCTTCTACTCGAGTCTCCTCTGTCTATGTTTCTCTGTCTCCATTCCTGTCCTCCCTCTGTGCACTTTTTCGCGTCTCGACTTCCTTGGCAAGCAGGCAGGCCCCCCACCCCCCTTTGAGCTCCTGTGCGTTTTCCCTCCATAAAACTTAGATGCCTAATAATTTGTTTAGGGAGGCAGGTGTGGTGTGGTGTTTGTGTCCCTCCCAAGATAGAGCTGCCCCTTCCCTTTGCCCACAGGTGCTGACGGTCCGCTTTCGCTTGCAGCTTGGTCGGCACCCCTGCTGCTGGTGGGAGGGGCCTAAACTAAGGAGGCTGGCGCCCCCTGTGGCTATGGTCGTGTTGGCCCGTTGACAGAAGATCAAAGAGCAGGAGGGTCTGGCAGGCAGGAGAAAGGGGGAGCAGAGTCCGGCCAGGCACTTGCAGGCCAGACTCAAAGAAGTATTACAAAGAGTGGTCTTTTTATGCAGTCAGATCTGTAAAACCTGTCCATAAAAGGGATTTAACATTGGCTGTGAACGTGAAGAGCAGTCAAGCAAGTTCCTGTGATCTGCTCAAAATTTTCAGGGATATAAGTACATCACTCAGCTCCAATCACTGCACATTTCCCCCCTTGAGCAGTCAATAAATAGTCTAAGGCTAGTCTATTCTGTATAGCCACTGCATGTGGGGCTACCATTTAATCATTTATAGCTTTCAATCCCTCGGAAGTGTCAGTTGTTATTTTATCTAAAGAAGCAGCCATATTAATACATTGCACAGGAACAAGTAATAGGTTTATTCCATGCTGAAAAAAAGAAGAAAGAGAACACAACGTTTTGGCTGTGGAGCCTTCTTCAGGTGTGTATTAATGTATATTAATACATTGTCAAGAAAGCTTTAGCTGTACATACATGGAGAAAGTGATTGAAAGCAATGTTCTCTTCAGTAATTCTAGTTTTACTTCTCTTTTCAAAAATAAAGGAATTATGTGATTGTATTTGTACATGAGGCATTATGTATCCTAAATAGCTTCCTGATCAGACAAGGGTAAGTGTTCTTTTCACATATGAAGTATGTCCCATTAGGTGTGACATCTGAGGCTAAAGGAAGGCTCATGTTAACTGTGTTAACATGTTCAGCGCGTCAGCAGTCGATGTAGATTAGCCTTTGTTTTCTTCAAGTTTGCACCTTTGAAATCACCCGCTATTATGAATGCCCCCTCAGGATGTGTATTCTCGTGTCTGTTAAGGTAAGAGTGTAGTTAATGCAGTGCCTTTGTAAAATTTGCCTGCGGCGGAATATACACCACTGTGAGAACTACTGATGTGAACTCCCTCGGGAGATAGAAAGGGCAACATTTTATTGTTAAATGTTCAAGATGTGTAGAGCAAGATGTTGAAATAATCTCCACATCTGTACACCAGGAATTGTTTACCATGAAGCATACCCCGCTGCCTTTGCTCTTACCCGAATCCGTTGTTCTGTCCTGACGGTGAATAGAAAATCCTCCCGGGAGGATAGGAGAGTTCGGAACAGACGGGTCATGCCAGGTTTCAGGGAACACCAGCACGTTGCAGTTCTTGATGTCCAGTCGGAAAGCAAGCCTTGCTCTCAGTTCATCCAGTTTAATGTCCAGTGACTGAACATTAGCAAGAAGTATATTCGGGAGTGGGGCGCGATTGCTGCGTTGCCTCAATCTTACCAGAACGCCTGCCCGTTTACCCCTCTTCCTACAACGCCGTCTTCTTCTCCGGAACAGGTACAGGCGAGACACCACAGTCCAGATAGTCGGCAGTAATTATTGGTGTACATTTAACTGTGCCAATATTCGATCTTATGTCTATAAGTGTTTGTTGGTCATATCTAATCACCGAGCAAGCAGTATGTGCAGTTAGCAGTATGAAAAACAAGGATGAATGGGAGCTCACAGGATGGCAGCCTTCCCTGTCTGCGCCATCTTACACCAAAAGATGGCCTCCTATATAGTTAAAGTAATTCCTTGTAAATGTTGCAGGGCATCCCAGCCCAATAGGTCTTCTAACTGAACCGCTAAATCAGTAGTCAGGAGTACTTGGAAGGACCCCTCCTAACGTGGCTGTAGGGTCTGAGATGGGATCTTTTTCATCCAAATGCACTCTCCTGGAATCAGGTCATGTCCTCCATCAGCAGGCGGTCCCCAGGCTTCCGACACCTGCTTCCTGGCACCTTGTACTGCTTCCGAAGGGAGTTGGCAATACTGCAACAAACAATCAGTTAATAGAATCAGAGTTCCTTTGGATAAGTCTGGTGTGTCTGGTAGCCTCATGGAACATCCAGTAATCACCTCAAAAGGGCTTAAAAGAGTTTAAATTGATGTAGCAGTTCGTGCCTGCCCTGATGTTGCACAACACATGTGCTTGGAGGTAGGCATCACCCAGTTATTATTCAGGACCCCTCACTGCAGTGGCCAAGGGTCAGGGTCTGTGTTTAATGGCTGTTCAGGCTAACTATCTGGCTGTACAAGCTGTGAATAACCTGGTATTAGACCAGCAGGCCGAATGAAATGATTTAACTGAAGCTTGTAAAAATGCTAAATGGACAACTGTAACAATTTATACAGATTCTATATATATATTTGGTGTATGCCACGATTTTGGATAGCTGTGGAGGAATAGGGGTTTCCTCACCATGGCAGGGACTCCAGTTAAGAACGCTGGATTGGTCTCCGAGTTGTTAGACGTTTTGCAGCTGCCGACTGAAGTAGCTGTGGTGAAGTGTAAGGAACACAATGAAGAAGTGTAACCGGTATGTAAGGGAAAACTGGAATCTTAGTGATGGTGGATCTGTTCTCCGGGGGGGTGTTGAGGCGTTTCCAGTTAAAAGAACCACCGCCTCTGTAACTGCTAAACATTTGAGGATGGAGATAATTCCTCGGTGGGAACTGTCCTGCTGCTTGGATTCTGATCAAGGGACACACTTCACAGGGAAGGTGTGTCAAGCTGTGGCTGCGTTGTTCGGGGTGAGATGGGACCTTTATTGCCCCCGTCACCCTCACTCTAGAGGAACAGTGGAACGAAGGAAAAGACTTACAAAATTGTAGGCTGAAGGAACACCGTGGGTAGCTGCTCTGCCTGCGGTCCTGTGTAACCTGCGGGCTGGATCAAACAGAACTGTGTAACTGAGCTTGTTTGATATCATCACAGGCCATTCGATGAAACTTCCTGGAGAGCCAAAATTTGGCTAATGGATCATTGAGTTTGCAATCTAATTCTCTATTGCAGTATTGTAAGTTGATAATTGAAGTGGTGCACGGGGCTGGTGAACAGGTGCTGGACGCTTGGGGACCTCCAGTAGAGGGAAGACACGGCCTGATACCTGGCGAGTGGGTGTGGGTGAAGAAGATACCCTGCCAGATGTTGCAACCCTGCTGGGAGGACCATATCAAGTGCTACTGATTACCGACTCTGTAATCCATGTAATCCGATCCATGTGTTGCACTGTCACCGAGCCACTGCTCACACAGAGACTGAGTGAACAAAAATAATGATGTTGTTACTGTTTCTGTGTCTGTCGGACTTCCTGGGGGGCTGACAGTGTGCCTTTTAAACAGTAAGAGCATGACTATAATAATGGGGAATATGGAATCAGTACATTCTTGGTGTTGTCATATCTATCAGCCACTGATAATAATTAGAGCTCATGTTGGGTTTGTATTGCTATACCAAGATATGCTCACGGGAGGGATCTCCTTTAAGAGAAGCGATTATTTAGGTTTATTGGCATGGGTAAATAGTTCTGCTTTCTGTCTGAGTGTAACTCAAATGTATCAAAATGGAACTAACCGTACAGCCACTCTTGGGAGGTTTTGACAGCTGAAGGTTTCTATATCACTCACTTTAGTGTTAATTATACTCCCCGCTTTAATCACAGTTCTAGGCCACCCTCTATTAGCTGATAAGCAGCTGTTCAGCATATGGAATTGACTAGCCTTAGACTATGTATTGACTGCTCAAGGGGGGAAATGTGCTGTGATTGGATCTGAGTGATGTACTTATATCCCCGACAATTTTGAGCAGATCACAGGAACTTGCTTGACTGCTCTTCACGTTCACAGCCAATGTTAAATCCCTTTTATGGACAGGTTTTACAGATCTGACTGCATAAAAAGACCACTCTTTGTAATACTTCTTTGAGACTGGCCTGCAAGTGCCTGGCCGGACTCTGCTCCCCCTTTCTCCTACCTGCCAGACCCTCCTGCTCTTTGATCTTCTGTCAAGGGGCCGACACGACCATAGCCACAGGGGGCGCCAGCCTCCTTAGCTTAGGCCCCTCCCACCAGCAGCAGGGGCGCCGACCAAACTGCAAAAAATAACGTCCTTGGAGAGGCCAAAAAGCTTAAACAAGACCTCCTTTACAAACACATCTCGATCCAGAAAAACCTTGTCCTTCTCCTTATTCCTCAAATCAAAACGAATCGAATTCTTCACTTGTCCTTCCCTGGTCAAAACAGCTCTAGTGATCGTTGGAAGTTCCTCCCCGCCATCTTGTCCTCCAGATGCCTGGTTTAGTCCCAACTCCATCCTCAGAATCCTGTCACCTTCTCTTCCCTCAGATGTAAGCAAAAAGGCTGAGAAACAATGCCCCTATAGCCGCGGACAGACATGCTGACGTTCCGCTGGAGCACAGCGGCACAGGCCGACACCTCTGGAGCCCAGAATTCACGCAACTGCTGGCTTTCCTGCAGCCAGAGGCCTGACGCCCAGACTCCACTCCCCCTCTCTCCTGCCTGCCTGCCTGCCTGCCAGTCCCAGGCAGGGGCCATGCTCTTTGATCTTCTATCAAAGGCCCGTCAACGACCGCAGCCGGAGGGGGCACCAGCCTCTTTAGCTTAGGCCCTTCCCACCAGCAGCAGCTGTGCCGAGCGAGCTGCAAGTGAAAGTGGACCGTCAGCACCTGCAGGCAAAGGCAAGGGGCAGCTCTCTCTCAGGAGAGACATACACACCACAGCACACCTGCCTCCCTAAAAAAATAATATATACAGATGCAGCCATTCAAAATGGGTGGGGTATTTCGCGGTATCCCCCGGTGGGCGTGTCGCAGTATCACACAGTATCACGGGGTAAATCGCGTCATTTGACGTCATGCCGGAAAGTATCCGGCATCACCTTGTAAAACCGCCAGGAGGAGCCAATAAAGCTTAACCTCTCATGTACAGCATTTGAATTTTTAAATATAAACTGTGTATTACAGGATGTTAATCATCAGTCATTAAAAAGTTGGTATATTTTATGAAAGCAAGATTGCTCAGTTGGACAAAAGTACACAACCTACCTTTATCAGAAATATTTATGCATCAAAGCCTTTACCGAAGATATTACTAATAGTATTAATAATGAATGACTTTGGACAAGCTGTAAACTCAAAGTATAATTTCTTTAGCACATTTGTACAAGCACTTGGAATCTGTCCAAGCCCTACTTTGTCAGGCATTTTCTTTTACTGTAACGGACATAAAAACTCCCTTGCTTTTAACAGAGCATTTCATAATTTCTAACTACTAAGGTGTTGAAAGAGTGGTGGGTGCAAATGTCCCAAAGTGTTCCAAGGTGTTGCCAAAAGGATTCCCTAATGGACTGAAATGCCTCTAAATGTTCCAAATACTTCCCCATCTGATTTGAAATGGACTCAAATGTCTAAGAAATTCATACCAATCATTCTCAAGAGGTTCCCCAACTTATCTATAACGTTCCAAAATATTCCCAAAGAACTGTAATGTACTCAGATGAGCCCTAGAGGTTCCCAAATGTTGCAAAATGTAACCAAATGTTCCATAACATTCTTACCTCCCCCAGAGGTTTCCAAATATCTTGAAATGTACCCCTATGTCCCCAAGAATCCCCAAACGACCTTTAACATTCTCCAAAGGTTATGAAATGTTTCAAAATGTACCCGAAAAGTTGAAACATGAAACACAGCCTAACTCTGTGTGTAGGAAAGGACCTCAGTGGTTCACCAATCTCTGTTCATACAGAGCTTCCCTTACACAACCAGTTTAGATATTTGGTAACACTTTATAATAACTTTCATCAATAAGTCATTAACAAACATTATATAATGCTTAACAGATCATTAGTTCTACCCAACAACTCCGTAGGACCCATTGCTTTCTTCACTGCGGTACAGACTTTGTCAGCTCAAAGCCCAATGCCCATAAATGTACTAATAGATAGTAAACATTAACAAACCTTTACAGTGGATGAATAGTTTCAACTTTAGATTAGGTACTGCAAAAAGATCTACCACTCATGAATAAATTATGTCTGTAAAGATGTAAAGTGTACAGGCTTTTGAGTTACAGGTCTGTAGAATGTAGGCCTCTGAGATTTTTTTGTATGCAGTGTAACATTGTATGATGTATAAATTTATGCATTGTTTAGTTGCAATATTTTTTAATAAATCTGTTTGCCCTAGTTTTCCTCCGATTTTATTGGACATCTGCCTGACCCGCGTTAGAGAACATGAACTCACAGCAGAACATGAACATGACAGCAGGAGCCTCAGGCTGGAATCAAACCCCAGAGCAACAGAGCTGAGCGACATGGTTCCAGAGGATCTTTATGAATATTAAATATTCTGTACAAGCAGCAAAGGAAATTAAGATGTAATTGGAATTCAAGACTGGACAAACACCTGGCAGATAACTTTTAATATTGCAAAATTCTGCATACAGGAAGCAGAATCACAAAGTACAGAAACATACTTCTATATACTTCTCATACCCTTAAGTAACAACAAAAATAAAAACCTTCAAGTGCAACCATGAAATTCAGTTTGACAGCCATTCGTGTGGACACTGACAATAAGAGAGACTTGTGATGTCGGACACATTCAGATACACATTAACAAGTCATCTTTTGTGTGAATAACTGTGCAGTCTGCTGCACGGCAACACCTAACCCTGACGTACACCGTGCTGAAAAGGAATAGAGACCTATAAATTGGATAAAGTGATCATACTGGTCTGAATGCCACTGTGTGCTGTCCTGGTAAAAATATAAAACTATTCTTGAACCATTTGAGGACTTTTTAAAACAATTAATCACTGACCCCCTCTCTGTTCATCATAGTAATTGGCTGCTTTCACTTCTTTTACATAGTGCTGTAACAGAGAGAACTTGTAATGTTCATGAGACTGATTTTGCTCTGGCACCTACTGACAAAGATTCAGCCTGAAAGTCCTTTATTATACAAGATGTGCAAGAAGCCAAGATCTCTGAGCTGTATTGAAGTGTGTTCAGGTCCTGAGCCACACTCAGCTCTGCAGCAAGACCAGAACTAACATCCAGGCTTAATCATCATCACAAAGGGAAGTGCTCAGCCTGCTCTTAAAGCCCTCCCACAGCTGAAACTCTTTAACACATAAACTTTGTTCAGCTGTGATCTCCTAGTAACCCCTACCTCTCAAAGAGGGATTCCACACCCTGGATGATATTACAATATGTTATTTATTATTGTTGTTATTGACTTGATAAAAATTGACCATTTAAAGCTCTAATTATGGAGGAAGCAGCTCAGAAGCTTTACCTATTCTTAAAAAAAAGAAATGGGATTAAAATCTCTGGCAGTGTTTCTGGCCTGTAGTGTCTCAGTCTTGCTCACAGTCTCACATTGGTCACTGATCTCTAAAGGGGACCAGCTGATGGCCTGACACAATTATCTTTTAATCTCTTGCTTGTAAACCCTTTACAAACCCTTTTTGTGAAACTCATGTTTTTGTTTCATTTTAGCCCCTGTTGGTGGACTTTGGAAAAGACCTGTTCATTCTGGATTGCAAAATAAGTTTAATACTTTTATAAATCATTTGTACAATCAAAATCTTTGATTATTAACGATTTAACACAGGAAGTCTAATGGGTCTCTGTAGGTTTTTTTTAACTGCCTCACATTCTTCATCCAATCCACCCTCCTCTGTGCTCTCATCTTTTCTTTTATCACTGACTATTTCGTCAAGCAATTCAATGTACCTACACATCACCTGAATTTCTCTTATTTTTTTACTGTTGTTTATCGTTCCAGTGCCATTGATGGATGTTTTTTTCTCTTTGGTCTTTCATCAGGATCACAGCCTGTCTGGCACACAGAGAGTGTTGTTGGGAATCTTTTGTTTTCCTCTACAACCCTTCTATTTGTTCTATCTTCATAAGCACCAAGTTAATCCTGTGCTGCATCTCCTTCAGTTTGAAGATAATTGGATGTAATTGACATGGTCATCAGCATAGGACTGATTCTGAACTTGTTCTGGTGCAGTTAAAAAGTATTGCAGATGATTGTCTGAGCATAGACATTGTACTTTGTTAGAGACCAGGATATTTACTCATAAGAACTACTGTGATGTCCTATAGTGTCATAGTGCTGTAAGGCTTGTGACCCCAATTAGAATAACATGTTTCACCAAATGATCCATTTGAAGTGAAACTGAGCAAATAGAGGCATCTACAGTATTAGCTATATACTGAGGCTGTACTCAAACCAAAAATTAAAAGCATTTTTAACATTAAGGAGAAGTTAAAATTAATTATTGGAATGTAAACATTAAATAACCTTTCACAATCCTAGAAAATATTCTAATCCGGAACGTTTTTTCCCTGATAGATACACTTTATACATCTGTTTCAGTGCTCAAAGTTGGCTACACCACTCTGATCCCCATTAATACTGTAGCTGTTAGTTTTGCCTGCAGCTCAACACTTTGACTTTATACATCGTAAACAACAATCAGAAATTTCTTAAACGATTATGGTTTCTAACACTGTGAAACAGTCAGAGCTCATTTGAATTCACATTCCTTATTTTAGGCGAATGAATTGTTTCATTAAAATTGTGTGTGAGTTCTGTAGCAATATTTTCCTAACAGGCTGCTGTGCCAGTGAGGAAGATGAGAAGCAGGGGCAAGAGGAAGGCTGAACAAGTGTCTCTTGACTCTTAAACACCCACATCCAGGATTAATAAATAAGCTGCAAATTTACGGACTAGAAAATGAAAACAAAGATATAAATGAACATGGCATCACTAATACTCTCACTGTACTACCTGTTACTACCTGACAGATTGCATATCTAGTAACTGTTAGTGTCACAGAGGCGATTTCCAACTGGAATGAATCCCATCAAAAATTTTGTAATATCTCTGGAAGTATAGATAGTAGAGATCTAGTCTAGGGCTTAATTTGAAGCTAACCCCTTGGGCATCAAATGTAAACCATGTTTCTAACATGTCTTACTGTGCCCACTCACCAGACAGAAATATCCAGAAGAAAAAGACAAAACAACAAGAAACAGATTTTTCTTATTCAAAGATCAATTTTTCACGTTGTGGTCCTGAAAAAAAAAAGATGAAAATTCTTGTAGAACCCTGTGTGTCTCCCAGCCTGGATACAAAATTGAGACAAATTGAACAAATATATAAAATTCAACATATTTTTTGTAAAGACAAGTCCTGGAATGGTATTGCTGACATACCTGGAAATTTTGTAAAAAGTATTGAAAAATAATAAAAAGCTCTAATAGCTATTTCAATTACTTTAGAAAGCCTCCAGAAACTGAAGATGCTATTGCCACTGCCCTCCATACTGCCCTCTCACACCTGGATAAGAAAGGAACATATGTGAGAATGTGCTGTTTGTTGATTGCAGCTCAGCATCCAATACCATAGTGCCTTCAAAGCTTGTCATCAAGCTCCAGGACCTGGGATTGAACACCTCCCTCTGTAATTGGATCCTGGACTTCATGACGGAACGTCCGCAGGTGGTGAAGGTGGGCACCAACATATCCTCTACCCTGACTCTAAACACTGGAGCCCCCCAAGGCTGCGTGCTTAGTCCTGTCCTCTACTCCTTATTTACCCATGACTGTGTCACCAGGCATCACTCAAACTCCATCATCAAGTTTGCGGACGGTACAACAGTCATTGGCCTGATCACAGATGGTGAGGAGTCTGCATACAGGGAGGAGGTTGAAACCCTGACACCCACCACACCAACATCGTGGTCAAGACAGCACGGCAGCGCCTGTTCTTTCTCCGCAGGCTAAAGAAGTTTGGCATGCCATCACATATCCAGGCCAACTTCTACAGGTGCACTATTGAGAGCATCACTGCCTGATATGGGAACTGCTCTGCCCGGGATCGCAAAGTATTGCAGAAGGTGGTGAAGTCAGCGCAGCTTATCACCAGCTGTGAGCTACCAAGCATCCAGGAGATCTACTCAGCTAGATGTCTGAAGAAGGCCAGGTCCATTCTCAAGGACCCCAGTCATCCCAGTCACAAACTGTTTTCCCTCTTACCGTCCGGTAAACGGTACCAAAGCATTTGGTCCAAGTCCAACAGACTAAGGAACAACTTCTACCTCCAGGCAATAAGACTGCTAAATAGCCAACCTGTAGCTCCTTAGCAAATCACCTGTAATGGCTACATGGACACACAGTTTTCACTGTATTCAGCATAACTGCACTACATGTACATATTGCATACACCATGGACACATAACAGCTCTACTCATATTGAGTTTTATTCAATTTAAAAAAATGTAACCTCAATTTTGTGATTTTTGTGTTTTTGTGAATTTTGTGATTTTTGTGATCCTTGTGATTTTTGTGAGCTCTCAGAAAAAGACATTTCATTGCCAGCAACTACTGCTGCACACCGTATTGTTGTGCATTTGATAAATAAACTTTGATTTGATTTGAACTGCTAGAGAGGATGAACAACAATTCATTGTTTTCAGGCAGTAGCAAAAATTCCTACCTAGGCCTAAGTTCCTACCTTCCCTTCTGGTCGGAAACAAAATGAATGACATCAATTTGATGCTGTTAGACCAGCTTTGTCAGAGTTTTCTTCCTTCCCCTGTGTCTTCCCTTCTCCTTCAGGTCAGTAGGTGTTGGTCCATTTTTGTTTTCAGGTTGGTAGGTGTTGCTGCTGCTTATGGGTGGGTCTATGCTAATGAGCTAACCGCCCCCATAGCTGTGGTCATTGTCAGGCCATTGACAGAAGATCAGGGCCCCCGACAGTACATCTGGCTGGCAGCAGGTGACAGCAGGAGTGGAGGCCAGGTTTCCACCTGCTGTAGGGAAGCCACCAGGAGTGCCTTTGCAGGGCTCCAGAGGTAACGGCCTATACTGCAGTCCACCAGCGGGATGCCTGCTGCTCATTCGCGGGTAGGTCTTATCGTTTTGTCTTTTGTAGAGGATTTTTTTTGCATGTCTGAGTCTTTCAGGCTAGGTGGATGTACTTTTTGGCCGCAAGAAAGGAGGTAGTGAAGGATAGATGTGGAGAGACGGGATGGAGATCAACCACGAATGGGCCTGCTGAAAGGAGAACCTTTGTGGATGAAGTGCTTCTCAGGACACTTGGATTGGAGCTGGAGGATGTCTTCTGCCTTCAAGATTTTCCAGGTAAAAAGATCTTTGACTTTGCCTTGGTGTCTGCTGCTCGGGATTCAAGAATAGGGATAGGAAAAAAAGAAAAACATGAGCTTCTAAAAGACTTTTTCATTGAGCTTTTGTTTGCAGGAGAGCGTAGGCCTCTGACAGTACATCTGTTCAATCCATATGTGTTGGAAGAAGATATTTTTAAAAGATTAGTTGATGTACAAGGAACTGTATGATAGGATTTTTGTATTATCTGGGGCAGCCACTTGTGTGCAGATGTTGTGGAGCAGCAGGACATCATGTTGTAGATTGCACTGCAGAGGTGTGTAGTAGATGTGGCACAATAGGTCACTTGGTGTCTTCCTGTGCAGAGGAAATCAAATGTAATTTGTGTGTAAAGACTGTTCACAGAGGGCAAAAGGCTTTGCAGCTGTAAGCAGTAGGGACATTGGCAGACCACAGTCATGTGAGGCCGTCTTGTCTGCACACAGCAATGCATGTTTCTGCAGCAGAATAAAAAAGATGGAGGCACCTGAAGGTTTTTTGAGGGGGTGTGAATGGATGAATGAGAACTTCTTATCCAGGAAGAATTGAGTGTTGAGGAAATAATGGAGTATAAGAGAAATGGAAGAAAGGATTTTAGGTTTATTTGTGAGTGAAAAGTGGAGGTAAGAGATGTTTATATTGGATGATTTGCATAAAATGATGGGGAATAAAGAAGGAAAGTAGTAAATAACAGAAAGGTGAGGATTTTAACATTAAATGGAAGGAGATTGGGAGACAAAGTAAAGAGAACAGCAGTTTAACTACCTGAGGACTTTGGATTTTGCTGTTTATTCTTTGCAGGAGATGTTGAGGTTTTTACACGTGAAGGGGAAAGGGAGGATCAAGATGGAGTACAGGAGGGGTTTGCACCTCTGGAGTGGGGGTTTTATTTGGGAATTTTGACCTGATAAATGGTGCCAGGTAGAGGTACCTGGAAGGGTGTTTAACACTTCCGTTTGCTATGGAAACAGATGTTTCGGATTAGTGATCGGCTGTTGCGAGAGCAGACGTCTACAAAGATTTACACTTGGTTTGTATTACTAACCCTCTAGTAACTTACAAAGGGAGACATTCGTGTGGATTTAAGGGACAAGGATGATGCAGGTACAAGGCAACTTAGCATTTTTTTTTGCGGCAGTTTTTTAGTTGACTGCTTTTAGAACCATGGGTGAGAAGGTCGGTGCTACTTGGAGAAATGCAAAGGGTGCTGCAAAGCGTCTGGATTGTGTGTTTGTATCCAAAGAGGTGAAGGCAGGAGGAGCTTTTCTGCTGGTCTGGTTCTCTGATCATGACAAGGTAGAGGTCGATGTTCATCCACTTGGGAGAAAATATGGAAGAGGTTATTGGAAGTTGAATGCTGAGATTTAGAAGGAGCCCAACTACATAGACCTCATGAAGTCAATTAGATAGCTGGTAGGCTAAGAGGAGGCAGCACATTACTGTCACAGGATGGTGGGAAAACATGAAAAGGAGAATTAAAAGTGACAAAAGAGGGTTGTCTGGAAAGAGGGAAGAGTGAAAGAGGGAAGAATTTTGCAGGATGAACTGAATAAGTTATATCGCATGTAATGAAGGTCTTCATATAGATATGGAAATAGTTTCAGCTTTAAATACAAAATAAAGGTTCTTTAATGGGGGGGGACAAGGAATATTTTGTTTCAAGCCTGCCTGGCATTCTTGCAGCAGAATGGAACTTTCTACACCTTCTTTTTCAGTCAAAAAATAAAAAATGCAAAAACAAAGGAGAAGGATGATGGAGGGAGTTCAGAATAAGGACGGTGTATTGGTCACGGAAAAGGGAATGTTGGAAGCAGCAACTGTTTTCTACCAGGACCTTTTTTCTAAAAAGTAGATGAGGAACTGAAGGAGTTTTCTGGAAAACATGACGCAGATCCCAGAGGAGCACAAAAGAGACTTGAGAAACCTTTTAATTTAGAGGAGCTAAGAGCGGCTCTGGTAGGAATAAATTTGGGTAAAGTGCTGGGTATTGATGGGCTGCCTACAGAGTTTTCAGGTTTTCTGGGACATACTGGGACTGATTATTGCAAAATATGTGGGCATATTCTTTGTAAAAGACAAATGGGTGACCCTGTGTGAAGGTTTATTAACCTTGCCTCTTAAAAAAGAACAGACAACTTACTTGAGAAACTGGAGACCTTTGACAATGTTTTGTACAGATTATAAGACAATAGCTAAAGTCTTGGTAAACAGTTTGAAAGAAGTAAGACTTGCAGGGTCAAAGGAAGAAAGATCAGTTGAACTTCACATTTGGTGAGGGATGTGATGCGTGGGCAGAGCAAAGGAATATTGCTTTAATGTTGGTAAAACATTTGATAAGGTCTCGCAAGGTTTTTTGTGGTGAGTGATGGAGTGAATGGGGTTTGAATGTAACGTTTTATGCGGGCATTGGTAGAGGAGTGAATGTGTTTGCCTTAGCAGTTCACAAGCATTGACAGTGTACTGGTACCAGGGAGTGGAGGGAATGTGTAGAGAAGGCGTTGTATGCGGATGATGTCAGCTTGCAAAAAACGTTGGAGGTTTGTCTTGCACATCTGGAGCCACATTGAGTAGAAATAAGTATGGTGAAGTTCTTTGGGTTATGGAAAGGACAGACAGATGCACTATTGTGACTGGAGAACTGTGAAGGTTCAATATGAGTTCTGGGTGTTCTCTGTGGGTCAAGGAGCAGCTCAATATAATTGGTGATGGAGATTAGAAAAGATGTGGATTAGTTTGGGGTTATGGGAGAATAAGCATTTGTCCTTTGCTGGGAACCTTCTAATATTAAAGGTGGATATCCTACTGATATTGATTTATTTGGTTGCTGTGTATCCAAGCTTGCAAGATACCGTAGGTATTTGACAAGAGATTTCCCCACACAAATATTAAATATGAATACAGATCCAGTCATTCAAAATGTGTAGTATGCCGCATTAAAACGTGTTAGGCATGGCTGATCACAATGCGGGTTATGATAATAGTATCCGGAATCACCTTGTGAAACGGGCAGGTGGAACTAATAAAGCTTAACCTTTCATGTACAGCGTTTGAGCTGTCACCGTAAAATGCCTGGTTTCAAATCCCGATCACTGCTGAGGAACAATCTTTTTCCAGTTAAGAATTTAAATCATATACTCGTTAGACTTTTAGTAATGTTAAACTGTGTATTGCAGCATGTTAATCATTAAACATTGGAAAGTCAGAATATTTTATAAAAGCAGGATTGCTCAGTTTGACAAAAGTACACAACCTTCCAGCTTCATCATAAATATTTTATGCCTCAGTCTTTATGGAAGATATAACTAATTAATAATGAAGAACCTTGGACAGGCTGTAAGCTCAAAGTATTACTGTGCTCCACTTTCTTTGTAACTGTCTGTATCGGTTTAACTGTTGTGACACTAAATACTTTATGTAAAAAAAAAACTAACACCACACTCTTGTTTAACCAGGTTGTTTTGCACAGTCTGCTAAACCAGAGGAAGAGAGGGCCTCTTTCTTCAAAGCATTTCATTGATCCTATCACATTATTTTCCATTCGTACAAAGTAAGTAAGTTTTGATCTCCAATTCACCATGCCGATAATGGTTTCCTGGGGATTGCAAGACAAGGCCCTTTTCCCTCTGGACCCATTGAAATTTATGGATGTGGTCCACTCCCAGTAAATTTCATAACTCACAAGATTACGAAACACAAGAGTGGTGTAGCAGTCGGCTCTGGCTTTCCCATCTATGCCGATGCACTGCACAAACATTCTCCTTGACTGATGGGCAACAGTTGGAGATCTGGGAGAACCGTATGTTGCATTGGTATCTGTGAATTCTGCTGTGTAGATGGTGCTTCCTGAGGGGAGATGGACAGCGGTGACAGCATCCGCCAATTTCTGGGCGGTGGTGAGCAGAGAGGCCGGGATGCAGTGTCCTAAGGTGGTGTGTGCTCTGCTGGGGGCAAAGGGGTTTGTAGATGTGCATTCGGCCAGGTACAGCCGGGAGAGGCACTTATAAGGAGATGAAGGTCTGTTCGGAGACAGCTGACCTAGCATTTGACTACCTGAACATATGGTCTCTGACTTCTGCATCTTTAACCTCCCAACTATTCCCAGTAATGAGGCATACTGCTCCCACTGCTGCAGAAAAGTCTTCACACAGGTGCTGCTTTTACAGGTTGGCACCCTGGCCAGTGGCCAAGAGCAGAGACCCACCTCCTGTGGCAAAATAACAGAATACATGTAAGAAATAACGTCATCCAGTAGTATTCAGCAGTTGTGGACCAGACGTCAAAATAAAGCAGTAAGATGGATGAAAATAAGTTTACTGTCCTGGTAGTCTTCGAAGCTCGTTTTGCGTGTGGCATTTTCCTGAAGAACAGGCTGCAAAGAAATATTTGTAATAGAATGTATAAATCAATACAGCAATAAAACCTTGTAATATGCACTATAATCGGCTATTTCAGATGAATCCCGCTGTATTTGCTTACCTCTCGCACTTTGCAATCCGAGGCAGCTGAAGCTCCATGTCTCTTCTTGTGAAGTCTGCCATACTATGGCTGTTCTAGTGCAGGCTTGCAGATTGTTTTTTTTGTAATGGGAACTCAACTTAATCAAATCCCTTGGTGTATTTATATTATATTCTCATGTACGAGTAGAATAGGTGAACCTTCCAATAAAAGACGAATTACTTTCGCCCAAGGCTGGCAGGAAACAGTGGAAACTCGCCACACCTGGACTGTTAAGTAGATCAACCTTTTTTAGTAGCCTTGCAAATGAACTCACACTGTAGGATATGCGCTTGATGCTCCAGAAGTGTCACATTTTACTGTACATATCAAACCAGTTGCTTCCTGTTGCAGATGTGCTTCTGTAGTGATTTTTTTCCTCCACAGCCTCTGCTTTATCATTTATACAGCCTATTCCAGAGACCTTTTCATTGTCTAACTATGAGCATGTAGATTCCAAAATGCTCTACTGCAGCAGAAGTGAGCAATTACCTGCTCAAAAACGAATGTGTTCCCAAAAGCATATACTGCATAATTATCACAGCATTTGCAAACATTCCTGATGCATAACCACGTTGTGTACTCTGCATTGCTCTATTTTATACCTTGACAGGAGAATACATGGTATTAATTATTGTTGCTGCTGGGCTTGGAGCTTTGATCCGCCTACTTTTTCGACTAGCTTGCAGAGAAAGTCATTGCCCTGTGTTTTGTCTATCACTTAGTAAAAAGGTCAAGGTAGAACACATTTATTACTATGTATTTATTTTTGGGCTTTTATAATACAGTCCCTGTTGCCCCCATTTGGATTAAAATAGCAAATGTGTGTTTTAATTAAATGCTTGTATTGATTCACAATCTGAGAATGCAAGACAGAACAAAAGCATCTGCGAATGTCCCCCACTGCGCTCAACAATCTTAGGAAGAACGCGGAACGGCCTGTTAATAAAATTTTTGCAACTTTGGTCTGTCAGTTCTTCCTCCCAGAACTTGTAAATCGCATTGATCAGTGCTGGGTTTTTCTGAACAGTCTTTCAGGGAGTACCATACTATCTCTTGGATCTAAATGTGGGGATTCAGCTGGAGTTTTCACCCAGTTCACTCCCTCTGCTTTAAGCCTTGCCTTATCAGCTGTGAATTGAGTCATTGTCCTGAAAGAAATGGTGCCTTGATCCAAAGTGCTCCCTGATGTATGGGACAGCATGCTGCTTGACCACAACTTCCTCAAAGAATTCACAATCCATTATTCCTTCGAAAATAAGAAGTGGTCCCAGGCCTCTTCTAGAAATAGCCCCCCCAAATGTGAACCTTCAGTGGATATTTTGGATATTTATTCATATCTACCCTTTTTTATGAAATCGACACCATTGAAAACCGTTCCAGAGCCATTGTTTCATCAGTGAAAAGTCCATCATGAAATGCTTCTCCCCGTTCTATCCATTGAAGCACTTGCTTGAGCCTTTTTTTATTTTTTATTTTTATCATATGGCATGTTGGGTTTTTTTTACGGTATATCTCCATCTAAGCCCTCTGCACACTCTTATTGATGTCGGACTCGCGTTCACAATGAGGTCAGCCCACAGCTGTCTTTGAACGTGAGCTGTTGTTAGCTCATTTTCCTCCATCACTTTGTCAGTGGCTCACACAATAGAACTTGGGGGGTGGAGAGAGACAGTTGAAGAAAGTAATTTCTGTACAGCTGGTACATTCTGACAACAGTTGATTATAAGACGATCTGTCAAAGTGCAATGAAATAAAATATTATGCAGAAGACCAAGATAATGATTTACGTTGCATTGTCAGATTTGTGAATCAAAGACGCTTAATTAAACGTGTTTACAATCGAAATGGGTGGGGGGGTAACAAGGACTCTTATTTCTCTTCCGTCTCTTATCAACAATCGTTAATAAAATGCTTTTATTCATTCATAATTTGACTCGCATAACACGGAATCCCGAATGCCCAACCACTCAACAATCTTAGGAAGATTGTCCTTCTGACAATGCTTCCTGCTTCCTGCGTGTGTGATCCCTTCAGATCTCCTTTCAGATCTAAAAGGTTATTAATCATATCTTCAGTGTCGCATCTTCCCAGTGTAGCTGATCTTTTGCTGCCTGGGTAAACTATCACAAAGCTCTAGAGAACTTAACATTTCTATTATCAACAAATTGTAAATACGATGTTTACATTGGCATTGTTAATTTTTCACTTGGGTGTATGGAGGATTGTCAGCTGTCACTGAGAGTAGACCCCCCTCTGAGGCTGTGCAAATGATCTTTTAAATTTTTATAGAGAAATGGAGGCTGTACAGTATGCGTTACAATATAAACATTTATATTGATTTAAATCACAAATGCATGTTTAATTATGTGTTTTGATTCACAATCAGACAAATGCAACATAAACTGATATCTTTGTCTAAGTATCTTAATAAACTTTCAGCACAGCTTTCTCGAGAGAGCGAGAGAGATTTACAAGGAAAATGGATACCTCCCCAGACTGTACGCCCGCTTCACTGTGGGACACCCGCACTGGTCAGCGGCCTTCCTAAACCCCGCCCTGACCACTTTCACTGCTGTCCTACCCCTCACTGCGCACCCCAGCCAGGTACTCTTCGGCCTCTGCCCACGGCAAATGTGCTGCAATTTGTTTAGATATTTAGACCTGGAGCAGCACCAAGAGAGTGTCTGCATTTTTAACTTAGTTTTTGAAATTATTCAAGCAATATGAAGCATCCCTTTTTACTTTTAAGTCCCTTAATTATCATTAAGCACAGCTTTCTCACCACTTAGACTACTTTTTGATACCATCCTTAGACAAAGCAGGAGCTTGTTGTACTTTCTAATGACATACAAGTGGAAAGATTACAGATTTTAAATGTCTTTATTTTTATGTTATACATTTTAGAAACGTTTCATCTCTACAAACACCACAAAACTATTCTCGATTGTATTTCTGAATGTTATGTTACACTTAGTTCACTGTTTTTAATACATCTAATTAAGAAAGTTAGGTGTTAGCGTAAACTATTAGAAATCAATAATATTAAATTTAGCACTGTAATAAGTTGTTGCACTTTCCCCCACATCTTGTAAAAATATTTTCATTGTTCAAATATACATTAAATCTGACTATCATATAGTAAGTTAAATACAAAACTAAAGAAAAACAGGGTAAAATATATTTCAAAATATTTTGCTAACAATGTTACCTGTTTATAAATAATAAAATGTATTAACCAAGGAGTAGGATGGCACAGTTGTTAGTATGCTTTTTGTTTTGTTTCTTTTTCATAAATGCAACAGTAGTACCTGATGTCTCAGTGCCTTTCAAAATTAAATTATGCATGCAAACCTGTGAACTGGCCTGTGATACTGGCCATGTAATACCCTGAATTGTGGAATAATAGTTTATTTTAAAGGATAGAGAAAGCACAGAAAATAGGCAGTTAAACTGATCAGATTAGTATTTAAAGCCATTTAGCAAAGAGGGAATGAGAAGAGTGACAAACTAGTATACTTTAGATCTTTGTTTTCTGAACCAGGGAAAATCTGATCATGTTTCTCTACAACAATAATAAAAAAACCTTTATTTTATATATCACCTTTTAAAAGTGGCATCTCAACGCAATACAGTAGATGTTAAAAGGACCACAGATTACAAAGTAAATACCCAGACAAACGCAAACCGTGTTTTTAATAAAATGCTTTTATTCATTCAGCAGAGAGATAGAGACACACACACCGGTTTTCATTGACAAAAAGTAACTTTTTTTTTTACATTCCTCTTGTCTAACAGGAATGTTCAAACGTGAGACTGTCTTAAACAGACTCACATTCCCGAATGTCCCCCGCCCCGGTCAACAATCTTAGGAAGAACACGAAACAGCCTGTTAATAAAATTGTTGCAATTTTGTTCGGTCAGTTCTTCATCCCAGCATTTATAGATCGCATCAATCAGTTCCTGCTTTGTGCTGGGTTTAGCAGTTTTCCAAACAGTCTTTCAGCGAATGCCAAACCATCTCTATCGAATTTAGATCTGGGGATTCGGCTGGAGTTTTTACCCAGTTCACTCCTTCTGCTACAAGCCTCGCCCTTGCTGCTGTGTGTTTCGGATCGTTGTCTTGAAAGAGACGGTGCCAAAGTGCTCCCTGATGTATGGGGCGGTATGCTGTTTCACCACGACTTCCTCGAAGAATTCACGATCCATAATTCCTTCGAAAATAAGAAGTGGCCCCGGGCCCCCCCTGCGTGAACCCTTTGCTTTGGCTTGTCCACATATCTCCCCTTTTTACAAAATGACATTGTTGAAAACTGTTCCAGAGCCACTGTTTCGTCAGTGAAAAGTACATCATGAAATGCCTCCCCCTGTTCAATCCATTGGAGCGCTTGCTTAAGTCTTTCCTCTTTGTGTTTTACCCTTATCATGGGGCATGTGTTGGTTTTTCTGTATCTCCATCCAAACCTTCTGCGCACTCTTCTTATCGATGTCGGACTGACGCTCACACCGAGGTCAGCCCATAGCCGTCTTTGAACTTGCATCGCCGGTAGCTCATTTTCATCCGTCAGTCTGTCGATGGCTCGCACAATAGGACTTGAAAAAAAAAAGAAATCAACAGTTTGTTTTAAAAACAATGTGCGTAGTTGTATTTACATGCAAGGAAAGTTTTTTTTTGGAAAGTTATTTACCTTTGAATTGTCCTCGGTTTAGATCCTCTTTGCCTTCTCTCCCCTTTATAATGTCGTCTCACTGTGCTTTCACAAACGAAGATGTCCATCCAAGCCAAATGCTGTACAATGTCTTGTGTTGACTTCCAGTTTCTTTTCATCTTCATTATTTGGTGTGAGAGAGTCTTCGTGATTTTGGCCATAGTCTGTCTCCTCACCAAAGCGATACAGTGGTGCAGCTTGAAGTCTGTACCTGTATACATTATGGTACAGATAAAACTTACACCATACCGATGAGCTAATACTAGGGAAAGACACTCCTGTTTTATTTAAAACACAATACGCCAGGAAATGTCTGCATTAGCAAGCTAAAAAAAATTGCGTCGAAAACCCGGGCGTAACAATTGTTTCCTTTTTCTGATCACTCACTGTCTGGATACTCGTCTCACCTGCCCTGTTCTTTGTTTTCTTGTTATTTGCTGATTTATGCCTGCTGCGATCCACTCCTGCCCTTACACCTATTAACCACTTGTTATCCCAAGTTGTTTGAATCGCCACAATTCAAATAGAGAAAAAAGAGCTGACTGACAAGATTTAAGATGTGGCTGTCAATGTTGGATTAAAAAAAACACATTGCCTGACGTTGGTTACATTGCTTGAAAAATAATTTTATTTCGAGAGACTGGATAAGTAATTCATATTGAGATTTGTTGATAATTGGAGGAAGGTTTTGCTTTAATGGTTTGATATTTGATTTTGTATTGTGGTTGTCTATGTTTTTGGTTGGTATTATGTTTATATATTGTGGTTTATGTTTTTGTTGGTTGTTCGTTATTATGAATGTCATTTTTGATTATTTGATATAAACAGTATCAACTAAACTCCATTAATATAAGTATCGAGTGGTATAAAATTAAATACAGCTTTTTAGTATAGATTACACTTTTCCAAAATATTTAAAAAATAAAAATGATTGCAATCTAATCTTTCCACATTTGATCCCAAAATCCCAAGAAAAATAAATCTAAACGGAGAAAGCTATGCTGAAAGTTTAAGATACTTAGACAAAGATATATCAATTTATGTTGCATGTCTGATTGTGTATCAAAAAACACATAATTAAACATGCATTTGCGATTTAAATCAAAACGCGATTTAAATCAATATAAATGTTTATTGTAACGCATACTGTACAGCCTCCATTTCTCTATAAAAAAATTTAAAAGATCGTTTGCGCAGCCTAAGAGGGGGGCCTACTCTCAGTGACAGCTGACAATCCTCCATACACCCAAGTGAAAAATTAATAATGCCAATGTAAACGTTGTATTTACAATTTGTTGATAATAGGAATATTAAGTTCTCTAACGCTTTGATAGTTTACCCATGCAGCAAAAGATCAGCTACACTGGGAAGATGCGACACTGAAGATATGATTAATAACCTTTTAAATCTGAAGGGATCCCCCCAACACACACACACGATAGAAGCAGGAAGCAGAAGCAGGGACAGTTGTCAGAAGGAAAGAAGGTGACTAGTCATAGTTATTAAAAATGACTTAAATTCGATTGTTGTGATATTTAGAAATATAAAAAGTCAATTAATTGCCATAATATTGCTATTCTAGTTTTTCAAAGAAATGTTTGATAAAAGAAAAAGTTGCAGCACCGGCTGGATTTGAACACAACCTGTGGGTTACTAATCGAGCATGTAGACCAGCAGGCTACTGGGAAGGTCAGATGAGCAGAGGTGAAACAGCCCTACACATACAGAATCAACAGACATTGTACAGCGTGTATTACTGTGTTGTAGTATATGAATATAATTATATCATTATTAATTTCTTTAGATGCGTGATTCCATATTATATTAGCATTTTACACGCTATTTCACATGTTAGTTAAAGACTTCGATGCTTAAACTGTTTCAGGAAAAATGGAATACTGGTGTGTATTTTTTCTTTAAAGTACCGATTCCTGGAATCTGACTGGCTGACACCCTACTGAAGTGGTACCATAATATCTGGTATGCGGAAAAGAAAGCGTAGATAAAAAAGCTTGGATTCTCATGTATCTGATACAAGTATCTTTTAATACAGTCTTTGCTGTGCTCTTGAGGATCCTTGTGATATTTTGAGCTCTGGTTGAATAAGTGTCGCAGTTTAAATTTTCATTGTTAGAAATTATGAAATGCTCTGTTAAAAGCAAGGGAGTTTTTATGTCCGTTACAGTAAAAGAAAATGCCTGACTAAGTAGGGCTTGGACAGATTCCAAGTGCTTGTACAAATGTGCTAAAGAAATTAGCAAAAAAGTCATTCCTTTATTGTATTGGCTAGCTAATGTCCTGTCCTCGTTAGTTAGATCAACGAAATGCTGTGGTGTTTGTCAAAGAAAAAAATAAGTCTTTTAGTTTAAAATGACGGTTGGAAAGAATGTGGAGCAGCGTAATACTTTGAGTTCACAGCTTGTCCAAAGTCATTCATTATTAATACTATTAGTAATATCTTCGGTAAAGGCTTTGATGCATAAAATATTTCTGCATAATTAAAATATTTATGAGAAAGGTAGGTTGTGTACTTTTGTCCAATTGAGCAATCTTGCTTTCATAAAATATACCAACTTTTTAATGACTGATTAACATGCTGTAATACACAGTTTAAATTTAAAAGCTCAAATGCTGTACATGAGAGGTTAAGCTTTATTGGCTCCTCCTGACGGTTTTACAAGGTGATTCCGGATACTTTCCGGCATGATGTCAAATGACGCGATACACCACGTGATACTGCGTTTTGATGTGACACGCCCACCGTGGTGTACCGCGAAATACCACACCCATTTTGAATGGCTGCATCTGTAAGTGGTCCCAGGACTCTTCTAGATATATCCCCCCCAGATGTGAACCTTCAGTGGATGTTTGGCCTTTTGCTTGTTCACATATCTCCCCTCCTTACAAAATGGCATGGTTGAAAACTGTTCCAGAGCCACTGTTGCATCAGTGAAGAGTACATCATGAAATGCCTCTCCCTGTTCAATCCATTGAAGCACTTGTTTGAGCCTTTCCTCTTTATTTTTTACCCTTATCATGGGGCATGTGTTGTTTTTTTTTTATATCTCCATCCAAGCCCTCTGCGCACTCTTATCGATGTCGGACTCACGCTTGCACAGAGGTCAGCCCACAGCCGTCTTTGAACTTGCACTGCTGATAGCTCATCATTTTCCTCTGTCAGTTTGTCAATGGCACGCACAATAGGACTTTTAAAAAAAATTGACATTTATAAAAATGTGTAGTGGTATTCACATGTAATAGAATATTGTTACAAAGTTATTTACCTTTGCATCGTTACCTTAGTTTCTCTTTGCCTTCTCTCCCCTTTATAATGTCGATTCACTGTGCTTTCACAAAGATGTCCATGGAAGCCAAAAGCTGTACAATGTCTCTTGTTGACTTCCCATTTCTTTTCGTCTTCATTATTTGGTGTGAGTCTTCTTGATTTTGGCCATAGTCTGTCTCCTTACCAAAGCTATAGTGCAGTATGTTGTCTGCCCCAACAAATGGTACAGATAAACATGTACTATACTGACTAGCTAATATCTGGGCAGCTTTTCTTTCCTCAACTCGAACACAATATAAAATACTCAAATTTAAAACAATACGCCAGGAAATGTGATAGACACATTAGCAAGTTAATGCAATTCTATTGAAAAGCCGGGTGTGACTTTCTCTCCCAGCCTCAGCAGCAGACAGCAGATAATTGTTTTCTTCCCTGTCCAGCTGATCTGTTTGTGCTCATTGAAAAGCCAGGTGTGATTTTTTTTTTTTTTTTAGCAGCAGACAGATCAGGCAAGAACTATGCCTCTCATAGTTAACATGGCTTAGCAATAAGTCACTTTGCTCTTACAAGTGGCTATCTAAACCCTGTTTTCCAGCTTTTAAAGTCACGCAATGTGATTTCACAGATGTCTGCTCTTGTAAGTTACAAGTTATGCACAATACTAGCAAAAACCTGCCAAGGCACCCACGTGCAGTAAAGCGGTGACCCCCAAAACCCAAAGCATAACAGCATCATAAATCCCAAATTTATGCTGCACACAGCGTCCCACACCTTCAGAAAATGAAACAATCACAGTTCTCGAAGACTGAAAAGCATTGCTGAAAGTAGTGCTGGCAAGCAAAATAAAAGCAATAATTAAAGCCAGGCTGGCCTGGACCCTGGCTGGCCATGGAGAAGGGGCTATGGGCTGCTCTCCCACAGGAACGGATGGCTCTACCAGGACATCGATCTCTCCTGGGGGGTCCAGGGCCATTTGTAGCTCATGGCCATCGTGACCCATCAGAAAGGAAGAAGGTGCCAGGACCGAGCAGCTCTGTGACCTGTGAAGGAGAAGAGCAAAAAGACTGGAGATTGTGCTGCAGATGGGCCTTCAAATCTGGACCCAATCCTGGACTGTGATCCCACGCGGCTTCACCCTGTGTGACCTGTCGTGCCGCCTTTTTCGTGTGATGCTGGCATTTTGCCACCTTGTTGTGGATGCGCACTGGAGGGGTTGGAACTGGATACACCTGGAACCTCTCCAGGAGCATTTGTAGCTCATGGCCGTGCATGACGAAGGCTGGTGAGCTTCCAGTCGGGGCGTGCTCTGTGGCCCTGTAGGGAAGGAGAGTGCTGAGCAGCATGGCTGAGAAGGAACAGCCCTCGGACAGGTGGGGTGTGATGTGGTTTAGGCGTTCCACACCCCTGTTCACCATTGGGTTGTAGAAAGCAGTGTGAAGATGTCGAATGCCTCGGTCAGCCAAGAAACTCACTTTCTAGACAAACTGTGGCCCATTTTCAGTTGTGATGATGGCTGGCAACCCTGAGTGGGCAAAAAGGGATTCCAGGAAGTCTGTGACAGCTTGAGTAGTGACCAACCCTGTGGATATAACTTCTGGCCATTTTGAATGGAAGTCACTGATGGGGCAGGACACCATGCAGCTCCCCACAGATGTCTGGCTGGCCAATCCCTGGGATCCCCTCCAGCTGGTCTAGGGGCTGAAGAGAAGGCAGGCCTTGCAGTTTCTGACCAGTGCCTCTATATCCTGGTTGATTCCTGGCCACCACACCAGATCCCGGCACCATTGCTTGACCGTAACAAGGCCCAGTTGGCCTGCATGTGCCATCTGGAGAACATGTGCTTGGAGACTAGCCGGAACAACCATGCAGGTCCCCTGGGCAACACAGGAGTCATTCCAGAAAGAGCTCATCTTTGAGAAGGGGCCCAGTTTGGCCAAGACTTTGGAGGGCCAGCCCGAGCATATGAAAGTGCAAAGCTGGGCAAGCACCGGGTCCTGTTCTAAGGCCTTCTGTAGTTCCTGGAGAGAGGCTATGGCCTGAAGTGGAGTGTAGAGCATTTGAATGAGATCTGGTTCCAGTGTGTCCGATTCAAGACCTCCAGGCAGGTTAGGAAAGGTTGCAGCTCGACTGTCCCGCTCTACGTTCTCATGTCCTGGAGTGAACTTCAGTGCAAAACTATTGCTGGAGCCTCTCAGACCAGTGGTGGAGTCTGAGTGGTCGATGCCCTGTTCCTGAAGTGGTGAGCAGCAAGGTGAGGGCCTAGTTGTCCGTACCTAACGTGAATCTATGACTGTATAAATACCACATGCCAAGACCTCTCGCCAGGGCCTCTCGCTCCCCCAGAAAGTACTTCTGTTAAGGTGGACTGAGAGTTTGAGGGACGAAGGCAGTAGAACGCTGCACCTTGTTGTGAAGTTGGGACAGTACAGCTCCCATGGGGGTGCTGGAGGTGTCATTAGTGACGAAGGTGGGGCTGGAGAGGTTGAAGTGTGCCAGGACAGACAGTGAGGTGAGCTGAGCCTTCAGGAGACGGATGATTCAGAGCAAGCATGAGTCCAAACCAAGGGGCATCCTGCAGCAGCTGACACAGTGGGGATGTAGTAGCTGAGTAGTGTGGCAGAAACTGGAGATGGCAGGCTGCTGTTTGAAATAGGCTGCTGCTTGCGCTGTCTGAAGAGAATGCAAGGAAGGAGGTGACCTGTGCTGTTGTGGTAGGCTCTGGGATGCGCTGAATGGCCTCAATGTTGGACTGCAGCGGGGTGAGGCCGGCACCTGTAAGACGAAACACCACAAACTCGGTGTTCAGCGGATAACATTTTCTCTCCATTGAGGGTGAGGTGGTTGTGGTGATGCACCTTGAACACCCTGTGGAGGTGCTGGCACGGGTGTGGATGGCTGGCACGGGTTGGGCCATGAACCACAATGTCATTGCAATGGACTATTCCAGGGATTCCGGTGAAGTAAGTGATGTCCACTTTCTGGAAACAGCTGGGGGCAGAGCTCAATCTGAAGGGCACTCTTGTGTAGCAGAAGACACCGATGTGTGCGACAGCTGTGAAGTTCCGGCCATCATTGTGGAGAGGAATCTGGAGGTATCCCTGATGAAGACTGAATTTTGTAAATACAGTGGAACCAGAGAACTGTGGGGAGGTACTTGTCTGGTATGACAGATTTGTTCACTACCTTCAGGTCCACACAGACTTGCAAGCCCCAGACATCTTCGCAACCACCAGGTTGGACACCTATGGAGAGGCCTTGACGGGTTCAATGAAGCCTGCCTTCTCGAGTCTCTGGAGTTCGGCAGTGACCTCATTGTGGAGGACCAGCAGGATGCTGCGCAGTGGCTGGATGACTGGGCACACGATGGTGTGAAACAGCTTGTGGTTAAAAGTGGTTTTTCAGCCAAGGCCATGGAACACTGCAGGCCGCTGGGACTGCCACAGAGAACTGACTGTGAAAATGGCTGAGCCGCTGCTCTCAAGCAGAGAGAACCCGAGGCGAGTGAAAGGTCCAGTCCCAGGAAGTTGGCGCCATTGTGAGACGCATGGAAATTGAAGGCAGAGAGAGACCTGGAGCCATAGTGCACTGGTAAGCTGATTGAGCCCACTCTATCAATCAGAACTGCCATAACTGCAGAGGGTGGTGGATGGTGGTGAGAAGAACTGCTTCGTTGAGAGATTGAGGATGGAAACAGCGGCCCCAGCGTCCAGCAGCAGGGTAATTCACACACTGTCCAGCTCCACAGTGCACATTTTGGAAGCTCTGGGCACTGCGTTCACTGTATGAACTGTGGTAGGAACAGAGGATGCTGAGTGCCGCAGGCGGGCCGGTGCTGAACGGCAGACCTTGGCAAAGTGATTATACTTACTACACGGATGCCCTCGGGCAGGGTAGTTCTCAGCCCTGGTGGCATGAGAGGGTGAACCATGATTCTTTCGGCACCTGGGAGGAGACTCATGCAGCATGTCTGTGTCTTGTGAGTCTGGGCTGCCCAGCCGCTGCGGCTGCGGCTGCTCCACATGGCAGGCAGAGAGTGCGGGAGAAGGAGAAGGAATGAACGCTAGTGAAGAGGACAAGGCAGCGGTGGCCTCCATTTGAAACGTTATTTAAATAGCCTTGTTCAGCACTAGGTCATCTAGTGCTGTGAGCAATCTTTCTCCAACTTCTGCTTTATTTGTGTGCTCCGCTAGCTGGTCTCTTATGAATTTGCCCTGCATTGCGCCGAATTAGCAAGATGAGACCAAGGCCTGTAAGTCTGCAACAAACTGATGCACAGACTCACCCAGCTGCTGTTTGCGCTGTCTGAAGAGAATCGTGCTGAGGATGACACTCGGGGGTGAGGAGCTGCGCTTTCAGAAGTTCCACAGCTTCAGCGTATGTTACAACAGAGCTGAGAGAGTGGAAAATGCGCTGTCCCTAGGCAGTGTACGAGGATTGCTTTTTTTTCTGGGCGAGCAGCACGTATCTGAGATCAAGTGCAGCCAAGTAAGTCTCAAGAGTCCAGCCAGTGAGTCCAGGGCACTGGTGCAGAATGGGGGAGGTGGTGGGAGTGAAAGCTCTATCCTCGTTGCCAATGTTACACCGCAGACAACCAGGAACTGAGGTGGACAAATATCACAGGCGTCTGCTCTTTATTGTGCATAACTCGTAACTGACAGCATGGCAAAAATCCGCCAAGGCACCCAAGTGGCGTAAAACGGTAACCCCCAAAACCCAAAGAGCAACAGTGTCGTAAACCCCGAACGGATGCTGTGTGGAACAAATTGCGTTTTTAGAAACCTAATCTTGAATAAAGCCAGTCCCATGTATAAGCGAGCTCAAAATGCGAGAAGGCATTAGGCTTTATGCATCAGTTGATTCTTTCATAAAAATGAAAGATAATATGGAATGATGGGCAACTGATTTTCAATTTTAAAGGATCAAAAATAAGAAACAATAACTCATGACTGCCTAAATTAGACACTGCAATAATTTTAAAATCCATTAAATCCATTAAATCATCCTGAGGGGCTTTGAATAAGTGTGGTGTTGGATATGTACTTGCAGGTGATGCAGTGAGCTCTGTTGCAAAGGAAAGTGCCTGGTGTGGATGCCCACTGAGAGTGGTCAAGGAAGCTGTGAACAAAGTTACACTGTTTTTAGGAATATGATATGGGGTGGTCAGAAAAGAAGGCAACAATAGAGGGATCATTCTGTAGGATGGGAAAAGTTTTTAATAGTCTTGGGAATAGAAAGTGTGGTGGGGACGCGCCAAAGGAATGCGGTTGTTACAGTGGGAGTTTCGGCTCGAGTTGATGACCCGAGGGGTGTGTTTTGCTCAGGCAAGGGCCCTGTCCATAACACTGCTAGGGTATCCTCTGATTGAGGGAGGAGTACATTTTGTGGGGTTGGTTCTGGAAATCGATGTTGCTACCGAGTCGTTGAAGCCAAAGGAACTATGGAAAAGGGAGGGTTTTAAGTGTTTTGGGGTAAAATGAGGTATATGGGAGATGGTGTGAAGCAGTGGGTTTGTAATAGACCGAAGTAGAGATTTGGGGGTAGTTGTCTAGAAATGGAAGAGTAGTGGAAAGTATGTTAACTGTATATTTGAGGGATGGGTGGAAGTTGGTGAAGTGATGCAGAAAGTGCTCAAGCTGGTTGTTGGAGCATGTGGCGGCACCACCGCAGTCATCAATGTATCGCTTGTAGAGGTCAGGGACAAAGCCAGTATAGGAAGTGAAAAAGCGTTCTTCTACCCAGCTGACAAAAAATAATGGCATAGCTGGGTTCCATTCTGGTGCCCATGGTGCCTCCACTAACCTGTTGGTAAAAAAGGTTATTGAATGAGAATGCATTCAGTGTGAGAACCAGTTCTGTGAGGTGTACCAGGTTGTGGGTGGATCAAGCACTGTGTGTTTGTCCAGCATTTGCTTGAGGGCTGTAAGGCTGTCGTTATATGGAATGATGGTGTGAAGAGATGTGATGTCCATGGTAAAAAGTTAATATTCGTGGCCCTGAAATTGGAAGTCATTTAATAGTTGGGGCACATGGTTGGTGTCCTTGATTTGTGTGAGGGAAGACCTTTAAACAGCAGTCTCATAAGGCTCTTGAGAAAGTCTGAGATGGTCTGACAAAATACATTGCATGCTGATACGATGGGGTGTCTGGTTTGTGGATTTTGGGGAGGAGGTAAAATTGAGATTCCTGGGGATATTCAATGATGAGCTGGTTCACCTCCTGGGGTGGTTCCTTACTGTTAATAAGGGAGATGATGGATACCACTTCCTTTTGGTAGTCGATAATCCTGTTGGAGAGGGACATTGGCTTAAGTGTTGGTTAGTTGTCTTTTTGAGATGGGATGCTTCACATGTCAATACCCCCACCAACAAATGACACAGGACATTTAAACCACTGCAATTTGTGAACATTTTTTCGACTTTTGAATAAACACCCAGTACCTGGTTCCGTTTTCAAAAACATTATCTTGAATAAAGCTGTTGTAACAGAAAGAATAAGGTTCTGGATCCCGAGATGAAGTTAAACAGTTGAGTTTATTGCATGCAAGGAACAATAAAGCCGAAGTCTTGTTTCCCGCAGGAAACAACAAAATCGAAGTATTGTTCCATGTGCCGGTACAAACTTTTAGTTTATATAGCATTTTCTTTTCCGCTTCTGACGTCACTCGGTGTTATGGTAAAGAGGGGGGTCATTGTATTCGGCCAGTTAAGAGATCCTGGCCAAATGGTCAGTTTAAGATTACACCCAGGGGGTTCCTAGCTTGCATCTGGAATCCTTAGCAGTTAACCCCCTATCCTGCCATAAACTCCAGCTTGTGATTTAGAAGTCTAAACCTCATACGGAAAGGATTTAACTTAAACCCCCGTCTTCACATCTTTCTTCATTCCCCCCCTTATAAAATATGACATATGTCAGGGCAGCCTATTTTTTACACATACAATGTCAGGGCAGATCTTTCCTTTTTAGGTGAACAGGTATGCATTGCCATGACATTGTACGTTCCACAGTTATAGCAAGATGTGATACATGTTTTTGTGCACGTGATGGTTACAATTATACATATGAGCAATACTATTCCTACAAATAAACACTGTAATAAAGTTCCACCCCAGGCCCCAAACAGACTTTAACCAAGACCCAATTTTCAGTGTAATAGTCCTGATATTTCTGTCCCTCATTGTAAATGTGTTGGGCCAGATCTGAGATGTGCTCAGAATTATCAGGAATATATGTGCAGCATTCAGTGCCAATTACTGCACAAGTTCCTCCTTGGGCCGCCAATACATAATCTAAGGCTAGTCGGTTCTGCATGGCCACTGTTCTGAGGGCTACCATCTCATTATTAACAGCCTTCAGACTAGATGAGGTAGAATTTGCTAATTCCTCTAAAGTCGAAGCCATTTGAATTAATTCTCGACTTGGAAAGTTCATGCCGGCTTGTGGAAATATTATACCTAAATAATACTCCCAATCAGCCAGTTTCCTTTGTGGTCTGTGGTTAGTCTGAAGGGGCTGTGGGATATAACACGGATATGAGGAACCACATATCCTAAATAACATGAGCCAGACCACTGGGCTGGCAACCATGGGTAGGCTCGTTTTCCACAAATGAAGTATGTTCCATTTGGCACTCCCCATGCCTCTGAAAATAAGCTTATACCGAACTGTGGGGTGTGCCAATCCCATCCTGGAATTTGAAAGGTAGAGGTTCTTCTGCAAATGTCCAAAACCCCTACAATAATGGCACCGATTTGTAATTTCCCCTTTTGGACTAAGTCGGTGTCAGAGCTGGGTGTCCACCCTGTTTGTATTGCTCGCACCTTGGTGTACATATTTCTTTCGATTTGTTGTGCCATTTTAACTATTTCCTCGAACTGCTTGTTCGTATCTTGCCTTATTTCGGGCTCTTTTAACTGAAGGGCTTTGGCTATATCAGGCTTAAGACCACTCAAATTTGTTTAATTACAGCAGAGGTGTCGCTATTCACATCATCTTAGTCACTAAGTCCTGAGCATTCCAGCCAGAGTGTGACGAAGCGGTCAGTGAAGTCAGCCACATCCTCGCTTTCTTTCTACTGACGCGCAGATCTTTTTCCAATCCGTCTTTGGTGGATAATTTTGTATAAGCCATCGCCAAACCCATTCCCATCGCCCTCCCCTGCCGTTATCCTCACACAATTGTTTAAGTTCTCCGACACACTTTTCCCCTGTCCTTCTGAGGATCATAGCGGCAGTCAGGGGGGTGATACCATAAGTATGTTTTTAATTCCTGAAGCGCACTCCAGGTTTGCTGCATCCCTAATTTTGGGTGCGGTACTTCTCTAGCCCACCGGTCAATATCCTCTGGTTTTGGATTTGATCGTATTGGGGGGGGGGGGGGGTCAGGGAAGGTAGGTGCGAGAACGGACCCTCTCGTAGGTATAGCGCTGTCAACAACGGCACCAGCCCCTGCTACATCAAGTCCTTTCCCACTTCGGGTGAGAGTACAGATCTGCAGGCGCCTTCCCTCTAATAGGGGAGACCCTGATCTGTCTTTATCACACTCATACCAAGTATTATACCAATCAGACCCCCCGTCTCCATATGGCCACTGTGGGAATTGATCCCAATTATTTTCATTTCCTGCCTGTTTGTTCCCCTGCGGGAGAGCGGGATATAACTTAGTCGCCGGCAGTGCGACCAGGAACTAATTCCTCCTTTAGTTTCCGATTCTCCTGCACTGCCTCTTTTAGCTTTTTTTTTATCCCATTCTGATTTTTCTTTTACGCTAATCTGCCACTGCAGGTGTCAGCCGAGCACCAGGGCTGCAGCTAAATCTTCGTGTTTATTCCAATGTTCATACACTTTCTTACAGGCATCTTTGCCCCAAACTCCTTCTGATAGACTCAGCCTTTTCCTATATTTTTCTTCCCTTTCAGTTAACTTACACTTTTCCGATATATAATCAGACACTTCTACTACTTTCTCAAACACCCAATTAGCACACATGTTTGATTTCTTTAAGATTTACTTTCCTCGTGTGTGAGGTAACAGCTCATACAGTAGGGGGATGTTTTCACTTGAAAAACCTGTGCATTCCTGCACTCATTCAGCTAAGGGCGTCTGTTACCTTCAGATCTAAATGCCTCTCAGAGTCTTTAGAGAGGACTTACGAGACCTCGAAAACCCCCTTTCTTGATCAGTAATTCACCATCCCCAGAACGCCAGCATCACTGCTTTTGCCCCGGGGTGGACTTACACACTGAGCTCAATCAGGGCAATTCTCGGGTCTCAACGTCCTTTAAATCCTGCTACTTAGTGCTTTGCTCTTTTATTATGAGGTGTTTATGGTTTATGTATTGTGCGTGTGTATATGTTCACAAACAAGAAATACACCAGAAACGTACATATATATCTACGTCTCTGCTGCTCCCTTTAAATGGAGGAAAACGCGAAAAAGATACATGTATCATCTACGTCTTTCCTGTTCCCTTTAAAACAAAACCACGCCACACCTATCCGTGCACGATCAAGGCGTAGCTACTCTCGGGACCCAATCCTGAATTATATGTGCATTCAAAGCACCACTTAAGCCTCAGATTTCCGGGCACAATTAAGGCCCACACCTGAGCCTCACGGTAAAGGTCCAAACCTGTTCAAAAACCCTGTGCAATTAAGGCATACACCCGACACCAGTTTCATACGTGCAATTAAGGCATACAACTGACGCCAGTTTCGAACGCCTGTACACAATACCGCAAATCACTGTCTGCAAGACCAACTTCTGGGCTTACAGTAAACCACCCATTACATACACCGGTGTCTTCCCGTTTACTCCGTCATCTCGGGCAATTCTCGCAGGGAGCAGAGATTTCCCAATCGGTCAGAGTCGGGACTTTTAAATAAAAGGAGTCCGCTGACTACGCCGAAATTGTTGTAATGGAAAGAATAAGGTTCTGGATCCTGAGATGAAGTTAAACAGATGAGTTTATTGCATGCAAGGAACAATAAAGATGAAGTCTTGTTTCCCGCAAGAAACAACAAAACCGAAGTATTGTTTCATGTGCCGGTACAAACTTTTAGTTTATATAGCATTTTCTTTTCCGCTTTTGACATCACTCGGTCTTGTGGTAAAGAGGGGGGTCATGGTATTCGGCCGGTTAAGAGATCCTGGCCAAATGGTCAGTTTAAGATGACACCCCAGGGGGTTCCTAGCTTGCATCTGGAATCCTTATTGGTTAACCCTCTTTCCTGCCATAAACTGCAGCTTGTGATTTAGAAGTCTAAACCTCATACAGAAAGGATTTAATTTAAACCCCCGTCTTCACATCTTTCTTCAAAGCTAATCCCAAGTGTAAACGAGTTCATAAAGCCAGAATCACCATCTCCACGTCTGCGAAACACCTGTCCATATACTGTAAAGCTTTCAGTGCTTTGTGTATATTCCAACTGTAGTGGAGGAAGGGAGTGTGGGGGCATGCTTAGTCTGCAATTGAACTGGGGCTCTGTATTCTTTGGATGCATTTATCTTCCCTCTTTAGTTGATCTTTAGAAGCCTATGGATGCTGATGCAGCTCCCTATGTGAATTCTTGGTTCTTGATTGAGAACCTGTTAGTGTCACAGAGGCAGTTTCCAACTGAAATAAATAACATCAAACATTTTGTAAACGCTGGAAGTACAGATAGTAGAGATCTAGTCTAGGACTTAAATTGAAGCTAACCCCTTGGGCAATAAATGTAAATTGTAAATGTAAGTTTCTAACATCTTACTGTGTCCACTCACCAGACAGAAATATCCAGAAGAAAAAGACAAAACAAGAAGAAACATCTTTTTCTTCAAAGATCAATTTTTCACATTGTCCTGAAAAAAAGATTTCATCTTTCCCTGTGTCTCCCAGCCTGGATACAAAATTGGAAAAAATACAAAATGTTGAATTTTATTTGTTCTAAAGACAGGACCTGGAATGGTATTGCTCACATACCTGGGAATTTTGTAAAGTATTAAATAATAAAAGGCTCTAATAGCCATTTCAATTACTATAGAAAGCCTCCAGAAACTGCTAGAGAATGAACTGCAATTCATTTTCAGGCGGTAGCAAAAATTCCTACCTAGGCCTAAGTTTTTACTTTCCCTTGGGGTTGGAAACAAAATGAATGACAGATTTTGATACCGTTAGACCAGCTTTGTCAGAGTTTTCTTCCTTCCCCTGTCTTCCCTTCTCCTTCAGGTCTGTAGGTATTGGTACATTTGTTTTTGGGTTGGTAGTGGGTGGGGTCTATGCTAATGAGTTAACCTCCCCCATAGCTTTGGTCATTGTCAGGCCATTGACAGAAGATCGGGGCTCCCGCCAGTGCATCTGGGTGACAGCAGGAGTGGAGGCCAGGTGACCACCTGCTGTAGGGAAGCCACCAGCTGTGCCTTTGCAGGGCTCCAGAGGTAATGGCTGCTGTGTCTCAGCATCTCATTGTTTACTCCATTTTGGCCACAGGCTGTGTGGTCTGAGGGCCTGGAGTTTGTCCAGTAGTTTCATGAATGGTGTTTTGGTCTGATTTGTATTTGGGAGCTTTAGATAGAGATTTTCAAAGTATGTTTGCCATATTGATCCATTTTGGATGGCCAATTCTTCTGGTTTTGATTTTGTTTAAATTGTTCAACTTCTCCCAGAAACAGTGACTCCTCAATTTCTGCAAGATGTTTATGTATACGTTTCTTTTCTTTTGTGTTTGTCAAGTTTTACCGCATCACAGTAGCTGAGGCGTAGATCTGTGTTGTGTGGTTGTTTGTGGTTTTTATTTGAGAGTTTTTGTAGTGCATTTCTGATGTTTTTCCACTCCATATCAAACCACCTTTCTTTTGCTTTTGTTTTTGGTAGTTTTTTTATTTAATTGTTTTTAGTATAGATTTTGATGCCAGTTTGTGAAATAGGTGATTTCGTTTTTGTGTGGCCAAGTTTATGCCTAATTTGTTGGTTTAATAAGGAGTGTTTAGAAATGTGTCATCAGTGTCTGAATTTCTTCATCGCACGGTACAGTTTGGTATCCATCTAGGCTGTCTGTGTCCCATCTGTACGCCTGGTTGAGCTCATACAGCTGGCTGGGCTGTGTCAGTGTATCTCTATGCTGGCGTGCTTTCTTCATGTAGAGTGTGATCTGGCTGTGGTCGGAGAGAGGAGTCTGTGGCCTGACAGTGAAGGGACTGATACAGGAGGGGGTCCAGGTCAGTGGTGGCATAGTCCACCATACTGCTGCCCAGAGCTGAGCTGTAGGAGAACTGCCTAGAGAGTCCCCTCTAGTCCTGCTGTTGACAATGCACAGGCCCAGCCCATGACCGAGCTGAAGCAGCTCACGCCCGGTGCTGGTGTGTGGTACAGAGGGGATTGTCCAAATACATGAGTTTCCCTGTGTGCTGGTGAAGTCTGCCAGTCTGGTTCTGGTCCCGTTCGGTCGTTGGTCTGGGTTGGAGGGCTGTAGGGTGGGGCTGGTTCTGTTCTTTGTGGGTTGAGCTGGTGTGGGTGTTCCTCTCGTCTTCCTCCTATTTCTCTCTGGGATGGTGTTTGGGTGTCTGCCCAGTATGGTGTCTTTCAGGGTTTAAGTGAATAGTCGGATGGTCTGTTTTTTTGAGGTATTTGAGGTTGTGTAGGTGCTGGGGTCCAAAGGTGGGGTGATGGGCCAGGTAGACGTTTGGGAGCAGGGCACAGCACTGTGAGATCTCAGCATTGATTTTCTGGATGGTGTTGTACTGCTCGTCCTGTATCGGCAGCAGGGTGGAGATGACAATGCGGGCGTGAGGGAACTTCTGTATGGCCCTCTCTGCCACTCTCCTGATGGACTGGGCCACCTGCTCCCTCTGGTTTCTCAGTTCGTTGGTGCCGGTGTGGATGATGTGCTCTGGGGCTCCCAGGACCGACCTGGGTAGCAGCTGCAGGGCTTTCTCTGTCATTGGACACCAGAGCTTTGCTGTTTGTAGTCCCAGGAAGAACTAGTGCTCATCGATGTACCTCCCATTGGTGTCGATGAAGGGCTACTTCTGTGCATCTGCCTCTAGTGTCCAGTCTGCCAAAGGGGCGCTGTGCTGCTGGGCGGGGGGCTGTGTGTGAGGTGGAGGTGTTGGGTGGGGCTGGGTGTGTGTGGGTCACCCTGAGTGTCCGGCAAGGTGGATGTTCCTGGGCAGTAGTGTTGTGAGGGGATTGGGGCTGCAGTGGGTGGGGTGTTTGCTATGGTGGGATACTGGGTAAGTGGGAGTTGGTGGTAGGGGTGTCAAGTTGTGTGGAGGTGGGTGTGTTTTTTTGGGGTGGGTGTTGTGGCCTGGGCCTCAGGGCTTTTCTGTTGCAGTGTGAAGTAGTGCGTTTCCTCAGCTGTTCTTTGAGGGTCTTGCTTGTCCCCTCAACGAGCTGCAGTTCATCTCTCAGCTCTGCTACTTCTGACTGCAGCTTCCTGTTGTCCTGCAGCACCTCCTCCATCTGTGCCCTGAGCTGTTTGTTGGAGGTTTGCATTCCTTTCTGTGTTTAACCATCTCTTACTTGTTGTGCTGTCTGCCCCTCTGAGTCTCCCCAACATCAGTTCTTGAACTCGGTGAAGTCCAGCTCCAGAACAGTTTCTCTCGCAGGAGGTGCATTGTGCTGTGGTCACAGGGGGGTTGGTGTGGGCGGTGTGTTTCAGTGTTGCCTAGGGCTGCTGGGTCTCTCTTCTATTTCTGGGGGAGGTTTCTCCAGGTAGGCCTGTGTTTTCAGGTCAGTGAACTTTTCCTCGTAAAGCTCCAGAGCGGCCTCACTGCCCTGTATCATCAATGTCCCATTGTGGTATGTGTTGACGGTCAGGACAGTGTCTTCTACCTTGCCGTCGCCCCCTGTGGAGGTTTGCCTGCCTTTACTGGTGTCCCTATTCGTGGTGTTTGTACGTCTTGCACAGAACTGTGTGCCAGGCATTCAGATGCTCCATAAAAAAGAGCAGGCTGGTTTTAATGTGGTTTTTCTCCTGCCTGCAGAAGTCAGCGATTAGGGTCTCAGGATTTTCCTTCATTAATGTCTTTGTACTGTTTCCTGGTCTTAATGGTTTTCGTGTCCTCAGGGTACTGGAGTACTCTGCTGAGGGGGCAGGGCTGCTCCAGTGGGGCTGTGTTCTGCTCTGTACTCATGTTGCTTCTTGTAAATATAATTGGTCCAGGTGAGAAAAGCAAACAGACCGCCTGGCTAGGACGTTTTGAAGACAATCAGCCCCGTTGTTGCTTAGGAACAGGTTCTTCAACTTTGGCCTTTTGGGGTTAATTTGCCAAAGTGGTATTATGTTCAGTTTAAACTTTAATGTAACTTTTTCGAGGTATTTTACTATTTAGTAAAACAGCTCAATTTAAGAGGCCTCTTCAAAAAATAAAGAACAAGGCTTACTAGAAATAAGAGGAACAGGTTTCATTATTCTCATAATACTCCCTTTGTGCCATTACAAGGAAAGCCCTGGCTTTCTCGGTGTGCAGTTTGCGGAGCCTCTCCTTCAGGTCCTGTGCACAGGCTGAATTGAAGGCTCCTCCCCCGTTAGCCAAGCTGTACACCTTCTCTAGTTGTTTCCGGAGTCGTGCAGCTTCCTTCCTCTCCCTGGCCGCCTTCCGTCTGCAATACATCTGCGCCAGGGTTTGGGGTCCTGTCCTTCACCAACTCCCACCATTCCACCACGGAGCTGTAGCCATTCTTCATGTTGACCCAGCTTGCGTAGCCTTTACTCATGAGCCTGAGAGAAGAGGAAAGGTGTGATCCTAACTGTAGGATAATTTTGGTTTCTGTAGTCTTTCTGATGTGGGAGTTGGGGAAAACCTCTTGAATAGAGATGGAGAAATTAGTGTGATCACAGCCATCAGAGGTGAAATAAACATAAGGCTTGGATAAATCTTTCATCTTCACAGCCCTAATGTGACTCTGAAGCAGTCTCCGAGTCTCCTTACTGTTTCTCCAATGTAGATGATGGGGCATTTACTGCAAGAGATAGTTAACTTTTATATATTGCTTTTTAGAGGTGGCTTCTCAAAGCACTTTACAGGATGACAACAATAAATAAGAATACACAAGATAAAACACAACCACAATATATAGAGGAGACCATAGATGGTGGTACTAGGAAAAGCAGAGGGGTGAAGAATGGAACCAGTTAAGTAAAGGCTTTTCTGAAGAGGGTTTTGAGTCTGGATTTTATGGAGTTTAGAAAAGGCGACTCTCTGATATCCTTGGGGAGAGAGTTCCAGAGTTTGGGGGCATAACAGGGGAAGGCCCTGTTACCCATACAATGTAGACAGGCTTGGGGGACAGTAAGGAGAGCAGAATTAGAGCGAAGGTTGCGAGGTGGGGAGTAGGGTGATAACGGTTCAGACTGGTACTGAGGTGCCAAGCCATGCAGAGCCTTATAGGTGAGCATGAGGATTTAAGTCTACACAGAATTTGACCAGAAGCCAGTGCAAGGACTCCAGGATGGGAGTAATGTGAACACTTGCACTAGACCTGGTCAGGATTCTGGCTGCTGAATTTTGGACGTACTGGAGTTTGTTCAGTGTAATTTAGATCTAGGAAGTAGAGCATTACAGTAGTCAATTTGAGAGAATACAAATGTTGATTATCTTTTCAGCCACGGTTAAAGATGGCATAGGGTGTATTCTAGCTATTATTAAGGTGGAAAAAAAGATGTTTTGACATTATGCTGCACATGGGGATCGAATGTTAAGCCAGAATCGAATATAACCCCAAGGTTTTTCAATTTTGATTGAAGCTCAAGTACAGAACCATCTACAGATAGGGTTACAGGACTGGCTTTACGAAGTTGATGGGGGGTACCAATAAGCATGACTTCAGTCTTGCTGCAGTTAAGATGAAGGAAGTTTTGAGTCATTCAAATTGTCAGACATGCAATTAGAATAGAGACAGCCACATGAGTGTCAGGTTTGGTATGGATGTATATTTGAGGATCGTCGGCGTAAAAATGAAAGCTGAGGCCATGTGATCTTAAAAGCTGACCAAGTGGGAACATGTAAATGCTGAAGAGCAAGGGGCCCAGTAGTGAGCCCTGAGGAACACCAGACCAATTTCAGACCTGTACCCATTAAGAGAGACAAAGTGACAGCGATCAGTGAGGTAAGATTTAAACCAATTGAGGGCAGTGTCGGAAACTCCAAACACAGTAAGATGAGAAAGTAAGATGTTATGGTCAACAGTGTCAAAAGCAGCACCGAGATCAAGAAGGATGAGTATAGAAAGAGAACCAGAATCAGAAGCTATTAGAAGATCATTAGTGACTTTGACCAGGGCAGTTTCTGTGCTGTGAAGTTGACTGAAGCCTGATTGGAGGGGTTTGAAAAGGTTTTTTCATGAGGTGGTTATGTAACTGAAGTGTGACAGCACGTTCTAGAATTTTAGCAAGAAAGGGTAAGTTGGAGATGGAGTGAAAATTAAGATTGTCAAGAGCCATGTTAGGCTTTTTTGGGATGGGGGCAATGGCAGCAGTTTTGAGGACCGTTGGTACAATGCCAGTGCTCATGGATTCATTCATTATATTGAGGACAATGGGGTAGAGAGAAGAGAAACAGGACTGAAATAAACGGGTAGGAATGGGATCTAAAATAGATGTGGTGGGTTTCATGTTTGTAACTAGTTTATTGAGGGATGCTGAGTCAAGAGAAGCTGGAGAGAAGGGAACCAAAGTAGTTGGATGAGGAGGGAGGAGGTGTGGAAAGAATGTGGTGCCGGATGTTGACAATCTTAGAACTAAAGAAATCTAAGAATGTGTTGCAGAGTTGTGATGAGGCAGGTAATGTGGTAGGGCAGTTTGGCTTGAGCAGTCTGTTGATGGTGGAGAAAAGAAGTCTGGGGTTGTTTTGGTGATTTTCAATGATGTGAGAGGCAGGTGGATCTAGCAGATTCTGTAGTAACCTTATATTCAGATAAGTAATCTCTCCAAGCCTGATAATGTACATTTAGGCCAGAAAGATGCCACTTACGCTCAAGTTTCCGAGAGGCTGCCTTCATGGATCGCAGATGGTTGTTGTACCAGGGGGCAGGGTGCGAGAAGGAGATGATTCAATTTTTTAAAGGAACAAAGGTGTTGAGGGTAGATAAAAGAGCACTGTCAAGTAACTGTATTTCTTCCTCTAGAGGGTCAGAGGAAGAGAAACAAGATAAGGAGGACAGAGCAGAATTTGCAAACCTTGGGTGATCAATTGATCGCTAGTTGGGGAAATTGAGCGTGGGGGGGGAAGTGTTAGAAACGGGTAATTCCAGATTGAAGAGAATTGCTAAGTGGTCAGAGAGGGCTAGATCAAGAGAAGAGCAGTGGGAGACGAGTCATTTGCAATAATTAAATCTAAGTTGTGTCCTTTGTTTTGTGTAAAGGTACAAACAAGCAAACAATCCAAGGTCCTTGGTCCAAAAAGCGAAATCCAAATGTAGTCCGGGTTCAAATCCAGGTAATCCAAAGCGCATTCCGGGAAAAGTTGTCCTCTTGCTCCTCTCTCCCTCGACCTTTGATCGTGCCAAAAGGCTGAGAAGCGATGCCCCTAAAGGCGCGGACCGACGCGCGGGCGTTCCACTGACACACAGTGGCGCAGGCCGACTCTGCTGGAGCCCGGCACCCTCGCAGCTGCCGGCCTCCCTGCAGCCAGAGGCCTGCCGCCGGACTCTGCTCCCCCTCTCTCTTGCCTGCCTGCCTTCCTTCCTGCCAGTCCCGGGCGGGGGCCCTCCTCTTTGATCTTCTGTCAACGGCCCGACAACGACCGCAGCCGAGGGGGGAGCCAGCCACCCAGCCTCCTTAGCTTAGGCTCCTCCCACCGGCAGCAGCTGTGCCGAACCAGGTGCAAGCAAAAGCGGACCGCCAGCACCTGCGGGAAGAGGCAAGGGGCAGCTCTCTCTCTCGGGAGGGACGGGGACACGCGCGCGCCTGCCGAAAAAAAGAAAGAAAAGGTGTATATACTAAGTTTTTTGGAGGGAAAACGCACGGGAGCCGAAAAGGGGGCCAGCCTGCTTGCCGAGAAAGTCGAGATGCGGGAAAGTGCACAGAGGGAGCATGGGAACGGAGACGGGGAGGGGGAGAGAGAGAGAGAGAGACACACAGATGGACGAGAGACAAGACCGGAGAAGAAGGAGCTCCAGTCCACCTCGCTTGCTTGCTTGCTTGCTTGCTTGCTTGCTACGTCTGTCTTTTCACCGCTGAGAGAAGGTAGTGCACCGTTCCCGGAGGCGCTGCAATACCGGGCCGATGCGTGGAGAGCACGGAGCAAACTCCTGATCCAGCTCCCTGTTCCAAAAATCCGTTTAATATGTGGTCCCCCGATGGGGGACGCATCAGATATTAAACTGATAAGAACAGATTTTTTCGTGTAAAAATTCTAACTCCAAACTACCTAAACTACCTGTGTTACAAAAAACCTACCCCTGACACCACGTGGTAAGTCCCTTCCACCTCTCCTTGGCCGCTGAGAAACCCCAACGTTGAATATCCCACCGGATCCGTTTTACCACATCTGCCTTAACTTTGTACAGTACCCAAATGGCCAATCCTTCTGAACCATGCTTAATTAAGTCATTACGAGCCTCCCAGACATAAAATTTGGTTAAACTGATGACCAGCCAAGTTAGGAAGATCACGTTCCATTTCCGAGCCCCTTTAAGACTCAATACCACTCCTCGTGAAACTGTTGCCAGCAGTACTGCTCCCTTCAGAAATGTCTCACATTGCGTCCATACCTCCTGTACAAAGGAACACTCCCAAAAAACATGACTGACCATCTCCTCCTGCAAACAGCCCTGTCTGGGGCAGTGGCTTTGTCTCGACAGCCAGTGAGAATGCATCACGAAACGTACTGCCAGTCTTCCCCACATACAAAGCCAGTTCAGATCTTTTAATTTGTTGGCCAGCCCCTTAGGCTGGACCTGCCCCCAAATTTCACTGGACACTCCTGGAACTGTCTTCCTCACCATACCATACAAAGACCGATGATTGGTCACCATTAACCCTTACTGTACCTCCTGATGTTTTTGCAGCCAATGCACAGCATGGCGGTAGTGCAGCGGTAGTTTCTCAGCCTTAGAAGTGACGTTGGGCCATACCACCAAATGCCACATACTGTGGGACAACCACAGACGGACAAAACAACTGCACGGGTGGGCCGGATTCCCTGCCAGAACCGAACATAGGTTAGCCACAAAGACGCAATCAAGCTTAGTTGGTAAATCGGGTACCTCTCTTCCCCCTTCGCTCGTTGGTCTATACATGTCTATGCGTTGAATTCGTTCATAACGCTTGCCCCAGATAAACTGGAAGACCATCCTTACCAGCTCTCTCCTCTTCTGCACCGGTAAGGGATATACCACAGCTAAATGGCGAAGCAAAGGCAAGATTTCAATTTTTAAGACCAATGTCTTCCCCACAAAAGTGAGCAGCCGCGTCTGCCAGAGTCCTAACTTCTGGTTCACTCTTCGGAACCTGTCCTCGCAATTCAATCTCTCAGGGTCCACGGGATGGAAAAGGATCCCCAAGACTTTAACTGGGCCTGTTGTCATGCTCAGTCCTCCCATCACCTGCGGTTGGATCCTCCAGGTCCCAAAGAGCTTCACTGTACTCTTGCTTTTATTTAAAAGAGCTCCAGTGCCGTTGGTGAAATCCTCCAACACAGCCAAGACCCTGCTCAAACTCTCTTCGGTGCTGAGGAACAAAGTGATGTCATCTGCGTATGCAGTCACTTTCACTTTTTGCCCTCCACTGCCAGGTACTATTACACCCCTTATCGCTGGGTCTCCCCTTAGATGATCCAGAAGCAGTTCGGTGTATAAAACATACAACAAGGGAGACAGAGGGCAACCCTGTCTCACCCCACGTTTCACCAAAATCCTCTCACCCATGAACCCACATATGCGACCAGTGCGACCCACCAGTGGGTGACTAAAATAAAGGCTGATCTTTTTTCCTTATAGGCCGTCAGTACAGCTTCTACCCTCCTCCGATACCGCTCCTCCTGCAGGATTACCTTGTTCAGCTTCCAGTAATTTCCTTTGTATCGCAGGTCGCCAACTGTGAAGACGATGGACAGCACTACATGATCTGTAAACCAGGTGGGGATAACCTGTCTGCTTGAAATCTTCATTCTGGTGGTCGTCAGCACATAGTCCAAACGTCTGTGGAGCTCCCTACTGTTACTCCAAGTGTGGTGTTGAATGTTCCGAAACCCATCTTCCAGGCCGTAGTCCGAAAACTGGGTTCTCAAAGCATGTACTCCTTCTCCCTGTGTGTCTCCCAAATCAATATTAAAATCGCTGCCAATAATTAGTTCTCAATTTGTATACAGAAGGGGTTCGAGGTCTTTTAAAAAGGACCCTTGCTGACGCCTGTCTGCGGGTGCGTAGACGCCGATGACTCTAGTCAAGATCCCTCCCCGAACCCCATCCACCACCAGTAATCGTCCCGGAACCACAGAAATGACTGTCTGGGCAGTGAAATCAGGGGTACCACACAGGATGCACACCCATCGATTTCACTCTCCCCTGAATTGGAATGTTCCCTCATTTCCATAACCACACCCCTGCCTTCCTGTTTGTTGCTCTTGCTCAGCTTTCTTACATTTCTTCCCCTTTTCTGGGGACTGTGACCCGTTCCCCTGCCTTAGCCGTTTATGAAGCTTTTTCTTCCTCACAGGGAAAGCAGTCATTGCTCCTTCTGTTTTGGGTGATTCAGTCATGACCGGTGTCATCTCCCTGGCTTTAGACGGCTCACCTGCCACGCGCTCCGTCCAGCTCCATCCGTGCCTTTCTTCCCTAGGACTGTCTTCTTCATCCACTGCCTCCATCCCCTCTCAGTCATCTCCCTCAGCTGGAGTCTCCGGTACTGTCCTTCTTCCGGTCCTCTTATCCCTCCCTGCTGGCTCCTGCTCATTTCCAACATCTTGTTCCGGTTCCTCTTCCTCCCCTGCCAGAGGGCCGCCTTCTAATAGAGCCTTCATAAAATCAGCATCCCTTCTATTACAGTTCCTATATAAATGCCCCTCCGCCCACACAGGGAACACTCCTTAATGTTACAATTCCTCGTATGGTGCTGTCGGCTATGGCACTTCAAACATTCAGGCGTCTGACACTCCGTCTCCCGGTGATCAAACCCGTGACATTTCTTGCAAAATAAAGGCTGACTCTTATAGAAAAGGTAACCTCTAGCTGATCCGATCGCAAATCTCGCAGGGGGGTGTGGTTCTCGTATCCTCAAGCAGCTCCACCTTGTACTGCCGCTTCCCTGTCCAATACTTCCTACTATCCATTATTCTAATAGGTTCCTCCAATACCTCGACACAGAGTCGCAAAAAAGTAGTCACATCCGCGTCAGACACAAAGGGGTCGTACATGTGTAAGATCACGGACCGAAAATTTTCTTTAACCAGCCCTCTGCAAGCATAGTTAGCCAAAATTCCTTTGTCTTTGTTGGATTCCCAAAGATCTGTCATACATCTATGAATAGAATCGTTGGAAAAAGTAACGTCAAAGTACTTGGACATTCTGTTCCCTTGAATGCACAAGACATCGGCAAGTCCTACCTCAAAAATTTGGAGAAGGATGGTGTCTTCAAACTGGCATGTCAGTGGCAGTTTTCCAAAGGAACCGGAGTGTCTGACGGAGGCTCGGCGCTCCATCATCTCTCCTCCTTCTTCCCGGATCCTCCGTCATCGTAACCGGCAGCCCGCTGGCTGCCGAAGCGGCCTACTAACCCACAAGCATCCAAGCCCAGTCCAAAATCCAAAGTGTTGTCCAAAACTGTTCCGACGTCGAAATCCCAGGCAGTCCACAAAAGGTCCAAGCGATAGCCCCCCGGTCTTCTGTTCCTCGGTCTTCTGGTGTCTCTCCCAGCCGCGGTCAGGCCACGTGCTGTTCGATAGCAGCCAAAAGGCCGAGAAGCGATGCCCGACACCGGCCTTGGGCAGGCGCGCAGGCGTCCGGCTGGCACGCAGTGGCGCAGGCCGACACCTCTGGAGCCCGGTCTGCACACGGCTGCCGGCCGCCCGGACTCCGCTCTCCCCTTCTCTTGCCTGTCTGCTTGCTCGCCAGCCTGCCCGCCAGTCCCGGGCAGGGGCCCTGCTCTTTGATCTCCTGTCAACGGCCCGACAACGACCGCAGCCGCGGGGTGCGCCAGCCGGCCGGCCTCCTTAGCTTAGGCCCCTCCCACCAGCAGCAGCTGTGCCGAGCTGTACCAGCTGAGCTGCAAGGGAAAGCGGACCGTCGGCACCTGCGGGCAGAGGCAAGAGGCAGCGCTCTCTCAGGAGGGACGGACACACACACGCACACACACACACACACACACACACACACACGCCTGCCTGACGAAAAAAAAGAAAGAAAAGGTGTATATACTAAGTTTTTTGGAGGGAAAACGCACGGGAGCCGAAAAGGGGGCCGGCCTGCTTGCCGAGAGAGTCGAGGCGCGGGAAAGTGCACAGAGGGAGGACGGGAACGGAGACGGAGAGAGAGACAGAGACACACAGATGGACGAGAGACGAGACCAGAGAAGGAGCTCCAGTCCACCTCGCTTGCTTGCTTGCTAGCTAGCTACGTCTGTCTTTTCACTGCTGAGGGAAGGTAGTGCACCGTTCCCGGAGGCGCTGCAATACCGGGCCGATGCGTGGAGAGGACGGAGCAAGCTCCTGATCCAGCTCCCTGTTCCAAAAATCCGTTTAATGTTGTCCCCTGATGGGGGACGTATCAGATATTAAACTGATAAGAACAGAATTTTTTTTTCATGTTTTTATTAGAAAACAGTACAAATAAAGCAAGTTAAAAGTTGCTACCGTGAGGGTCATGGCGGTTCCAGGGGGGGGCTGTCACTCTCCATTCCTTCCATGCGGCTGAGCTTGGGGGAGCTCGCCGCCCCTGCTGTACTCAACGAGCTTTCATCCTCGGTGTCCATGTACTGGACCTCAATGGGGCTACAATGGGGCTCTTGCTCCAGGGTGGGCGTTTCCGGCAGACAGATGACTACAGGGCTGCCGTCTTCCATCGTGTTGGGTGCCACTGTGTAGACGCCCATTGTTACTGGTCCTGATCCCTGCCCTGGGGGGAGAGAGTCCGAGGTGCTGCCGGCCTCTGAGTCGCTCGAGGCCGACGGGCAATCCTCCTCCTCTTCCATCCCCTCGGAGTCCGCAAGATCTCCCTGGTCTTCCTCCTCAGCCATCCTCTTTTTTTTTTCTCCTGCAACTCCTGCTGTCGCTTTTCCCCCTGTTGTCTCTTCGTCCTCCTTCTTTCCTGCACCCCGTAAGGTTACCATCCCCTCCTCCTCTGCTGGTGCTGGCGCTGCAGTTCTTCCCCTCCACTTCAGGGGGCGCCCTTTTTTTACCACCTCCGCCCAGGATCCGCTCTCACCGTCTGCTCCTCACGATGTTCCCGGCTGCTCACCGTCCACTCCCGCCTGTCGCTCCTCCTCCTCCTGTTCCCGTCCCCGTTGTCTTCCATCCTTCTCCCCCTTACCAGGGGGTCTGCTACCCGCCGGCCGGTCTTCCCCCTCACTGTTCTCATCTGCCTGCCTTACCCACTCCTCGACGACCCTGTTGATGTCCACGCCCCTCTTGTTGCACTGCCAGTATAAGTGCCCTGTATCCCCGCACAGGGAGCACTCCTTCACCGGACAATCCCGTGTGTAGTGGCCCTGGCGGTGGCACTTCCCGCACTTTACTGCGTCGCACGCCCCCTCTCGGTGCCCGAAGGCTCGGCACTTCTGGCAGAACTCTGGCTGATTCCATTATTAGTACCTTTCCCACAAAGGAGAGAGGTCTTTGTCTCCACAGGCCCAGCTTCTGATGCATCTTACGATGGCGGATTTCCCAATTTATTGCCGCAGAATTTGTCGATTGGAAATGAATCCCCACTACCTTAACAGGTCCTTCTACAACTGGGATCCCACCAAATCCGTCCTTCCGGCCCTTCTATACCCCAAAATATTTAATGGTGCATTTGTTGATGTTTAAAAAGCCACCTGTCCCCACCCTAAATGGAAAATGGATAAGACTCTGTGTAGACTAAAATCCAAGCTTAAAAACAAAGATATGTCATCTGCATAAGTGGCGACTTTAACTACCAAACCACTACTCCCCGGCACTAGAATGCCTCAATCAGTCTGTATCTTCCTTAGAAGTGGCTCAATGTATAAGACATATAGCAGAGGAGACAGGGGGCAACCCTGCCTCACTCCGCGCTGAACCGCGAAACTGGGTCCCAAAAAGCCATTCACACACACACAGGATTCCACGTCATTATAAAGAGCCTGTAACCAACTAATGAAAATCGCTCCACACCCAAACCATCTTAACACTTCCCAAAGAAAGGCCTTGCTTTGGTCGAGATTCCCCAACATGAGGGGGAGGCCTCTATCCTCCACCCACTCCACCACATCCCTGATTAACTGCAAATTCCAAAGGATCTTCCGGCCTTCAACCCCACATGTTTGGTCCACACCCACCATTGCCCCCATCACCTTCTTCAACCGACACCCTAGTACTCTAGCTAAAATTTTATAATCACAGCAGAGCAATTGGATGGGCCTCCAATTGTCTAGGTCCCTTCTATCACCTTTTTTGTAAATCAAAGTGATGATGCCTCTCTTCATAGTGCTACCCAACCTGTTTCCAGCAAGAATTTCACGGAAAACTTCCAGTAACAGGTTCCAACTGCTCCCAAAAGGTAAAGTAAAACTCAATAGGCAAGCCATCAACCCCAGGGGCACTACCCCTTTTTAAGCCATGCATTGAATCTTTCAATTCAACAGTCGTAAGACTCTCCTCTAGCTTGGATACCTCCAACTGACACTCAACACCATCCAACAGATCGTCCCACCGCTCTCGACTTACTGTTTCCTCCCCAAATAACTTCTTATAATAATTGGTGACAGAAACCTCTATCTCCTTTACATCATCTGTGAGGCACCCTTCCTCAGTCCTGATCTCACTAAAGAGGACCTTCTCCTGCCTAGCCCTTACAGAGCCAAAAAACTGCGCCGTGCATGCCTCATCCTTTTCAAGAAATGTACCTTTTACCCTAAAACCAAGCCTCTCTTAGCCTTGTTTTTAAACTGGCGGCCTTATCCACCTGAAAGATGCCTCCGGAGTTGTATTCAATATACAGGGCCTCTAGTTCTTTTTGCAATGTGACAAGCACCTTGCGTTCCTCGTATCTTTCTCCTACAGAAGTCAATCGTGAGTTGGGCCACAATGCCCTTACATGCTTCCCACCAAACGGTTTTAGATGTATAATCTGAAACCTTGTTCTTAAAACTGTCAATGAAGTCTGAAATTAAAAGGCGATAAGCAGCGTCGTCTAAGACACACATTCAATTTCCAATAACTGGCCCTGCCATTAAAACCCACTGGTTCAAAGGACACAGTTAAAACCAAATGGTCTGAAAACCATACTGGTGTGGTTTGCAGGTCCCGAATTTTAAAGTCCAGAGAGGTAAAAATGTAGTCTAAACGACGTCTGTGGCCCCTGCTATTTTCCCATGTAAAATTACTAAAACCCTGTTTGAAATCAGTAAAACAATCCTTTAAATTAAACTGCCGTATACACTCCCTCAAGCGACATGCACCCCCCCCTTGTGGGTCAGAAATGTCTATATTAAAATCCCCTCCCAATAAAATCCTCCTGTTAGTATACAACCATGGCTCAAGTTCTTTCAAAAAGACGGACTGTAAAGCCCTCTCGGCCAGCACGTAAACCCCAACAACCCTCATCCTGGCTTTCCCCCAGCACCCATCAACCACTAAAAGGCGACCGGGCACGATGGAAGTTACCTCAGTCGCTTGAAAACTAGGGTCCCCGCATAAAATACCCAACCCTGATGATTGTACTCCACCCACACTCCACCAGGACGGACCTTTCTTCCACTCCTGGGAAAATTTATGAACATCAGCGGGACCCCCCATGTGTGCTTCCTGTACAAAGCAGAGGCTAGGGTTAAGATCTGATAAATACGTAAAAACAGCCAGTCTTTTTACATCATTTCTCAGTCCCTGTGTATTACTGGAGACAATCTTACAGGTGTTCATAACTGTAAAAATCAGAAATCAAGTCCAGGATCTAGGAAATCCCGAAAGGCTGGACTCTCCACCCCACTCCCTTCGGCAGATGAAAGATACCCTCCAGGGGTCAAGGGTAAGTCCAGGCCGAGAGGGGAGCCCTTACAAAATATACTTTAATCAGAAAAAAAACATCGCAATAGTAAACACCTCACACATTAACTCTCCAAAAAACAACGGCGGAACAGCGGTGATTGTCCGTTATCAATCGTTGCAAGGGTGGGCGGATTTGCGCTATTATGAGAGTTCCTCCAAACCCTACCACTTGCTGTCAAACATTAATCCCTGTACAGGGTCCATAGTCCTTTCCAGCGCTCCTTTGCCATGGGGAAACCCCATTTGGCAACGTCGCGCTTCATCCTCCTCCTGAGGTCCGCCAGGATCCTCTCCTCCAGCTCCCTCGCTCCCCACTCAATGTTGTGCTGGATGAGATTGTTCCTCGTGTCCCACAGGCCTTTCTTTGTGAGGGACAGCAGCAGCCACATCAGGAACTGCGTCCCCTTGTCCAATCCGGTAGGTGCCAGCCCCAGCAGAATGTACTGGTAACTGAGCACCGCACCCGTCTCCAGGAGTTGCATGGTGTTGTCCATTCTGCCCCACACCGCCTTGGCGAAGGGGCAGCTCCAGAACACGTGCTCCTGAGTCTCCTCGATGAAACACGTGTCCCGGGGGCAATGCGGGTTCCTGGTGAGCGAGTTTCTGTAGAGGACCTCTCTGGTGGCCAGTCTCTTGTGTACGGCCATCCAGTTGAGATCCCTCAGTTGATTGTCCAGTTCTTTAGGCTGCGTCCTTTCCCAGACTTTTCTGGGAACTTGCAGCCTTTCGTCGGCGACCAGATGCCCCCTCACCTCTTTGTACAGAGCTCTGTGGTTGGTGCAGAGCTCTGGCTGTCTCATGGCCTCGTACCTCCTGCTCCACTTGACAGCGTGGGTGTAGAACTTCGGTAGCCTTTCTGCCTTGGGCCCAGTGTTTGACCACTGGACCAAGTGCCTCATCGGGACGGAGAGCCACAGCCTGACAAAGTACTGGTACCTGTGGCCGATGGGGTCCCGCAGCGCCCGACAGAGGTTGCAGAAGAAGATGCAGTCGAGTTTCAGGGGGAAATGTGGGACATCTCGACCCCCTTCCTCGACCGGCTGACACATCCGGTTTCTCGTGATGTACTCGTACTTGCCGCCCCAGACGAAGCCGAAGATCATCCCTTGCAGCGCTCGTCTAAGTCTGGCTGGCAGCGGGTACACCACCGCCAGGTAAACCAAAGCCGGCAGGACGTCTGCTTTCAACACCATCACTTTCCCTGTGTAGGACAGCGACCGCGTTTTCCACAGACCCAGCTTCGCGTTCACCTTAGTGATCCTCTCGGTCCAGTTGTTGGTCTCGTTGTCCTGGCTCTGGAAGGAAACCCCCAGTATTCTGAGGGGCTCCGTGCAGAGCTCGAGACCCTCCGGCGCCGTTGTCCTGTGCTTCCAGGGCCCGAAGAACTTCAGTTTGCTCTTTCGGCGGTTGAGCTTCGACCCCGAGGCTCTGGAGTATTGCTCCATGACCTGCAGGGCCCCCCTCAACCCCCTGTCCGACCTCAGGAACAGCGTCGTGTCGTCGGCGTACTGGGAGATCTTCAGGGTTTCCCCCGCGCCTCCCGGTATATCCAGGCCATCGATGACAGGGTCCCGTCTCACCGCCTCTGCTAAGGGCTCTGTGAAGAGAACATTGAGAAGGGGTGAAAGGGGGCAGCCCTGTCGTACTCTCTCCGAAACCGAAGCGTTCCAGCACCCTGAACAGATAGCTGTGGTTCACTCTGTCGAAGGCTTTCTCCTGGTCCAGGCTGACCACCATCATGGGCATGTTCCGGTCCTCGGCCCAGGCGATGGCGTCTCTGGTCAGCTGGAGGTTCCAGCTGACGGATCGCCCCTCCACCCCGCACGTCTGGTCGCTGTGGATGATGTGGGGGAGGGCGGTTCTCAGTCTGCCGGTCAGGAGCTTGGACAGGATCTTTACGTCAACGCAGAGCATCGTGATTGGCCTCCAGTTTTTGAGGTCGGCGGCGTCTCCTCCCTTGAAGAGCAGGGAGATGACGCCCTCCCTCATGGTGTCTCCGAGTTTCCCCCGGTGGAAGATCTCCTGCGCCACTTCCACCAGATCTGCCACCAGGGTGTCCCAGAAGCAGGTGTAGAATTCCTTGGGGAGTCCGTCCGGCCCCGGCACCTTGCCATTCTCCATGGACAAGAGCGCCGCCTTCAGCTCCTTGGCCGTGATCGGACCCTCCAAGTCCTCCCTCACCTCCTCCGGTACTCGTGCCTTCAGCCCCTCCAGAAAAGCATCGCCTGCCTCCACCTCCGTCTGCTTTTCTGAAAAGAGCTCCTTGTAGAAAGCGGTGGCCGCTTCTACTTTGTCGCTCTCGTCCAGCACTTCCTCTCCATCTCCCCGTCTCAGGCTGTGGATCACCCTCTTTTTCTGGGCTCCTCGGACCTGATTGAAGAAATAGGAGGAACAGGTTTCATTATTCTCATAATGCTCCCTTTGTGCCTTGACCAGGAAAGCCTTGGCTTTCTCGGTGTGCAGTTTGCGGAGCCTCTCCTTCAGGTCCCGTGCCCGGGCTGAATTGAAGGTTCCTCCCCCGTTAGCTGAGCTGTACTCCTCCTCGAGTTGCCTCTGGAGTCGTGCAGCTTCCTTCCTCTCCCTGGCCGCCTTCCATCTGCAGTACGTCTGCGCCAGGGTTCGGGTCCTGTCCTTCACCGACTCCCACCATTCCACCACGGAGCTGTAGCTGTCCCTCAGGTCGACCCAGCTCGCGTAGTCTTTCCAGAACAGTGCCCTGAAGTCATCTTCCTCCAGTATCTCCCGGTTCAGCTTCCAGTAACCACGACCGAATGCCGGCAGGCTGGTGTTAGCCACCACCGTCAAGCGCTCGTGGTCGGAATACCACGCCGGGGACACCGTCGCCGACTCCAGGGAGCAGGTCGTGTGCAGGAAGATGTAGTCCAGGCGGCTGCACACTCCCCGGGAGTTCTTCCAGGTCGTTCCGGCGTCGTTAGGGTGGCACCGTCTGAAGCCATCTACCAGGGAGAACCGCTTGAGTAGCGACTCCAGCTCTGCCAAGCTAGCGTCGCTCCCCTTCTCCCGGTCGACGTTGAAGTCCCCGCCGAGCACCACCTGTCTGTTGGTGGTGCAGCAGCTGGCCAGGTCAGCAAACACTTCCTTCCGGATAGAGGGTTCCGTCGGAGCATAGACGTTAATCGCTCTCAACTCCTGCCCCCTCCAGTCGATGTCTGCGACCAGGATCCGGCCCTGCACCACCGAGAAGGAGGAAACCAGCGTCATCTCTGGGTTTCCGAGGAGGATTCCCACTCCGGAAGAGTGGACTCCTCCTACGCTCCAGCATGATTCTCCCTTCGTCCATTCCCTGGTGAATGTCAGCTTGTCGCTTTCATTCTTCAGGTGGACCTCCTGTAAGAAACAAACTGAGAGACTTTGAGGCTAGATCATGAAAGACTCCCCGTCTTTTCACTGGGTCTCTCAGCCCTCTCACGTTAGTTGTTAGGAAGGTTAGTTTCACAGTCATGATTAAACTGGTGAAAGTTAAACCTCCTCTCTGTACTTACAGTTGAAACTTGGGAGTCTACATCTGGGCACTGTTTAGCCTAGATGTAACTCCTCTCGTTCGGGTCCTGGGGGGAATATGCTGGGCTCCCTCCAGGTCTCGCTGGGGACTGAAAGGTAAACATGCTGGACAGGTCCAGCCCTACCATCAGTCCGGGCTCCAGGGCGGCTTCGAAGTAATCCTCGTCTTCCTCGAGGATACTCTCCGCCACCGCTTCGGGAAGACTCCTTTCTTCCCTTTTTCCGGGAGTTTGGGGAACCTCCAGTTTCTCCTGGGCCTCGGGGGAGGGGGGCTCCAATTCCTGGGCTGCCTCTTACTGTTGCCCCTGGGCCTCGGGGGAGGGGGTTACCTCTTCCTGGGCTGCCTCCTCCTGTTGTCCGTGGGACTCGGGGGAGGGGGGTTCCGTTTCCTGGGTTGTTACTTCCTGTCGTCCTTGGGCCTCGGGGGGGAGGGTTTCCATTTCCTGGGCTGCCTCCTCCGGTTGTTCCTGGGCCTCAAGGGAAGAAAGTTCAGTTTCCTCTAGGACAAGGAAACGGTTCTCCCTTACCACTCTTTTTCTGTCCTTCCGAAGGTGGATCCGCCCTGGGTCTCTTCTCCTGCTTTCGCTTTCCCTTTTTGCTGGGAGTTATCCAGGGCCCTTCCTCTGGTCGGCCATTTTGTCCTTCTTCCTGGCGGCCATCTTGTGGCACCGATGCGGCTGGGGGTGTGGCCTTGGCAGTTTCGGGTCTCAGCGGGGGAGGTGCGGGTTCTTTGTTTTCACCCCTCTCCCTTTGTCTGGAGACCGGTTTCTGCCTGCTGGTTTCCACCACCTGCGCAAACGAAGGTTTGCTTACCTTGCATTGGCGAAGGAGGTGTCCCTCGGCGCCGCATCCGTCGCACTTTTTGGCTGCCCGGCAGGTTTTTGCCAGGTGCCCGTCCTCGTTGCAGTTGTGACATCTGACGATGTCACATGTGTTTGCTTTGTGGCCGGACTGTCTGCACTTGCTGCAAAAATCCAGCATCCTGGGGTAGTTAAGGTACCCCCTGTCGGCTCCGATGTTGAAGCGAGCCGGGGGGTGCTGGAAACCGTCGACGCCCTCTGGGTCCTCTTTCAGGAGGACTCGGTACTGGCGTTTGCCGTACCAGACGCCTTCGTCCCTGACCTCTGTGGGTTTTCCCACCACGGTTACATACCTCCCTAGGTACGCTGTTATCCGTTCCGTTGGTACGTAGGGGTTGTATGTGCAAACCGTGATGGTCTTTTGATTCGTTTTCATCATAGGCTCCGGCCTGAAATCAGAGAAACCGGGGTGCTTACCTTTTTCCCTGATCAGTCTCGTTGCCTTTTCGTATGAGGCGTCCTTGGCCATGTAGGCCTCCATGTATCTCTCTGCCTTGTTGTCCTGGAGGCAGTAGAGATCTCCAGCCACCAACTGCAAGATCCCTCGCAGGAAGGTCATAAAGAAGGACTTTGCAGTCGGCATCGTCTCAGTCTTCTTGGTCCAGTGGAACTGGATCAGTGTCCTCTTGTCTGCCATCTCTGAGGGAGAAAAAAAGGAGGGAAAGCGAGAGAGCAAAAAGAGCTAAAGAAGCAGCGAGGGAGCCCTGGCCTTTGTCCTTGTGGGCAGAGCCCAGCTAGGTGCAGGCGCAGGAGGAGAGAGAGAGAGGAGAGCGGAAAGTGCTTCCGGGTCTCGAGGAAGAAAGCAAGCACCGCGGGCAGGCCACGTATACCTACTCCCAGCCAAGAGGCCAAGGAGGTGGAGTAAGAGAAAGGGGGAGAGGAGAGAGCAGAGAGAGAGAGAACGTTGCTGCCGGATCCCACCCAGCTCAGCTGCTGCTTGGCCTTAACCCCCTAGGCTCAACCTAGAGCGATACCAGCTCAAGCACTCTTAGGGATCTTCGATCGCCTTCTAGACCTTTGGAAAGACAAGAGTGCGGGCATGCCACTTGAACTTGATCTTAGCCAAAAGGCCCTTAACCCCAACTCTCTCCAGGGACACCATTAAGCGGTAGAGTCCCACTCTCGTCCAGATCACTGGGTCCCTCAGGCTCTGCCTGACTTTCTTCCTGGGGTGGTACACCTTCATGATCCTCTAAAGATGGATCTGGCGGTTTCCCTTCTACCTCTTGTAGAGGATCGGGTTCTGCTGCTTCATCCCTCTCTAAAACTCCTTCCTGAATCACAGCCACACCTGTGTGCAAGTCTTCCATCTCTTGACTGAACTCAGTTCCCACAATCCCCTCAGACTCTTCCTCTTCCCTCCTCAGGCCCTCTCCTCCTCAGGCTCAGAAGAGGCGCCCTCTCCATCTGGCGCCTCTTCTGAGCCGGACTCCACCTCCTCTACATTCAATGTTTTAGGATCTTCATGCTCCATATCTGACGATAACAGCCCTTCCTCCCCTGATGTTGAGAGAGTTTCCTTAGACCTCTTCTCCTCATTCCCGGGACTGTCCTCTCCTGGTGCATGCCTCCCCTTTCTTTTACGTTTCCTCTTTTTTTCCACGGTCGTCCATCCGGATGTCGAAGGTCCCTCCTCTTCCGAATCCGCAACAGCTGCAACAGAAGGCAAAGGAACCGAAAAAAGTTCTTGATGTTCGTGGCTCAATCTTCCGTCCGGGGCCTGCTGTTTTCGCGCTTCCCTCCGTGTAGATGGGCCCTCCCCAGGATCTTGGTCAGTCGCCTTCCGAGGATCCTCCCGGTGAGTATTGTCTCCTATTCCCGTCTCGCCTTTCTTGACTACTGATGTCGCAGAAACTGCACTCGTAAATTCCCTTTCAGAAACAACAGAAGCAAAACTCCTAGCCTTCTTAGGACACATTCTGTAGGTGTGGCCTTGTTCTCCACACAGATTGCAGACTAAGGGATTCCTGCAACCTGCTGCCACATGCCCTGCTCTCCCACATCTTCTGCACATCTCAGTAGTGCAGTCTACAGAGATATGCCCTAGTTGTCCACACCTGCGACAAGTTCTCGGGTGCCCGTGGTAAAGCACATAGCCTCTATTTGGCCCAATGTTAAAATTAGCCAGGGGGCTCATAACGCCGCCCACCTCCACGTAGCATGCAAGGAAACGCACCATATACCGACGCTTGCAAGTCCAATAACCTTCTTCATCTATAATCTTCTGTCCCTCCCCATGAATATCCATGTACCTTTATAAAAAGGTGACAATGTCCGCTTCCGGCACATGAGGGTTGAACATGTGGACTACCAACGGTCGTAATTCTCGCGCAAACAAAGGTTCCACGTAGAAATGGCACAATGGCTCCCGCTCCTTCATTAATTGCGCCCTGCACCAGACTCTAGTACATTCTTCCCCTGACGTAACTGTCAGATCAAAAATGCACTTCCCCAGGAAATCCTGAATAGCCAAAACATCAATCTTCTTAACTCCCAAATCCTTGTCCACAATTTCCTTCTCAAACCTTCCTCGAATCATCCACTCCCCTCTCTCGTCTCGATTTTTAAGAACAAAGCGCACCGTGTCCCTCATTTGTCCCTCACGGGACATCGGGCGCATGGCTGCCGCAATAGAAGGCATCTCACCCCTTGTCGTCGTCATCGGGGAGCCCCACCTTCACCCCCTGGGCTCAACCCAGGGCGATTCCAGTGGTGGCTCTGCTCTTCTTCCTGCCGCTGCTCCCTCCGATGTCCAGAAATACGACTCCTCAGTAGTGCCTTCTTCAATGTTGCAAAAGTCTTCTCCTGTAGTCTTCCACCGACTCTCCCTCCACGCCTTTCACGACCCCAGGCAAGCCATCGAGCCGCGGTCAAGCCACGTACTCTCAGGATGTTGGCCAAAAGGCCGAGAAGCGATGCACCTAAAGGCGCGGACCAACACACGGGCGTTCCGTTGGCACACAGTGGCGCAGGCCGACTCCTCTGGAGCCCGGGACCCATACAGCTGCTGGCCTCCCTGCAGCCAGAGGCCTGCTGCCGGACTCTGCTCCCCCTCTCTCTTGCCTGCCTGCCTTCCTGCCAGTCCCGGGTGGGGGCCCTCCTCTTTGATCTTCTGTCAACAGCCCGACAACGACCGCAGCGGTGGGGGGCACCAGCCACCCAGCCTCCTTAGCTTAGGCCCCTCCCACCGGCAGCAGCTGTGCCGAACCAGCTGCAAGCGAAAGCGGACCGCCAGCACCTGCGGGCAGAGGCAAGGGGCAGCTCTCTCTCTCGGGAGGGATGGGGAGACACATACACACGCGCGCGCACACACACGCCTGCCTGCCGAAAAGAAAGAAAAGGTGTATATACCAAGTTTTTTGGAGGGAAAACGCCCGGCTGTTGAAAGGGGCCCGCCTGCAAGGACGGACACACACACACACACACACACACACACACAAGCCACGCCTGCCTCCCAGGGAAAAGGAGGAAAAAACTAAGTTTTTTGGAGGGAAAACGCACGGGAGCCGAAAAGGGGGCCGGCCTGCTTGCCGAGAGAGTCGAGACGCGGGAAAGTGCACAGAGGGAGCACGGGAACAGAGACAGGGAGGGGGTGAGAGAGACGCAGAGACACACAGATGGACGAGAGACGAGACCGGAAAAGAAGGAGCTCCAGTCCACCTTGCTTGCTTGCTTGCTTGCTAGCTACGTCTGTCTTTTCACCGCTGAGAGAAGGTAGTGCACCGTTCCTGGAGGCGCTGCAATACCGGGCCGATGCGTGGAGAGGACGGAGCAAGCTCCTGATCCAGCTCCCTGTTCCAAAAATCCGTTTAATATGTGGTCCCCCGATGGGGGATGTATCAGATATTAAACTGATAAGAAAATATTTTTTTTTGGGTTTAAAAAACAACACACAACACCCACAACTACCCAGTCACTACCACCCTACACAAACATCCCTCTAACTTCCCGTGATCAGCTCCTTCCACCGCTCTTTTGCGGCATCAAAGCCCCATTTCAGAATTTCCCAGTGCACTCTTCTGGCTACTTCCTCCTTCACTCTTCTCACAATCCCTGAAGCCGGCTTCTCCACTCCATGTTTAATAAGGTCAGTCCCACAAGAAGGCCTTGGCCAAGCTGATCGGAAGCCACAGGAGCAACTTCCAGTTCCAGGCTCGCACGCCGGGTAGTCCCTTCATGATGACTGTTCTCGTAACGGGAATCGGGCCTTACCTGAGCGAAAAGGGTCCCGCAGGAGCTCCATACTTTCTGTGCAAAGCCACACTCCAGGAAGACGTGACTCACTGTTTCTTCCCCTGCTCAGCCGTGTCGCGGGCACAGGCGCTGTTTCGATAGCCCATGCGCATGCATCACTGCCCTGACTGCCATTCAACCCCATACACCGAGCCAATTCAGGTCTTTGAGTTTGTTGTCCAAACCTTTCGGCTGGACCTGCTGCCAGACGGTGCTGGACACACCCGGAATCGCTGGTCTCTCCGCCATCTTCACTATCTTATAGCTCAGTCTGTGATTCAAGGAGCACAGCCCCTCCTTCACCTCCGGGTGTGCCCGCAGCCACCGCACTGCGTGGCGGTAGTGCAGCGGCAGCCTCTCGGCTTTAGGGGTTGTGTTGGTCCAAACAGTCAGGTGCCGCATGCTTGCTGCGAGCTAAAGGCTCACAAACCGGCTGCACAGATGGGGTGGGTTCTCGTGCAGGACCGTACATAAGCTCGCCACAAAGGCACAATCCAGCTTCGCCGGGAAATCAAGGATCGCTCTGCCCCCTTCGGCCAAGGGCCTGTACATGTCGACCCTCTTGATCCTCTCGTGCGTGTGTCCCCAGACGAAGCTGAAAATGGACCTTACCAGATCTTTCCTCCGCCTGATAGGTAGGGGGTACACTACCGCCACGTGTAGTAGCAGAGGCAGGATCTCCGTCTTCAGCACCAGCGCTTTCCCAATCCAAGTTAGTGATCTTTTTTGCCAAAGGCCTAGCTTCGGGTTGGTCTTCCGGAACCTGGCCTCCCATTTGAGACTCACGGGGTCCACGGTGTGAAAGCTGACCCCCAAGATCTTTACCAACCCAGCCGTCAGTGTCAAACCGCCAAAGTCCCTCGGTTCACTCGGCCAGGTCCCAAACACCTTCACTAGGCTTTTCGCTCTGTTCAGTCGAGCGCCGGTGCCCTTGGAGAAATCCTCCACGATGCTGAGAGCTCTCCCCAAGCCACTCTCGGAGCTCAGGAAGAGCGTGACATCATCTGCATACGCGGCGATCTTCGCCACCTGCCCACCTCCACCTGGCACTGGAATCCCATCCACCTCCGGGTCTCTCCTCAGCTGGTCCAGGAGGAGCTCGATAAAAATCACATATAACAGGGGCGAGAGAGGACAGCCCTGTCGCACACCACACCGCACTGGAATACGCTCACCTAATGCTCCATTGACACATACCCGGGATGTCACGCCGTCGTACAGGGTCTGGATCCAACCGACAAACTTGTCCGGCAGACCCTTCCTCTTCAGGAGTGCCCACAGAATTCCATGATGAACCCGGTCAAAGGCCTTGGTCTAGTCCAGGCTCACCAGCATGAGCGGCAGGCCTCCGTCTTCCACCCAAATGATGATGTCACGGATCAGCTGCAGGGTCCAGCTGATCTTCCGGCCTGCCACGCCACACGTCTGATCAGCCCTCACCAAGGCCGGCATCACTGCTCTCAGGCGGCCGCCCAGCACCCTGGCCAAAAGCTTGTAATCGGTGCACAGGAGCTGAATCGGCTGCCAGTTGCCCAGGTCTGCCTTGTCTCCTCCCTTGTGGATCAGGGAGATGATGTCGATCTTCATAGTAAGCCCAAGTCCATCATGGTCCAACGCCTCGTTGAACACCTGCAGCAGGAACGGCTCCAGTTGGTCCCAAAAGGCGAGGTAGAATTCCGTCGGTAGACCGTCGATGCCAGGGACAGTGCCCTTCCTCATGCCCAGCAAGGCAGATCTGATTTCTGCCCCTGACACTGCCCCGCCCAATGCAGCGGGGTCATCTACCGTCTTCTCCACCCCGCCCAAGATCCTATTCCTGATGCTGGGGTCGGTCTCCTTTTCGCCAAACAAGGTGTTGTAGTACTCTGTGGCACACTCTAACATCCCGGGTATGTCAGTGGCTACAGACCCGTCTGCCCTCCTTCAAAGAGGCTGCGCTCTTGCTGCCTCCTCACGGCGCCAAAGAACTAGGACGAGCAACTTTCGTCACTTTCCCTCCAGACTCCCCGTAATCTGAAAATAAAGTCTTCGGCTCACTGCAGCCACTTGCCTGATCTGACCGACCCGCTCGCTGTTGAAGGCGCCCCCCTGGTTCAGTTGTGCGTACAGTGCTTCCAGCTCTTCCTGGAGCTTAGTGCACTGGCGTTCATCCAGTCTTCGGCGGATCTTACAGTTCTTCTTAGTTACTACCGAGATGGTGCGCTTGCAAGACTCCCACCAGTGCACTGCCGAGCTGAAGGACTTCCTCCTCTCACTTAGCACTGTAGCGATCTTCCTCCGGTATCTCGCCTCCTGCAGGACTTGCCTGTTCAGCTTCCAGTAGCCTGCCTGGAAGCGGGGGTCCTCAACACCGAAGGAGACCATAAGCACGTGGTGGTCCGAAAACCAGGTGGGGGTCACTTGCCTGCTTAGGGTTGCCCAGTTCGCTGTGGTGAAAACGTAATCCAAGCGCCTGAAGGTTCCCCTTCCATTGTCCCAAGTGTGGTGTGCGACGCCGCGAAACCCATCCCTCGGGCCGAAACCCGCAATCATGGACTGAAGCAAGTGGACGCCCTCGCTGTGTGCGTCCCCCAGGTCAATGTTGAAGTCCCCGCCAATGATCAGCTCCCTGTTCGTGTACAGCAGGGGCTCCAGATCTCTCAGGAAGGCACCCTGCTGCCGTCTGTCTGCCGGGACATACACTGTGAGCAGTCTGGTCTTAATTCCTGTCCGGGTCCCGTCAACCACCAGCAGGCGTCCGGGGACCACTGAGCTGACCACCTGAGCGGAGAACTCTGGGGAACCGCACACGATGCCCACGCCGGAGGAGTTCACCCCCCCAATGCTCCACCACGAGGGCCCCTGCGTCCACTCCTTCTGGTAAAGCTTCACGTCCTTGTGGTCCTTAAGATGGGCCTCTTGCACAAAACAGATATCAAAACACCTTTGGGACAGGTCTCGGAAGACCCCGACCCTCTTCACCTGATTCCGCAATCCCCTCACATTAGCCGTGGCTACTGTGAAGGTCATAGCGGCTCCGGGGGGCTGTCACTCTCCATACTGTCACCAGGGCTAGAGCTAGACAGTCGCTCTACCCCGTTGTACTTCCCAAGCTTTCGCTGTCTGAGTCCCCCATAAGGGTGACTGGTGGGACCGGGCTCACGCCCATCTCCATGTGGGGGTCAGGGTCGGGGTCGGGAACAAGACTGGGATCAGGGACGGGGCCGGGGCCAAGACCAGTGTCAAGGACAAGGCCGGGCGTGCTGGGCTGACAGGTCGCCATCGGACTCCCATCTTCTACAGCAATTTGCAGAACCGAGTAAGAATTCCAAGATGTAACTCCGTCTCCCTGCCCCGGGGGGAGGGTATCTGCACTGCCTTCTAGCTCTTGGTCACCCTGAACTAGCTCAGGTCCTGCCTCCTCTTCCATCTCCTCCTGGTCCACCACCACCTCCTGGTCCAACAGCGCCTCCTAATGGTCACCCCCGGACTTCTTCTTCTTCTTCTTCTTCTTATCCTCTGACTCCGTCTGCCCCTTGCCAGCCTGCACCCGCTTCCTTGATTTCGTCTTCACCACGGGTGCATGATACGTCGCCCCCTCCTCTTCCATCGGCCCTGGTGCTGCAGATTTTCCAGCTTTCACCAGAGCAGGCCCCTCCTTCACAATATCTACCCAGCTCCCCTTGGTTCTTCCAACTACCCGTGATGGTCCTTCCAGTGGATCTTCCTCAGTCTCCTGCTTTCTCGCCTTCCCTTTCCCCTTCCGTCTCAGTCTCACCACCGTCTGCCACTCGCTCTCCTCCACGCCTCTTCCAGGGGCTCCTCTGGCTTCGGGCTGGCCGTCATCTCCGTTGTCCTCTGACCTGCTCTCCCCTACTGCCAGACCGACACCTTCATAAAAATCCGTAATAAAGTCAGTGTTCCTACGACGGCAGTCACGGTACAGATGTCCAGTGACGCCGCACAGCGAGCATTCCTTAACTGGACAATGCCGTGTCTCATGACCCTGTTTGTTACACTTCCTGCATTCAGTCACCTGACACTCAGCCTCCCGGTGCCCGTACTCCCGACACTTACGACAAAACACAGGCTGATTTCCATAGTAAAGGTACCCCCTACCTGATCCAATTGCAAAGGTGGCAGGCGGATGGGCAAATCCGTCCGAGAACCTGTCATCCCTCCGCAGCTCGACGCGGTATTGCCTCTTCCCTGTCCAGACCTTGCGCCGATCAATAATGAGCTTCGGCGGCTCCAGGACTTCCACATAGCAACGGAGAAAGGTGGTGACATCACAATCCGGGATGAAAGGATTGAACATATGAAGGATCACCATCCTCTCGCTGTCGCTCTGCAACCCCACACATTTATAATTTTCCTACCTGCCACCTTTTAGAGCTGTTATTACCTGCTCTGTAGCATGATGGTGCCCCTTCTCAGTCACAAAGGAAAGATCCATAAACCGCTGCGCCCGATTCCCCTGCAAACATTTAAGTTCTGTGGCTTCTAACCGCAATACGCCAAATACTACCTCGTCTTCGAAGGCGTCCCTCCCCGGCATTTCCCCGTCCGCCTTCCAAAGAAAACGGATGGTCTTCAGAAGGTTGGGACCCTCCTCCGCCTTCCTCGCTGCCCCAGGGTCCGCAGCCATCGTTACACAGCCTTTTCGGCTGCCGAAGCAGCCTTCTCACCTAAACTGGGGTCTTCAAGGGTCCAAAACGTCCAATCCAAAAACCGCAATCCAAAACGCAATCAGGCGAAGTCCAAGGTCCAGAATCCAAGAAATCCAACAGCGCAGTCCTCTCCGGGTAGTATCCCTTCTGGCGTTCTCTTCCTCGGTCTTTTGGAGTTCCCTCAGCCGCGGTCAAGCCACGTACTAAGATCGCAGCCAAAGGCCGAGAAGCGATGCTCGAGGCCGGCCTTGGGCGGGTGCGCGGGCGTCTGGCTGGCGCGCAGCGGCGCAGGCCGACGCCTCTGGAGCCCGGTCCGCACGCGGCTGCTGGCCGCCCGGACTCCGCTCTCCCCCTCTCTTGCCTGCCTGCTTGCTCGCCTGCCTGCCCGCCAGTCCCGGGCGGGGGCCCTGCTCTTTGATCTCCTGTCAACGGCCTACTTGAAATTCCTAACACAAACAAATCCTTCCATCTTTCTTTTGCCGCAGAAAATCCCCGCTTCCTTATATCCCACTTCACCTGATTCCCTATATCATGTCTCAGTCTCTATACCACAGCATTCACTGGTCCTTGCACTCCATGTTTCACCAAATTATTTCTGTCTTGCCACACATACAACTTCACTATACTAATCAACAACCACACCAAGAACCTTTCATTCCACTTCTTTACCCCAATCAAACCTTTTATCACCATCTCATAGCTTAACCTTTCCGTTGGGGGAAAAAAAAGATGGCGCCCACCCTGTGCACTCCCTCCACACCCATTGTGTAAAGTCACACTCCCAAAAAACGTTTAACTGTTTCCTCTCTGGTACACTGCAAACGGGGACATTCTTTCTGTCTGGATAAGCCGTGTTTATTCAGAACCTCTCTGACTGCCAATCTACCCCATATGCACAGCCAGTTCAAGTCACACATCCTGTTATCCAAGGGTTTGGGTTGTATGCGTGTCCAGGTTCCGCGGTACACTCCCACCACTTCTGCACTGTTGTCTTTCCTCAACTTCTTGTACATTGCCCGGTGGCTGAGAGAAGTTAAGCCTGCCTTCACTGCCTGGTGGTCTCTCAGCCAATGTACAGCGTGCCGATAGTGCCAAGGTAGTCGTTCTGCTTTTGGCGTGGTATTTGTCCACTGTACCAGGTTTCATTACAGGGGCGAACCACAGATGGACGAAAAATTTGCAGGGATGTGCTGGGTTGCCATGCAGGACTTCACAGAGGCTGGAGACGAAGGCACAATCGATCTTCAAAGGTAAGTCTGGGACCCCTCTTCCTCCTTCCTCCACTGGCCTGTACATATCCGTGCGCCTGATGTATTCGTATTTTTGCCCCCATATGAAAGCAAAGACCGCACGTAATAGTTCCCTCCGTAATCTGGCCGGCATAGGGTAAACCACTGCCAGGTGGAAAAGCAGTGGCATTACCTCGACCTTCAGAATCGGGACCTTCCCAAGACGGGACAACTATCTTTGTTGCCACAATCCCAGTTTTGTATTCACCTTTATTTTCTCCTCCCAGTTTAGCCGAGCAGCACCCTCGGTGTGGAACAGGACACCAAGGATCTTGACTGGGGACTGCACCACTGAGAGCCCTCTGATCTTGTCCTTTCTGTCGCTCCAGGTACCCCAGTACTTGATCGTGCTCTTACTTTTGTTCAGTCTTGCCCCCGTGCCGGCTTCGAATTCCTGAGCTATACTCAGTACTCGGTGCAGACTCTCTTCTGAGCTCAAGAACAGGGTGATGTCATCTGTGTACAAGACAGCCTTCACCTGTCTTCCCTTACTTCCTGGCACCGTAACGCCTCTCACTCCCTGATCTTCCCGGATCTGGTCCAAGAAGGGCTCTAAATACAAAATATAAAGCAGAGGGGACAGGGGGCACCCTTGTCGCACACCACAAGAGACGGGGATTCCTCCGCTTACCGCACCATTGATGCGCACTCTTGTTTCCACTGACCTGTACAGCGTTCTTATCCACTCGATAAACTTCGTACTCGCTCCCATCTTTGCTAGTATCTCCCATAAGGCTGCATGATGGACTCTATCAAACGCCTTATTTTGGTCGAGATTAACTAGCATCAATGGGAGCTTTCTGTCATCCACCCACTCCACCACGTCTCTTACGAACTGTAGATTCCAGGAGATCTTCCTTCCGGCCACTGCACAGGTCTGGTCTTCACTTACCAAGTGTGGCATGATGTCTCTTAGCCTCCTCACCAAGACCCTTGCGAGGATCTTATAGTCCGTGCATAACAACTGGATGGGCCTCCAGTTGTCCAGCACAGACTTTTCGCCTTTCTTTTTATATATCAAGGCCAGGATCCCGGTCTTCATGGAAGGTCCCATCTCCCTGATCTCTAAGATTTCGGTAAAAACCTGTAGTAGAAAGGGTTCCAGCTGTTCCCAAAAAACATCATAGAAGTCAGTGGGCAATCCATCCACACCGGGGGCAGTACCTTTACGCAGGCCTCTTATTCCCCAGATGTTATAGGGGAAGTCAAACCAGTGTCTTCCTGGATCTTGTTTTGCACTCTCGCCATCAGCCTGCTCCGCACTTCCCCGTCCACCTGTTTCTCTGCGAAAAGAGCTCCGTAATAATTCGAGGCACACTCCAGCATTCCAGCAGTATTTTCTGCCACCTCCCTGTTTTCGCTCACCAGCTTCTCCATGCTGGTTTCCTCTTGCTGTGTTCTAACTGAGTTAAAGAACTGGGATGAGCACCGTTCTTCTCCTTCCATCTGGGTGCCCCTTAGCCGAAACAGATATTCTTGGCTCTTCGTAGCCATTTAGCCTGGAGCAAGGCTTTCACCCTGGTAACAGCTTCCACATTAAGGCCACGCCCCTGGTTAGCTTCCGCATAAAGCCTTTCTAGCTCCCTTTGGAGGCTAGTCAGTTCTTCCCTCTCGCTCTGTCGTCGTGCTGTGCAGTAATTCTTGGTGATCTTGGCAACTGTTCGCTTACAGGTCTCCCACCACTCCGTTGCTGTCGCAAACCTACCCCGCTTCCCTGCGAGGTGTCCAAGCAAGCGGATGATACTGGCCTGATATTCTTTATCCTCTAATACCATCCGGTTTAGCCTTCAGTACCTCGTCTGGAAGCCCACTTTCCCAGCTTTGAAGGTCACAGACGACAAGGCATGATCTGAAAACCACAAGGGCGCTATTGCTTTGTCCCTTATCTCCAGGCATAGATTATGGAAGATGTAATCCAGATGCCTCCGTATTCCGCTGTTGTTATCCCAAGTGTAGTGATTTAAGTCTTTAAGTTTGAACCCGTTTATAATCTTTCCTAGTGCTCTAGTCCCTCCACCTTGTGTGTCTGTCAAGTCAGTGTTAAAATCTCCAGCTAACACCACGCCTCTATTTGTAAAGAGTGTAGGTTCCAGATCTTTCAAGAAATTGCTTTGCATCCTCCTGTCTGCAGGGGCATACACTCCGATGACTCACAAGGGCAAATCCCTCCACCGCCCATCTACTACCAGTAATCTTCTAGGGACTATTGATCTGACGTCCTGAGGCGTGAATTCTCTGGTGCCGCTGAGTATACCTATTCCGGTGGAGTGGACTCCTCCTGCGCTCCACCAAGATCTTCCGCTACTCCACTCTTTCCGGAATTGTTCTGTGTCCTTGTATCCAGCTAAATGTACTTCCTGCAATACACAGATGTCATAACGCCTTGCCTTTATCTCTTCAAAGACGGCTATTCTTTTTTCCCTGTTTTTCAGTCCTCTTACATTGATGGTTGCGACAGTGAGGGTCATGATGGGTCGTTGGAACTCACTGTCCATTCCATCCTCCGAAGGCCCCGTCGAGGGGCTGATCGACCCCAAGACGCGGTCTACCCCCGTCGCTACCAGATACCCGCTCTCGTTGACCTCTCCTACCTCCATCTCCATTCCTTCTACCCGGCCCGGCGTATCAGGTAGCCACAAGGCACATGGACTGTCGTCCTCTCTCAGACCAGCCACTACGGAGAACTGGTTACAAGACCCAGTTGCCCGCACCGGCTGCCCCGGTGGTAAGGACCCCTCCATGTCCTCCGAATCTTCTTGTTCTTCCTGGTGAGGTTCCGGGTCCTCCTGACTGCCTTCTCCTTCTTCTTGGCTGTCCTCACTTCCTTCTGTTGCCCCAGCTCCTGTTCTTATTTTGGGCCTCTTGCCCTCAGACGAAACTTGTTCGTCATTGTCCCCTCGGTGCCTTTTAGAGTTAGCCTTTTCTTTACCTGCCTCGATGTCATCCTCCTCCTGTTCATTTACCGACTCTGTTTCTTGTTCTTGTTCTGTTTCTTTAGGACTCTGGGCCGGCTCCTCCAGGTGCTCTGCCGGGTGGACGTCTGCTGCTCCCGCCCCGCCATTGCTTTCCCGGGTCCCCAGGCCTTCCTCCGCCGCCTTCGCGCCTTCCCGCGTCTCTTCCTCCTCTCCTTGGACTGTATGCGTTTCCCACTCCATACAGGTTCCTCTTCCACCTCCTCGTCCTCTACCTCGACAGCGTCCTCCAGGAGTCCTTTTTTCGCTGCGACATAAGTCAGGTCTCTCCATAGACACTGCTTATACCCGTGGTCTTCAGCCCCACACAAAGAGCATAGTTTGAGACGGCACTTTTTTTTCATATGCCCTCTTTCGTGGCATCTTGTGCATTCTGTTGCCTTACAGTCCTTCTCTAGATGCCCGATTTCATAGCAATGGCGACAAAAAGGGGGTTGATCACGGTAGTATAGGTACCCCCGGCTCGAGCCCAAGGAAAACGGAGCTGGGGGGTGTGAATACCCTCCTTCGTAATTCGTGTTGGCTTTCAGAGTCCCGACAATGACTGCAGCCGCGGGGGGCGCCAGACGCCCAGCCTCCTTAGCTTAGGCCCCTCCCACCGGCAGCAGCTGTGCCGAACCAGCTGCAAGCAAAAGCAGACCGCCGGCACCTGCGGGCAGAGGCAAGGGGCAGCTCTCTCTCTCGGGAGAGACGGGGACACGCGCACGCACACACACACACATGCATGCCTGCTGAAAAAAAAGAAAGAAAGGTTGTATATACGAAGTTTTTTGGAGGGAAAACGCCCGTCTGTCAAAAGGGGCCCGCCTGCAAGGACGGGGACACACACACACACACACACACACAAGCCACGCCTGCCGCCCTGGAAAAAAGATGAAAAAAGTTTTTTGGAGGGAAAACGCATGGGAGCCGAAAAGGGGGCCGGCCTGCTTGCCGAGAAAGTCGAGACACGGGAAAGTGCACAGATGGAGCACGGGAACGGAGATGGGGAGGGGGAGAGAGAGACACAGATGGACGAGAGATGAGACCGGAGAAGGAGCTCCAGTCCACCTCGCTTGCTTGCTTGCTTGCTTGCTTGCTTGCTTGCTAGCTACGTCTGTCTTTTCACCGCTGAGAGATGGTAGTGCACCGTTCCCGGAGGCGCTGCAATACCGGGCCGATGCGTGGAGAGGACGGAGCAAGCTCCTGATCCAGCTCCCTGTTCCAAAAATCCGTTTAATATGTGGTCCCCCGATGGGGGACGTATCAGATATTAAACTGATAAGAACAGATTTTTTTGTTTATTATGAAAATACAAAACAAATTCAAATACGGGAATCAATACATGAAATACCAGAAAAAACAATCAGTGTACATCCAAGTCAGAAAATAAAGAAATCAAACCCTTCCATTTATCTTTCGCTGCGTGGAACTTCCATCTTAAAAGGTCTCTTTTAATCCGAGCTTTTAATTCACTACAACTTCAAAAATATATATCTTGATCTCTTTCTCATATCGTCCTTGACTTGGGTACATCTTGCAGACCACAAAAAATGTTTAATAATACTAATTACCAGCCATAACACCCAATCGGCTGTTCCTTTTCGTTCTGTACCCTTCCACGCTGATATGACTTTCTCACTGGTTAACAAAAAACCTGGCTGTATACTCATCAAGAATTGTTGACATTTATCCCATATGCGTTTTGCTGTTGCGCATTCCCAGAACACATGTTTTATTGTTTCAGTTTCCTCACAATCTGAATATGGACAATGTTTAGACAAACTTATTAAAACCAAACATCACCTCCCTTACCGGGAGGCGATTCCACACACACAACCAATTCAGGTCTTTGTAACTACCGTCCAGTTCTTTTGGCTGGACCCTTAGCCAATGCTCCTTCTTCTTCCCTATTAAGGCAGTATCTGATTGCTCATTCACCATGTTATAAAGGGCCTTTTACTGTTCACATATGGTCTCATTTTTCCCCTCTGGGTGATTTTTCAACCACTTCCCTACATGTTTATAATACCAAGGGGTTACATCTGCTTTGGGACCTGAGTTACTTATCGGTCTTAGTTGTGGCATAGTCCAACTAAACCATAGCCTGACAAAGTATTGATTCTTGTGCATTACGTCCGCTTTTAAAGCCTTACACAAACAGGAAACAAAGATGACATCTAATTTAAGGGGGATGTTGGGTACATCCCTCCCTCCCTCCTCTATTTTCCTGTATATGTCCACCCTTTGAATATACTCATACTTATTGCTCCAGATGAAGGTAAACACAGATCTTATAACCTCTTTCCTAAATGACGAAGGTAACGGAAAAACATATGCTAAAAACACTAGAGCCGATAAGCCGTCTGATTTTACCACCATTATCTTACTTGAGTAAGACAATTGTACATTTTTCCAACGACCCAGTTTAATCTTTAAAAAACTGATTTTCTCGTTCCAGTTCAAACGCGCCGACCCACATATGGCAAAATTCACCCCCAATATCTTAATTGGCCTGGGCACTAAAGTCAGTCCACCAATTGTTTCTTTCCGGGTCTTCCAAATACCGAAATATTTAATCTTACTTTTGGTGGTGTTAATCTTGGCCCCTGTTGCCTGCCCAAAAAAGTTACAAGCCTCGATCGCTCTCAAAAGTCCCATCTCTGAATCCAGCATCAGAACTACGTCATCCGCATAAGCAGCAAGCTTCTCCTGCTGGCCCCTACTGCCTGGGATTACTATATCGTTTATTTCTTTATGTGTACAAATCAGCTCTAACATAGGTTCCAAATAGATTACGTATAATAGCAGGGACAGCGGACATCCTTGTCTTACCCCCTTCCTTATGTCAATAAATTCCCCTAAGAAGCCATTGATATTGACACGGGTACCAACATAGGAATACAGCTGTCGCAGCCAGCCAATAAATTTACCTCCAAACCCGAACCTTTCCAGGACTTTCCATAAAAACTCATGGCTTACCCGGTCAAAAGCCTTCTCTTGATCAAGGCTTACTAAAATCAGGGGCAAGTGCCTGTCCTCTACCCAACTAATCGTATCTCTTATTAGATGTAAATTCCATAGCAAAGACCTACCCTTTACACCACACGTCTGATCGTTTTCAATAATTTCAGCTAAAACCTCACGTAATCTTAAACGGAGCATTTTAGCTAAGATCTTATAATTGGTTGTCAACAGTTGAATAGGTCTCCAATTCCCTAAGCAGGTCTTATCCCCCTTTTTATGTAACAGAGACAACACACCGGTCTTCATTGTTGGTCCTAGATCTTCCCCACCCAGTATACCTTTGTAAACCACCCACAACGCGTTCTTAATTAGGGGCCAGAAGGTTTCATAAAATTCAACCGAGAGTCCATCTAGTCCGGGAACTTTCTTCCTACCTAAGCTATGAAGTGCTACCTCAACTTCCTCAAGAGTCAAATTCTCTTCTAATTTCGTCCTACTCCCTTCTGAGATCTTAACCTGTAATACACTCAAAACATCATCTGTTTCCTGAGACTGGTTCTTCCCTAAAAAATTCTTTGTAGAATTTAGTGGCTTCCTCCACCATCTCCCTAGCATCCATAGTAACACCGCCGTCCTTCATCTGAATACCCTCAAATGCCATCTTTTTTTGGTCCTTCCGGACCATTTTAAAAAGGCAAGACGGATTTCCTTCGCTACAATCAAAGGAAAAGTTCTTTAACCTAAAAAGACAACTTCTGGCTTTCTCCATATATAAAGTTTTTAACTCACACTTCAGTTTGCGAATTTCCTCCCTGTCTGTTCCCATCCCACTACTCCTCTTTTCGTACATATCTTCCAGTTTGCGTTGTAAGTTAGAAATTCCTTCCCTCTCTTTCTTCTTCCTACGCCTGCAGTACCTAATTTTTTCCCTCTTTATACGTCTTTTAACATCCTCCCACCAATCTATAGTATTATCATATAGGACCCTTCTCACCTCCCACTTTTTCCAACAAGAGGTAATCAAACGTTTGTAATCATCCTCTATTAAAATCTTAATATTCAGTTTCCAAAAACCAGAACCAAAAAGGACCTTATCACCCTTAAAAACAACCTTAACCAGATCATGGTCAGAAAACCAGACTGGAATAATTGTAGATGAAATGACTTCCAAGCTTCTTGATAGGAAAACATAATCAAGCCTTTTATCCACACCTTGACTGTTACTCCAAGTCGGTCTTTTATCCTCTCCACTATCCTACTTGACACTGTCTACTAGATCAGAATTGGAAAACAAAGAACAAATTCTTTGTCCCCACCAACTTAGTACAAGAAAGGTCCACGTTCAAATCACCACCCAAAATGATCTTCTTATTAGTCATTAAAGGCTCCAGTACTGTGAAAAAATCCTTCCTTAGCCCTCTTTGTGCAGGAGCATACACGTTGATTAATCTCAAATTCTCCCTCCCTATTTGTCCATCAACCACTAACACTCTGCCTGGGATAACAAAGGAATTAATCAAATCAAAACCTTCATTCCCAATGAGAGTTCCTAGTCCAGCCGAATGAACTCCACCAGAGCTCCATCTTGAGGCCTTCTCCCCCCACATCTTGGAGAGACGTTTACTGTCCCCCTTACCCTTGACGTGGACTTCCTGTAAGAAATAAAAATCTGCCCTCAAGCCCTTCAAAAAATCAAAAACTGCAACTCTTTTGCTGTACTTCCTAAGTCCCCTCACATTAATAGTACAGATGGATAAACTATCCATTAGGACTAAGTAAATGATCTAAATCGCTATTCTCTTCTATACTTGCAAAGGGCTCTGGAGTTAAACCACCAACAGAGCTGACTGGGCTTGTGATCATAAAGGAAGGGATTGACAAAATCCCTGGAGAATGCATCTCCAGGCTTGTTTCCTCAACTATCTGGCCGGAAGATTCTTTCAACCTCTCCTTCTCCCTCTTTCCTTTACCTACCCCCTCTCCTGCCCCCTCCTGCTTTTTGCCTAACTCCTCCCCCTCTTTCTCCCCCTCTTTTTTCTTCTCCTGGGTTACAGCCGGGATCTCATGCTCTACGAAGCTCTGAAGGGATGGTCCCAGCTCAAATAACGTGGAAATCCCTTCCTTGCTTCTCTTCTCCTCATGAAAATCAAACTCATCATTTGAGCTATCTCTTACCCGTTTTGCGACTTCCGCAGCAGATTCATAAAAGCTTGACCTTTGAGACTTCTTTTTTTTCTTCTTCCTAGGCTCAGTAGGCTTTATGATCCCTGTCTCCACCTTACTGGGCCCAGCTGTCCCCCCCACATCATCTCCTGAACCACAAGCACTCTCGCATTCACTCTCCTTGTCATTCAAACCATCCTCACCTTCATTCTCCTTACTCGAGGAAACAGATTCCTCTAACCCTTTCCCCATAGTTGCACTGGGTCCCTCCTCCTCATCGGAGGACAACAGAGCATTGTATCGATTAGTCCGTCTCAAAAGGTACCCTCTCCTCCCCAGACCTTTCCCTGCACCTCCCCCCCGCTTTCTCCGAGACCCCACTGTCGACCACTCATCAGTGTCGGCTCTTTCCACCTCAGTCACCTAGCTGTTCCTTTCCAGAAGTCCAGGTGCCACCTCTGCTGGTGAAATTGTCTTTTCTCCTCTCGCAGGTTCTTCGATCCCCCGGGATGCCATGGGCCGCCGCCAGACGTCCCTGTATCCTTGGCAGGTAAGTTTTTTCCCTGACAATGTCCGCAAAGCTTCTGCCTCTTTTTGCACAGTCTTTGTATACATGCCCTGTAGCCCTGCAAAGATTACACACTAGGGCGCTGTTGCAATCCTTAGCTAGGTGGCCAAGCTTCCCGCACCTCCTGCAGGCTATTTCCTTGCATTTGGACTGAACATGTCCATGCCCGTCACAGTTTCGACACATTAACAGCTGTCCGGGGTAGTACATATATACACGGTTTGCCCCGATGGAAAAGAAGGCGGGCGGATGCGACAGTCCCCCTTATACCCTGGGGCTTGGCCTCAAATGGACTGCATATGATCTCTTTCCCGTCCAGAACCCTTCGGCATCAATGATTTTCCTGCCTGCCCCTTGCACGTCGACATACCGCCTCAGAAAAGTAACAATGTCCTCCTCTAGCATGCGGGGGTTATACATATGCACAGTCAAGGTGCGCATTTCTCTGGCAAACAAAGGTTCAATATAGAACTTATCAAGAGGCGCCTGCTCTTTTAGACTTTGAGTCTTAGACCAGAATTCGTCACAAAGACTACCAGTATGCAAGGTGATATCATACGTGCCCTTCCAGTAGAAGTCTTGCAAGCATAAAACATTTTCCTTCTTAACGCCCAAGATCTTGAACAAATTGGCTTTCTCAAAAACACTCCTATCCATCCATCCTTCTCTATCTCCTTCTGCTTTCAGTACAAAACGCACCGTATCCTTCATTGTCCCCTTGTGGGACAAAGAAGGTCCGGCCGCCATCCCCGACGTCTTCCTACCAGCTCCTGAAGTCATCTGGGAGCCCCACCTTCACCCCCTGGGCTCAACCCAGAGCGATTCCAGTGGTGGCTCAGTGCTGTTCCCCGCAGTTCTTCCTCCAAGCAGCTGGACTCCTCCTCTACCGGTACCGTCTCCTTCTTTGCAGGTCAGCTCTCCGTCGCTCTGCCGCCGCCCTTCTCGTCCTTTTGAGCAGTCTGTCAAGCCACGTACTTTCTGGATCTTTGCCAAAAGGCCGAGAAGCGATGCCCCTAAAGGCGCGGACCGACGCGCGGGCGTTCCGCTGGCACACAGTGGCGCAGGCCGACTCTCCTCTGGAGCCCGGGACCCGTGCAGCTGCCGGCCTCCCTGCAGCCAGAGGCCTGCCGCCGGCCTATACTCCCCCTCTCTCTTGCCGGCCTGCCTTCCTGCCAGTCCCGGGCGGGGGCCCTGCTCTTTGATCTTCTGTCAAAGGCCCGACAATGACCACAGCCGCGGGGGCACCAGCCACCCAGCCTCCTTAGCTTAGGCCCCTCCCACCGGCAGCAGCTGTGCCGAACCAGCTGCACGCAAAAGCGGACCGCCAGCACCTGCGGGCAGAGGCAAGGGGCAGCTCTCTCTCTCGAGAGAGAGAGAGGGACGGGGACACGCGTGCGCGCAAACACACACGCCTGCCTGCCGAAAAAAAAGAAAGAAAAGGTGTATATACTAAGTTTTTTGGAGGGAAAACGCACGGGGGCCGGCCTGCTTGCCGAGAAAGTCAAGACGCAGAGCCAGTTCAGGTCCTTGAGCTTGTTATCGAGGCCCTTCGGCTGGACCCGCTGCCAGATGGTCCTGGACACACCCGGGATCGCCGGCTTTTCCTCCGTCTTTACCATCTTATACATGGTCCTGTGGTTCACAGATCTTGTTCCTTCCTTTACCTCTGGGTCCGTCCACAGCCACCGCACTGCGTGGCAGTAGTGCAGCGGGAGCCGCTCGGCTTTAGGGGTCGTGTTGGTCCATACAGTCAGGTGCCGCATGCTTGCTGCCAACCAGAGACTCACAAACCGGCTGCACAGGTGGGCCGGGTTGTTGTGCAGGACCGTGCACAGGCTCGCTACAAAGGCACAATCCAACTTCGCTGGGAAGTCTGTACATGTCACACCTCTTGACACGCTCGTAGGTGTGACCCCAGACGAAGTTGAAAATGCACCTTACCAGATCTCTCCTCTTCCGGACCGGTAGGGGGTACACTACTGCCAGGTGGAGAAGCAGAGGCAGGATTTCTGTCTTCAGGACCAGCGCCTTCCCAATCCAGGTCAGCGATCTTTGCTGCCAAAGGCCCAGCTTCTGGTTGGTTTTCCGGAACCTGGCCTCCCAGTTGAGACTTCCGGGATCTTTGGTATGAAAGCCAACCCCTAAGATCTTCAGCGGCCCAGTCGTCTGTGACAGACCGCCGAAGTCCCTCGGCTCGCTCGGCCAGGTCTCAAATACCTTCACCAGGCTCTTGGCCCTGTTCAGTCGGATGCCGGTACCTTTCGAGAAATCCTCCACGATGCTGAGCGCCCTTCCCTTCCTTCAGAGCCCAGGAAGAGCGTGACGTCATCTGCGTACACTGCGATCTTCGCCACCTGCCCTCCTCCACCTGGCACCAGGATCCCATCCACCTCCGGATCCCTCCTAAGCTGGTCCAGGAGCATCTCGATGAAGATCACGTACAGCAGGGGCGAGAAGGGACAGCCCTGTCGCACACCACACCGCACTGGAATACGCTCACCCAACGCTCCATTGACGCACACCCGGGATGTCACCCCGTTGTACAAGGTCTGGATACAGCCGACAAACCTGTCCGGCAGACCCTTCCTCTTCAGGAGTGCCCACAGAATCTCATGATGAACCCGGTCAAAGGCCTTGATCTGGTCGAGGCTCACCAGCATGAGCGGCAGGCCTCTGTCTTCTACCCATGTGATGACATTGCGGATCAGCTGCAGGGTCCAGCTGATCTTGCGGCCTGCCACGCCACACGTCTGGTCAGCCTGCACCAAGGCCGGCATCACTGTTCTCAGGCGGCCGCCCAGCACCCTGGCCAAGATCTTATAATCAGTGCACAGGAGCTGAATTGGCTGCCAGTTGCCCAGGTCTGCCTTGTCACCTCCCTTATGGACGAGGGAGATGACACCGATCTTCATGGTGGAACCAAGCCCATCACAATCCAGCACCTCATTGAACACCTGCACCAGGAATGGCTCCAGCTGGTCAAGAAAGGTGAGATAGAACTCAGTCGGTAGAGTGTTTATGCCAGGGATAGTGCCCTTCTTCATACCCAACAGGGCAGATCTGATTTCTGCCCCTGACACTGCCCCGCCCAGAGCAGCGGGGTCATCTACCGCCGTCTCCACTCCGTCCAGGAGCCTGCTCCTGATGCCAGCATCGGTCTTCTTTTCATCAAACAAGGTGCTGTAGTACTCTGTGGCACACTCCAACATCCCGGGTATGGAAGTGGCTACAGACCCGTCCGGCCTCCGAACGCCTTCAAAGAGACCACGGTCTTGTTGTCTCCTCACGGCGCCGAAGAATTGGGACGAGCAGCTTTCATCATTCTCCCTCCAGACTCCCCGTAGCCTGAAAAGAAAATCCTTGGCTCACTGCAGCCACTTACCCCTAAGCAGGCTCCTGATTTGGGCAATCTTCTCACCGTCGTAAGCGCCCCCTCGGTTCAGCTGAGCATACAGCGCCTCGAGCTCCTCCTGGAGCTTGGTGCACTGGCGTTCCTCCATGCTTGCAGGACTCCCACCAGTGCACTGCCAAACTGAAGGCCTCCCTCCTCTCCGTGCAGTCTCTCAGCACTGTAGCGATCTTCCTTCGGTATCTCGCCTCCAGCAGGACTTGTCTGTTCAGTTTCCAGTAACCTGTCTGGAAATGAGGGTCCTCAACACCAAAGGAAGCCATCAGCATATGATGGTCCGAGGACCAAATAGGGGTCGCTTGCCTGCTTAGGGTCATCCAGCTCGCCGTAGTGAGAACGTAGTCCAGTCTCCTGAAGGTTCCCCTTCCGTTGTCCCAAGTGTGGTGTGCGACGTTATGGAATCCGTCCCGCAGGCCGAAATCTGCAATCATGGACCGCAACAAGTGGGCACCCTCACCGTGCGAGTCCCCCAGGTCGAACTGTCGGTGTCTGTCTCGTCAATGAAGGCGACCGAAGGGACTGGACTCGAGGCCACCTCCATATCAGAGACGAGATCGGGCCTGGGATCGAGAACGGGGCCGGGACCGGGGTCGGGGTCGGGGCTGGAGCCCAGGTAGGGCCGGAGCGAATAGTCGCGGTCCGGGGTGGCAACCTGGCACGTTACCACGGGGCTACCATCAGCCGAAAGGCTCGGCACGACGCAGAAAGGCCTAAGCTACAACTCTGTCTCCCTGCCTGGGGGGGAGGGAGCCTGCGGTGTCTCCCAGTTCCTGGTCGTCCTGCGTCGTCTCTGGTGCTGTCCCCTCCTCCATCGCCTCCTGGTCTGCCGTCACCTCCCACTTTGGCGCCGCCACCTGAGCTATCACCGCCTCCGGGACCAGCTCTGCCTCCTGGTAGTACTCCCTGGACGTTTTCTTCTTCTTATCACCCAGCTCCGTCTGTCCCTTGCATGCCTGCGACCTCTTCCTGGGCTTTTTCTTCAGTATGGGCATATGGTGTGTCACCCCCTTCTCCTCACCCAGCCCTGGTGCTGCGGGTGGCCCTGCGTCCTTTGGGGAAGGTCCAGCTTTAACGACATCCGCCTAGCTCCCTACGACCCCACCTGCTACCCATGATGGTCCCTCCTGCAGGTCGTCGTCGCCCTTCTCTTGCCGTCTCACCTTCCCCTTCCCTTTCCGTCTCGGCTTTGCCACTACTGTCCACTCACTGTCCTTCTCGGCTTCTCCAGGGACTCCTCCACCACTGTCCTGGCGTTCATCCTCGCGGTCTCCCGTCTCACTGCCTTCTGACTCCGTCTCTCCTACCGCCAAACCTGTTCCGTCATGAATGGCTCTGGCGAACTCGGCATTCCTGAGAAGGCAGTTACGATATAAGCGGCCGGTATTGCCACACAAGGAATATTCTTTTACCGGGCAGCTGTGTGCCTGATGGCCCCGCTGATGGCACTTCCCACATTCAGTCGTGGTACAATCCGCCTCCCGATGCCCGAACCCCCGACACTTACGGCAAAACATCGGCTGATTCCCATAGAAGAGGTACCCCCTACCTGGACCGATCACAAAAGTGGCAGGCGGGTGGGCAAACCCTTCCTTGCTTCTGCCGTCCGGCCGCAACTTGACGTGGTACTGCTTCCCCGTCCAAACCTTGTACGGGTCCATGATGATCCTTGGCGGCTCTAACACGTCGACGTAACAGCGGAGAAAGGTCGTGACGTCACTGTCAGGGATGAACGGGTCAAACGTGTAGGATTACTGACCTCTCGTTGTTGTTCTGCAACCCCACACACTTATAATTACCCAGCCTGCCACCTTCAATAGCCTTCGCGATCTTCTCCGAGGCGCTGCGGTGTCCTTTTTCCTCCACAAAGGAGAAATCCATGTAGCGCTGCACCCGATTCCCGAAGAGGATCTCTTCTTCAAAAGCATCCCTCCCTGGCATCTCTCCATCCGACTTCCAAATGAAGCAGATGGTCTTCGGATGTTGGGACCCTCCTCTGCCTTCCTCGCCGCCCCGGGGTCCGCAGCCATCGTTACCCAACCTTTGCGGCTGCCAAAGTAGCCTTCTCACCAAAGCCGGGGTCTTCGAGCATCCAAACGTCCAATCTAAGAAAACGAAATCCAAAGCATAGTCCAGGCGAAATCCAAGGTCCCAATCCAGCAATCCAGCAGCGCAGTCCTCTCCGGGTGGTAGTCCTTCCGGTCTTCTCTTCAACGGTCTTTTGGTGAGTCGCACAGCCACGGTCAGGCCATGTACTGATTGATTTCAGCCAAAAGGCCGAGAAGCGCGGGCGTTCCGCTGGCGCACAGTGGCGCAGGCCGGCTCCTCTGAAGCCCGGGACCCACGCAGCTGCCGGCTTCCCTGCAGCCAGAGGCCTGCTGCCGGACTCTGCTCCCCCTCTCTCTTGCCTGCCTGCCTTCCTGCCAGTCCCGGGCGGGGGCCCTGCTCTTTGATCTTATGTCAACGGCCCGACAACGACCGCAGGCCGTGGGGGGTGCCAGCTGCCCAGCCTCCTTAGCTTAGGCCCCTCCCACCGGCAGCAGCTGTGCCTAACCAGCTGCAAGCAAAAGCGGACCGCCAGCACCTGCGGGCAGAGGCAAGGGGCAGCTCTCTCTCTCGGGAGGGACGGGGACACGCACACGCCTGCCTGCTGAAAAAAAAGAAAGAAAAGGTGTATATACTAAGTTTTTTGGAGGGAAAACACCTGGCTGTCGAAAGGGGCCTGCCTGCAAGGACGGGGACACACACAAGCCACGCCTGCCTCCCTGGAAAAAGGATGACGTTTTTTGGAGGGAAAACGCACGGGAGCCGAAAAGGGGGCCGGCCTGCTTGCCGAGAAAGTCGAGACGCGGGAAAGTGCACAGAGGGAGCACGGAAACGGAGACGGGGAGGGGGAGAGAGAGACACGGAGACACAGATGGACGAGAGACGAGACCGGAGAAGAAGGAGCTCCAGTCCACCTCGCTTGCTTGCTTGCTTGCTTGCTTGCTACGTCTGTCTTTTCACTGCTGAGAGAAGGTAGTGCACCGTTCCCGGAGGCGCTGCAATACCGGGCCGATGCGTGGAGAGGACGGAGCAAGCTCCTGATCCAGCTCCCTGTTCCAAAAATCCGTTTAATATGTGGTCCCCCGGTGGGGGACGTATCAGATATTAAACTGGTAAGAACAGATTTTTTTTTTTGTTTATTATCAAAAGGTTACAAAAAAAGTTCACAGAAACTTCGTCAATCACCAAAAACAAACATACAGAAGCACAAAATAGCGAAACAAAACAACTGCAGGAAACCAATCATGACATAAGATTACAATAAAACAAGACACCAGTATTTAGATATCTGCCAATACCTTCCACTTTTCTTTAACTGCATGGAAACTCCACTTCCTTTTATCAACGGCCACCATACATCTGACATCCCATAATACCTTATTCCACACCCCTCCCACATCACGTCACTCCCTTCTTCACCAACAAATTTCTCGCAGCCCACAGTTCAATTTTCAGATATCTGGGCAAAGCTGTCAAAAATCCCCAGTGTCTCCTGCAAACTTTCCTTCGACCCTACCATCAAAGTGATATCGTCAGCATACAAAGTCATCTTCACTCTCCCACCACCACTCCCAGGCAACATTATGCCATCTACACGTGGGCTCGCGTATACCATCCTAACAAAAGGTTCCAAATAAAGCACAAATAATAGTGGCGATAACGGGCATCCTTGTCTCACACCCACCTTCTGTTCTACCAATTTCCCAAGGTATCCATTCACCACCACTCTACTCCCTACTTGCTTATACAAAGTCTTTAGCCACCTGATAAAAAGTAGACCGAAACCCATCCTCTCCATCACGGCCCACAAAAACTTATGTGACACTCTATCGAATGCCTTCTCCAAATCAAGGCTCACCAATGCATGGGGGATGTTCCTCTGCTCAGACCACGCTATTGTGTCCCTAACCAACTGCAATGACCAGGTAATTTTCCTTCCCTGGACCCCACATGTCTGATCTTTCCCAATCACTGTATCCAAAACCCCTTTCAGCCTGTTAGCTAACACCTTTGCGAACAACTTATAGTCCGAGCAGAGCATAGTTAAAGGCCTCCAATTTGCTAACTCCGTCGGTTAGCCTTTTTTATACAGCAGAGTCAAAAACCCCCTCTCGCATCGATCTTCCCAAAATGTCCTTGCCAAAAACCTCCTTCATTACCTCAAGCAAGATTGGTCCCAGTATGCACCAAAAACCTGTAAAATTCCGATGGCAAACCATCAATTCCAGGCACCTTTTCATTTTTTGTGTCAGCCAAGGCTAACCTGAGCTCTTCTAATGTAAAAGGCCTTTCTAAGAGGGCCCTACTCTCCTCCGGCAGCTTTGAGACAATACAATCCAGGGAGGTGAAATCTATCTCCCTTCCCATCTCTTTTTCAGAAAAGAGATTCTGATAATATGCAAACACTGCCTCCAACATGCCGTCTGTCTGCTACTACTGTGTTCGCGTCCACTCGTATCCCATCCAACCTTCTTTTAACCTGTTGCTTTCTCACCTGTTTAAAAAGATAAGAGACACAGGTCCCCTGTTGCAGGGAGGAGTCTACTCGGGTCTTAAAAATAACATTTTTAGCCCTCTCCTCATGATACACCCTCAATTTTCTTTTAGAGGCTGCCACCTCAGTCATATCCACTGGCACCCCTTCGTTAAGGAGAGCATAGAGCTTATTCAGCCCTTCCTGGAGCAGCCTCCCCTCTCTCCTCACCTTTTTCTGACGTTCAAGACAATATAACCTCGTTTCTCTTTTAATTTTCCTTTTAATCTGCTCCCACCAATCCAACGTGGAAAGACGCTGTCGTCTTTCTTCCCGCCACCTGTTCAAATTAAAACCCATACGATGCACATACTCTCTCTTCCAACACCTCAACATTCATTCTCCAAACACTCTTCCCATACATTCCGCTTGCCAAGCTCAAATCCACTTCCACAATATCGTGATCTGAAAGCCAGGCCGGATGAGTAGTTACTCCACCAACCGCCACCTCCCTGGACACAAAAACATAATCTAGGCGTTTCACTACACCTGCTGTGTTTCTCCAGGTAGGCACCACTCCTTTTGCTTGAAATCGCACTGCACTATTAACTAGATTAAAGCGCGTCAAAAGTGTGCGAAGCTGCTTTGCCCCCGCCTCTTCCTTATTAATGAGGTCAACATTAAAATCTGCACCAATAACCAGAATCCTATTCGTGGCACACAATGGGAACAGCTCCTTATAAAAGTCCGCCCTCATTGACCCTACAGCAGGAGCATAGACACATACAACTCTAAAGTTACAATTGCCAAAACTCAAATCGACACTTAAAGCTCTCCTCGGCACCACTACAACACTCCCTTCAACCAAAACATCCCGATTTCCAATAAACACACCCACACCGATGAGTGGACCCCACCCACACTCCACCTAGAATCCCCTCTATCCCACTCACGCGCAAAACCAACCACATCCCCACCACTCTTCAGGTGAACCTCCTGCAAAAGACAGACACCAAAATCAAAAGTCCTCAAAGACCGAAAGACCGCCGTCCCCCTCACCCCGCCCCCCGGTGCCCGACGCAAGGATCTCCACGGCCACAAGTGGCCACTCCACATTTTTTCCTCCCATTTATCTATGATGGCCATCGCCGCTATATAAGCGTCCCGCACTTCCGATTCTTGATAACCACTCACAGACAATTTTGTGATTCTCCTAGCCGTTCCGTCGTTCTCAAGTTTCACTCCCGGAAATCTTCTGGGTATGTTTTTAAGTCCACCCGCCTTGTTCGGGAACCTCACATTTCCGTTCTGCCATTCACACTTTTTTAAAAAAACTGATGAGGCATCCAACTTTTTCACATACCTTCCATCCTTTCTGTAAACCCCCGCAGCGAAGGCTTCCTTTGCCTTCCCAGCACTGTTCCTCCACTGCTTTACTAAATCAGAGAAAAGGCACTTTTTTGAAACTATCTCTGAGTGAGTTCTTCCATATACCTGAATGCGCCTCACTTCTTTGCCAACGCACTCACACTTGTACTTAATTCCTTTCTTCTGCAGATCCTGTTCTTCAAACCCGGCTGGCCAATAAACTTCTCTATTCTTCTCATCACAGAGGTCGATGAAATCCTGGGGAGGTCCGAGTCAAGCCAAAGGCCCTCCTCACTCCCCAGCTTCTGCTCAGCCTGGACACCCCCACCTCCGGTAAGGGCCTGGTTGCCCTCATCCGTCTCAGGTATGCAAGAAGCTCCTGATGATACTGAGCAATCTCCGGACTGGGACACAACAAGTTCCTCATCATGGACTTCACCCTCTTCAGGTGTGTAGACCGCCTCCAGAGCCTCTGAGACAGGTATATCACTCAGTGATAAATCTTCAGTACCTCTGTCTGCCTTTTTAGCCACTAAAGCCTCTGAGCCTTGTGCCTTCCTCTTTATGGACCTTTTTGACAAAGATGGCCCTTCTTCTTCCTCTTCCTCCATCCTCTCTCCCCAACCTGCTTCCTGGACACATTGCACCTCCTGCCCCACTTCTTTCACAACTGCTTTTAAAAGGTCTAGCCCTGGCATCTCTGAAATTTCAGAAAAAACATCCCTTTCAGAAAGGTTTCCATCTGTAGGCTCAATCTGCATATGCACATTTAGCCCCGCCCCCGCTTCTGCCTCTCTCACCACTTCTCCAGTTTTCTCCCCTTCTTGGCCTTCCATTAAGAAGCTTCCACTTTGTGAAAACCTTCAGTTTCCCTTTTTTCCAGGTTTTCCATTGTCAGCCTTCCCACCAATAACAATGCCCGCACCTTCCAAAACTTCATCCACCTCTCTTTGTCTCCCCTCTTCATTTGCAGCACCTGGTCTTACACCTGCAGCACCACTAACGACTTCTGAAAAAGACCTTTTTCGTATGCACATACTCTCTTTGAATACATGTCCTGCACCTCCGCACAAATTACATCTTCTCTCTTCTTTACATTCTGAAGATAGGTGACCGACTCCCTCACATCTTCTGCAGATTCGCTCCCTGCAGTCCACCACATTATGCCCCTCTTTCCTACATCTCCTGCAAACCGAGGGCTGTCCGTAATAAAACAAGTACCCCCTGTTGGGGCCTATCTCAAACGATGCAGGTGGGTGCAAAAGTCTGTCCAGAGCTGACCCATTCGCTCTAAAACGCACTCAAACGCCTCTTCCCTGTCCAAAAGTTTTTCCTGTCCATTATCTTCACCCCTATGCCCTGAATATCCACAAAGCGCTTCAAAAAACAGACTGTCTTCTTCAGGCACATAGGGGTTGAACATTGCCACTGTTAGAGATCTTAACTCCCTGGCAAACAAAGGTTCCACATAATAATCCACAAAGGGTTTTTCCTCTTTCCCTCTATTCACTACTGCCCAAATGTTCCTAACAAGGTCCTCTGAAATAAGCAAAAGATCAAAACGCCTCTTACCCGGGAAGTCTTGTAAGCAGAAAACGTCCTCAGGCTCCAGGTGCAGGGCATTGCTGATCACCTCTTCCTCGAAATGAACTCCGTCCTCTCCCCGTCGTCTCGCCACGCAAAAAAAGGCTTCGAATGTCCCCGAAAAAAACGATCCGTCTCTCCCTTTCTCCTGGCTAAGACGCAAGTTGCGGACAATCCACACACTTGATCCTAGCCAAAAGGCCGAGAAGCGATGCCCCTAAAGGCGCGGACCGATGTGCGGGCGTTCCACTGGCGCACAGTGGCGCAGGCCGACTCTCCTCTGGAGCCCGGGACCCACGCAGCTGCCGGCCTCCCTGCAGCCAGAGGCCTGCCGCCTGACTCTGCTCCCCCTCTCTCTTGCCTGCCTGCCTTCCTGCCAGTCCCGGGCGGGGGCCCTGCTCTTTGATCTTCTGTCAACAGCCCGACAACGACCGCCGCCGCGGTGGGTGCCAGCCGCCCAGCCTCCTTAGCTTAGGCCCCTCCCACCGGCAGCAGCTGTGCCCAACCAGCTGCAAGTGAAAGCCGACCGCCAGCACCTGCGGGCAGAGGCAAGGGGCAGCTCTCTCTCCGGAGGGAGGGACGGGGACATGAGCGCGCACGCACACATGCCTGCCTGCTGAAAAAAAAGAAAGAAAAGGTGTATATACTAAGTTTTTTGGAGGGAAAACGCCCGGCTGTCGAAAGTGGCCCGCCTGCAAGGACGGGGACGGACACACACGGACACACACGGACACAAGCCATGCCTGCCTCCCTGGAAAAAGGATGAAAAACCTTTTTTGGAGGGAAAACGCATGGGAGCCGAAAAGGGGGCCGGCCTGCTTGCCGAGAGAGTCGAGACGCGGGAAAGTGCACAGAGGGAGCACGGGAACGGAGACAGGGAGGGGGAGAGAGAGACGGACACAGAGACACACAGATGGACGAGAGACGAGACCGGAGAAGAAGGAGCTCCAGTCCACCTCGCTTGCTTGCTTGCTTGCCTGCTTGCTTGCTAGCTACGTCTGTCTTTTCACCGCTGAGAGAAGGTAGTGCACCGTTCCCGGAGGCGCTGCAATACCGGGCCGATGCGTGGAGAGGACGGAGCAAGCTCCTGATCCAGCTCCCTGTTCCAAAAATCCGTTTAATATGTGGTCCCCCAATGGGGGACGTATCAGATATTAAACTGATAAGAACAGATTTTTTTTTTATTAGAAAAACACAAAATTACAGACAAACAAAACCCCTAGAACTCAAACTGTATCCCAGAATTCACCCCAACAAAAACAGTCCCTTCCAACGTTCTTGGAACTTCCCATTGGATGCGTCTTGCGATGTCATGCCGCACCTTCCAGGCGATGCTGTCTGCCGAGTCCCCCCTTCCATGTTCGACCAGGTCCTTCCGGGAAGCCCAAAGGTAAAACTTGACAAGACTGATTACCAGCCACACTAGGAACCCGCGGTTCCACTTGTGGGGTCCCGGGACTCCTTTAAGGACTGTGTGGCTGGACAACACCAAGTCACCCATCACCCGTGTGCACAGATCCCCACACCGACCCCACACCCTTTGTGCAAACATACATCCCCAGAACACATGCAAGACTGTTTCAGGTTCTGAGCAATCCGGGCGGGGACACCTGTTGTCTGGAGAGACCATGGCTATGGAGGGTCTCTCTAACAGGCAGGCGGTTCCAGACGGTAAGCCAGTTCAGGTCTCTGAGTCTGTTATCCAGGGCCGCGGGTTGGATTTGCCGCCAAGCCCCTTCTGAGACCCCAACCAAAGCTGGGGCTGTCCTTGCTACCGCTGCCCTGTACAAGGCCCTGTGGTCTAGTAGGGCCTGTCCTTCTCTGGCTTCGGGGTGCCTTTTCAGCCACTTCCTAGCGTGCCCGTAGTGCGGGGGCAGTCGCTCGGCGCTAGGTGTCCTGTTTGACCAGACCACTAGGTGCCTCACAGTGGCAGCCAGCCACAGCCTTATGAAGTGGACGCACAGGTGGTCGGGGTCTTCGTGGAGGGTCTTACACAGACCCGCCACGAATAAGGTGTCCAGCTTAGCCGGCAAATCCGGGACAGCTCTCCTCCCTTCTTCAATCGGTCTACACATATCCACCCGGGCGATGTACTCGTAGCCTCCGCCCCAAATGAAGCGGAAGACGGCTCTCACCAGGTCTCTTCTTAGGCCGACAGGCACCGGAAACACCTTGGCCAGATACAGTAACGTTGGCAGGACATCCACTTTCAAAACCAGCACCTTACCAGTGTAGGACAGTGACCTGTCCTGCCACATGCCCAGTTTTTGGTTTGCTTTCCGCAGCCTGTCCTCCCAATTCAACCTGGCGGAATCGCCCGAGTGGAAACGGATGCCCAAGATCTTTATTGGGCCCGACTCCAGGGGAAGGCCTCCCACCTCTTCTCTCCTGTCCCTCCATTTGCCGAAGTACTTGACTGCGCACTTGTCCCTATTTAAACGGGACCCAGTGCTGGCTGAATGCTCTTCCATCAGTTTAAGTACCCGGCAAATGCTTCTGTCAGACGTTAGGAACAGGGTGATGTCATCGGCATACGCCGCGACCTTCACCTGTTCACCCCTGCTGCCTGGGACTACCACGCCCTCAATCAGAGGATCCTTGCGTATCACGTGGAGGAGGGGCTCAGAGTAGAGGACGTAGAGCAGGGGAGACGGGGGACACCCCTGCCTCACCCTGCACCCAACCGGCACTCCGGCCCCCAATCTCCCGTTGATACTTACCCGAGACACAACTCCATTGTATAGGGTCTGGATCCCCTCACGAAGGCGTGGCCCACGCCCAGCCGTATCGGCACCTCCCAGAGGAACGCATGGTGGACCCTATCAAAGGCCTTACTCTGGTCGAGGCTGACCAGCATGAGCGCCAGTCCGCGGTCTTCTACCTATGCCACCGTGTCCCTGATAAGGTGGAGGTTCCAGACGATCCTCCGGCCTTCGACACTGCAGGTCTGGTCTTTGCAGACCAGATCTGGCATAACCTTCCTCAGTCGATTACCTAGCACCTTAGCAAGGATCTTATAGTCAGTGCAAAGTAACTGAATCGGCCTCCAGTTTTCCAGATCGGTCTTCTCACCTTTCTTGAAGATGAGGGACAACACCCCAATCTTCATAGTTGTCCCCATCTCCGCTACCTGCAGTATCTCACCAAAGACCTCCATAAGCATTGGCTGTAGCAGATCCCAGAAGGCGATGTAGAAATCTGTGGGCAGGCCGTCGACCCCTGGGGCGGTTCCCCTGTGCAGACCGGCTGCCGCAGCTTTTAGCTCGGCGGCAGTCAGACTCCCCTCCAGGTCTGGGGCGACCTTAGTTCTCCCTCCAATGCCCGTCAACCAGTCCTCCCACCGGCTCGAGTCTACGGGTTTCTCTGCAAACAAAGACCTATAGAACTCGGACCATCTGTGGCCCGTCGTTCGTCATCGTGCCGTCTGCTTGGCGTAGCGCCTCGAAGTTGGTCTTTGCCTGCCTCGCCCGGACCAAGCGGATGAAGTGGGATGAGCATTTTTCCTCGTTCTCAATCAGGTCGCCCTTCAGCCTAAACAGGAAGTCTTTAGCCCGCGAAGACCAAGTCTCTTTTAAACAAGTTCTGATCTCCGCGGCTTTGGCCGCATCGAAGGAACCGCCACCATTGAAGGCCACGTACACCGCCTCTAGCTCTCGTTGTAAACGGGCCAGAGTCTCCCTACCCACAGACTGCCTGTGCCGGCAATAACTTATGGAGGCCTTGGCTATGGCCTTCTTGCAGGCTTCCCACCAAAGGACTGCTGTCGGGAAACTCCACCTCTTCCTCTGGAAGCTGCCCAGCAGGTTCCCTATCCGGGCTAGGTATTCTGCCTCGGACAGAACCTGCACGTTCAGCCTCCAGTACTGGGTTTTGAAAGTGGAAGCCTCAGGGATCACGGTTGCAGACAGCAGGAGGTGATCAGAGAACCAAACCAGAACAACCCGCCTGCACTGGACTGCCCCTTTTAAGGTGGTAAAAATGTAGTCCAGCCGCCTGAAGCTGTCCCGCCCGTTGCTCCAGGTATAAACCTTAGAGGCCGGACCGATTCCCTCAAAACAGTCTTGCAAATTGAACCGGTGTATTAACTCACACAACACACTCACACCCGAGCCACGCACATCACTCACATCGATGTTAAAATCACCCCCCACTAGAATGGAGCGATTAGTGAAGAGCAGAGGCTTTAGTTCTTTTAAAAAGGACGCCTGGAGGTGCCTTTCTGCCGGCCCGTATACGGCAATCAACCGGACCCGCATTGTGTCCCATACCCCGTCTACCACTAGGAGGCGTCTGGGAACAACCGATGTGGCCTCACTAGCCACGAAATTCGGCGATCCGCTGAGAAGCCCCACTCCTGAAGAATGCACCCCCCCCACACTCCACCAAGAGTCCCCTTTGCGCCAGTCACTCTTGAAATCGAGAACATCCCTTCCCGACCCCAAGTGTGCTTCTTGGAGGAAACAAAAACTAAAGTGTCTCTCGGCCAAGTCTTTAAAGACTGCAATGCGTTTGATCTTGTTTTTCAGGCCCCTGACGTTGACCAAGCAGATGGTATAATCCATGGAGAAGAGGAAGGAGGCCTGCACTCAGGGTGCTCCAAGGGACTCATCCGGGACGTTCTTGGGGGGGATTCAACCTCAATGGTATCGGCTCAGGAGATCTTCCGGGCCAGGGCTGTCAACAGGGCTCAAGAATTCAGATAACGATGGGGAGGCCGGATCAAAGAAGGACTCTCTATCCGGACCTGATCTTCCACTCAGAGGCAGGGAGTCACTCCCTTCCGACTCGATTAAATCTTCAGGCTGGGGGCTTGGCTCTATTCCCATCACCCCTTCTCTGGCCTGCTCGACCCAGGAGAAGTGCGACACAGTTGAAGGGGGGGGCCTTCCCCCTCCTTCTTCCTCTTCTGGTTGAGGACTAGGCCTCTCCTCTTCTTCGTCCATTTCTTCTATCTCCTGTTCTGAATCAGTGCCGGGTTCATCCTCAACTGGGTCCTGTTCTAGCTTCTCCTCTTCTCTTGGGTCTGTCTTTCTCAGTTTCCCTGTCCACCCTGGTCTCGTTTTCCTCTGCCGATACTCTCTCGGGGGCCTCGGGCTCACTGTCGGATGTCATGGAGTCTTCATCCGGGGAAAACAATGCTTCCTTAGCTCTTTTCTCTCCATCCCATATGGTCTCTTCTTCTGACGAATCTCTTTGTCTTTTTTCCTTCTTTTCCTTCTTCTTCTTCTTCTTTTTATTCTCGACAGGCATCCACTCACCACCTGAGGATGCCTCCTCTCTAGCTCCCTCTTCTGGTGCCACAGGTGTCAGGCCATCGGCGAAAGGGTTCTGATGTTCCTTCCTCTCTCTATCCGCAGCCTTCTGGGGGCTTGGGTCCAGACCTTGTGACAGTGCACCTTCTCCTGTCTCCTGTTCCGCTGAGCCATCCACCAGGTGAGTGAGGTCTTCACCTTGTCTCCTCTGCTGTGCCAATGTTCCTGCTCCCTTCCGCCTCACCCGAGACGACAGGCGAAGCTACGGACCTTCTTTGGGCAGTTCCTGTACTGGTGGCCTTCCTCGCCGCACAGGTTGCACACCAAGGCATGGCGGCACATCATCGCCACATGCCCGGTTCGGCCGCACCGCCTGCAGATCTCGGTCGTGCACTCTACCCCTAGGTGACCCTCTTGCCCACATCGTCTGCACGTTTTCGGTTGTCCAGGATATATAAGATAACCTCTATTGGGGCCGATGTTGAAGGTAGCCGGGGGGTGCAACATGCCTCCAGATGTCATCAAACTGGTCCGGAACCTCGCCATGTACCGCCATTTGGCCGTCCAGACGTTCTCCTCATCCACAACCTTTTTCCCTTCACCCTGAAGATCCACAAATCTCTTTAAAAAATGGAAACATCAGACTCTGGTACGTGGCCATTAAACATGTGGACGGTGATCGGCCGAAGTTCACGGGCAAACAGGGGTTCGATCACAAATTTTATCAAGGGTTCTGTGTTCCTCAATAGCTCCACCTTGTTCCATACCCTGATCACTTCGTGTTCCGAGGTTACCGTTAGGTCGTAGAGATTCCTATTCTGGAAATCTTGGATACACAAGATATCTTCCTTCCTGACTCCTAACAAATCAAACACGATTCTCCTCTCGAAGGTCCGCTTGACCATCCACTCCGCTGCATCTTCCTGGTTCTTCAACACAAAGCGCACCGTGCGCCGCATCTGCCCCTCACGGGACAGAGGGCGTCCGGCCGCCAAAGAGAAAGGCAACTCACCCTTCGCTGCCGTCATCTAGGAGCCCCACCTTCACCCCCTGGGCTCAACCCAGAGCGATTCCAGTGGTGGCTCAAGATCTTCCGGACCTCCGCAGTCTTCAATGGGTGTCTTCCTCCTGGTTGCAGTCTTGTTGCCTTTCTTGTAGTGAAGTCCCCTCAGGTAGGGTCCGCTGCTCTCTCCGTCCTTCGCCCTTCTTGTCTTTTAGCTAGCCCTCCAGCCGCGGTCAGGCCACGCACTTTTGGATCTTGGCCAAAAGGCCGAGAAGCGATGCCCCTAAAGGCGCGGACAGACGCGCGGGCGTTCCGCTGGCGCACAGTGGCGCAGGCCGACTCCTCTGGAGCCCGGGACCCACGCAGCTGCCGGCCTCCTTGCAGCCAGAGGCCTGCCGCCTGACTCTGCTCCCCCTCTCTCTTGCCTGCCTGCCTGCCTTCCTGCCAGTCCCGGGCGGGGGCCCTGCTCTTTGATCTTCTGTCAACGGCCCGACAACGACCGCAGCCGCGGGGGGCGCCAGCCGCCCAGCCTCCTTAGCTTAGGCCCCTCCCACCGGCAGCAGCTGTGCCCAACCAGCTGCAAGCGAAAGCCGACCGCTAGCACCTGTGGGCAGAGGGCAAGGGGCAGCTCTCTCTCTCGGGAGGGACGGGGACACGCGCGCGCACGCACACACGCCTGCCTGCCAAAAAAAAAGAAAGAAAAGGTGGATATACTAAGTTTTTTGGAAGGAAAACGCCCGGCTGTCGAAAGGGGCCCGCCTGCAAGGACGGACACACACACACACACACACACACACACACAAGCCACGCCTGCCTCCCTGGAAAAAGGATGAAAAACCTTTTTTGGAGGGAAAACGCACGGGAGCCGAAAAGGGGGCCGGCCTGCTTGCCGAGAGTCGAGACGCAGGAAAGTGCACAGAGGGAGCACGGGAACGGAGATGGAGACGGGGAGGGGGAGAGAGAGACAGACACAGAGACACACAGATGGACGAGAGACGAGACCGGAGCAGAAGGAGCTCCAGTCCACCTCGCTTGCTTGCTAGCTACGTCTGTCTTTTCACCGCTGAGAGAAGGTAGTGCACCGTTCCCGGAGGCGCTGCAATACCGGGCCGATGCGTGGAGAGGACGGAGCAAGCTCCTGATCCAGCTCCCTGTTCCAAAAATCCGTTTAATATGTGGTCCCCCGATGTCCCCTTCTTCTGATACAGGGACGTATCATATATTAAACTGATAAGAACAGATTTTTTTTGTTTTTATTGCAAAATTAGAAAATCAATTTTCCATGACAAAATTCAAGGTGTCATCCAGTATCATTATACATCAGTTTCAACACAAGCTGCGTGATATCCCCATTTCTGTACATCTCTTTTAAGTCAAAATTTGACTTTGTGTACTATTCGCTGATAGATACTATTAACCGTTCTTACTTTGCCCTTACGAATTAAAACGTCTCTTGCATCCCACAACTCAACCTTGACCATACTGATAAGGAACCATAACGGGAAATTGACACTGCCCCTTTTAACTCCCCCCTTGATTCCAAACAGTACCACCGATGTTGACACATGAAAAGATACATCCAACAGTTTGAAGAATCTAGTACATTTCTTCCATACCTTTTGTACAAAATCACATTCCAGAAAAGCATGTTTTATTGTTTCTATGCTCTTACATTCTTCTCGCGGGCACACAGAGTTCCTCGTCAATTTATGCTTGTACAGTACCTCGCGCACTGGCAGCCGCCCCCACACAATCTTCCAGTTGAGGTCGACGAGCCTGTGTTCCAGACCCCGTGGTTGGACTCTAGGCCACACAGCCTTCTTCCCTCTCCACTCTATCGGGGTCCTAATCGCATCTATCAGATGCTGATATAGCAGTCTATGGTTCAGTATTATCGATACCTCCCCTCTATCCCAGTATCTCTTCAGCCACGCCTGAGCATGCTTATAGTGCCAAGGAAGATCACTTCCATGCGGCACTACATTGGACCATGACACCAAAAATCTCACACATTGCGCAAACCAGAAATGCATAAAATGTTGGTGCGCATGACTCACAGGAGAGCTTAAGGCTAGGCACAGATTGGACACAAAAATACAGTCCAACTTTAATGGGAAATCCGGGACACCTCTTCCACTCTGCTCTATTGGTCGAACCATATCCACTCGCTTGATATACTCATACTTACCACCCCAAATGAAACGGAACACTTCGCTGACCAAAGTGCGTCTGAGCTTTGCCGGCAGAGGATAAACATATGTCAAATAAACAAGGAGTGGTAAAATATCCACTTTCAATACTAGCACCTTCCCAATCAGAGTCAGTCTTAGCTTTGTCCAAAGACCCAATTTCCTCCTCACCATTCCGATTCTCGAAATCCAATTACAATATCCCGAGCCTCTTCGCAGAAAATCAAGTCCCAAAATCCTTATAGGACCTGTGCACAAAATAAAACCGCCAACCCACTGCTGTGATACTTCACTGGAGCCGAAAGTTTTAAAAGTACTTTTCGCTGCCTTCAAACGTGCACCGGATGCCCTCGAAAAAACTTCAAAAATTTCTAGAGCAAAACTCAAGCTAGAAGTGGTTCCTACCAATAACGTCACATCATCTGCGTACATTGTCAATTTAAGTCTTTCACTTCCACTTCCTGGTAATACCAAACCATCTATTCTTTTATCACATCGAATAGCAGATGCAAAAGGCTCCATATACATTACGAATAAAATTGGCGAGAGAGGGCAGCCCTGTCTCACCCCTGCCTTCTGATGAATTAAATCTCCCAGCCAACCATTTATCGCTGCTCTGCTGCCTACATTATTATATAGAGTCTGGAGCCAACCTATCATGGTTGGGCCAAATCCCATTTTCTCTAGTACCAGCCACAAAAACTCATGAGAGGCTCTATCGAAAGCTTTTTCAAGGTCTAGGTTAGCTAATATTAAAGACACACTCCTCTGTTCTGCCCATGCTATAGTGTCCCTTAATAACTGCAGAGTCCATCTGCTTGACCTCCCTTTCACTCCGCAAGTTTGGTCCCTTCCTATTACAGTGGGCATCACAGACGACAAGCGGTGGACAAGCAATTTAGCCATTATCTTATAATCTACACACAATAGTGTTAAAGGTCTCCAATTTCTCAACAATGTGCGATCCCCTTTCTTATATACCAAAGTTAAAATTCCTTCCCTCAAAGACTGTCCCATACACTTTTTATTAAAAATCTCTTCCATCAATCTCAAGAGGAAAGGATCTAAAATCCCCCAAAAGGTGCCATAAAATTCCACCCGGTACCTTCCCCTTTTTTAACGATCTCATCGCCGCCTCCAGCTCAGACAACTTAAAGGGTCTTTCCAGTCCATCCCTTTCTTCTTCTGACAGTCACTTGTAGTGTCTGGAGCACTGCTCTGGCTGCCTCCCTCTCGCATGTCTTCTCCGAGAAAAGATCTTCGTAAAACTTTGTTTCTCGGAGCATTCCCTCTCGATCTGAAATCTGTTCACCACTAGTGCTTGTAATTGCATACAGGACCCTCTCCTCCTGCCTTTTCCTAACTTTATTAAAGAAAAATGTGGAGCACTTCTCATAGTGCTCCAAGACTTCTATTCTCACCCGGAAAAGAAAATCTCTTGCTCTTCTCTTGTGATGTTCTTTTACCTGTTTTACGAGATCCTTAATCTGCTGTACCGGCTCCTCACCTGGGGGTGCCGTACCATCTCCATTATCATAAACTTTCTCTAAGTTTTTCTCCAATGTCTCCAAATCCTCCCTCTCCTTCCTCCTCCTCTCCCTACAATACTTCCTGGAAACTTTCCCTATTACAATTTTGGTCTCTTCCCATAACTCCACCAAAGATCTACCCTCCGTCTTTCTACTCAAAAGCCTTTCTAATGTTCTCTCCATCATCCTTCTATAGCTTCTTTCTTCTAACACTGCACAATTTAACCTCCACGCTCCTCTGCCAAAATTAGGTCCAAAATCCTCTACCTCAATATTCAACATGCAATGGTCCGAAAACCATACTGGAGTCACTTTAGCATTCTCCACTTTAACCTTACTGGAAGCGAATACATAATCCAGCCTCCTTCTAACACCTCTAGTATTACTCCAGGTGCATCCCGCCCGGGATGGATTGCCCTCTTTATGACAATCCTTCAGATTGTACATACGCACCATGTCCTTCACCACCCTGGCAATCCCCATCCTTCTCGTTATCTATGTCTGTGTTAAAATCTCCACCTATTCCACCACCCTATTCGTGACACACAGCGGACTCAAGCTGGCTAAAAAATCCCTGCTCTCCCAGATTGCAGCTGGCGCATATACGCACACAAACCTAAAATCCAGACTGTTAATCTTTGCATCCACGTATAACAGCCTACCTGGCTCACTCACCCTCACCTCTCCACACTCCACTTGAGGATCCCCAAAAAGGATCCCTATCCCCGTGGAGTTCACGCTTCCGATGCTCCACCTTGAGGGGCCACGGTCCCACAAGGCAGTCAGCGCCTCCAGATCTTTCCCATCTTTAATATGAACCTGCTGTAAGAAACACACGGTAGGTTTCAATTTCTTAATGTACTCAAAAACAGCAATTCTCTTGGCTGTATCTCACAATCCTCTCACATTTATGGTCAAGATATTACTCATTAGTTGTTAATGCTGAGGGGTTAGGTCCAAGCCTTCTGGGCTTTTCCCTCACCCTCCTTGATGTAGGTCTGTAGATCAGACCCACACCTAATTACATCCTCTCTTTTCTTTCCTTCGAGACCCAGCCCTAGGACTTCCCTCCCACTATGATCAAAAAATGGCTTAACACTACTAAACTGTTTTAAAATATCCTTAATTTTCTCAATACCTTTAGGGTATCTCACCCCCCTCCCTATACCATGTGGTTTGTTTTAAGAAAGCACTGGTGGTCTCAAGTTCAAGTCTCCAGAAACTCCCTACCTGCTTCACTTTCCGTCGTAAGTCCTCATATCTCTTCTGGCGGTCTCTTTTAGGTGAGTCCCCAGCCCTTTGAGTTTCCCTGTCCTTAATTAATTCAACCAGGGCCTGCTGTGCAGCTATGGCTGTCTTCTGATCCCTACTTGTTATCCTAATTAAATTCCTGCCCTCTATCTCAAAAACCACACCCTCTTGTGCTAATTCTGCCACAATGGGGAAAGAAGAGAAATCAATCTGGCCCTCATCATTAATTTTCTGTTCGGACAGAAAATCTGTCGTTGCAGGAACTATGAGTCCTACCAACCCACAAGGTTGCTTACTATGGCTGGAAACACCCTCTACCTGTTTCTCAGACTCCTCACTTGTTTGAGGGGCCGTCTCAGCTACCACCTCGGGAGTTGAGACCTCCTCACTACTCTCTTCTCCTTCCAATTTTCTTTTAGCAGCCCCTCCAGACCATTCCATTCCCCCTTCTTTCTCTCCTATAGTTTGCTGAAAGGTACTCATAATGTCCTGCATTGCTTCCAGATTTTTAGCAGTCCGAGCTGTCCTCAACTGCTGTTGAAATCTCCTGGTCTACCTCTGGGTCCAGGGTGGGACTTTCGTTCTCCTGACCCTGGACCAGCCGATTTCTGCCTCCCTCCTTCTGCCACTTCTCTGGCCGTCTCCTCCTCTGCTCCGTCCAGCCCCTCAGTCGCCTTCTCTCCGTCCTCTGGACCTGAAACGGAGAGGGACAAAGAAGGCCCAGCAACCCCAGACACGCCCCCTGCCGCCTCCCTGCTTACCAAAGTATGGCTCAGAGGGCAGTCCTTATACAAATGACCTTCTTCCCCACACAGGTTGCAGGTCTTTTCCTTCTTGCAGCTCGCTCCAAAATGTCCTGTTTTTCCACACTTACTGCAAACTATTTCTCTGCAGTTTGCCGCAAATTGTCCCTCTTTCCCACACCTTCTACATGTCAAGGGTTGTCCCGGATAATGAAGATATCCACGATTGACTCCAATATAAAAAGTTGCTGGAGGGTGCAAAAAACCATCTTCCTGTGCACTGATAGTTCGCAGGTGAACTAAATACTTCCTTTTCCCTGTCTAGTACCTGTTCCTGTCTATCACTTTTGTGCTCTTTGCGGTGATGTCCACAAATCTTCTTAGGAAGACTTCTATATCTTCTTCTGGCACGTAGGGATTAAACGTGTATCGTTAAAGGCCTATTCTCTCTTACAAAAAGTGGCTCCACAACATAGTCACTCAGTGGTTTCTTGTCTCGGTTAGTTTTACCATTTCCCACACCCTGCTACATATTCTATTTGACAGAGACAGGTCATATGTCTTAAGATTTTCCTAGAAAATCTTGAAAACAAAATACATCCTCTGGGCCTAGTCCAAAAAACCCAAGGACTATCTCCTCACCAAATACTTCTCTATCCCTTATCCCTCTCTATCTCTATCACCAGCTTCTTCCTTCTGTACAAAACGAATGGTGTTTCTCAGCTGACCTTCTCTACTGCTGGCGCCCTCTAATGGTCTTCCCGCCGTACTTCTGGCCGAAGCCGCAGCTGCCGTATAACTTTTCCCTCCTTCCTTCGCAGGTCCACTTTCAGGTCTTCCAAGGTCTTCTCCGGCCAGGGTCCTCCCTGCCGTATCAATAACGCCTTCAGGAGCCGGCTCCATCCCTCCGTCCTCCACGCTCCGCCGCTCCCTCTGGTAGGTTGAAGAAAATCTTCCACCGCCGACGCTCTCCTCTCTCCTCTCCGTCCGTTGCTGCTATCTCTTCCTTTGACTCAGTCCTCTAGCCGCGGTCAAGCCACGTACTATTAGATCTGAGCCAAAAGGCCGAGAAGCGATGCCCCTATAGGCGCGGACCGACGTGCGGGCGTTCCGCTGACGCACAGTGGCGCAGGCCGGGACCCACGCAGCTGCCGGCCTCCCTGCAGCCAGAGGCCTGCCGCCAGACTCTGCTCCCCCTCTCTCTTGCCTGCCTGCCTGCCTTCCTGCCAGTCCCGGGCGGGGGCCCTGCTCTTTGATCTTCTGTCAACGGCCCAACAACGACCGCCGCCGCGGGGGGTGCCAGCCGCCCAGCCTCCTTAGCTTAGGCCCCTCCCACCGGCAGCAGCTGTGCCCAACCAGCTGCAAGCGAAAGCGGACCGCCAACACCTGCGGGCAGAGGCAAGGGGCAGCTCTCTCTCTCGGGAGGGAGGGAGGGATGGGGACACGCGCGTGCATGCACACACGCCTGCCTGCCGAAAAAAAGGAAAGAAAAGGTGGATATACTAAGTTTTTTGGAGGGAAAACGCCTGGCAGTCGAAAGGGGCCCGCCTGCAAGGACGGGGACGGACGGACGGACACACACACACACACACACACACACACACACACACACACACACACAAGCCACGCCTGCCTCCCAGGAAAAAGGAGGAAAAAACTGCGTTTTTTGGAGGGAAAACGCACGGGAGCCGAAAAGGGGGCCGGCCTGCTTGCCGAGAGAGTCGAGATGCGGGAAAGTGCACAGAGGGAGCACGGGAACTGAGACGGGGACAGGGAGGGGGAGAGAGAGACAGACACAGAGACACACAGATGGACGAGAGACGAGACCGGAGAGGAAGGAGCTCCGGTCCACCTCGCTTGCTTGCTAGCTACGTCTGTCTTTTCACCGCTGAGAGAAGGTAGTGCACCATTCCCGGAGGCACTGCAATACCGGGCCGATGCGTGGAGAGGACGGAGCAAGCTCCTGATCCAGCTCCCTGTTCCAAAAATCCGTTTAATATGTGGTCCCCCGATGGGGGACGTATCAGATATTAAACTGATAAGAACAGATTTTTTTATGTTTTTATTACAAAAATAACAAACTGCAACTAACAAAGGTAAGACAACAACAACAATTCAACCGTACTCAAAATAAAAATAACAACTCATAATAACAATCAGCCCCCACCTTGTAACTATAGCAACAACCCATATAATATTTCAATCAACAGTCAAAACAAAAAATCGAAAACTCATCTAATTATTAATGAGTCAATATTTGTATAAATTCTTCAAAACCCCAAGAACACATTCACCAAAACCATTTACACAAAATCTTTACATTTCCATAATCCCACCCTTTATGCAAACGTAATCCCTCCTCCCTCCCCAACATTATTCCTTTATTATGATTATATCAAAAAATCTATAATAGGCAGCATCATACACGGAAAACAAAATTAGCGCCCCAAGGAAATTAACCCCTTCCACCTTTCCTTAGCCGCAGCAAAACCCCAACGCAGGATGTCCCACCGAACTCGTCTTATGGCATCATGTTTAACTTTACTAAAAACTGATAAGGCTGAACCACTGCTGCCGTGCTCAACCACCTCTCTCCTAGCTGCCCATATATAAAACTTGATCAAACTAATTATTAACCATAACAAAAATGCTCTGTTCCATTTTCTCGACCTCATGACTCCGCGGATCACCACCCGACTCGTTAAAACAAAGTCGAGAGACTTTTTGTAATAACTCCTCACAGTGACCCCACACCCTTTGGGCAAAAACACAACCCCAGAAAACATGAAGTACAGTCTCGACCTCAGAACAGTCGGGATGCGGGCACTTGTCCTGTCTGGACAGGCCGTGTCTATGAAGCGTGTCCCTCACAGGCAACCTATTCCAAAGCGTCCGCCAGTTTAAATCCTTGAGTCTATTTTCCAGACCTACTGGCTGGATCTGCCGCCATTCATCCTCCGACACCCCCACAACTGCAGGTTCCCCCTTCTCCATAATAGTCCTATACATTAGTTTATGGTCCATAGAACCCAAACCCTTCCTAAAATCTGGGTGTTTCTGTAGCCATACCACCGCATGCCTGTAATGCAAAGGCAGTTTTTGCGCTTTCGGAGTTGTGTTGGTCCAAACTACCAAGTGTTTCATTGTGGCCGCAAACCACAGACGAATGAAGCAAGCACAGAGATGATCAGGGTCTTCATATAATGTTTTACACAAGTTTGCGACAAACAGTGTTTCTAATTTCAACGGGAGATCTGGCACTGCCCTACCACCCTCCTCCACTGGCCTGTACATGTCCACTCTCCTAATATACTCATGTCCTCTACTCCAGACGAAGTGGAAGACAGCCCTCACCAGATTTCGACGAAACCTAGCGGGCAGAGGGAACACACAGGCCAAGTGAAGGAGCAGTGGCAGTATATCCACCTTTATAACTAGCACCTTCCCGGTATACGTCAGAGACCTATTCAACCATAAACCAATCTTTTGGTTCACCTTCCCCATCCTCAGGTCCCAGTTGATCTTGGCTGAGTCCTGCGTGTGGAAAAGGATGCCCAGGATCTTTACCGGCCCCGTCACCAAGGTAAGACCACCCGCCACGTCTTGTCTCTTTACACTTGCCGAAATACTTAACTGTACATTTTGATTTGTTCAAGAAAGCACCTGTCCCTTTGGTCAGACTGTCTACTATCTGTAGTACTTGTAGAAGGCTTCTATCAGTAGTGAGAAAAAGCGAAATATCATCTGCATAGGCTGCTATTTTTGCCTGAGCTCCCCCACTCCCCGGGACCACCACCCCTTCCACCCAAGGATCACCACGAATCAGATGGAGAAAGGGTTCTATATAAAGCACATACAATAAGGGAGACAGAGGGCATCCCTGCCTCACCCCGCACTTGACCGGGATGCCCATGCCTAGCTTACCATTAATACATACCCTTGTGATGACATTATTGTACAAAACCTTAATCCATCTAATAATACCCTCGTCCAGCCCCACTCTTTTCATCACCTCCCAAAGGAAAGTGTGATGTACCCAATCGAATGCCTCACTCACACCTTCAACACCAACAGTCTTCCTGTCAAAACCCACCAACCACTCGTCCCACAAACTCGCATCAACGGGTTTCTCTGAAAATAAGTCTGTAAAAGTTAGTTGCACACCTCACCATGCCTTCTATGTCTTTGACGATGGACCCATCTTCTCTCCTCAGGCCCTCAAAGACAGTCTTCTGTCTGGCTCGGACAGAGCAAAAGAACTGCGCTGTGCACCTCTCCTCCCCCTCTGTCAAGTTACCCTTCAGCCTGAACAAAAAATTCTAAGCTCGCTCTAACCAAAGTTCTTTTAGCCTATTTGCTTAATATGGTTTTTAAGCCCTCTGGCATTTACAGAACGTACAGTGCAACTCATGTTGGATCGTAAGGAGTCTGCAGCTGTAACCCATCTCCCAGACTAAAGTCGCTTTGTATTCCTATAGGGCTAAGCACATTTTCCACCCCACCCTGAACCTGCGGGGACCCCTCCCCCAGGGATGATGGACTTACCCCAGGATCATCGGAGGTAAGGAGGTGGGTACCGCCGTCTTTCCCGAACTGTTCTGAGGTCTCTGAAACAAAACCTTCCTGTTCCACCACTATGTCGCCCTGGCCCGGGGGTATGGGGTCATCGAGAGTGCTAACCTCCGCTGAGGCTTCCAAGAGATCAGCCTCCTCTTCCTGCTCTTCGCCCCCCTCCCCTTCCCCCTCTACACCCTCCTCCACCCCTTCCTTCTTTTTGCCCCCTTTCTTACTCTCCCCCCTCGCCCTCTTCACAGCAATCGCCTTTCTTCGCCTCGGCTGTCTCTGTCCACTCCCTCCGTTCTCTACCTTCTCAGACTCAACGTCGCTGTTTTCTGAGTCCTCCTCAGAAACTAGGACCTGGAAGCGATTAGCCACAGTCTCAAAGAAGCAATCGTCAGACCTCATTCTTCTCTTCTTTGCAGCCGACTTCCTCTTCGCAGCCCTGCTGGGCTGGATAGACCACTCCGGTGATCCCGACTCTGCCTCCTCCACTAACTTGGCCCACGATGAGGTCCCCGGATGCGCCTCGTAGGGTACCTTGGTCGTAAGACCCTATAAACATGGCCTTCTGCCCCACACAGATCGCAAGTCAAGACCTTAGTACAGTCTTTAGTGTCGTGGTTTGTGGCTTTGCACTTTCGGCAAACGCCACCAGGACAGTTTGTAGCTACATGCCCTCTCTGGAAGCACTTTTTGCAAGTTGCAGGTTGGCCTGGGTAGAAAAGGTAACCCCTATTAGGCCCAATAGAGAAGTAAGCCGGGGGATGTACTACACCCTCGCCCTCAGACGGTTTAGGTCTTAGCCGCACCGTATACCTCCTTTTGCCAGTCCACACTCTGAGTACATCCAGATCTTTTTTACCTTCCCCCTGTACATCCACAAATCTGGATAAAAATGTAATTACAGCTCTCTCCGGGACCCGGTAGTTAAACAAATGAATCGTCAATGTCCTGAGTTCCCTAGCAAACAGCAGCTCTATTAGAAACTTGTTAAGCGGCGACTCGTCTCTTCCCTCACACACTCTCTCCCAGGCCTTCTCACAAAGTTCGTCCGTCTCGAGTGATTGGTCATATATCCCTCTAACTGGAAAATCCTGTAAACAAGTAATGTCCTTCAACTTTATCCCAAGGGCCTTCATCAGAACAACTCTTTCGAAACGCTCACGGTTCATCCACTCCTGTATCTTTTCCGCCTCCTTCACAACAAAGCGCACTGTGCACCGCATCGGCCCCTCACGGGACAGAGGGTACACAGCCGCCGGACCGCGGGCCCACTCACCACCTTCCACCGCCGTCATCTGGAGACCCCACTTCGCCCCCTGGGCTTAACCCAGAGCGACTACCCGTGGTGGCCTTGGTGGACGTCTGCTTCGGTCTTCTGCAGGAAAGATTCCGCCCGTCTGGTCTGGTTCCATTGTCCGCCGTCATCTTCACCTTTTGGCAGTCTTCAGGCCGCGGTCATGCCACGTACCATCAGAGCTTGGTCAAAAGGCAGAGAAGCGATGCCCCTAAAGGCGCGGACCGACGCGCGGGCGTTCCGCTGGCGCACAGTGGCGCAGGCCGACTCCTCTGGAGCCCGGGACCCGCGCAGCTGCCGGCCTCCCTGCAGCCAGAGGCCTGCCGCCAGACTCTGCTCCCCCTCTCTCTTGCCTGCCTGCCTTCCTGCCAGTCCCGGGCGGGGGCCCTGCTCTTTGATCTTCTGTCAACAGCCCGACAACGATGGGGGACGTATCAGATATTAAACTGATAAGAACAGATTTTTTTTTTATTTATTATTACAATAATACAAAAAATCCCAAAATTACAAAACACCAAAAGAACTCAAATACAATCAAAAACCATTACACTGTTAAATCAATCATTTCACTTTACAAACCATACATTAACACAACCCCTCCCCTTATGCTAAACTCAAGAACACATTCACATCACAATCCAGTTCCCCTTACAAACAATCCCACCATCAGTCACTTAAAACAGAACATATTTCAAATGAAAAAAAACATTACCATTGAAAAACTTACATAAAACAATCAAAATCAAATGCTATACAAAAACATCCTGATTACAACGAAACTCATGAATCATCTGAAGCACTGCTCAAACTTTCACATTCAAGCATCATATTGAGGAATTCACGAAAAGCATCCTTACAATCCGCTTTCGTTTTCCCCAACACATGAACCCCTATCAATTTCTTATCCTGAATTGAATACTCTAAACGGACTTGCGGAAACTTTGTTTCCACATAACGGGACACAGTAATCATTCGTTTTCTAAACATACCCTGTCCAAAATCTTCCGACAACCTTATATCCGTACCCATCTCCCCTCGTAACCCCTTCCTCTTTCCTGTCTGAGGCCAGGTAGAATGAATACGACCCTTCCTTTCTTCCCACCACTGATTGCACTCAAGGTCTGCATCCTGAGAATCCCCTCCGCTCTTCGTTTCCACTGTCATTTCACCAAACTCAGGACTCTCTACTACCTCTTCCCTTCCCATCTGCTCCACTTCCATATCTTCCACCAACTCCTCAATAACTCCTGTCGCACTCTCGACTACCGGCTCCTCTACTGGTAAACCAGCTAAGGAGTTTGTGCTCTCCACTACCTGCCGACCCGCTTCGACCTTCCGCTTTGCGAATCCCTTTCCTTTACCCACACCCCGATTCCCCCTCTGTACCACCAACCAATCATTGCCCTCACCCCCTTCAGACATTTGACCAGTCCAAACTTTTCCACTTGGGTCGTCGTCCTCCACCTCCTCTGAATTACTAGCCGCCGTTCTTTTCCGATGAGGGGCTCCTGGAACAGAAGACTTCCGGCTCCCCGAAGGCCCCTCGTCACCATCCACTTCAATCTCAGGTGTTCTCTCCGCCCAAGACATCCCTCCAGAATCCTCGGCCAGCCCCTTCACCATCTCGGTGACCTTCTCCAAACCCTCTCCCTGATCAATAACCACCAAACCTCCGTCCTTCTTCGCAGCACTTCCGGTCGCCATCGTAGCCTCCTTTCCCGCTGACCTCTGTTCTCTTGGAGCCGCTCCTGTCTTCTTTGCAAAGGCCTCTCCAGTAGTCGTCTGAGCTTGAGCCGCACCTGCATAACTTCTCGATCTTTGAAAACAGTTCTTATATACGTGTCCTGCTTCACCACACAAATTACAAGATACGGGCCTGGTGCACTTCTCAACCTTGTGCCCTATTCCTCCACCTTGTGCCCTAATCCTCCACATCTCCTGCAACATATAACAGTACATTTGGCTGCCACGTGTCCCTCAGTTGCACAATTCAGACATACGAATGGCTGACCAGGGTAAACCAGAAAACCTTTATTCGGGCCGATCGAAAAGAAAGCTGGCGGATGAACATAACCACTTTTCTCAGTTGCGATAGTCTTTAAGCGTACCATGTACCTTCTCTTTCCCGTCCAGTAATTCCGAGAGTCTATTACCTTTGTACCATTCTCTTGAATATCCACAAATCTTTTCAAAAAACATACAATCTCTGCCTCCTGCACATATAGATTGAACATTTGAACAGTCAAAGGCCTTAATTCTCTGGCAAACAGTGTCTCTCTAACAAAATTAACGAAAGGCAAGTTTTCTTTCTGAGCTTGAAGAAAGCTCCATTTCTCCATACAAACTTTCTCCGAAATAAAGGAAACATCAAAAATACCTTTCCCGGGAAAATCGTGGTAGCAAACCACGTCCGAAACCTTCAAGCCCAAGGCTTTGATCATCACAATGTCCGCAAAATCTTCTCTCTTCATCCTTTCAGTCCCCGGTTTCTCCTTCCACACAAAACGGACAGAATTCCGCATCTGTCCTTCCCTGGCCAACCACTCTCCAACCCCTGCCGAAGCCGAAACTCCGCCGATCGCCGCCATCGTTTCGTCCTCCTCCCTCTGGCCGACTGCCTCCAACAGCCGTCTCCACCTCCGCCTCCGTCTCCGCCATCATCTCCTCTGCCGCCGCCTTCCCGACCCTCTGACTAAGACCTCGGAATTGCGGGCTTGCCGGCTTAAACCTTGATCTTACCCAAAAGGCCGAGAAGCGAAGCCCCTAAAGGCGCGGACCGACGTGCGGGCGTTCCGCTGGCGCACAGTGGCGCAGGCCGACTCTCCTCTGGAGCCCGGGACCCGCGCAGCTGCCGGCCTCCCTGCAGCCAGAGGCCTGCCGCCGGACTCTGCTCCCCCTCTCTCTTGCCTGCCTGCCTACCTTCCTGCCAGTCCCAGGCGGGGGCCCTGCTCTTTGATCTTCTGTCAACGGCCCGACAACGACCGCCGCCGCGGGGGGCGCCAGCCGCCCGGCCTCCTTAGCTTAGGCCCCTCCCACCGGCAGCAGCTGAGCCCAACCAGCTGCAAGCGAAAGCCGACTGCCAGCACCTGCGGGCAGAGGCAAGGGGCAGCTCTCTCTCGGGAGGGAGGGACGGGGACAAGCGCGCGCACGCACGCACACACTCCTGCTTGCCTGCCTGCCGAAAAAAAAGAAAGAAAAGGTGGATATACTAAGTTTTTTGGAGGGAAAACGCCCAGCTGTCGAAAGGGCCCGCCTGCGGGGACGGGGACACACACACACACACACACACACACACACACACACACACACAAGCCACGCCTGCCTCCCTGGAAAAAGGCTGAAGAAACTAAGTTTTTTGGAGGGAAAACGCACGGGAGCCGAAAAGGGGGCCGGCCTGCTTGCCGAGAGAGTCGAGATGCGGGAAAGTGCACAGAGGGAGCACGGGAACGGAGACGGAGATTGGGAGAGAGAGACAGACACAGAGACACACAGATGGACGAGAGACGAGACCGGAGAAGAAGGAGCTCCAGTCCACTTCGCTTGCTTGCTAGCTACGTCTGTCTTTTCACCGCTGAGAGAAGGTAGTGCACCGTTCCCGGAGGTGCTCCAATACCGGGCCGATGCGTGGAGAGGACGGAGCAACCTCCTGATCCTGTTCCAAAAATCCGTTTAATATGTGGTCCCCCGATGGGGGACGTATCAGATATTAAACTGATAAGAACAGATTTTTTTTATTAGAAAAATGCAAAAACAGTAAAATTACATACCTTTACATTCACTTATGTAACAACACCCTCCATGAGTCACCCTAAAGAAATTAGGGTCTTTCGCCGCTTCGAAACCCCACCGTGCAATGTCCCATTTCAGTCTCCTCGTGATGTCACGCCGAACTTTCCATACAAGGCTCTCGCACGTGTCCCCTCTCCCATGGTCCACCCATTCTCTCCGTGCAACCCACACATACCATTTCACCAGGCTGATCACCATCCATAAGAGGAACCCGCAATTCCACTTACGTGGTCTCGGGATTCCCCTCACCACTGCCCGGCTAGTTAAAACAAAATCCTCAGACACATGTGCCAACAGCCATTCACACTGACTCCACACCGTTTGCGTGAAAGTGCACTCCCAAAACACATGCATGACTGTCTCGACCTCAGAGCAGTTCGGGCGGGGACACTGGTTCTGTCTCGACAGGCTGTGCCTGTGCAGTACCTCCCCAACGGGCAGGCGATTCCAGACGGTCAGCCAATTGAGGTCTTTAAGCCTGTTATCGAGACCAGCAGGCTGTATTTGCCGCCAGTCCTCTTCCGAGACCACTACCTTTTTCGCTACTACTGCTCGATATAAGGCCCTGTGGTCTTAGGACGCCCACCCCTCCTTGGCTTCTGGGTGCTTTTTCAACCATTTCACAGCATGCCCATAATGCGGGGGCAGCCTTTCGGCCTTAGGTGTCATGTTAGACCAGACCACTAGGTGCCTCATCGTAACAGCTAGCCACAGCTTAATGAAGCGGGCGCACAGGTGGTTAGGGTCCTCAGCCAAGATCTTACACAGGCCGGACACAAAAATGGTGTCCAGTTTGGCCGGCAAATCTGGGATGGCTCTTCCCCCTTCCTCTACCGGTCTATACATGTGCACCCGGGCGATGTGCTCATAACCCGCGCCCCAGATGAAACGGAAGATAGCTCGCACAAGGTCTTTCCTCAAGCAGGCGGGCAAGGGGAACACCCTGGCCAAATGTAGGAGCAGAGGCAGGATGTCCACCTTAATTACTAGGACCTTCCCGGAGTGGGAAAGTGCCCTGTCTTGCCACATGCCCAACCTCTGCTTTACCTTTCGCAGCTTCTCTTCCCAATTCAGTCTAGCGGGATCGCCCGAGTGAAATCGGATGCCCAAGATCTTTAATGGGCCCGGCTCCAGGGGAAGTCCCGCGACCTTGTCTCTCCTGTCCTTCCATTTGCCAAAGTACTTGATGGCACACTTGGCCCTGTTTAAACAAGACCCAGTGCCAGCTGAGAGATCCTCCATCAGCTGAAGTACTTGGTGCATACTCCTTTCGGAAGTGAGGAACAGGGAGATATCGTCGGCATAAGCCGCGATTTTTACCTGCTCACCTCCACTGCCCGGGACTACCACGCCCTCGATCAGGGGGTCCTGACGGATTGCGTGGAGGAGGAGCCCTGCCTCCCGTTAATACAAACTCGGGACACTGCCCCGTTGTACAGGATTTTGACCCACCTGATGAAAGCGTGGCTCACACCCAGCCGTGCCAGCACCTCCCAGAGGAAGGCATGGTGGACCCTATCAAAGGCCTTGCTCTGGTCGAGGCTGACCAGCATGAGCTCCAGTCCCTGTTCTTCCACCCACGCTACCGTGTCCCTGATAAGGTGGAGGTTCCACTCCATTTTCTGGCCCTCCACGCTACAGGTCTGATCTCTACAAACCAGATCTGGCATAACCTTCCTTAGCCGTCTGCTCAGTACCCTTGCTAAGATCTTATAGTCTGTACAGAGCAACTGGATCGGCCTCCAGTTTTCCAGATCTGTCTTATTGCCCTTTTTAAAGATTAGGGACATCACCCCCACCCTCATTGATGTCCCCATCTCTCCAACCTGTAGTATCTCGCCAAAGACCTCCATGAGCATGGGCCGTAAGATGTCCCAAAAGGCAACATAGAAGTCTATGGGCAGGCCGTCGACCCCGGGGGCAGTTCCCCTGCGCCCCGGGGACATGCGACAGATTTGGAGGAGACTTCTGCCCCCCCTTCTTCACCGCGAGGTTGGGGGGGGTCACTCATCTCCTCTTCCTCTCCTTCAGCCGGGCTTTGTTCTTCCTCGGGGCCCCTTTCCATCTCGTCTGCCATGTTTGCCTCCATTTCTTCCCCAGGTCCTTGGTCTTCTGCTTCTCCCTGGCTTGCGCCTAAGTCTGGATCATCCTCCTGCTGGAACGGGTCCTCGGAGTCTGATGCGTCGTCTCCCTCTGGTCCCGCCTCATCTTCCAAGAAAGGCCCGGTTTCTTTGACCTTTTTCCCCGCCACTTCAGGGTTGTCTTCGTCTGATCCATTCCTCTGCTTCCTCTTCTTCTTTCTTTTCCTTCTCTGTGTCATCCAGCCACTTTCTGTAGGTTCCTCCCCTCCGGATTCTTCAGACGCCCTCACCTTCTGCAGCTCTAAGAAGAGGAACCGAATATCCTCTACGGGCACAGAGGACTCCGGGTCCGAGTCCTGCTGCTGTGCGCTGGTTCCGGCCTCCTGAGGGGCCAGTCCCTTGTCCAAGTGAGTGTTGTCGTCGTCGCGCCTCTTTGTTTTCGCCGGTGCTCTGGCCTGCTCCTCTCCTCCCTCTGCGACGACGGACGCAAAGGTCTTAATTTTCTTTGGACATGCCCTGTACAGATGACCTTGTTCACCACACAGGTTGCACACCATGTCTTCACAACAGGACACTGCCAAGTGCCCGACCTGGCCGCAACGTCTGCAGAGCTGTTCAACGCAGTCTACCACTAAGTGACCCTCCTGTCCACATTTCCTACAAGTTTTCGGCTGCCCCGAATATACAAGGTAGCCCCTATTCGGCCCTATGTAGAAAGTGGCTGGAGGGTGCAGTACGCCCCCCCAGTGAGGTCTTGCTGGGTCGAAACCTTGCCATATATCTTCTCTTAAAATTCCATATTCCCTCCTCATCTAGGACTTTTTTCCCCTCACCTTGGATGTCAAGGAACCTCTTCAGGAAGATGACAATGTCTGCTTCTGGTACATGGGGGTTAAACATATGGACGGTCACAGGTCTCAATTCCCGGGTTCGATAATAAACTTAGCCAGGGGGTCGGTCTCCTTCATGTCGTTTGCCTTGTTCCACACTCTTTGGCATTCGTAGTCCGTAATCAAAGTCACGTCATAGATGTTCTTCACTTGAAAATCCTGCACTCCGAGAATATCAATTTTCTTAATAATCAGGACATCAAACAAGATCTTTCTTTCAAAATTCCTCCTCACCATCCACTCACCAGCGTCTTCCTTTTTCTTTAGGATGAAGCGCACCGTGCACCTCATCTGTCCCTCACGGGACAGGATGCACGGCCGCTGAAAAAGCAGCCCACTCACCCACCGTTGCCATCTGGGAGCCCCACCTTCACCCCCTGGGCTCAACCCAGAGCGATTCCAGTGGTGGCTCGTGAAACCGGTCGCCGCGGTCCTGCTCCGATGTCTTCTTTCTGGCCGGTGGTGTCTTCGTGAGGGTTCCTTCCGTAAGATTTCCCCCCTTCTCTCCTCTGCCGCCTTTCTCGTCTCTTTCAGGAAAGCCGTCCAGCCGCGGACACGCCACGCGCCTTCTGATCTTGGCCAAAAGGCCGAGAAGCGATGCCCAACGCCGGCCTTGGGCGGGCGCGCGGGCGTCCAGCTGGCGCGCAGCGGCGCAGGCCGACGCCTCTAGAGCCCGGTCCGCACGCGGCTGCCGGCCGCCCGGACTCCGCTCTCCCCCTCTCTTGCCTGCCTGCTCGCTCGCCTGCCTGCCTGCCTGCCCGCCAGTCCCGGGCGGGGGCCCTGCTCTTTGATCTTCTGTCAACGGCCCGACAACTACCGCAGCCGCGGGGGGCGCCAGCCGCCCGGCCTGCTTAGCTTAGGCCCCTCCCACCAGCAGCAGCTGTGCCGAACTAGCTGCAAGCAAAAGCGGACCGCCAGCACCTGCGGGCAGAGGCAAGGGGCAGCTCTCTCTCTCGGGAGGGACGGGGACGCACGCGCACACACACCTGCCTGCCTGCCGAAAAAAAAGAAAGAAAAGGTGTATGTACTAAGTTTTTTGGAGGGAAAACGCCCGGCTGTCGAAAGGGGCCCGCCTGCAAGGACGGGGACACACACACACACACACACACACACACACACACACACACACACACACACACACACACACACACACACACACACACACACAAGCCACGCCCTGCCTCCCTGGAAAAAGGAGGAAAAAACTTTCCTAAGTTTTTTGGAGGGAAAACGCACGGGAGCCGAAAAGGGGGCCGGCCTGCTTGCCGAGAGAGTCGAGGCGCGGGAAAGTGCACAGAGGGAGCACGGGAACGGGGACGGGGGGAGAGAGAGAGACACAGTGACACACAGATGGACGAGAGATGAGACCGGAGAGGAAGGAGCTCCAGTCCACCTCGCTTGCTTGCTTGCTACGTCTGTCTTTTCACCGCTGAGAGAAGGTAGTGCACCGTTCCCGGAGGCGCTGCAATACCGGGCCGATGCGTGGAGAGGACAGAGCAAGCTCCTGATCCAGCTCCCTGTTCCAAAAATCCGTTTAATATGTGGTCCCCCGATGGGGGACGTATCAGATATTAAACTGATAAGAACAGATTTTTTTTGTTTTTAATGCAAAAATAGAAAAACAGGGGACAAATTAATCATAACAGAAAAGACAAGAAACAAAACCATCCATATACATTATTCACAAAATCAAAAACAACACAAAACACCCATGAAAAACGTTAAAGCAAAACCAAACCCTTCCACCTTTCCCGGGCCGCATGGTAGCCCCATCTTTGCACGTCCCTCTGTATGCGCCCTTTAATGTCAGTCAGCACCTTCTGATACACACCTTGTGCTGATCTTTCTTTCCCCTTTTTAATTAAAACATCCCGCGCCTCCCACACTTCCGATTTGACACGGCTTATTAACAGCCATAACAGAAACTGAAGGCTGCCCTTCTTGCCCCCCCCCTTAATCCCGTACAATACAACTGATGTTGTAACTGTGAAGGCCACGTCTAAAAGATCAAAAAATCGCTGACATTTCTTCCAGACCTTTTGGGCAAAGACACAATCCATAAACACATGCCTTATTGACTCTGTGGCCTTACATCCTTCTCGTGGACATGTGTAGGTCTTTGTCAGCTTGTGCTTGTAAAGTACCTCTCTCACGGGCAGCCTACCCCATACCACCTTCCAATTGAGGTCAATCAGTCTGTGATCCAGGCCCCGTGGCTGGATCCTGGTCCACATGTCTGCTTTCTTTCTCTGTTCAGGAGGGGGTTTAGTCGTCTCTATCAGTCGTTGGTATAGTTTTCTGTGGCTCAGCACTGTTGTTGTGTCCTGCCTGTCCCAATACTTTGCCACCCAAAGTTTAGCATGTCTAGAATACCAGGGCAGATCGTTCCCGTGCGGCACAGAGTTAGACCATGTTGTCAAAAATGTCATAAACTGTGCAAACCAGAAGCGTACAAAGTACTGGTATGCGTGTTCTGTAGGGGAACTTAGAGCTAGACACAAGTTGGAAACATAAATGCAATCTAGCTTCAATGGAAAGTCCGGCACTTCCCTGCCCCCCTGTTCCAGCCTCCGGACCATATCCACCCGCTTGACATACTCGTATCTGCCACCCCATACAAACCGGAAGACCTCGCCGACCAGGAGCCGTCTGTACTGTGGCGGCAAGGGGTACACGTACACCAAGTAGACGAAAAGAGGCAGTATGTCCACTTTTAATACTAAAATTTTGCCCACCAAGGTCAGTTTTAGCTTGGTCCACAGCCCCATCTTCCTCCTCGCCTTCTCTATCCTGGAACTCCAGTTGTGGCCTCCTGAGCCTCTCCGCAAAAAGTCCACTCCCAGGACTTTAAAAGGTCCTGTGCACAATTTAAAATCCCCAATCCAGTGCTGCGACACATCCCAGGGGCCAAAAGTTTTGACCGAACTTTTTCCCGCATTAAGGACTGCCCCAGACGCCCTCGCAAAAGTTTTAAAAACTTCCAAGGCAGCTTTTAGGCCGAAAGTTGAGTCCACTACGAGGGTCACGTCGTCTGCGTACATTGTCAGTTTAACCCTCTCTCCCCCACTGCCTGGCAGCATCAAACAATCTATTCTCTTTTCAGCTCGAATGGCAGATGCAAAAGGCTCCATATAAATTGCAAACAACAAAGGGGAGAGAGGGCAGCCCTGTCTCACCCCCGCCTTCTGACTCACTAGGTTGCCCAGCCAACCATTAATAACAGCTCTACTGCCCACCTCGCTGTACAAGGTCTTTAGCCAGTCAATCATGATTGGCCCAAACCCCATCTTTTCCAAAACCAGCCACAGAAAATCATGGGACACCCTATCGAATGCTTTTTCCAAGTCTAAATTGACGAGCATTAACGGTACCTTCCTTTGTTCTGCCCATGTGATGACGTCTCTCAATAATTGCAGCGTCCACCTCCCTGATCTTCCTTTAACTCCGCATGTCTGGTCCCTGCCGATTATATTAGCCATCACACGCGAGAGTCTGTGAACAAGCAATTTAGCCATGATCTTGTAGTCCACACACAACAAAGTTAGGGGCCTCCAATTTTTTAACTCGGTACGGTCTCCCTTTTTAAAAACCAGAGTTAAAATACCCTCCCTCATTGATTTTCCCATGCTCTTTTTACTGAAAATCTCCCCCATCACCTCCAAGAGGAAGGGTCCTAAAATCGGCCAGAAGGTCCTATAAAATTCTACAGGGATCCCATCCACCCCCGGCACTTTCCCTTTTTTCAAGGATTTCATTGCTGCCTCTAACTCTGGTAGCTCAAAGGGTTTTCCCAAGTTCTCTCTCTCTTCCTCCGTCAGGGTTGCCTGCAGGGTCTGAAGGACCTCTTCTGCAGCTTCCCTCTCACATACCTTCTCAGCAAAAAGTTCTTCATAAAAACTAGCTGCCTCTCTGAGCATCCCATCCCGGTCCGTGACCTGCTTCCCGCTGGTAGCTAAGATGGAATGAAAAACCCTTTTCTCTTGTCTTTTTCTGATCCTGTTAAAAAAATATTTAGAGCACGTCTCATAATGGTCTAAAAAATCCACACGCGCCCGAAACAGGAATTCTCTCGCCCTTCACTCATGGTGCTTCCTAATTTGTTTCAGTAAGACAGCTACCTGGTTTTCGCTTGAGGGAGTCCCATCCTCTCCACCCCTAGAAGCCACTTCCAACTCCTTCTCTAGGCTTTCAAGCTCTTTCCGTTCCCTCCTCCTCCTTTCCCTACAGTACTTTCTAAAAGCCTTCCCTATTATTTCTTTGGTTTCTTCCCAGATCTCCAGCAGGGGCCTATCTCCCACTCCTTTATTCAGGCACCGCACTAAAAGTCCCTTCATCATCTTTAAGTACACCTTCTCTTCCAGAACGGCGCAGTTCAGCCTCCACACCCCCCTGCCAAATTCAGGCCCAGATCTTGCTACTCGAACCTCTACCATACAGTGGTCAGAAAACCACACTGGAGTGACCTTTACCTTCTCCACTGCCACTGAACTAGAGGCAAAGATGTAATCCAGCCTTTTAACTACACCTCTGGTGTTGCTCCAGGTGTATCCCCCTCGCTGCGGATTAGCCTCTTTGTAGCAGTCTTTTAAGTTGTATGTTCTTAACATGTCCCTGACCACTCTGGCATCCCCATCCTTCTCCTTATCAATATCTATATTAAAATCGCCTCCAATCACCACTACTCTATTTGTGACACACAATGTGCCCAAATGAGTTAAAAAATCCCTCCTCTCCCTCATCGCTGCTGGCGCATACACACACAAATCTAAAATCAATCCCATCCATTCTTGCATCAACACTCAACAGTCTTCCCGGCACGCTCACTCTCACCTCCCCGCACTCTATTTGAGGATCCCCGAAAAGGATCCCTACTCCAGAGGAGTGCACACCTCCAGTACTCCACCTAGAGGGACCACGGTCCCACAAAGCAGTCAGTTCCTCCACATCCTTTTCATCTTTAAGGTGTACCTCCTGCAAAAAACACACACTTGGCCTTAGGTCTTTAAAAAGCCTCAAAAACAGCAACCCTCTTAGTCTTATCCCGCAGCCCTCGCACATTTAAGGTCGAGTAGCTGCTAGTCATTTTGGCTATTTAGGCCCAGGATTTCTGGACTTTACCTTCTCCCTCTTTGATGTAGGCCTGGAGTTCATATGCGCACCGCACCACATCCTCCTTCTTCTTTCCCTCGAGACCCATTCCCAGCACTTCCCTTCCGCTGTGATCAAAACTAGGCTTGACACTACCAAATTGTCTCAGGATTTCTTTGATTTTTTTCAAAACCCTTGGGGTATCTCACCCCTTCTCGATACCAGGTGGAATGCTTCAGGAAAGCACTGGAGGTCTCGAGGTCAAGTCTGTAGAGGCTCCCAGATTGTCGTACTCTACGGCGTAAGTCATCGTACCGTCTTTGACGGTCTCTTTTGGCCATGTCTCCTGCCTTTTGATTTTCCCTGTCCTTAGGTATGTCTAGCAGAGCTCGTTGTGCATCCGTAGCTGTGTTAAGGTCCCTACACGTGATCTTAATGTGGTTTCTACCCTCCAACTCAAAAATAACCCCCTCCTGTACTAATGCAGACAAACTGGGGCAAGAGGACAGATCAATCTGCCCCTCTTCATCTATCTTCTGCTCCGCTAAAAAGTCTTCCGTCACCGCGGCCATTACCACTACAGCCCCACAGGGCCGCTTGCTATGCCCCGAGTCCTCCTCCGCCTGTTTATCAGGCTCAGCACTAAGCTGAGGGGCTGTCTCTGCTACCACCTCTGGGGTAGATTCCTCCTCGCTGCTCTCCCCCCCTTCCAGTTTCCTCTTTGCAGTCCCGCCCGACCATTCCATTCCCCCCTCCTTTTCCCCCATAGTCTGTTGGAGAGTGTTCATAATGTCCTGCATGGTCTCCAAATTTCTGGCAGTCCGAGCTGCTATGTCCTCCAACACTGTGGAACCCTCCTCCAGGTCTACCTCCGGGCTCACAGCAGGCTCTCTGGCCTCAGCTTCTTGGTCTGCCACCGGTTTCTGCCCGTCGTCATCTGTCGGTCCCCCAGGCGTTCCTTCTTCCATCTCCCCCGTCTACCCGGTCTACCCGGTCTCCTCGGTCTCCTCCTCTCTGTCCTCTGCGCCTGAAACAAGAAGGGAGGAGGAAGGCCCAGCAGCCTCAGGCACGCCCCCTGCCGCTCCCCTGCTTACCGAATCTCGGCTCAAGGGGCAGTCCTTATACAAGTGGCCCTCCTCGCCGCACAGGTTGCAGGTCCTCGCCGCCTTGCACTCAGCACCCTGGTGTCCCGCTGTGCCGCATTGCTTGCAGACTGGCTCCCTGCAGTTGGTTGCAAAGTGGCCTTCTCCTCCGCATCTCCTGCAGGTTAAAGGCTGCCCCGGGTAGTTGACATAACCCCGGTTCACCCCAATAAAAAACATTGCAGGAGGATGCAGGTAACCATCCTCTTGGGCACTGAGGGTCCTCAAACGGACAAAATAACGGAATTTCCCCGACCAATATCCGTTCCTGTCAGTTATTCTTACGCCCTTTGTCGTTACATCCACAAACCGTTTCAAAAACACCTCTATGTCTTCTTCCGGCACGTAAGGGTTGAACATCTGAATGACTAAGGGCCTGTTTTCTCTCACAAACAGAGGCTCAATGATGTAATCGCTCAGGGGCTTCTCATTTCTCTTGGTCTTCACCATCTCCCACACTCTGTTACAGACCGCTCTATTCACAAGAAACAAGTCATACGTTTTCTTTCCGAGAAAGTCTTGTAAACAATAAACATCAGTGGGGCTTAGACTGAAAACTCCACGAACTATGTCGTCACCAAAGATTCCCCTGTCTCTCAAGGCCCGTTCCCCCAATTCTGCTTTCTGCACAAAACGAATTGTGTGCCGGAACTGACCTTCCCTGCTGCCAGCGCCCTCTGATGGTCTTCCCGCTGAACTTCTCGCTGAAGCAGCAGCAGCCGCATAGCTTCTCCCACCGTCCTTCACCGGTCCTTTTTCAGGTCTTCCTTCTCTGCTACCAGCGCCCTCTAGTGGTCTTCCCGGCACACTGCTCCCCGAAGCTGCAGCTGCCACATCAACTCTCCCTCCTTCCTTCTCAGGTCCTCTTCCAGGTCTTGTTCCCTCTTCTCCAGCCAGGGTCCTCCCTGCCGTAGCAAAAGCACCGTCAGGAGCCGGCTCCATCCCTCCGTCCTCTCCGCTCCGCCGCTCCCTCTGGTAAGTCGCAGAAGAAAAGGCTTCCGCCGCCGCCGCCGATGCTCTCCTCTCTCCTCTCCGTCGCTGCTATCTCGGTCCCCCAGCCCAGTCGTCAAGCCGCGGTCAAGCCACGTACTTTCAGATCTGAGCCAAAAGGCCGAGAAGCGATGTCCGACGCCGGCCTTGGGCGGGCGCGTGGGCGTCCGGCTGGCACGCAGCGGCGCAGGCCGATGCCTCTGGAGCCCGGTCCGCACACGGCTGCCGGCCGCCCGGACTCCGCTCTCCCCCTCTCTTGCCTGCCTGCTTGTTCGCCTGCCTGCCCGCCAGTCCCGGGCGGGGGCCCTGCTCTTTGATCTCCTGTCAACGGCCCGACAACGACCGCAGCCGCGGGGGGCGCCAGCCGGTCGGCCTCCTTAGCTTAGGCCCCTCCCACCAGCAGCAACCGTGCCGAGCGAGCTGCAAGCGAAAGCGGACCGTCGGCACCTGCAGGCAGAGGCAAGGGGCAGCGCTCTCTCGGGAGGGACGGGGACACACACACACGCACGCCTGCCTGCCTGCCGAAAAAAAGAAAGAAAAGGTGTATATACTAAGTTTTTTGGAGGGAAAACGCCCGGCTGTCGAAAGGGGCCCGCCTGCAAGGACGGGGACACACACACACACACACACACACACACACACACACACACACACACACACACACACACACACACACACAAGCCACGCCTGCCTCCCTGGAAAAAGGAGGAAAAAACTAAGTTTTTTGGAGGGAAAACGCACGGGAGCTGAAAAGGGGGCCAGCCTGCTTGCCGAGAGAGTCGAGGAGCGGGAAAGTGCACGGAGGGAGCACGGGAACGGGGAGGGGGGGGGAGAGAGAGAGAGACACAGAGACACACAGATGGACGAGAGACGAGACCGGAGAGGAAGGAGCTCCAGTCCACCTCGCTTGCTTGCTTGCTACGTCTGTCTTTTCACCGCTGAGAGAAGGTAATGCACCGTTCCCGGAGGCGCTGCAATACCGAGCCGATGCGTGGAGAGGACGGAGCAAGCTCCTGATCCAGATTTTTTTTTTACATTTATTATAACAATACAAAGTCACAAGTCATTCATCACAGTCCACAAACAGCAAACTTATCCCATTAATCCAGCAACAGTTTCCATTTCTCTTTTGCTGCATGAAAACCCCACCTACGCACCTCTACTGTCATCATCTTATGAAGCTCAAAACGAACCCTCCCACATATTGCCCCAGCCCCTTCCACATGACCATGTTTGACCAAATTGTTTCTCGATCCCCATAACACAAATTTTACCATGCTGATTAGAAACCAGATTACAAGTTCACGTCTCACAGATCTCAAAGACCTACTCCACTGTCTAAGAATTTTATCTCCAGATAGAACAAAACCTGGTTCCAGTTTGTTAAATAGATCCGACATCTGCCCCCACACTGCTTTTGCAATCCTGCAACCAAAGAACACATGGCTGATGGACTCTACTTCTGTACATAGAGGTCTTGGGCAAATCGCTGAACGGGCCAGCTTATGTCTGTGCATTACCTCTCTTACTGGCAGACGTCCCCAAACACACATCCAGTTTAAATCTTTGAGCCTGTTATCCAGGCTCTTAGGTTGCACCCTTTTCCATACGTCAGTAGGAACCACAACATTGGTTCCCTTTTCACTGCTCTTAGCTGTCTTATATAAGAGCCTGTGGGAGACAATCACTGTCCTGTCCGCACCTTTTGCGTACTTCCTTAACCATGCAGCCGCATGTTCGTAGAACCACGGTAGAATTTCAGCCTTGGGAACGTCGTTCCTCCACGCTTCTGAAGGCCTGACAACCCAGGCGAACCAAAGCCGAACAAAGAACTGATATTTGTATAAGATCTTATCATCTACCGCTTTACAAAGGTCAGCCACAAATATGGCATCTAGTTTAATTGGTAAATCTGGAACTTCTCTACCTCCCTCACTGATGTCCCTGTACATATCTAGACGCTTCACATATTCATAACCACCTCCCCATACAAAGTCAAAGACCATTTTAGTTAAGGAGCGTCTAAAACAAGCTGGCATAGGAAAGACCTTTGCAACATGCACAAGACTTGGTAAGATGTCACCTTTGAGTACCAAAACCTTCCCTGAATAGGACAGTGATCTTTTTTTCCATAGGCCAAGTTTGCTACTCACCTGGGATAACCGAGTGTCCCAATTCCTTCTTCCGGTCCCTTCCCTATCAAACTGCACTCCTAATATTTTCAAGGAATTCATTTCCAGAGATAGACCTCCTACCACCTCATCCCTGTTACTCCATGGACCAAAATACTGCACACTGCTCTTATTTCTATTCAGTCTTGCACCTGTGCATTGGTTGAAGACTTCTATCAGCTCCAGTGCGACTAAAAGGCTTCTATCTGAGCTCAAAGTTAGAACAATATCATCCGCATAGGCCAACACTTTAGTTTGGAGGCCTCCGCTTCCCGGGATCACTATACCCTCAACCTTTCTATCACGTCTTAACAACTCTAATAATGGCTCTATATAGACTACATATAGAATTGGAGACAAAGGACAGCCTTGTCTGACGCCCTTCCTTACGTCGAAGGGTTCACTCATAAAACCATTTATGTTGACTCTGGTGGAAGCACCTCCATACAGGGCTTTCAGCCAAGAGATGAAGCAGCTGCTGACCCCATAACGATCCAACACATCCCATAAGCATTGATGATCCACCCTATCAAATGCTTTCTCTTGGTCTAGACTGGCTATCAACAGACACTGATGTCTGTCTTCTGCCCAAGCAATAGTATCTCTAAGCAGGCCAAGGTTCCAGTGTAGGGACCTACCCGCCACGCCACAGGTCTGATCCGGCTGTATTACTGATGGCAGGACTTTCCTTATCCTATCGCACAATATTTTTGCCAAGATTTTATATTCGACACACAATAATTGTATTGGCCTCCAATTTTCTAGCCTCTTAGGATCACCTTTCTTAAATAACAGAGACAAAACTCCCTGTGCCATTGTATCTCCCAAAGTTCCACCATCTAGAATTGCTTGAAAGACTTCGAGCATCGATGGACCTATCAAATCCCAGAAAGTAAGGTAAAATTCTACTGGGATACCATCAACCCCCGGAACTTTCCCTGTTTTCATTCTCTGAGTAGCCCCCTCAACTTCGGCTAGATCAATGCGTGTCACTAAGGCCCTATTTTCCTCAGCACTGACCTTCTTCTCAATATGCTCCAAAGCACTGACCCCCTTTACTAACTCACCCTCCCTCTTACTGAAGTACGTAGTAAAATACTTTACGGCTTCCTCCAACATTTCATGCGGAGTACTTACCACCTCCCCCTCTGCAGTAAACAAACTCCCGAATGCTCTTTTAACCCGCTTGGCTTTAACTGATTTAAAAAGCAGGCCTGAGACCTCTTCTTGTCCATCCAGGAAGCCGATACCAGCTCTGATTAAAAACTCTCTGGATTGTCTAAGGTAAAGTTCCTGGGCTTTCGAGAAATTAAAATCTGCACCTTTGTTTGTCTCCTCATACATAATTTCCAACACTTTTTGAAGCCTTCTCACTTCAAAATTCCTTCTTTGATTTCGACACTTACAATACCGGATTGAGATTTCCTTAACCTGCCACTTAACATACTCCCACCATTCAATTAATGACGGCCAATCTTGTTTCTGTCCTAGCAAAAAAAAACATTTGTCTCTAATTAGCTCTTTGTAACCGTCCTCACTCAGCACGGCTGTGTTTAATTTCCAGTAACCTGGACCAAACTTGACCCCCACACCTTCCACCTCAACCACCAACAATTCATGATCGGAAAAATAAAAGGGTACGACCGAGGCTTTAGCAATCACCAAACCTCGAGACAAAAACACATAATCCAATCTTTTGGCGGCCCCTGCTGCATTCCTCCAAGTAACTGGGGGAATCAACCCAACTGTTGCAGGCCCTTTAAGACAGAAGCTATCAAATAAGTCAAAGCCCCTCAGCAGTTTGTTAATTTCTAGGGACCCTGCTGTTCTTTTATTTAGATCTTCATTAAAGTCACCGGCAATCACTAATTTTCTATTAGTCACACACCAGGGGACTAGGTCGGAAAAAAAACTCCCCCTTGACGTCCTATCCACCGGTGCGTAGACAACTATAAATCTCATTTTTGTGTTTAAATATACCCCATCCACCACAAGGATTCTCCCTGGCCGCACCATATAAGTTTCTATAATATCAATGTGATTATTCCCAAATAATATACCAACCCCAGATATACTGCCCCCACACACCAAAAAGACTTCCCAGAATCCCAGTCTTTAGAAAACCGCTTCACATCTATATCTCCACCCAAGTGCATTTCCTGTAAAAAACATATATCAAACTTATTTTCACGCAAAATTTTTATACACAGCAATCCTTTTAGACCTATTTTTCAATCCCCTCACATTTACAGTTAAGATTTTGAAGGTCATATTGACCTCCCACCATCTCTTCCCCCAGGATCTACATCTGGTTCTGCAGAGCTGTCTGTCTCCGAGGAGCTTGTGTCACTCGTCCTATAAGGGGTTGAACCCTCCTCCTCTGAATTGGACTGCACCACGTTCGGAGCCACCGAAACGCAGCGCAGGTAAGTCGACTCTATTAATCTTCCTTTTGGCAGGTGCCCCTTCTGACCCCAATCCGAAGCTGCAACCTCCTCCCGCTCTGGGGGGGATTCCATCACCATGCCTTCTTCTATATCCTCCTCTATATGAGCGTCCTCCTTGGCCTTCTTCTCCTCCCCCGCAGGCAACTCTTCTTCGGAATCCTCCCTTGGCCTTTTCTGGACTGCCACATTCCCATCCATGTCGAAATCACCCAAGTCCATCGCCAGGCCTTCTTGCGGCAGGTGCACGAACAGGTCCAAGGCTCTAGCCACCTGACCAGCAGGTAAGCTACTGCTACTGTCCAAACCAGTGTCTGATGTTTCGCTCACATCCACCTCTGCTATCTCCTCACTCTCAATCTCTTTGCCATCACCTGTTTCGACCTTTTCATTCTTGTTCCCCTCTGTCTTCTCAATTCCTTTGCCTTCCTTTCCTCCTTCATCTTCCACATCTCCTTCTTGCTCCGAGTCACTTGCCTCCTCTACGGCATCTAGGAAGCATCTCTCCTGATCCCTGGCCATCTCAGGGTCTCTCCATATGCATTCTCTATATAAATGGTTTGTATCCCCACACAGAGAGCAGGTTTTCTGATAACATCTCCTCTTAGTGTGGTCCCGTGCTCCACACCTCGAGCAAGAGGTGGCGGTGCAGTCTTTATCCATGTGGCCGAAGGAACAACATTTTCTGCAGTAAGACGGCTGGTTCTGATAATATATATAGCCTTTACTTTGACCCAGGAAAAAGGCCGACGGGGGGTGCAAAAACCCGTCCGCGCGCCCAACATTCCGCCTGAGTCGCACCTGGTATCTGCGCCTCCCAGTCCAGACCCGAAATCTGTCACCAATTATTTGGGGACCTGCCAGGACATCCACATGCATCCATAGGTAAGCCGTAATAATATCATCCTCAATGAAGGGGTCATGCATGTTTACAATTATAAATCGCACATCGTCCTGAGCCAGACCCAAAATCTCAAAGTCCTGTAACCATTCATTGTTCACCATCTCCTCACACATCCCAGAGACTCTCTTGTAGATCTGATCATTGTTAAAGGTAACATCGAAAAAGCAAAAAGGCCCGTTTCCCTGCAGACATTTCACTTCACTCGGTATTGCTTTCAAAATTCCAAATAAAATCTTACATTCAAACTCGTATCTGCCCATCATTTCTTTCTCTCTCACCCATTTAAAACGCAAGGTCCATTTCAGCCGAGGAGCCTGGCTGGCCCACCCGGGGGGGGCCGGGCCCTCGGCCATTGCGGGAAATACGGCCCTCCGACGCTCTTCTCACAGGTCTTCATCGTAGCCTTCTTACAAAAAAAACACTTCCAAAAAAACAGGAACCAGCAAAACGAACCTTCTCTTTGGATCCAAACGTCTGCAGGCACGGATAGCAGTCCAACGATCTCTCCCCTGGTCTTGGCCAAAAGGCCGAGAAGCGATGCCCGACGCCGGCCTTGAGCTTGGCTTTAACTGATTTAAGGAGCCCGGTCCGCACGCGGCTGCCGGCCGCCCGGACTCCGCTCTCCCCCTCTCTTGCCTGCCTGCTTGCTCGCCTGCCTGCCCGCCAGTCCCGGGCGGGGGCCCTGCTCTTTGATCTCCTGTCAACGGCCCGACAACGACTGCAGCCGCGGGGGGCGCCAGCCGGCCGGCCTCCTTAGCTTAGGCCCCTCCCACCAGCAGCAGCCGTGCCGAGCGAGCTGCAAGCGAAGGAGAGCTGCAATGCGTGGAGAGGACGGAGCAAGCTCCTGATCCAGCTCCCTGTTCCAAAAATCCGTTTAATATGTGGTCCCCCGATGGGGGACGTATCAGATATTAAACTGATAAGAACAGATTTTTTTTTATGTTTTATTATAAATATACAAAACCAGTCAACAACACCATTTACAGAACATCATAACCAAAATCAAACCCCCAACGAAAACAACCCCTTCCAACGCTCTTTTGCAGCAGCAAATCCCCAACGCATAATATCCCACTTCACTCTTCTTGCAATGTCATGCTTTACTTTAAACATCACTGAATTTGCTGAGCCCCCACTATTGTGCTTCACCTGCTCTTCCCGAGACCCCCATAAGTAGAACTTTACTAAACTAATAAGGAACCACAGTAAAAAGGTTCTGCTCCACTTGCGCGGATTCGCTATTCCACATAAAATCACACGGTTGGACATGACAAAATCGGGAGCTATCTGACCGAAAAGCCCCCCGCACAGACCCCACACGCGTTCCGCAAAATCACAACCCCAGAATACATGTGATACAGTTTCAGGTTCAGAACAATCGGGTCGCGGACACTTGTCCTGTCTTGCCAGACCATGTCTATGAAGGACTTCCCTGACTGACAACCTGTCCCACATAGCCAGCCAATTTAAGTCCTTCAGTCGGTTTTCCAGCCCTGCTGGCTGGATCTGTCTCCATTCGGCCTCCGATACCCCAACCACTGCAGACCCACCTTTCTCTATTATGGACCTGTACACAGCCCTGTGGTCCAGAGACTCTGTTCCTCTCTTCACCGCCGGATGTTTCCTCAGCCATGTAACCGCGTGTCTGTAATGCCAGGGTAACTGCGAAGCCTTAGGTGTGGTGTTGGTCCAATCGACCAGATGTTTCATTGTAGCAGCAAACTACAACTGCACGAAACATACACACAGATGATCTGGGTTCTCATACAGGGTTTTACACAAAACCGAAACGAACACCGAGTCTAGTCGAAGTGGAAGGTCAGGAACCTCCCTGCCCCCCTCCTCCACCGGCCTGCACATGTCCGCACGCCTGATGTGTTCATATCCTCCGCCCCAGATGAAGCGGAAGATAGTTCTCACCAGGTCTCTACGAAACCTGGCGGGCAGCGGTTACACGCAGGCCAGGTGGAGAAGCAACGGCAACACATCCACTTTTAACACGAGTACCTTCCCGACATATGATAGGGACCTGCTCCGCCAAAGGCCTAACTTTTGGCTCACCTTCCTAATTTTGATCTCCCAATTCAGGCCCGCCGAGTCGTAGACGTGGAAGAAGACCCCCAGGACTTTGACGGGGCCTACCGCTAGTGTAAGGCCCCCGGTCACACCCTGCCTATCCTTCCACCTGCCAAAAAATTTAACTGTGCATTTACTCTTATTCAGGAATGCACCGGTGCTGACTGCTAGATCGTCGCAAGTCTCAGGACTCGATCAAGACTTCTGTCAGTGGTGAGGAACAGGGTTACATCGTCCGCATAAGCTGCGACTTTCGCCTGCCTCCCACCACTGCCCGGAACCACCACCCCTTCAACTAGTGGGTCACTGCGGATCCGATGCAAAAAGGGCTCTACATAAAGAACATATAATAGAGGAGACAAGGGGCACCCCTGCCTCACACCACACGCAATTGGAATTCCAATACCCAGCCGCCCATTGATGCAGACCCTTGTGATGACTCCATTATATAAAACCCTGATCCACCTTATAAAGATCTCACTTAGTCCCATCCTCCCCAAGACCGCCCAGAGGAAAGAATGATTAACCCTGTCAAACGCCTTGTTCTGATCTAGACTCACAAGCATCAGCTCTAAACCCCTATCTTCCACCCACTCAATAACGTCCCTGATAAGCTGGAGGTTCCAAGAGATCTTCCTACCCTCCACACTGCATGTCTGGTCATGACCTACCAGATCCGGCATCACCTTCCTCAGCCGTCGCCCCAACGGCCTGGCCAAGATCTTTTAATCCGTGCAGAGCAGTTGGATCGGCCTCCAGTTATCCAGATCCTCCTTCTCACCCTTCTTATAAATCAGGGACAAGACACCCATCCTCATTGTCCTGCCAAGGTCACCCACCCGCAGAATTTCCTCATAGACCTCTATCAGCATTGGCTGCAAGAGGTCCCAAAAGGTTATATAAAACTCTATTCCTGGAGCTGTACCTGTACCTTTTCGCAGCCCCGCCATAGCCTCTCTTATCTCTACATCTGTCAGACGTGCCTCCAAGCTGCCTTTGTCAATGGCCTTCCTCTCTAAACCAGCTAGCCAGTCTTCCCACAGTCCCCTGTCCACCGGTTTCTCTGAAAACAGGGTTCTGTAGAACTCTGAGGCACACCTCAACATACCTTCGATGTCCCTAGTTATCGCCCCATCCTTTTGCCTTAGGCCCTCGAAGTGAGTTCTTGTCTGCCTCGTACGGACCGAACCAAAGAACTGCGCTGTGCATTTCTCTTCGCCTTCCAAAAGGATGCCCTTCAGCCGGAAGAGGAAATCCCTCGCGCGCTCAGACCAGAAATTTTTCAGTCTGAGCTTGATCTCAGCAGCCCGCTCGGCGTCAAAGGATCCCCCCCGGTTGAAGGTCACATATAGGTCTTCTAGCTCCCGCTGCCATTCGTTCACTTCCTTCCTTTCAGCCGCCCTTCTACGCCGACAATAGCTAATCGAGTTCCTAGCCACCGCCTTCTTGCAGGCTTCCCACCAGCTCACAGCAGTCGGAAACCTCCACCTTTTTGTTTGGAAACTCTCAAGCAGCGCGACTATCAAACTTCGATAGTCCGCCTCCATCAACACTTTCGTGTTTAGTTTCCAATAATTTGCTCTGGAACCCAAAGCATCTGATATCAACTCAACAGACATCAACAAGTGGTCAGAAAACCACACCGGAGTTATCTTCTCGGCGCGCGCCGACCCCTGTAGGGTGGTAAAAATATAGTCTAGACGTCTAAAAATATCTCTTCCGTTGCTCCAACTATAGAACCTGGGAGCCTGACTAGAGCCTTTATGGCAGTCCTGCAACTGAAAAAGACTGACCATTTCCTTCCAAATTCGCACTCCAGCCCCACTCACATCACTCAAATCCATATTCAAATCACCACCCAACACCACCGCCCTATTGGTGAATAAGTGTGGCTCCAAATCCTTTAAGAAGGCTGCCTGCAGCCGCCTCTCAGCAGGTGCATAGACAGCTATCAGCCGCACCTTTTGGCCTTCCCACACACCATCCACTACTAACAGTCGCCCAGGAACTATGGAGTTAACTGCACTCGCTGTAAAATTCGGGGTCCCACATAGGATCCCCACACCCGACGAGTGCACACCACCCACACTCCACCAAGACTCACCCTTCACCCATTCATTCTTAAACACAGTCACATCGTCCTTCGATCCCAGGTGAACCTCCTGCAAGAAACAAAAGCCGAATTGGCGTTCAGCGAGGTTTTTTAAAGACGCCAATTCGCTTCGATTTTTCCTTTAGCCCTCTGGCATTTACTGTACATACCACACGACTCATGTTGGATCATAGGGGGTCTGCAGCGGCGATCCCTCACCCAAACTAAACTCCGACCTTTCCGTGCCTACAGAATCCGGAGCGCTCTCCGCCTCCCCGGAGAACTGCGAGGACCCCTCCCCCGAGGATGATGAACTTACCTCGGGATCCTCGGAGTCAGAGAGGTGAGCCTCCTTTTCCTCCCCAGTCTGCTCTAAACCTCCAGTGCTTCCTTCCTCAGGATCGCCACCAGCCATACCTTGACCCGGAGGGATGGGGTCCTCGGAGACCGTAACACCAGTGGAGTCCTCCATCAGATCATACACTCTGTTGGCCCTCTCCCTCTCCTCCCTCTGCCTCCCCAACCCCACTCTCCTCCACTACCCCTCCCCCCACCCCTTCTCCACAATCACTGATTCTTTCACAACACCCTTTTTCTTTTTCTTTTTTCTCTTTTTTACAACACCTTTCATACCACCATCACTCTCAATCTCCTCCGAGTCCGCCACACTGTTGTCATCCTCTCTTGGGTCTTCTGTGGCCAACAACTCGAAAATGTTCACCATGTGCTTTGCCGGCGGCGAGTCCGGTCCTTTTACAAACGACACAAGCACAGGCTTCCTCATTGCCGCTCTGCTAGGCTGCTTGGACCAGCCCAGGGAGTCCGAGCTCACCCTCGCCACCTCCGCCGCCCGGGACGAGACGCTTGGCCCCTCCTCTGCTGGTCTCGATGTCGCCACTGCTGCCCTCTCAGGTTCGCCGCCTCTCTCGGGTACGCCGCCTCTTTCCGGTTCACTGCCTCTCTCTGGTTCGCCGCCTCTCTCCTTCCCAGTCCATGCTCGGGAACCCCGGTAGATCCTTGGGTCTCTGGACGGTCCAGGGAGGGCGTCTCTGGGACCAGCCACTGGTGCTCTGACCGCTTCCGCGAAGCTGCGAAATTTCTCAGGGCAGGATCTGTACATGTGACCAAATGCTCCGCAAAGGTTACAAGTTGACAATGTCCCACAATTGGCCGTCTCATGGTCCGCTGCTTTACATTTCCTACAAAAGGCCCTAGTGCAGTCCACCGCCTTATGCCCTCTCTGGAAACATTTCTTACAGGACAAAGGCTGCCCCGGGTAAAACAGATATCCCTTGCTCGGGCCGATGGAGAAGTACGCTGGGGGGTGCGATACTCCATCTTCCTCAAGTGAGTTAGACCGCAGCCTGACTGAATACCGCCTTTTACAAGTCCATATATGCAGACCATCGGTAACTTTTTGCCCCGCACTTTGCACATCCACGAACCTTGAAAGGAACGTGAGGATATCCTGTTCCGGGACACGCGGGTTAAACACATGCACAGTCAACGGCCTCAATTCTCTCGCAAACAAGGGCTCCAGCAAAAAATCACTTAAGGGTGCCTGGTCTTTCTTAGACATGGCCTTCTGCCAGACTGTTTCGCACAAAATGTCCGATTCCATAGTCAGGTCAAAAATCCCTTTGGATATGAAATCCTGCACACAGGTGATGTCCTCCTTCCTTATTTCAAGCGCTTTAAGCAAAACGCTCCCTATTCGCCCATTCCGCCTTCCGTGCAGCATCTTTAACTACAAAGCGCACTGAGCACCGCATCTGTCCCTCACGGGACAGAGGGTGCCCAGCCGCTGCGTGGCGGGTCCACTCACCAGCCGAAGTTGCTGCCATCCGGAAGCCCCACTTCGCCCCCTGGGCTCAACCCAGAGCGACTACCCGTGGTGGCTTGTGATGATCTCCGGCTCCCGCCCTCCGTCGATGAGTCGTCCGCCTCGTCTGTGTTGGCTCTTCCTCCTCCTCCAGCGCAGAAAAAATCTTCGTCGTCGTCGTCTTCACACCCCCCAGCCCAGTCGTCAAGCCGTGGGCCTGCCCCGTACTTTCTGATCTGGGCCAAAAGGCCGAGAAGCGATGCCGACGCCTCTGGAGCCCGGTCCGCACGCGGCTGCCGGCCGCCCGGACTCCGCTCTCCCCCTCTCTTGCCTGCCTGCCCGCCAGTCCCGGGTGGGGGCCCTGCTCTTTGATCTCCTGTCAACGGCCCGACAACGACCGCAGCCGCGGGGGGCGCCAGCCGGCCGGCCTCCTTAGCTTAGGCCCCTCCCACCAGCAGCAGCCGTGCCGAGCGAGCTGCAAGCGAAAGCGGACCGTCGGCACCTGCGGGCAGAGGCAAGGGGCAGTGCTCTCGCGGGAGGGACGGGGACACACACACACGCCTGCCTGCCTGCCGAAAAAAAGAAAGAAAAGGTGTATATACTAAGTTTTTTGGAGGGAAAACGCCCGGCTGTCGAAAGGGGCCCGCCTGCAAGGACGGACACACACACACACACACACACACACACACACACACACACACACACACACACACACACACACACACACAAGCCACGCCTGCCTCCCAGGGAAAAGGAGGAAAAAACTAAGTTTTTTGGAGGGAAAACGCACGGGAGCCGAAAAGGGGGCCGGCCTGCTTGCCGAGAGAGTCGAGACGCGGGAAAGCGCACGGAGGGAGCACGGGAACGGGGAGGGGGAGAGAGAGACACAGAGACACAGAGACACACGGATGGATGAGAGACGAGACCGGAGAGGAAGGAGCTCCGGTCCACCTCGCTTGCTTGCTAGCTACGTCTGTCTTTTCACCGCTGAGAGAAGGTAGTGCACCGTTCCCGGAGGCGCTGCAATACCGGGCCAATGCGTGGAGAGGACGGAGCAAGCTCCTGATCCAGCTCCCTTTTCCAAAAATCCGTTTAATTTGTGGTCCCCCGATGGGGGACGTATCAGATATTAAACTGATAAGAACAGATTTTTTTTTTTATTAGAAACATATAAAACATCCAAACGGCAAAAAATACCCACCACACAAAAAATCAACCCACATGTTACTCAAAAAACACAGAAAACAACATTCAAAAACCCAACCCTCTGAAAACCAAAGCAAAATACAATTTCCCTAACCCCGTCTCAAATGCAAATCAAAGCCCACCCCCACATCTGAAAAAAACAAAACAATTACCAAAAACATGCCGACTTTTGCTATACAAAACATAATAATCACACCAACGAAAAAAGCCCCTTCCACCTCTCTTTGGCTGCGGCAAAACCCCACCTCAAAATGTCCCATTTTACCCGACATGCTATATCATATTTAACTTTATAAACGACAGCGGCTGGTGCTCCACTGACCCCATGCTCAGTGAGGTCTTTGCGCGATGCCCACAGATGATATTTCACAAAACTCATCACAAACCATAACAAAAAATTGATCCCCCATCTACGTGTTTTTGGGATTCCCCGCAGTATAACTTGTCTGGACACCACAAAGTCTGATTTCACCTGCGTTAAGAAACCCCCACACTGGTCCCATACCCTCTGTGCAAAACCGCAATCCCATAAGACGTGTGCGATGGACTCGGTTTCTTGACAGTCAGTGCGTGGGCACTTGTCCTGCCTGGAGAGACCATGTCTATATAAAGTCTCTCGAACTGGAAGTCTGTTCCACACAACCAACCAATTGAGGTCCTTCAGCTTATTTTCCAGCCCTACCGATTGCGTTTGCTTCCAGACCTCTCCCGGAACTCCCACAATAGCCGACTCCTCCTTTGCTGTAGCCAGCTGGTATAATGCCTTATGGTCCAGCAATACTGTACCTTCCTTAGCACCTGGGTGCTTTTTTAGCCATTGTACCGCATGCTTGTAATACCATGGCAACTTTTCTGCCTTGGGTGTTGTGTTTGTCCAAACTACAAGATGCTTTACTGCAGAGGCAAACCACAAGTGTGCAAAGGGGACGCACAGGTGGTCCAGACTCTCCTTCAGAAGTCTGCACAGCCCCGAGATGAAAAGTGAGTCCAATTTCACCGGCAGATCCGGCACCGCCCTACCTCCTTCCTCCACCGGCCTGTGCATATCCGCCCTCTTGATGTACTCGTATCCTCCGCCCCAAATGAAGCGGAAGATAGTCCTCACCAGCTCTCTACGGAACCTGGGAGGCAGTGGGAAAACACAGGCCAGATGGATGAGCAACGGCAATATATCCACCTTCACTACCAGGACTTTTCCTACCAGTGTCAAATGCCTACTCGGCCACAAACCTAGCTTCTGGTTCACCTTCGAGATCTTACTCTTCCAGTTAATTGTGGCAGAGTCAGCAGTGTGAAAACTGACCCCCAAGATCTTCACGGGCCCTGTTTCTAATTTGAGACCTCCTACCACATCCTGCCTGTTCTTCCATCTGCCGAAATATTTGACGGTGCACTTGCTGAGATTAAGCAGTGCCCCCGTTCCTGCCGCCATGGCGTCCGCTATCTGCAGAACCCGACAGAGAGACCTGTCAGTGGTAAGGAACAAAGTTACGTCGTCCGCGTAAGCCATCAACTTTGCCTGTGCCCCACCGCTACCCGGGACCAGTACACCCTCCACCCAAGGGTCACTCCGGATTCGTCGCAAAAAGGGCTCCAGGTATAGCACGTAGAGGAGAGGGGACAAGGGACACCCCTGCCTCACCCCACGACTAACCACGAACCCCATCCCCAACCTTCCATTCACACAAACCCTTGAGATGACCCCGTTATATAAAATCCTGAGCCATCGGATGAAAGTTTCACCAATCCCTAGTTTCTTTAAAACCTCCCAAAGGAAGGGATGACACACTCTGTCAAAGGCTTTACTTTGATCCAGGCTTACAAGTATGAGCTCCAGGCCCCTTTCCTCTACCCATTCTATGATGTCTCTCACCAGCTGGAGATTCCAGGCTAGTTTCCTACCTTCCACGCTGCAGGTCTGATCCCTGCAGACCAGACCCGGCATCACCTTCCTCAGCCGTCTACTCAGCACCCTGGCCAAGATCTTATAGTCAGTGCAGAGCAATTGGATCGGCCTCCAGTTTTCCAGGTCCTCCTTGTCCCCCTTCTTAAAAATCAAAGACAGAACTCCAGTTTTCATAGTTCCCGTTAATTCCCCTGACTCCAAGATCTCGTTAAAAACTTCTAGCAGGATAGGCTGCAGTTTATCCCAAAACACCACGTAAAAATCAATGGGCAAGCCATCAATTCCGGGAGCCGTACCCCTCCGCATCCCCGCCATGGCTTCCCTTAGTTCCTCACCTGAAAGCTCTCCCTCCAGTTCAGGCATACCCTCCTCTTCCCTCACTATTCCCGCTAACCACTCCTCCCACAAGTCAGTGTCCACTGGTTTCCCAGTGAACAGTTCTCTGTAAAACTCAGAGGCACACCTGACCATATCAGCTGGGTCAGAGGTAACGGAACCGTCTTTTTGTTTTAGCCCTTCCACCAAAGTTCTGGCTTGCCGAGAACGCACCGAGCCGAAAAACAAAGCCGAGCATTTCTCATCCCTTTCTCTCCAATTGCCCTTCGCTCTAAAAAGGAAATCGTTGGCTCGCGCCAACCACCACTCTTTCATCCGAAGCCTGATCTCTGCCGCCTTCGGTGCGTCAAAAGAGCCTCCCTGATTAAATTCCTCATAGAGGGTCTGTAAATAATGTTGGAGCTGATCTAAATCCTCCCTCTCTTTCCGTCTCCTGTCTCGGCAATATTTGACCGATTCCTTACATATAACTCTTTTACACATCTCCCACCAATTAACAGCGGTCAGATATTTCCATCTCTGGCTGCAGAGACTCTCAATCAGGCCAAATATCCTGCTTCTGTACTCAACCTCGGACAACACCTTAATATTTAGCCTCCAGTAACCTGATCTGGGGCCTGGGTCATCCGAGGTCAGACAGGCAGACAGCAACATGTGGTCAGAGAACCATACCGGAACGATTTGTCCTACCGTAGACAATCCACTTAGGGTAGTGAAGATGTAATCCAGTCTCCTGAAGATATCCTTGCCGTTGCTCCAAGTAAACTGTTTAGAGGCCGGACCCGAGATGTTAAGGCCGTCCTGCAATTTAAAATGACTCACCAACTCTCTCAGGGCTCGCGCCCCTGCCCTATTTGTGTCACCAATGTCAACATTAAAATCTCCGCCCATCACTACCGCTCTGTTGGTAAATAGGAGTGGCTCTATCTTTTTTATAAAGTCTGCCTGAAGGCGCCTTTCAGCCGGTCCATACACCGCTATCAGGCGCACTTTCAAGCCGTCCCACACCCCATCCACTACCAATAAACGCCCCGGAACTACCACACAAACTTCTCCCCCCACAAAATTTGACACCCCACATAAAATCCCGATGCCTGAAGAGTGCACCCCTCCAATGCTCCACCAGGACTCTCCTTTTTGCCATTCTTTCTTAAAGTCCGCCACATCCTTCTGTGACCCCAAATGAACCTCCTGAACAAAACAAAAGCCGAACTGGCGACTTGCAAGGTCTTTGAAGACGCCAGTCCGCTTCGCTGGGTTCCTCAAACCCCTCACATTAATCGTACAAATAATACGACTCATGGCGGGTTATGAGGGGCTTGTACCCTAGTCGCCGCTTCCTGGCTAACCTCTGAGTTGTCTGTGTCAGCTGATGCCGAATCACTCTCCTCCTCACCGGAGTGCTGCAGGCTCCCCTCCCCCGAGGAAGATGACTCGCTCTCGGGATCCCTGGAGACTTGCGGGTGAGCCGGCTGTTCTATCTCCTTTGAACCCCCTGCCTCCATCTCACTTCCCTCACTAGCCACTGCCGGCTCACCTTGACCTGGAGGAATTGGCTCCTCGCTCACCTCCACCTCCTCTGGTTCCTCGGGGGTGACTGAAACGGCAGAAAGAGTACAGCCCTCCACCTCCAATCCCTCCCCCGACCTTCTCCCCCTTGCTTTCACCCTCCCCACCACCTCTTCACCTTTCTTTCCCGTCGTTCCCCCCGCACCCTCCACCTTTTCGAAAACAGACTCGAGAGATTTCCCGGATGCTACCCCCTCCCTGCCACTGTCTTCCTCCACTCCCTCTGAATCGCTGCCTAAAGTCTCAATAGGCAGCCCCAGGAAACGATTTTGCATCCTCAACATGGCGCGTCGTAAATCAGGGCCCTTCGACCCTCTCCCTCCCTTCCTCTTTGCAGACCTACTTAGGACCGGGGACCAGCTCGGGGACTCTGGTCGGCCTTCTGGGACCATATCGGCCCAGGACCTGGACTTTGGGTGTTCGTCACCCGCTTCCCCCGCCCCCTCTGCTGCTTGCCCTGGTCCACCCTTATCCCCCTCCTTAGGTTTCCCCACAGTCCCGAAAAAAATAAACGGACCACCGGAGGGTCCTGGTAAGTCCAGTCTCGGATCCTTGGTGGGAGCCTTCACAATTTCCGCGAAGCTCTTCTGCTTCCTGGGACACGAGCGATACACGTGACCCGCCGACCCACACAGATCACAGGTCAGCACCTGTCCGCAGTCCTTCGCCTCGTGTCCCTCCGCACCGCACCTCCTGCAGAAACCTCCCGGGCAGTTCGCTGCGATGTGTCCCTGTTGCAAACACTTTTTACACGTCAGGGGCTGCCCTGGGTAGAAAAGGTAGCCCCTGTTTGACCCGATATTAAAGTAGGCAAGGGGATGCAAAACGCCCTCTTCTCCAGACAGCTTAGGTCGGAGCCTGACCAAATACCTCCTCCTCCCGGTCCAGACACCCGCCTCGTCCACCACTTTGCTTCCGGCCCCTTGAATGTCCACAAACCTGGCTAAGAACATCACAATGTCTCGCTCTGGTAACAACGTGTTAAAGAGGTGGACGGTAAGCGTCCTCAGCTCCCTCGCAAAGAGAGGCTCCATCAAAAACAAAGACATCGGAAAAGAATTTTTCCCCGATTGCGCCTTCTGCCACACAGTCTCGCACAACTTGTCCGACTCCATCGTCAAATCAAAAATGCCTTTAATCGGAAAATCCTGCAAACTAGTGATGTCCTTGACCTTAATCCCCAGTGCATGAAACAAAATGTCTCTTTCAAACTTGTCCCTCTTCATCCAGATGGCTTTATCTTCCGCCTTCTTAACCACGAAGCGCACTGTGCACCGCATCTGTCCCTCACGGGACAGAGGGTGCCCAGTCGCGGGTCCACTCACCCGCCGCCGCCGCCACCATCTGGAAGCCCCACTTCGCCCCCTGGGCTCAACCCAGGGCGACTACCCGTGGTAGCTTGGACTCCGCGGCCTCCTTCCTCCTCCGGTGGGTTGCTCCTCCTCCCTCTGGTTGGCTCTCGGTCTCCCTCCTCTCCGCCGCCGCCGCCGCCGCCGTCTTCTCCGTCGTCGTCTTCTCGTCCCCCAGCCAAGTCCTCAAGCCGCGGGCCTGCCACGTACTTTTCAGATCTTGGCCAAAAGGCCGAGAAGCGATGCCCCTAAAGGCGCGGACCGACGCGCGGGCGTTCCGCTGGCGCACAGTGGCGCAGGCCGACTCTCCTCTGGAGCCCGGGACCCGCGCAGCTGCCGGCCTCCCTGCAGCCAGAGGCCTGCCGCCGGACTCTGCTCCCCCTCTCTCTTGCCTGCCTGCCTGCCTTCCTGCCAGTCCCGGGCGGGGGCCCTGCTCTTTGATCTTCTGTCAACGGCCCGACAACGACCGCAGCCGCGGGGGGCGCCAGCCGCCCGGCCTCCTTAGCTTAGGCCCCTCCCACCGGCAGCAGCTGTGCCCAACCAGCTGCAAGCGAAAGCGGACCGCCAGCACCTGCGGGCAGAGGCAAGGGGCAGCTCTCTCTCTCGGGAGGGACGGGGACGCGCGCGCGCACACGCCTGCCTGCCTGCCGAAAAAAAAGAAAGAAAAGGTGTATATACTAAGTTTTTTGGAGGGAAAACGCCCGGCTGTCGAAAGGGGCCCGCCTGCAAGGACGGACACACACACACACACACACACACACACACAAGCCACGCCTGCCTCCCAGGGAAAAGGAGGAAAAAACTAAGTTTTTTGGAGGGAAAACGCACGGGAGCCGAAAAGGGGGCCGGCCTGCTTGCCGAGAGAGTCGAGACGCGGGAAAGCGCACGGAGGGAGCACGGGAACGGGGAGGGGGAGAGAGAGACACAGAGACACAGAGACACACGGATGGACGAGAGACGAGACCGGAGAGGAAGGAGCTCCGGTCCACCTCGCTTGCTTGCTAGCTACGTCTGTCTTTTCACCGCTGAGAGAAGGTAGTGCACCGTTCCCGGAGGCGCTGCAATACCGGGCCGATGCGTGGAGAGGACGGAGCAAGCTCCTGATCCAGCTCCCTGTTCCAAAAATCCGTTTAATATGTGGTCCCCCGATGGGGGACGTATCAGATATTAAACTGATAAGAACAGATTTTTTTTTGTTTTTAAATATATTTTATGACAAAAGACATCATAAACAACCATAATCAAACCATAATCACAACAACAACGCTGTCCATAACAGAAAACAAAACCCTGTAACAGAACAAAAAGCAAAAACCCAAAACACTCCTCATTACCATAACCCCACCCCTTATTCTAATGAACACACACCCTCCAAGAACTAAACTCTCTTAAAACTCAGAATCAACCTTTCTCCTCTAAATATCCATCAGGGATTTCCATTTTTCTTTCACCGCATGATAGCTCCAATTACGTAAGTCAGCTGCTATCATGCATTTGACATCCCACACAACTTTGTTCCATACTCCCCTCACACTCCGCAACACCCCTTTTTTTACTAACACATTTCTGGCAGCCCATAATTCTAACTTAACACAACTGATCAGAAACCATAAAACAAAAGCAGTCTTTTTTGTTCTCCCCCTCCCCCCGACGCCATACATTAAGGTCGCCAGATTGATTTTAAAACTTGTCTCTAACGTTTCCAATAAAGGCGCACATTTCCCCCACACACACTGTGCAAAATGACAAAACCAAAACACATGTTCAATCGACTCGACAGCTTGGCAGTCCGCTTGTGGGCATCCGGCCTGCCTGGTGAGCTTGTGCTTATACAAAATGTCCCGCACCGGAAGTCTCTTCCATGCCACCAGCCAGTTCAGGTCCAGCATGTCGAGCCTCAGTCCTTTAGGCTGAACTCTTTTCCAGGTCTTTGTGGCAACACCCCCGACGATCGTGGCTTCCCCCTGCTCCATCACAGCGCGGTACAGCGCCCTGTGGTTCGCCAGAGGAGGATCTTTCCCTGTCAGATGACTTTTCACCCAGGAGACTGCATGCCTGTAATGCCACGGTAAGTCCTCCCCGTGCGGGACATCATTCCTCCAGCCAGTAAGGTGTCGCATGCTGCTGGCGAGCCAAAACCTTGCAAAAGACTGAGAGCTGTGCGTTACTGGTTGACTTAAAGCGGCGCATAACCCTGACACATACAGGCAGTTAAGTTTAATGGGGATATTTGGAACCCCCCTACCTCCCTTTTCGATTGGACGGTACATGTCGATGCGCTTGATGTACTCATATTTCTTGTTCCATAAGAAATCAAAGGTTACTTTAACAAGATATCTGTTGTATCTTGCAGGCATTGGGAAGACATAGGCGAGGTGTATCAGAGCGGGTAAGACTTCTGTCTTTAATATTACAACCTTCTCCACAAAAGTTAAAAGTCTATCGCTCCATCGCTGCAGTCTCAACCTTGTGACTTCTAAAGTTTGCAACCAGTTTTGATGCACCATCCCCTGATCTTGAAAAGAGATGCCCAATACTTTCAAGGGGCCCTTACAAAAGTCCAACCCATATATCCCTCCCTCCCTCTCCCTCCATAACCCGAAAAACTTTACCTTACTCTTTTGTTTGTTCAGTCTGGCCCCTGACACCTTAGCAAAATCCTCAAAAAGGACCAGAGCTTTATGCAGGCCATGGTCGGAGGTCAGTATCAGCGTGACGTCATCCGCATACGCAGACAACTTGACACGCTCTCCGCCACTCCCAGGCACTAACAGCCCGTCCACATCTGGGGTCATGTTTATCATCCTCACAAACGGTTCTATGTAGAGGATGAACAGCAACGGGGACAAGGGGCAACCTTGCCTCACTCCGGAGTTTTGTCTCACGAACTTCCCGATGAAGCCGTTGACCACAACTCTGCTGCCCACCTGTGCATACAAAATCCTCAGCCAGCCGATAAAAGTGTGTCCGAAGCCCATTCGTTCCATCACTTGCCACAAGAATGAGTGCGATACTTTATCAAACGCCTTCTCCAGGTCTAGGTTGGCTAAAACTAGTGGCAGGTTCCTTTGTTCTGACCACGCAACTACATCTCTAATGAGCTGCAGAGACCAGCTGATCCTTCTCCCTTTCACACCACAAGTTTGATCCTTGCCTACCAGACCCTATTACCTCTTTCAAACGATTGACCAGTACCTTGGCAATGAGCTTATAATCGGTACACAACATAGTGAGCGGCCCCCAATTCCCCAAGTCCGTTGTCTGCCCTTTCTTAATAAGGTCAAGACCCCCTCACGCATTGAGTCACCTAACCTTCCTTTAGTGACGACCTCTGTTGTTATTTTGAGCATTATAGGCCCTAGTATGTCCCAAAAAGCCTTGTAAAATTCTGCAGGTAAGCCGTCTAAGCCCGGTGCCTTCCTGTTTTTTATCCCGGCTAGTGCTTCTTTAAGTTCTTCTAGACTAATAGGCCTTTCCAAGAAACACCTGCCACTCTCCGACACCCGCGCAGAAATACACTCAAGCGCAGCGGACTCCGATGCTTCTCCTACAGTTTCTCCAGAGAAGAGTTCCTGATAGTACGCATGGACCGCCTTCAGCATGCCATCAGTGTCTTCCACTATCTTGTCAACACCTACGCGGACCCCACTCATACTTCTTCTGTTTTGAAGTTTCCTCACCTGCCTGAACAAGAAGGAGGCGCATGTCTGTTGTTGCAACAGGGAATCGATACGGGCCTTAAACAGAAAGCTTCTAGCTCTTTGCTGATGATAAGCTTTCAACCTGGCCCTGACATCTGCTATCTCCTCCATGTCAACTTCCACCCCCTCATTAAGCTGAGAATAGAGGCTAATCAATTCCTGCTGCAAGATCCTCCCTTCCTTTACTTCACTCCTCCGGCGATTTAGGTTGTACTCCTTCGTGAACTTTCTGATTCTTTTCTTTACTACCTCCCACCAGTCCAGAGCCGAAATATAGCTCTTCTTTGCGCCCCACCACTCATTCAGCTTGGATGCCATACACTTAAGGTAAGGCTCCTCACTCAATACCTCCACATTCATTCGCCAAAAGCCCCTGCCATACAATCTGTGCTGAAGACGCAATTCAACCTCGACGATGGTGTGGTCGGAGCACCACGTTGGCTGGACAGCAGCTCTCTCCACTGTCACTTCCCTTGAGGCGAAAACGTAATCCAGGCGTCTTGCAACACCTGCTGTGTTCCTCCAAGTCATCGCCACTGCTCCGGGTGCAACTCGGGAAAAGCAATCCACTAAGTTAAAACGCGTCAAAAGCACTCGCAGCTGTTTCCCCCCCGCATCCTCCCGGCTGCTGAGGTCCACATTGAAATCTCCACCTATGACGAGAGTTTTGTTTGTAGCACAAAGCGGGTATAGCTCTTTAAAAAAATCTGCCCTCAAGGAGCCTATTGCAGGGGCATACACTGAAACAAACCTAAAATTATTGTTACCAAAACACACATCCACACTCAAGGCCCTCCCAGGCACTATTACATTGCACTCTTCCACAATCATTTCGCGATTGCCAAATAAAATCCCCACACCCGACGAGTGGACCCCTCCCACACTCCACCGAGACCCACCCTTGTCCCAGTCCCTCGTAAAAGCCACAACGTCCTTGTCGTTCTTCAGGTGCACTTCCTGCAAAAAGCACACATCAAAGTTTAGGCTTTTCAAGGAAAGAAACACTGTTGTTCTCTTCACCCTGTCTCTTAGCCCCCTCGCATTGAGAGTAGCTAGCTTCATCTCGGATACTGATTAGGTCTTCCCTTCCCATTTCCTAATAATCTTCATGGCCGCGATGTACACGTCCCTGACCTCCGACTCCTTGTGCCCATACACGTACAATCCAGAGACCTTTCTAGTTTTCCCATCACTTTCAATCTTAACCCCCGGGAAAGACCTTAAAACATTTTTAAGCCCCCCGGCCCGATTAGGAAACTTTATGCTCCCCTCCATCCATTTACACCTTTTCAGGAAACTAGAAGATGCTTCTAGGTACTTCACTATTCCGCCATCTCTTTTGAATGCACCTGCCGCAAAGGCCGCCTTTGCCATGCCCTCATTGTTTCGCCACTTCCTCTCAATGTCCCGCAGAAGAATCCTTTTAGAGCCGATTTCCGCGTGTGTCTCCCCATACAGCCGGAAACGCCGGATCTCACTCCCTTCGCGCACGCAATCGTAACGAATGTCCCTCTGCGATATCTGCTGTTCCTCAAAATCGACGGGCCATATAACCTTAACGCTCCTCTCATCCCATTTACAGAGCTCTACAAAGTCCCGTGGAAGTTCCGAGTCCAGCCAGAGGCCTTCCTCCTCCCCTCGCCTTGGGACTGCACTGGCCGTCAAGTCCTGGGTAAGTACAATACCGCTTCCGTCGTCAATGCCTTCAGTTTCAGGGACGAATGGTGTTCCAGTGGATTCTGAGGAGCCGCTGTCACCAAGCTCCCCATGCTCCTCTACCCGGACCTCTCCTTCCTCTTCCTCCACCCGGCACGGAAAAGGGGCTGGAGCCTCAGACACCTGCCTGTCGCCCGGGGACGGTTCCTCCGGATCTCTGCCCGCTTTTTTTGCAAAAAGCTCATCGGATCCGGCAGCCTTCCTCTTAACTGACTTTTTGGAGGACGAAGCACCATCTTCCTCCTCCTCCTCCGCTCTATCCCCCCAGTCTCTCTGTGGGGCCACGCCCTCCATCTCACTCACCACGTCCTTTAAAAAAGGCAGCCCGGGTGTATCAAGGCTGATGTCCTCTCCAGGGGGGCCCGTCTCCATCTCCTCGTTTACCATCCGCTCCTCACTGTCTCCTGGGACACCTTCCTCAGCTGCCTCCAGTTCCACTGGAGGATCTTCTGCCGAGCTTCCCAACACGCCCGTGCCAGCTGCCTCGCTCCCGGAGTCCCTTTGGCCTGCAGACACAGCTTCCTCATCCTTCCGTAGCCTGCCAATGGCTGCGGAATAGCTCCTAGCCTTTTTGGGGCACTCCCTATAGGCATGGCCTGGTGTTCCACATAAATTGCATTTAATGTCCTCTGTGCAAGCAGACGCGACGTGTCCGATACCATCACACCTTCTACATATCTGCTCTATACAGTTCAGAGCTATATGACCCTCTTGACCACAGCGCCTGCACGTGAGGGGCTGGCCCGGATAAAACAAGTACCCATTGTTTGATCCAATAGTGAAGGAAGCTGGCGGGTGGAGCAAACCGTCGCTTGCCTGCGCACTGAACCTGAATTGTACTCGGTACCGTCTTTTTCCACTCCAGTATTTCTTCCTATCAAGCAATTTGACCCCTTCGTCCTGCACATCCACAAAGCGTTTGAGGAAGCTCACAATGTCCTCCTCCGCCATGTAAGGATTGAACACATGCACTGTTAATGGCCGCAGTTCTCTTGCAAATAAAGGGTCAATATAAAAACGTCTGAGCGGCTCTTCGTTTCGGTGCTCACTAGCAAGTGACCAAACATCATTGCATTTAGTGTCAGAAATCAAAGTGAGGTCAAATACCTTCTTCCCGGGAAAGTCCTGTAGGCAGTAAGTGTCCTCCGGGTGCACACCCAAAGCCTTCTCCAGAACCACTTCTTCGAAAGTATCCCTGTAGACCAACTCCTGGGCTCCTTCCTCCTCTTTCAAGACGAACCGGATCGTATTCCTCAGCCTCGCCTCTCTGGTGCTCGGTCTTCTCTCCATCCTTCCGAAATGGCCTTCCTGCCAGTCCCGGGCGGGGGCCCTGCTCTTTGATCTTCTGTCAACGGCCCGACAACGACCGCAGCCACGGGGGGCGCCAGCCGCCCGGCCTCCTTAGCTTAGGCCCCTCCCACCGGCAGCAGCTGTGCCCAACCAGCTGCAAGCGAAAGCGGACCGCCAGCACCTGCGGGCAGAGGCAAGGGGCAGCTCTCTCTCTCGGGAGGCACGGGGACGCGCGCGCGCACACACGCCTGCCTGCCTGCCTGCCGAAAAAAAAGAAAGAAAAGGTGTACATACTAAGTTTTTTGGAGGGAAAACGCCCGGCTGTCGAAAGGGGCCCGCCTGCAAGGACGGGGACACACACACACACACACACACACACACACACACACACACACACACACAAGCCACGCCTGCCTCCCAGGGAAAAGGAGGAAAAAACTAAGTTTTTTGGAGTGAAAACGCACGGGAGCCGAAAAGGGGGCCGGCCTGCTTGCCGAGAGAGTCGAGACGCGGGAAAGCGCACGGAGGGAGCACGGGAACGGGGAGGGGGAGAGAGAGACACAGAGGCACAGAGACACACGGATGGACGAGAGACGAGACCGGAGAGGAAGGAGCTCCGGTCCACCTCGCTTGTTTGCTAGCTACGTCTGTCTTTTCACCGCTGAGAGAAGGTAGTGCACCGTTCCCGGAGGCGCTGCAATACCGGGCCGATGCGTGGAGAGGACGGAGCAAGCTCCTGATCCAGCTCCCTGTTCCAAAAATCCGTTTAATATGTGGTCCCCCGATGGGGGACATATCAGATATTAAACTGATAAGAACAGATTTTTTTTTTTTGTTTTTACACAATAATACAAAAAGAACAAAAATCAAAAACCCCAAACATAACCAAACAACAACGTTATCCCAAAAGTCAAACTACCAAAAAAACAACAAAACCCAAAAAAACCATGGAACACCAAAATTTCCCTAATCCCGCACCTTATTCAAATCACATCCTCCCTTCCCAAATTTTTCCCATTTCTACAAAGAATACAAACACCCTTAACACCAAACTCCCCCCTCAACACATTTTAGACCATAATACACAGACACAAAGTTAAACCATCGCCTCAGGGTCCTCTAAACAGCGAAAACAAACCTTTCCACCTCTCTTTGGCCGCTGCAAAGCCCCACCGCAAAACGTCCCTTTTAATTCTCCCGCACACATCTGCTCTAATTCTCCCCACCACCATCCTACTTGTGACTTGCACATTGTGCTTGACTAAGTCATCCCTTGACGCCCAGATATGAAACTTAATAATGCTGAGCGTGACCCAGAGCAAAAAATTGACACTCCATTTCTTGACACGAGGCATTCCCCTCATAATCAGAGCGAAAGTTAAAACAAAGTCCTTTGTCACCAAAAAACACAAACTGGCGCTTTGGCTCCACACTTCTCTCGCAAACCTACAGTCCCACAAATCATGCTTTATGGACTCAACGTCCTTACAAGACATCCTGGGACACAGGGGCTGTCTCGACAGTCCGTGCTTACACATGGTTTCCCCGGACTGCCATCCTGCCCCACACCCCCAGCCAGTTCAGGTCTTTATGACGGTTGTCCAAACCACTTGGCTGAATCCTCCTCCATACTTCCGTAGTCACCCCCAGCACAGCCGGACTCTCCTCCTGCCTTATCATGCCGTACATGCGTCTATGGTCCAAAAGTACCTGCCCCTCTAACCTCAGGGTGCTTTTTAATCCATTCGATCGCATGCTTGTAATGCCACGGGGGTTTTCGGCCTTTGGGGTAGCATTTGACCAAATTACCAAATGTCTCACAACATGAGACATCCACAACAGGACAAAGAATCTGCACGGATGGGACACCGAAGCATGCAATAGCAAACACAATCTAGAAATGAAAAGACAATCCAACTTCAAGGGGATATCTGGAACCCCCCTGCCACCCTCCTCCACTGCTCTGTACATATCAATTCTCCGGATATATTCATACTTTCCACTCCAGATAAAACTGAATACTGCTCTCACGACCTTTCTCCGATAGCACCCAGGTAGAGGGAACACTTCCGCTAAATAGAGCAGAAGCGGCAGGATGTCTACCTTTAGCACTAAAACCTTCCCTACCAAGGACAAAGGTCTTTGACGCCAAAGGCCCAACCTTTGATACATTATCCGCAGACGCCCTTCCCAATTGATAGCAGCTGAACCAGATGCCTGAAATAGGATCCCCAATACTTTAACAGGCCCATCCGCTACCGGGATCCCACCAACTGCATCTTTCCTATCTTTCCATGTTCCAAAATATTTGATTGTACATTTATTCACATTTAAGAAAGCCCCAGTCCCAACCGTAAAATCCTGAATAATTGCTAAAACTCTATACAAACTCACATCCGAACTTAAAAACAAAGAGACGTCGTCCGCATAAGCGGCTACCTTAACTCTCAGCCCACCACTCCCTGGAATAAGGATGCCCTCCACCAAACGATCACCGCGTATTTTCTTCAACAGGGGCTCAAGATATAAAACATACAGCAGCGGAGACAAGGGACATCCCTGTCGCACTCCCCGCTGGACAACAAAACTTCCCCCTAAAAAACCATTCACACACACGCTGGATTCAGCATCCTTGTAGAGGACCCGTACCACCCCACAAAACTTTCGCTACATCCTAAGCGCCTCAGGGCCTCCCAAAGGAAGCCATGGTGGACCCTATCGAAAGCTTTATTTTGATCCAAGTTAACCATCATGAGGGGGAGACCTCTATCCTCTACCCACTCTACTATATCTCTAATCAACTGCAAAGTCCAACTAGCTCTGCGACCCTCCACCCCACATGTTTGGTCTATGCCCACCATGGTTCCCATCACCCGCCTTAAACGACGACCCAGCAGTCTAGCGAGGATCTTATAATCGCTACATAAGAGCTGAATGGGTCTCCAATTATCTAAAACACTTTTATCCCCCTTCTTATGTATCAACATAATAATACCCCTCCTCATCGTCAACCCCAGGCCCTTACCGGCGAGGATTTCCTTAAAAACTTCCATCAAAAGGGGCTCCAATTGATCCCAAAAAGCACGATAAAATTCTATCGGAAGGCCATCCACCCCCGGGACACTACCTGTCCTCAAACCTAACATTGCATCCCTCAATTCAACGGAAGACAGACTTTGGTCTAATTCAGAGGCATCAAAAGAACAGTCAATCCTCTCCAATAAACTGTCCCACACTTCCCGTCTGACTGTTTCCTCCGAAAATAAGTCCTTATAATAATTTGTGGCGCATGTCACCATCTCTTCCATATCCTCCGTGATTCTTCCATCAGCCATCTTAAGCTCCCTTAGGAGTGTCCTCTCCTGTCTGGCTCGCACAGTACCAAAAAACTGCGCCGAGCATTGTTCATCCTTCTCCAAAGCCACACCTTTTATTCTAAAAAAGAAGTCTCTGGCCTTCCTCATCCTTGCCTCTCTGAGTGTGGACTTTAACTTCGAAGCCTTCTCTTCCTGAAAGGTGCCAGTAAGGTTACAATCCGCATACAAAGCCTCAAGTTCTTTTTGCAGTGCAACAAGCATTTTCTTCTCTTCGTACCTCCTTTTTCTGCAATACGAAATAGTGAGGCACGCGACCTTCCTCTTACATGCCTCCCACCATTCAATTTTCGATGTAAAATCAGAAAGCTTGTTCTTAAAGCTATCAATAAAATCCGAAATTAAAACGCGGTAACCTACCTCTTCTAAAACTGACACATTCATTCTCCAACAACTCACACCAAAACGCGGGCGAACAGACTCAAAGGAAACCAGCAAAACCATGTGATCCGAAAACCAGTTAGGTATCACATGCAGCCTCTGAATTTTACAGTTCCGTGAAGTAAAAACATAATCCAACCGGCGCCTATGGCCTCTACTATTTTCCCATGTAAAATGTTTAGCCCCCTGTTTAAATTCTTTAAAACAATCCCTCAATTTAAAACGTTGAATTAATTCCCTCAACCTCCGTGCACTCCCACCTTGCGTGTCTGAGATATCTATGTTAAAGTCTCCCCCTAAAAAAACCTCCCTGTTTGTATATAACCAAGGCTCCAGATCCTTCAAAAAGGAGGGCTGCAAAGCTCTCTCCGCTGGGGCGTACACCCCAACCACCCGCACCCTGACCTTCCCCCAAGTCCCGTCCACCACCAAAAGGCGCCCGGGCACTACAGAGGTCACCTCGGTGGCTTGAAAACCTGGATCCCCACATAAAATACCCAAACCGGAGGAGTGCACCCCACCCACACTCCACCAAGAGGGACCTTTCTTCCACTCCCTTGAGAATTTACCAATATCACCGGGACCCTCCAAATGCACCTCCTGAAGAAAACAGAGACTAGGGTTTAAGTCTCCAAGATAAGAGAACACTGCTAGCCTCTTCACATCATTCCTCAGTCCTTGCACATTACATGAACAAATCTTATTGATATTCATAATTACAGTTATGAGGAATCAAAACCATGCACCAGAAAGCCATAACTGTCCTCCAACCCATCCGCGTTTGGCGGCGTCAAACACGAGGGGGTCAGGGGGAAACCCAGACCCGGAGAAAACCCCTCCTCCGATCCAGGAACACCACTGAGTTGCAATGTCCCATCCGCCTCAGAACCGCTGATACCACCCGCCTCCACCTGACTCTCCTCTTGGGGTGGCCCCTCTTCTTGGCGTCCCGCTAACGGGTCCGGCGGTTTTCTTTCTTCTTGTACTGGGACAATTTCTGTTCCCACCTCCTTATCCACCACCTCTTCCCTAACTTCCACCTCACTCGCTTGTTGCTCTTCTACTTCTTCATTAGAACCACTCTCCTCCTGCCTTTGATCTTCATCTCCATCCGGCTCCTCCTCTGAAACAGACTCCTCCTCCTCCATATCAGACACTTCAGAAACTGCTGCAGACACCGGGGTCTCACCCTCCTCCGATGAAGAACCTGCTTCCTTAGCCCTTTTTTCCTCATTCCTCAACCCGTCATCTTCACGAGTGTCCCTCGCCCTTTTCTTGTACTTCTTCCCTTTCCCAACAATTTGCCATGCGGACGACGGACCCGCCTCCCCTTCTGTAACAACCTCCGATCCTACAGCAGTCAAACCTTTTTCAAAAAGCTCGCTTTGTGCAGAATTTCTTCTTGCCTTTAAATCTCTCTGCTCCAGTCCCTCTGCATACCTGGACGTGCCTTCCCCTGGGTCCTGCACAGCTAATTCCTGGTGCGCCTCCTGATGAACCTCTTCCTTAGTTCTTCTCTCCTGTCCCTCAGCAGCAACGGGCGCATGATCTTCAGGCATAGAAACCCTACTAGAAACCACAGAGGCAAAACTAGACGCTCTTCTAGGACACGCTTTATACAAATGGTCCTGTTCCCCGCACAAATTGCAACATATAGGGTTACTACATCTTGCTGCCACATGCCCAATCTTCCCACACCGTCGACATACTTCATTTGTACAGTCCATCGCAATATGTCCATCCAGCCCACATTTGCGTTAGTGCGCGGCTGACCCGGGTACAGCAAATAACCTCTGTTCGATCCGATGTAAAAATTAGCCGGGGGACGCAAAACTCCACCTTCTGCGAAATCACACGTACGGAAGCGGGCCATAAATCTCCATTTCCCAGTCCAATAACGTTCCTCGTCCCAAATTTTCCGACCTGCACCCTGAATGTCCATAAATCTTCGCAAAAAAGTTACAATTTCTGCTTCAGGCAAATGAGGATTAAACATATGTACCATCACAGACTTCAATTCCCGGGCGAACAAGGGCTCCACCCAAAACTTATTCAGCGGCTCATACTCCTTCAAAAGCTGTATCTTGTTCCAAACCCTGATACATTCCTGTTCCGACGTCACTGTAAGATCATAAATACACTTTGCCTGGAAATCTTGAATCGCCAGCACATCCCTATGCTCAATTCCAAGAACCTTGCAAACAATGTCCTTCTCAAATTTTCCCCTCACCATCCATTCCGCACTTTCCTCCTTATTTTTCAACACGAAGCGCACCGAGTCCTTCAGTTGCCCCTCACGGGACATCTGGGGCTCGGCCGCCGATGCCGCAGGCAGCTCACTCTGCCACGACGTCATCTTGGGAGCCCCACCTTCACCCCCTGGGCTCAACCCAGGGCGATTCCAGTGGTGGCTCGATGTCTTCAGCCCGCTTCCGCTCCCTCCGCAGGTAGTGCCTCCTCCGATGACTCCAAAGTCTTCTCCAGCAGTCCTCCGACTCTCCTCCCACTCTCTTCAGGTCCCCTCAGCAAAGACTACAGGCCGCGGTCATGCCACGCACCAGTAGATCTTGGCCAAAAGGCCGAGAAGCGATGCCCGACGCCGGCCTTGGGCGGGCGCGCGGGCGTCCGGCTGGCGCGCAGCGGCGCAGGCCGACGCATCTGGAGCCCGGTCCACACGCGGCTGCCGGCCGCCCGGACTCCACTCTCCCCCTCTCTTGCCTGCCTGCTTGCTCGCCTGCCTGCCCGCCAGTCCCGGGCGGGGGCCCTGCTCTTTGATCTCCTGTCAACGGCCCGACAACGACCGCAGCCGCGGGGGGCGCCAGCTGGCCGGCCTCCTTAGCTTAGGCCCCTCCCACCGGCAGCAGCCGTGCCGAGCGAGCTGCAAGCGAAAGCGGACCGTCGGCACCTGCGGGCAGAGGCAAGGGGCAGCGCTCTCACGGGAGGGACGGGGACACACACACACGCCTGCCTGCCTGCCTGCCTGCCGAAAAAAAGGAAAGAAAAGGTGTATATACTAAGTTTTTTGGAGGGAAAACGCCCGGCTGTCGAAAGGGGCCCGCCTGCAAGGGGACACACACACACACACACACACACACACACACACACACACACACACACACACACACACACACACACGCCACGCCTGCCTCCCAGGAAAAAGGAGGAAAAAACTAAGTTTTTTGGAGAGAAAACGCACAGGAGCTGAAAAGGGGGCCGGCCTGCTTGCCGAGAGAGTCGAGGCGCGGGAAAGCGCACGGAGGGAGCACGGGAACGGGGAGGGGGAGAGAGAGAGACACAGAGACACACAGATGGACGAGAGACGAGACCGGAGAGGAAGGAGCTCCAGTCCACCTCGCTTGCTTGCTAGCTACGTCTGTCTTTTCACCGCTGAGAGAAGGTAGTGCACCGTTCCCGGAGGCGCTGCAATACCGGGCCGATGCGTGGAGAGGACGGAGCAAGCTCCTGATCCAGCTCCCTGTTCCAAAAATCCGTTTAATATGTGGTCCTTCAATGGGGGACGTATCAGATATTAAACTGATAAGAACAGATTTTTTTTTTATTATATATAAAAACGAACCCCAAAATTCACGCACTCACTCCACCATCCACACTAAACCACTAACACCACAAAACTAAATCCTTCCACCGCTCTTTAGCTGCCGCAAACCCCCACCTAATCACATCCCACCTGACCCGTCTCCCTATATCTGCTTTCACCCTGGCAAACACACTAAAAGCAGAGACCTCCACTCCGTGTTTAATCAAATCGTCACGAGCCTCCCACACATACAGTTTCACCAGACTTACTATTAGCCAGGCTAGGAACTTATCATCCCACTTCCCCACCTTTGGTATGCCTCTCATAAGCAAATTAAAAGACAGCACAACCCCCAGGCCAACACGCGCCATTGCACTCCCACAGTGTGCCCACACTGCCTGAGCAAACCCACACTCCCAAAACACGTGCCGGACTGTTTCTTCCTGGGAGCATCCCGTCCTCGGGCACTGACTCTTCTTCGACAGCCCTCTAGCGTGCATGACTGATCTTACAGAGAGTCTCTCCCACACACACAGCCAGTTAAGATCTTTCAACTTATTGTCCAACCCCCCGGGTTGTGTCTGCAGCCATACTTCGTTTGACACACCCAAAATTGCTGCGGTCTCCATCTTCGTCACCAGTTCGTACAGTGACCTGTGATTTAAGGACGTCGTACCGTGACGGGCCTCCGGGTGAGCCTTCAGCCACTGTGCCGCATGTCGATAATGCAAAGGTAAGGATTCAGCCTTTGGAGTAGTGTTCTTCCATCTCGCCAGGTGTCGCATTGTCGACAGAAACCACAATCGAACAAAATAGCAGCAGAGGTGCGGTGGATAATTAGCCAAGAGCACACACAAATTTGACACAAAAGCACAGTCCAAATTAGCCACGAAATTGGGAACTCCTCTGCCCCCCTCGGCGACTGGCCTGAACATATCCACTCTTTTGATCCTTTCATATCCGTTCCCCCACACAAACCGAAAGAGCATCCTCGTCACTTCCTTCCTCTTCCTCATTGGCAATGGGAAAACTACTGCCAAATACAAAAGCAGCGGCAAGATGTCAACTTTCAGAATCAGGACCTTACCTGTGTAGGTAAGCACTCGATGTTGCCACAAACCAATCTTGCGATTGACCTCCCGCAATCTTTCCTCCCAGTTCAGCTTAGCAGAGTCTTTGTTGTGAAACCGAATTCCCAAGGTCTTCACTGGCCCAGACACCACCGTGAGGCCTCCTGTCCGTTCCGGTCTGTACTTCCATACCCCAAAGAGTTTAATGGTGCTCTTAGCTGTATTCAATTGGGCTCCGGTCCCTGCTGAGAATTCGCCAACAATGCTCAGTGCTCTTTCCAACCCTTCCTCAGAATTAAGAAACAAAGTGACGTCGTCGGCATAGGCTGCCACTTTAGCCTCTTTCCCGCCACTTCCAGGAACTGTTATCCCCCTCACTGTCGGGTCTTCTCTCAACTGGTCCAGAAGGAGCTCTAGATACACAACATACAGTAGTGGGGACAAAGGACACCCCTGCCGCACTCCGCACTGCACAGGAATCCCCTCCCCCATCCACCCATTCACACACACTCTTGTCTCCACCCGTCTATACAGGGTATGGATCCAATCCACGAAAGTTCTGCTCAGACCCTTCGCTTCCAGGAGTCGCCACAAGACATTGTGATTCACCCGGTCGAAAGCTTTGCACTGATCTAAACTCACCAACATAAGTGGCAGATTCCGCTCTTCGACCCAGGATATGATGTCCCTGGTCAGCTGCAGGTTCCATCCAATATTTCGGCCTGCCACCCCACATGTTTGATCCTCCTTCACTATAAGTGGCATCACTTCCCTTAGTCGCCTACCCAGCACCCTGGCCAAGATCTTATAATCTACGCACAAGAGCTGGATAGGCCTCCAATTACTCAAGTCAGCCTTATCGCCCTTCTTGAAAATTAAAGCTGTGACACCAATCTTCATGCTAGGTCCTAGCTCACCTTGATCTAATACCTCCAAAAAGACCTGTAGCAGAAACGGCTCCAGTTGCCTCCAAAATGTTCGATAAAATTCTGCCGGCAGGCCATCAATGCCCGGTGCTGCTCCCTTCCTTAACCCGAGCATTGCAGATCTAATTTCCGCCGCCGTCACTGCTCCCTCCAATTCCGCACTGCTCACAGACTCTTTCTGCACTCTAGACAGCATTCTGTCCTGGGTGTCGAGATCGGCCACTTTTTCTTAAAAAAGAAAAGAATAAAATTCCGTAGCCCTTCTCACCTATGTGGGTGGGGGGATGTGGGGGGGTCGGTGGCCAGGCTCCCATCTTCCATTCTGATGCCTGTAAAAGAGCTTCTTTCCTGCTGGTTCCTCACGGCCCTAAAAAACTGAGACGTGCAACGCTCATCACTCTCCAAGATGGCTCCCTTCAGTTTAAAGAGATAGTTCCTCCCCCATCTTAACCATTTCTCCTTAAGCAGTGCTTTGATTTGAGCTGCTCTCTCCCCGTCGAAAGGGCCCCCTTGATTGGCCGCTATATACAAGGTCTCCAGTTCTTCCTGCAGTCTCACACAGTCTTTATGCTCCAAAAGACGCTTGACCCTGCAATAGTTCCTAGAAACCACCGCAATCGTTCGCTTGCACGATTCCCACCAACAGACCGCCGATTTGAAAGATCTCCTCCTCTCTTTATAATCCCTTAGGACGCCTTCAATTCGCCTCTGATATTTCTTCTCCCCTAAGATCGAACGATTCAATTTCCAATAATTCACTGAAAAACAGGGGTCTCCCTCACCAAAGGCAATAGAAAGCAGTAGATGGTCCGAAAACCACACAGGGACAACTTCCCTGGCAAGAACTTTCGCCCTAAGTGAAACAAAGATGTAATCCAACCTCCGGCAACTTCCTCTCCCATTACTCCAGGTGTAGTGTTGGACTTGAAGAAACCCGTCCAACAACTTAAAATTGGCAATCAAATCCTTGAGTGTGTGCACCCCCTCACCCAAAGTGTCTCCCAAATCAATATTGAAATCCCCACCAATGATTAACTCTCTATTTGTGTATAATAAAGGCTCCAAATCCCTTAAAAAAACACCCTGCATCCGCCTATCGGCTGGAGCATAAACACCAATGATCCTTAACTTAATTCCCTTCCGAATTCCGTCTATCATTAACAAACGTCCCGGAACCACAGAGTTTACCTCCTGACAGACGAAATCAAAACCATGACATAAAATGCCCACCCCCGAAGAGTAGACTCCTCCCACACTCCACCACGAGTGTCCATGGGTCCACTCTTTTTTGAAAAGTCCCACATCAGCGGAATCTTTCAAGTGGACCTCCTGAAGGAAGCATATGTCAAACCGTCTGCGTGCCAGGTCTTCAAACACTGCAGCTCTTTTTTCCGGATTTCGTAGCCCTCTCACGTTAATGGTGCCGACCAAGAAGGTCATGGTGGGTCCGGGGGGTTGATGCCCATCTCCTCATCCGAGTTGGGGTCTGAGGAACTCAGTACCCCAATAAGGCTGTCCGCACTCCCATCACCGTAAAGACTCCGTCCTTCCTCCATTTCTGTTGGGCTCTGTGCTCTTTCCTCCTCCCGAGATGGCGTCTGCACCAGGCAATTTGCATAAGGACTGCCCTCCTCCGATAAAGGTAACACCGATATCTGGCCCTGATGTTCTACTGACCTCTCTCCCTGTCCAGGAGGCAGCGTGCCTGCGGAATCCTCCACTTCTTCCTGATCACTTGTGTCCGAACCAGTGTTCCCCCTCAGCTCCGCAATTTCCTCTTCTGATGCCTCACCTTGGTGTTTTCTCCCCTCCTTCTTTTTCTTCTTCCCTTCACTGGAGGTCCTTTTCCCCTCACCTGCCAGGTGCCGTTTGTATTTCTTCTTCCTCTTAACCACCGTGAAACCGTCTCTGTCCTGCACCTCCATCGCCTCCGGTCTCGTAGACGGCCCTTCACCGGCAGCATCCAGCCCCTCTCCAGCACGCTCAGCCCAACTAGTCCCGCTCTCCTCGCCTTCTCTCGCAATCTCACCCTCCTGCCCGTTGTCCTCCCGGCCTTCCTCCTCAGCTTGCGGCTCTTCTTCATCCTCCCGCTCTCTACCCTTCCCTTCTTCCGCAGGGGTCGATGTGTCCTCCTCGCCGTCCTCCCCAAACAACCTGGCTTCCCCCCGGAGTGCTCTGCTGTAGTCCATGGCCCTGCGAGTACACTGGCGATAAAGATGCCCCTCTGCCCCACACAGAGAACACTCTTTGATGTTACAGTTCCGGGTAGAGTGATCCCGACTATGGCATTTCGCACATTCCGTTATCTCACAGTCAGCGTCCCGATGCCCAAAACCACGACATTTGCGGCAAAAAAGGGGTTGGTCCCGATAATAGAGATACCCTCTACCTGAGCCGATTGCAAAAGTTGCTGGGGGGTGCTTGAAGCCGTCCGGACTCCTGGCATCCGCCTGCAGTTTGACCCGGTACTGCCTGTTCCCGGCCCACACATTGCGTCGATCCATTATTCTCCGCGGTTCTTCACACACCTCTACATACCTACTTAGGAAGGTTGTAACATCCGCATCAGAAATAAAAGGATCATGCATATGCAGAATTATCCACCGTTCATCATCATTAACCAGTCCCGTACATGTGTAATCCCGCAGTCCCTCTGTGTTCTCTTCCGCCCGACACCTTTCCGTGACTTTCCTGTGCATCTTAGCATCCTTCAGTGACAAATCAAAATACCCGTGTGTTCTGTTCCCTTGCAAACATAAAATATCAACAGCACTCAGTTTCAAAGTTTGAAACAACACCGTTTCCTCAAACTGATCCCTTCCCTGCATTTCCGTTCCCGGCTTCCAGTGGAACCGTATTGTCTGCCGCAGACTAGGGGGACCCCCTTTCCTCCACTCTCCTCCGGGATCCGCCGCCATAGCGAAAAAGGTGTTTCGGCTGCCGAAGCAGCCTACTCACCAGGAGACGTCCTCTGGCAGCCAAATAGTCCGCAATCCAAATCCAAATCCGGGGCCAATCCGCTTCGAAATCCAAAAATCCAGCAAAACGTCCTCCAGCCGCAATCCTCCAGTCGCAATCCTCCAGCCGCAATCCTCCGGTCGTCGTCTCCCTCGGTCTCCTGGTGTATCCCCCAGCCGCGGTCAAGCCACGTACTGGGATCGCAGCCAAAAGGCCGAGAAGCGATGCCCGACGCCGGCCTTGGGTTAGGGTTTTATTCCCATACAATGTAGACATTTCTTGATGGCATGGCTGTGTTTTAGGGCTGAAAGGATACTTAGGGATGTAGTTCTTTCAATGTTTTCTCAACATTTTTTTCTGACCTATATGGCTGTATACAGTGCTCTGCCCGAAACAGGAATGGTGTCTGAACTGATCTACAAGCAACAGTAAGAAAGAACCTGATTTAACTTTTAAACTCTTGCTTTGGGCTTTGAAATCACAGGCATATTAATAGACAAAGCCAAAATGTATTAGTTGTTTCGGACTTTTAGGCCACTTAAGCCTAAACGTTCATTCATTCAGAATCCTTTCAACACAAAATTTCCAATGAAAGAATACCTTTCAACAATTAAGTTGACCATTACTGACACACTAATTTGGTTTTGGCACTGTTGTATTGCCTTTTCAGACTCATACTTTGATTCAGAGAAGCAAATTTTCCAGTCAAATGAGTGGAATATTGAGATAGTTGTCATTGAGAAATATTTGAACCCTAACCCTATCTAGCAAAACCCGAAGCTAGGGTTAGGGTTTTATGCCCATGTAGGGAAAACCGGCTCAGGGATGCCAAATATGTAATCATAACCGCTCAGGGACGCCAAATATAACGTTGCCATAGCCAAAATGTAAATGTAGTGGCTCTCTGAAGGCACCAGTTCTGTAGGGTTTGGGCATTTACTGAGACAATTATTAATTGTAGCAGTAAATCACAAAGTTGATTCTTTTGATGGCTTTAGAATCCAACCATGCGACATAACTCAAACAACGCACACACACAGGTACTAATACACGAGGATACATTTATTAATACATAAAATATGCATATAAACCTAACAGATCTTGTCGAGAGGGTTATCAGAATACAAAAGGTATATTCGGTCAGTTACAAAGTGTTACACATATCAAGAGGACATACGTTCAGTATATCATTCATTAAGACCGTTTCATAAATGAACTTGGTTATAACTTCTACATTAGATACTCAAACAAGTACATAACTCTTAGGAATTAAATTGATATCAACTGGTTTGGATAACAATTGAATTCTCGAGCTGTAATGCATTGAAGTTGAATACTCATCCAATTTCTGGGGATTCAGATCTCCTGCAGGCACAAAGAAACAGTTGCAGGCTGTTGCTGTCCAATCCGCGCTCTCTGGCTGTGTGCCAGGCTGTGCTGTGCGGCTTGCGACGGTGCGCTGCTGATGCTCACTGACCGGCTAGTTAGTGTTGGCTTTAACTAGCACAGTTTGTGCACAGGAGAAAAGATGACTGTGGATCCCAGCAAGTCAGGAAGAGGACCGGTTCGTTCCTGATGAAGAGCTAGTTCTGAATAGTGATTCAGCTGTCCACAGTTCCGACCTGCTGCTGGTTACGCTCTGGCAACCTCCACTCTAGACTCTTAGAACAAAGGAAAGTTCTGGCACTCGGACACACTGGCCGTTCCGTGGTTGTCCGGGCTGAGTCTCAGGATGGTCAGGAGGCGCGCTGCGAGAATGTCCTGCCCTTGGGAGCCTTCTGCTCCTGGGCCGTCCTGCCCTGGAATTCTCCTTTGAATTCCCTTTAGAACAGTCCACAGAATCCTCTCCAGAATCTCTTCTGAATCTTACTTTGAATCCCCTTCTGAATCTCACAGGCTCTCTGTGTTGCCTGTTTTTACCTGGAGGAACTTCAGCTCGTTGATTGGCTGAAAGTTCCATGGGCATCAGAGTCCCAAGTGAGTTACTCGGCCCTACCAGTCCTGACACTTAGTAGACACTTACCTAACCCGAACTAGCAGTACCCGAAGCTAGGGTTAGGGTTTTTTTTCCCATACAATGTAGACAGTTTTTGATGGCATGGCTTTGTCTTAGGGCTGAAAGGATACTTAGGAATGTAGTTCTTTCAATGTTTTCTCCACATTTTTTTCTGACCTATATGGCTGTATACAGTGCTTTACCCCAAAAAGGAATGGTGTCTGAACTGATCTACAAGCAACAGTAAGAAAGAACCTGATTTAACTTTTAAACTCTAGCCATGGGCTTTGAAATCACAGGCATATTAACAGATAATGCCAAAATGTATTAGTTGTTTCTTTTTTTTAGGCCACTTAAGCCTAAACGTTCATTCAGTCAGCACTCCGTTCAACGCAAAATTTCCAATGAAAGAATACCTTTCAACAATTAAGTTGACCATTCTTGACACACTAATTTTGTTTTGGCACTGTTGTATTGTCTTTTCAGACTCATACTTTGATTCAGAGAAGCAAATTTTCCAATCAAATGAGTGGAATATTAAGATAGTTGTCCTTGAGAAATATTTGAACCCTAACCCTAACTAGCAGAACCCGAAGCTAGGGTTAGGGTTTTATTCCCATACAATGTAGACAGTTTTTGATGGCATAGCTGTGTTTTATGGCTGAAAGGATACTTAGGAATGTAGTTCTTTCAATGTTTTCTCAACATTTTTTTCTGACCTATATGGCTGTATACAGTGCTCTGCCCGAAAAAGGAATAGTGTCTGAATTGATCTACAAGCAACAGTAAGAAAGAACCATATTTAACTTTTAAACTCTTGCTTTGGGCTTTGAAATCACAGGCATATTAATAGACAAAGCCAAAATGTATTAGTTGTTTCGGACTTTTAGGCAACTTAAGCCTAAACGTTCATTCATTCAGCACTCCGTTCAACACAAAATTTCCAATGAAAGAATACCTTTCAACAATTAAGTTGACCCTTCCTGACACACTAATTTGGTTTTGGCACTGTTGTATTGTCTTTTCAAACTCATACTTTGATTCAGAGAAGCAAATTTTCCAGTCAAATGAGTGGAATATTGAGATAGTTGTCTTTGAGAAATATTTGAACCCTAACCCTAATTAGGAAAACCCGAAGCTAGGGTTAGGGTTTTATTCCCATACAATGTAGACAGTTTTTGATGGTATGGCTGTGTTTTAGGGCTAAAAGGATACTTAGGAATGTAGTTCTTTCAATGTTTTCTCAACATTTTTTTCTGACCTATATGGCTGTATACAGTGCTCTGCCCGAAAAAGGAATGGTGTCTCAATTGATCTACTAGCAACAGTAAGAAAGAACCTGATTTAACTTTTAAACTCTTGCTTTGGGCTTTGAAATCACAGGCATATTAATAGACAAAGCCAAAATGTATTAGTTGTTTCGGACTTTTAGGACACTTAAGCCTAAACGTTCATTCATTCAGCACTCCGTTCAACACAAAATTTCCAATGAAAGAATACCTTTCAACAATTAAGTTGACCATTCCTGACACACTAATTTGGTTTTGGCACTGTTGTATTGTCTTTTCAGACTCATACTTTGATTCAGAGAAGCAAATTTTCCAGTCAAATGAGTGGAATATTGAGATAGTTGTCTTTGAGAAATATTTGAACCCTAACCCTAACTAGCAAAACCCGAAGCTAGGGTTAGGGTTTTATTCCCATACAATGTAGACAGTTTTTGATGGCATGGCTGTGTTTTAGGGCTGAAAGGATACTTAGGAATGTTGTTCTTTCAATGTTTTCTCAACATTTTTTTCTGACCTATATGGCTGTATACAGTGCTCTGCCCGAAAAAGGAATGGTGTCTGAATTGATCTACAAGCAACAGTAAGAAAGAACCAGATTTAACTTTTAAACTCTTGCTTTGGGCATTGAAATCACAGGAATATTAATAGACGAAGCCAAAATGTATTATTTGTTTCGGACTTTTAAGCAACTTAAGTCTAAACGTTCATTCATTCAGCACTCCGTTCAACACAAAATTTCCAATGAAAGAATACCTTTCAACAATTAAGTTGACCATTCCTGACACACTCATTTGGTTTTGGCACTGTTGTATTGTCTTTTCAGACTCATACTTTGATTCAGAGAAGCAAATTTTCCAGTCAAATGAGTGGAATATTGAGATAGTTGTCTTTGAGAAATATTTGAACCCTAACCCTAACTAGCAAAACCCGAAGCTAGGGTTAGGGTTTTATTCCCATACAATGTAGACAGATTTTGATGGCATGGCTGTGTTTTAGGGCTGAAAGGATACTTAGGAATATAATTCTTTCAATGTTTTCTCAACATTTTTTTCTGACCTATATGGCTGTATACAGTGCACTGCCCGAAAAAGGAATAGTGTCTGAATTGATCTACAAGCAACAGTAAGAAAGAACCTTTTTTAACTTTTAAACTCTTGCTCTGGGCTTTGAAATCACAGGCATATTAATAGACAAAGCCAAAATGTATTAGTTGTTTCGGACTTTTAGGCAACTTAAGCCTAAACGTTCATTCATTCAGCACTCCGTTCAACACAAAATTTCCAATGAAAGAATACCTTTCAACAATTAAGTTGACCCTTCCTGACACACTAATTTGGTTTTGGCACTGTTGTATTGTCTTTTCAAACTCATACTTTGATTCAGAGAAGCAAATTTTCCAGTCAAATGAGTGGAATATTGAGATAGTTGTCTTTGAGAAATATTTGAACCCTAACCCTAACTAGCAAAACCCGAAGCTAGGGTTAGGGTTTTATTCCCATACAATGTAGACAGATTTTGATGGTATGGCTGTGTTTTAAGGCTAAAAGGATACTTAGTAATGTAGTTCTTTCAATGTTTTCTCAACATTTTTTTCTGACCTATATGGCTGTATACAGTGCTCTGCCCAAAAAAGGAATGGTGTCTCAATTGATCTACAAGCAACAGTAAGAAAGAACCATATTTAACTTTTAAACTCTTGCTTTGGGCTTTGAAATCACAGGCATATTAATAGACAAAGCCAAAATGTATTAGTTTTTTCGGACTTTTAGGACACTTAAGCCTAAACGTTCATTCATTCAGCACTCCGTTCAACACAAAATTTCCAATGAAAGAATACCTTTCAACAATTAAGTTGACCATTCCTGACACACTAATTTGGTTTTGGCACTGTTGTATTGTCTTTTCAGACTCATACTTTGATTCAGAGAAGCAAATTTTCCAGTCAAATGAGTGGAATATTGAGATAGTTGTCTTTGAGAAATATTTGAACCCTAACCCTAACTAGCAAAACCCGAAGCTAGGGTTAGGGTTTTATTCCCATACAATGTAGACAGTTTTTGATGGCATGGCTGTGTTTTAGGGCTGAAAGGATACTTAGGAATGTTGTTCTTTCAATGTTTTCTCAACATTTTTTTCTGACCTATATGGCTGTATACAGTGCTCTGCCCGAAAAAGGAATGGTGTCTGAATTGATCTACAAGCAACAGTAAGAAAGAACCAGATTTAACTTTTAAACTCTTGCTTTGGGCATTGAAATCACAGGCATATTAATAGACGAAGCCAAAATGTATTATTTGTTTCGGACTTTAAGCAACTTAAGCCTAAACGTTCATTCATTCAGCACTCCGTTCAACACAAAATTTCCAATGAAAGAATACCTTTCAACAATTAAGTTGACCATTCCTGACACACTAATTTGGTTTTGGCACTGTTGTATTGTCTTTTCAGACTCATACTTTGATTCAGAGAAGCAAATTTTCCAGTCAAATGAGTGGAATATTGAGATAGTTGTCTTTGAGAAATATTTGAACCCTAACCCTAACTAGCAAAACCCTAAGCTAGGGTTAGGGTTTTATTCCCATACAATGTAGACAGTTTTTGATGGCATGGCTGTGTTTTAGGGCTGAAAGGATACTTAGGAATGTTGTTCTTTCAATGTTTTCTCAACATTTTTTTCTGACCTATATGGCTGTATACAGTGCTCTGCCCGAAAAAGGAATGGTGTCTCAATTGATCTACTAGCAACAGTAAGAAAGAACCTTTTTTAACTTTTAAACTCTTGCTTTGGGCTTTGAAATCACAGGCATATTAATAGACAAAGCCAAAATGTATTAGTTGTTTCGGACTTTTAGGCAACTTAAGCCTAAACGTTCATTCATTCAGCACTCTGTTCAACACAAAATTTCCAATGAAAGAATACCTTTCAACAATTAAGTTGACCCTTCCTGACACACTAATTTGGTTTTGGCACTGTTGTATTGTCTTTTCAAACTCATACTTTGATTCAGAGAAGCAAATTTTCCAGTCAAATGAGTGGAATATTGAGATAGTTGTCTTTGAGAAATATTTGAACCCTAACCCTAACTAGCAAAACCCGAAGCTAGGGTTAGGGTTTTATTCCCATACAATGTAGACAGTTTTTGATGGTATGGCTGTGTTTTAAGGCTAAAAGGATACTTAGTAATGTAGTTCTTTCAATGTTTTCTCAACATTTTTTTCTGACCTATATGGCTGTATACAGTGCTCTGCCCGAAAAAGGAATGGTGTCTGAATTGATCTACAAGCAACAGTAGGAAAGAACCAGATTTTACTTTTAAACTCTTGCTTTGGGCATTGAAATCACAGGCATATTAATAGACGAAGCCAAAATGTATTATTTGTTTCGGACTTTTAAGCAACTTAAGCCTAAACGTTCATTCATTCAGCACTCCGTTCAACACAAAATTTCCAATGAAAGAATACCTTTCAACAATTAAGTTGACCATTCCTGACACACTAATTTGGTTTTGGCACTGTTGTATTGTCTTTTCAGACTCATACTTTGATTCAGAGAAGCAAATTTTCCAGTCAAATGAGTGGAATATTGAGATAGTTGTCTTTGAGAAATATTTGAACCCTAACCCTAACTAGCAAAACCCGAAGCTAGGGTTAGGGTTTTATTCCCATACAATGTAGACAGTTTTTGATGGTATGGCTGTGTTTTAGGGCTAAAAGGATACTTAGGAATGTAGTTCTTTCAGTGTTTTCTCAACATTTTTTTTCTGACCTATCTGGCTGTATACAGTGCTCTGCCCGAAAAAGGAATGGTGTCTGAATTGATCTACAAGCAACAGTAAGAAAGAACCATGTTTAACTTTTAAACTCTTGCTTTGGGCTTTGAAATCACAGGCATATTAATAGACAAAGCCAAACTGTATTAGTTGTTTCGGACTTTTAGGCAACTTAAGCCTAAACGTTCATTCATTCAGTACTCCGTTCAACACAAAATTTCCAATGAAAGAATACCTTTCAACAATTAAGTTGACCATTCCTGACACACTAATTTGGTTTTGGCACTGTTGTATTGTCTTTTCAGACTTATACTTTGATTCAGAGAAGCAAATTTTACAGTCAAATGAGTGGAATATTGAGATAGTTGTCTTTGAGAAATATTTGAACCATAACCCTAACTAGGAAAACCCGAAGCTAGGGTTAGGGTTTTATTCCCATACAATGTAGACAGTTTTTGATGGCATGGCTGTGTTTTAGGGCTGAAAGGATACTTAGGAATGTTGTTCTTTCAATGTTTTCTCAACATTTTTTTTTCTGACCTATATGGCTGTATACAGTGCTCTGCCCGAAAAAGGAATGGTGTCTGAATTGATCTACAAGCAACAGTAAGAAAGAACCAGATTTAAATTTTAAACTCTTGCTTTGGGCATTGAAATCACAGGCATATTAATAGACGAAGCCAAAATGTATTATTTGTTTCGGACTTTAAAGCAACTTAAGCCTAAACGTTCATTCATTCAGCACTCCGTTCAACACAAAATTTCCAATGAAAGAATACCTTTCAACAATTAAGTTGACCATTCCTGACACACTAATTTGGTTTTGGCACTGTTGTATTGTCTTTTCAGACTCATACTTTGATTCAGAGAAGCAAATTTTCCAGTCAAATGAGTGGAATATTGAGATAGTTGTCTTTGAGAAATATTTGAACCCTAACCCTAACTAGCAAAACCCGAAGCTAGGGTTAGGGTTTTATTCCCATACAATGTAGACAGTTTTTGATGGCATGGCTGTGTTTTAGGGCTGAAAGGATAGTTAGGAATATTGTTCTTTCAATGTTTTCTCAACATTTTTTTCTGACCTATATGGCTGTATACAGTGCTCTGCCCGAAAAAGGAATGGTGTCTGAATTGATCTACAAGCAACAGTAAGAAAGAACCTTATTTAACTTTTAAACTATTGCTTTGGGATTTGAAATCACAGGCATATTAATAGACAAAGCCAAAATGTATTAGTTGTTTCGGACTTTTAGGCAACTTAAGCCTAAACGTTCATTCATTCAGCACTCCGTTCAACACAAAATTTCCAATGAAAGAATACCTTTCAACAATTAAGCTGACCATTCCTGACACACTAATTTGGTTTTGGCACTGTTGTATTGTCTTTTCAGACTCATACTTTGATTCAGAGAAGCAAATTTTCCAGTCAAATGAGTGGAATATTGAGATAGTTGTCTTTGAGAAATATTTGAACCCTAACCCTAACTAGCAAAACCCGAAGCTAGGGTTAGGGTTTTATTCCCATACAATGTAGACAGTTTTTGATGGTATGGCTGTGTTTTAGGGCTAAAAGGATACTTAGGAATGTAGTTCTTTCAGTGTTTTCTCAACATTTTTTTTCTGACCTATATGGCTGTATACAGTGCTCTGCCCGAAAAAGGAATGGTGTCTGAATTGATCTACAAGCAACAGTAAGAAAGAACCATATTTAACTTTTAAACTCTTGCTTTGGGTTTTGAAATCACAGGCATATTAATAGACAAAGCCAAAATGTATTCGTTGTTTCGGACTTTTAGGCAACTTAAGCCTAAACGTTCATTCATTCAGCACTCCGTTCAACACAAAATTTCCAATGAAAGAATACCTTTCAACAATTAAGTTGACCCTTCCTGACACACTAATTTGGTTTTGGCACTGTTTTATTGTCTTTTCAGACTCATACTTTGATTCAGAGAAGCAAATTTTCCAGTCAAATGAGTGGAATATTGAGATAGTTGTCTTTGAGAAATATTTGAACCCTAACCCTAACTAGCAAAACCCGAAGCTAGGGTTAGGGTTTTATTCCCATACAATGTAGACAGTTTTTGATGGTATGGCTGTGTTTTAGGGCTAAAAGGATACTTAGGAATATAGTTCTTTCAGTGTTTTCTCAACATTTTTTTCTGACCTATATGGCTGTATACAGTGCTCTGCCCGAAAAAGGAATGGTGTCTCAATTGATCTACAAGCAACAGTAAGAAAGAACCTTATTTAACTTTTAAACTCTTGCTTTGAGCTTTGAAATCACAGGCATATGAATAGACAAAGCCAAAATGTATTAGTTGTTTCGGACTTTTAGGCAACTTAAGCCTAAACGTTCATTCATTCAGCACTCCGTTCAACACAAAATTTCCAATGAAAGAATACCTTTTAACAATTAAGTTGACCATTCCTGACACACTAATTTGGTTTTGGCACTGTTGTATTGTCTTTTCAAACTCATACTTTGATTCAGAGAAGCAAATTTTCCAGTCAAATGAGTGGAATATTGAGATAGTTGTCTTTGAGAAATATTTGAACCCTAACCCTAACTAGCAAAACCCGAAGCTAGGGTTAGGGTTTTATTCCCATACAATGTAGACAGATTTTGATGGCATGGCTGTGTTTTAGGGCTGAAAGGATACTTAGGAATATAGTTCTTTCAGTGTTTTCTCAACATTTTTTTCTGACCTATATGGCTGTATACAGTGCACTGCCCGAAAAAGGAATAGTGTCTGAATTGATCTACAAGCAACAGTAAGAAAGAACCTTATTTAGCTTTTAAACTCTTGCTTTGGGCTTTGAAATCACAGGCATATTAATAGATAAAGCCAAAATGTATTAGTTGTTTCGGACTTTTAGGCAACTTAAGCCTAAACGTTCATTCATTCAGCACTCCGTTCAACACAAAATTTCCAATGAAAGAATACCTTTCAACAATTAAGTTGACCCTTCCTGACACACTAATTTGGTTTTGGCACTGTTGTATTGTCTTTTCAAACTCATACTTTGATTCAGAGAAGCAAATTTTCCAGTCAAATGAGTGGAATATTGAGATAGTTGTCTTTGAGAAATATTTGAACCCTAACCCTAACTAGCAAAACCCGAAGCTAGGGTTAGGGTTTTATTCCCATACAATGTAGACAGATTTTGATGGTATGGCTGTGTTTTAAGGCTAAAAGGATACTTAGTAATGTAGTTCTTTCAATGTTTTCTCAACATTTTTTTCTGACCTATATGGCTGTATACAGTGCTCTGCCCAAAAAAGGAATGGTGTCTCAATTGATCTACAAGCAACAGTAAGAAAGAACCATATTTAACTTTTAAACTCTTGCTTTGGGCTTTGAAATCACAGGCATATTAATAGACAAAGCCAAAATGTATTAGTTTTTTCGGACTTTTAGGACACTTAAGCCTAAACGTTCATTCATTCAGCACTCCGTTCAACACAAAATTTCCAATGAAAGAATACCTTTCAACAATTAAGTTGACCATTCCTGACACACTAATTTGGTTTTGGCACTGTTGTATTGTCTTTTCAGACTCATACTTTGATTCAGAGAAGCAAATTTTCCAGTCAAATGAGTGGAATATTGAGATAGTTGTCTTTGAGAAATATTTGAACCCTAACCCTAACTAGCAAAACCCTAAGCTAGGGTTAGGGTTTTATTCCCATACAATGTAGACAGTTTTTGATGGCATGGCTGTGTTTTAGGGCTGAAAGGATACTTAGGAATGTTGTTCTTTCAATGTTTTCTCAGCATTTTTTTCTGACCTATATGGCTGTATACAGTGCTCTGCCCGAAAAAGGAATGGTGTCTGAATTGATCTACAAGCAACAGTAAGAAAGAACCAGATTTAACTTTTAAACTCTTGCTTTGGGCATTGAAATCACAGGCATATTAATAGACGAAGCCAAAATGTATTATTTGTTTCGGACTTTTAAGCAACTTAAGCCTAAACGTTCATTCATTCAGCACTCCGTTCAACACAAAATTTCCAATGAAAGAATACCTTTCAACAATTAAGTTGACCATTCCTGACACACTAATTTGGTTTTGGCACTGTTGTATTGTCTTTTCAGACTTATACTTTGATTCAGAGAAGCAAATTTTCCAGTCAAATGAGTGGAATATTGAGATAGTTGTCTTTGAGAAATATTTGAACCATAACCCTAACTAGGAAAACCCGAAGCTAGGGTTAGGGTTTTATTCCCATACAATGTAGACAGTTTTTGATGGCATGGCTGTGTTTTAGGGCTGAAAGGATAGTTAGGAATATTGTTCTTTCAATGTTTTCTCAACATTTTTTTCTGACCTATATGGCTGTATACAGTGCTCTGCCCGAAAAAGGAATGGTGTCTCAATTGATCTACTAGCAACAGTAAGAAAGAACCTGATTTAACTTTTAAACTCTTGCTTTGGGCTTTGAAATCATAGGCATATTAATAGACAAAGCCAAAATGTATTAGTTGTTTCGGACTTTTAGGCAATTAAGCCTAAACGTTCATTCATTCAGCACTCCGTTCAACACAAAATTTCCAATGAAAGAATACCTTTCAACAATTAAGTTGACCCTTCCTGACACACTAATTTGGTTTTGGCACTGTTGTATTGTCTTTTCAAACCCATACTTTGATTCAGAGAAGCAAATTTTCCAGTCACATGAGTGGAATATTGAGATAGTTGTCTTTGAGAAATATTTGAACCCTAACCCTAACTAGCAAAACCCGAAGCTAGGGTTAGGGTTTTATTCCCATACAATGTAGACAGTTTTTGATGGCATGGCTGTGTTTTAGGGCTGAAAGGATACTAAGGAATATAGTTCTTTCAGTGTTTTCTCAACATTTTTTTCTGACCTATATGGCTGTATACAGTGCTCTGCCCGAAAAAGGAATGGTGTCTGAATTGATCTACAAGCAACAGTAAGAAAGAACCTTATTTAACTTTTAAACTCTTGCTTTGGGCTTTGAAATCACAGGCATATGAATAGACAAAGCCAAAATTTATTAGTTGTTTCGGACTTTTAGGCAACTTAAGCCTAAACGTTCATTCATTCAGCACTCCGTTCAACACAAAATTTCCAATGAAAGAATACCTTTCAACAATTAAGTTGACCATTCCTGACACACTAATTTGGTTTTGGCACTGTTGTATTGTCTTTTCAAACCCATACTTTGATTCAGAGAAGCAAATTTTCCAGTCAAATGAGTGGAATATTGAGATAGTTGTCTTTGAGAAATATTTGAACCCTAACCCTAACTAGCAAAACCCGAAGCTAGGGTTAGGGTTTTATTCCCATACAATATAGACAGTTTTTGATGGCATGGCTGTGTTTTAGGGCTGAAAGGTTACTTAGGAATGTTGTTCTTTCAATGTTTTCTCAACATTTTTTTCTGATCTATATGGCTGTATACAGTGCTCTGTCCGAAAAAGGAATGGTGTCTGAATTGATCTACAAGCAACAGTAAGAAAGAACCATATTTTACTTTTGAACTCTTGCTTTGGGCTTTGAAATCACAGGCATATTAATAGACAAAGCCAAAATGTATTCGTTGTTTCGGACTTTTAGGCAACTTAAGCCTAAACGTTCATTCATTCAGCATTCCGTTCAACACAAAATTTCCAATGAAAGAATACCTTTCAACAATTAAGTTGACCCTTCCTGACACACTAATTTGGTTTTGGCACTGTTGTATTGTCTTTTCAGACTTATACTTTGATTCAGAGAAGCAAATTTTCCAGTCAAATGAGTGGAATATTGAGATAGTTGTCTTTGAGAAATATTTGAACCCTAACCCTAACTAGCAAAACCCGAAGCTAGGGTTAGGGTTTTATTCCCATACAATGTAGACAGTTTTTCATGGCATGGCTGTGTTTTAGGGCTGAAAGGTTACTTAGGAATGTTGTTCTTTCAATGTTTTCTCAACATTTTTTTCTGACCTATATGGCTGTATACAGTGCTCTGCCCGAAAAAGGAATGGTGTCTGAATTGATCTACAAGCAACAGCAAGAAAGAACCATATTTAACTTTTGAACTCTTGCTTTGGGTTTTGAAATCACAGGCATATTAATAGACAAAGCCAAAATGTATTAGTTGTTTCGGACTTTTAGGCAACTTAAGCCTAAATATTCATTCATTCAGCACTCCGTTCAACACAAAATTTCCAATGAAAGAATACCTTTCAACAATTAAGCTGACCATTCCTGACACACTAATTTGGTTTTGGCACTGTTGTATTGTCTTTTCAGACTCATACTTTGATTCAGAGAAGCAAATTTTCCAGTCAAATGAGTGGAATATTGAGATAGTTGTCTTTGAGAAATATTTGAACCCTAACCCTAACTAGCAAAACCCGAAGCTAGGGTTAGGGTTTTATTCCCATACAATGTAGACAGTTTTTGATGGTATGGCTGTGTTTTAGGGCTAAAAGGATACTTAGGAATATAGTTCTTTCAGTGTTTTCTCAACATTTTTTTCTGACCTATATGGCTGTATACAGTGCTCTGCCCGAAAAAGGAATGGTGTCTCAATTGATCTACAAGCAACAGTAAGAAAGAACCTTATTTAACTTTTAAACTCTTGCTTTGGGCTTTGAAATCACAGGCATATGAATAGACAAAGCCAAAATGTATTAGTTGTTTCGGACTTTTAGGCAACTTAAGCCTAAACGTTCATTCATTCAGCACTCCGTTCAACACAAAATTTCCAATGAAAGAATACCTTTTAACAATTAAGTTGACCATTCCTGACACACTAATTTGGTTTTGGCACTGTTGTATTGTCTTTTCAGACTCATACTTTGGTTCAGAGAAGCAAATTTTCCAGTCAAATGAGTGGAATATTGAGATAGTTGTCTTTGAGAAATATTTGAACCCTAACCCTAACTAGCAAAACCCGAAGCTAGGGTTAGGGTTTTATTCCCATACAATGTAGACAGTTTTTGATGGCATGGCTGTGTTTTAGGGCTGAAAGGATACTTAGGAATGTAGTTCTTTCAATGTTTTCTCAACATTTTTTTCTGACCTATATGGCTGTATACAGTGCTCTGCCCGAAAAAGGAATGGTGTCTCAATTGATCTACTAGCAACAGTAAGAAAGAACCTGATTTAACTTTTAAACTCTTGCTTTGGGCTTTGAAATCACAGGCATATTAATAGACAAAGCCAAAATGTATTAGTTGTTTCGGACTTTTAAGCAACTTAAGCCTAAACGTTCATTCATTCAGCACTCCGTTCAACACAAAATTTCCAATGAAAGAATACCTTTCAACAATTAAGTTGACCCTTCCTGACACACTAATTTGGTTTTGGCACTGTTGTATTGTCTTTTCAAACTTATTCTTTGATTCAGAGAAGCAAATTTTCCAGTCAAATGAGTGGAATATTGAGATAGTTGTCTTTGAGAAATATTTGAACCCTAACCCTAACTAGCAAAACCCGAAGCTAGGGTTAGGGTTTTATTCCCATACAATGTAGACAGTTTTTGATGGTATGGCTGTGTTTTAGGGCTAAAAGGATACTTAGGAATGTAGTTCTTTCAATGTTTTCTCAACATTTTTTTCTGACCTATATGGCTGTATACAGTGCTCTGCCCGAAAAAGGAATGGTGTCTGAATTGATCTACAAGCAACAGTAAGAAAGAACCTGATTTAACTTTTAAACTCTTGCTTTTGGCTTTGAAATCACAGGCATATTAATAGACAAAGCCAAAATGTATTATTTGTTTCGGACTTTTAGGCAACTTAAGCCTAAACGTTCATTCATTCAGCATTCCGTTCAACACAAAATTTCCAATGAAAGAATACCTTTCAACAATTAAGTTGGCCATTCCTGACACACTAATTTGGTTTTGACACTGTTGTATTGTCTTTTCAGACTCATACTTTGATTCAGAGAAGCAAATTTTCCAGTCAAATGAGTGGAATATTGAGATAGTTGTCTTTGAGAAATATTTGAACCCTAACCCTAACTAGCAAAACCCGAAGCTAGGGTTAGGGTTTTATTCCCATACAATGTAGACAGTTTTTGATGGCATGGCTGTGTTTTAGGGCTGAAAGGATACTAAGGAATATAGTTCTTTCAGTGTTTTCTCAGCATTTTTTTCTGACCTATATGGCTGTATACAGTGCTCTGCCCGAAAAAGGAATGGTGTCTGAATTGATCTACAAGCAACAGTAAGTAAGAAAGAACCTGATTTAACTTTTAAACTCTTGCTTTGGGCTTTGAAATCATAGGCATATTAATAGACAAAGCCAAAATGTATTAGTTGTTTCGGACTTTTAGGCAATTAAGCCTAAACGTTCATTCATTCAGCACTCCGTTCAACACAAAATTTCCAATGAAAGAATACCTTTCAACAATTAAGTTGACCCTTCCTGACACACTAATTTGGTTTTGGCACTGTTGTATTGTCTTTTCAAACCCATACTTTGATTCAGAGAAGCAAATTTTCCAGTCACATGAGTGGAATATTGAGATAGTTGTCTTTGAGAAATATTTGAACCCTAACCCTAACTAGCAAAACCCGAAGCTAGGGTTAGGGTTTTATTCCCATACAATGTAGACAGTTTTTGATGGCATGGCTGTGTTTTAGGGCTGAAAGGATACTAAGGAATATAGTTCTTTCAGTGTTTTCTCAACATTTTTTTCTGACCTATATGGCTGTATACAGTGCTCTGCCCGAAAAAGGAATGGTGTCTGAATTGATCTACAAGCAACAGTAAGAAAGAACCTTATTTAACTTTTAAACTCTTGCTTTGGGCTTTGAAATCACAGGCATATGAATAGACAAAGCCAAAATGTACTAGTTGTTTCGGACTTTTAGGCAACTTAAGCCTAAACGTTCATTCATTCAGCACTCCGTTCAACACAAAATTTCCAATGAAAGAATACCTTTCAACAATTAAGTTGACCATTCCTGACACACTAATTTGGTTTTGGCACTGTTGTATTGTCTTTTCAAACCCATACTTTGATTCAGAGAAGCAAATTTTCCAGTCAAATGAGTGGAATATTGAGATAGTTGTCTTTGAGAAATATTTGAACCCTAACCCTAACTAGCAAAACCCGAAGCTAGGGTTAGGGTTTTATTCCCATACAATATAGACAGTTTTTGATGGCATGGCTGTGTTTTAGGGCTGAAAGGTTACTTAGGAATGTTGTTCTTTCAATGTTTTCTCAACATTTTTTTCTGATCTATATGGCTGTATACAGTGCTCTGTCCGAAAAAGGAATGGTGTCTGAATTGATCTACAAGCAACAGTAAGAAAGAACCATATTTAACTTTTGAACTCTTGCTTTGGGCTTTGAAATCACAGGCATATTAATAGACAAAGCCAAAATGTATTCGTTGTTTCGGACTTTTAGGCAACTTAAGCCTAAACGTTCATTCATTCAGCATTCCGTTCAACACAAAATTTCCAATGAAAGAATACCTTTCAACAATTAAGTTGACCCTTCCTGACACACTAATTTGGTTTTGGCACTGTTGTATTGTCTTTTCAGACTTATACTTTGATTCAGAGAAGCAAATTTTCCAGTCAAATGAGTGGAATATTGAGATAGTTGTCTTTGAGAAATATTTGAACCCTAACCCTAACTAGCAAAACCCGAAGCTAGGGTTAGGGTTTTATTCCCATACAATGTAGACAGTTTTTCATGGCATGGCTGTGTTTTAGGGCTGAAAGGTTACTTAGGAATGTTGTTCTTTCAATGTTTTCTCAACATTTTTTTCTGACCTATATGGCTGTATACAGTGCTCTGCCCGAAAAAGGAATGGTGTCTGAATTGATCTACAAGCAACAGCAAGAAAGAACCATATTTAACTTTTGAACTCTTGCTTTGGGTTTTGAAATCACAGGCATATTAATAGACAAAGCCAAAATGTATTAGTTGTTTCGGACTTTTAGGCAACTTAAGCCTAAATGTTCATTCATTCAGCACTCCGTTCAACACAAAATTTCCAATGAAAGAATACCTTTCAACAATTAAGCTGACCATTCCTGACACACTAATTTGGTTTTGGCACTGTTGTATTGTCTTTTCAGACTCATACTTTGGTTCAGAGAAGCAAATTTTCCAGTCAAATGAGTGGAATATTGAGATAGTTGTCTTTGAGAAATATTTGAACCCTAACCCTAACTAGCAAAACCCGAAGCTAGGGTTAGGGTTTTATTCCCATACAATGTAGACAGTTTTTGATGGCATGGCTGTGTTTTAGGGCTGAAAGGATACTTAGGAATGTAGTTCTTTCAATGTTTTCTCAACATTTTTTTCTGACCTATATGGCTGTATACAGTGCTCTGCCCGAAAAAGGAATGGTGTCTCAATTGATCTACTAGCAACAGTAAGAAAGAACCTGATTTAACTTTTAAACTCTTGCTTTGGGCTTTGAAATCACAGGCATATTAATAGACAAAGCCAAAATGTATTAGTTGTTTCGGACTTTTAAGCAACTTAAGCCTAAACGTTCATTCATTCAGCACTCCGTTCAACACAAAATTTCCAATGAAAGAATACCTTTCAACAATTAAGTTGACCCTTCCTGACACACTAATTTGGTTTTGGCACTGTTGTATTGTCTTTTCAAACTTATTCTTTGATTCAGAGAAGCAAATTTTCCAGTCAAATGAGTGGAATATTGAGATAGTTGTCTTTGAGAAATATTTGAACCCTAACCCTAACTAGCAAAACCCGAAGCTAGGGTTAGGGTTTTATTCCCATACAATGTAGACAGTTTTTGATGGTATGGCTGTGTTTTAGGGCTAAAAGGATACTTAGGAATGTAGTTCTTTCAATGTTTTCTCAACATTTTTTTCTGACCTATATGGCTGTATACAGTGCTCTGCCCGAAAAAGGAATGGTGTCTGAATTGATCTACAAGCAACAGTAAGAAAGAACCTGATTTAACTTTTAAACTCTTGCTTTTGGCTTTGAAATCACAGGCATATTAATAGACAAAGCCAAAATGTATTATTTGTTTCGGACTTTTAGGCAACTTAAGCCTAAACGTTCATTCATTCAGCATTCCGTTCAACACAAAATTTCCAATGAAAGAATACCTTTCAACAATTAAGTTGGCCATTCCTGACACACTAATTTGGTTTTGACACTGTTGTATTGTCTTTTCAGACTCATACTTTGATTCAGAGAAGCAAATTTTCCAGTCAAATGAGTGGAATATTGAGATAGTTGTCTTTGAGAAATATTTGAACCCTAACCCTAACTAGCAAAACCCGAAGCTAGGGTTAGGGTTTTATTCCCATACAATGTAGACAGTTTTTGATGGCATGGCTGTGTTTTAGGGCTGAAAGGATACTAAGGAATATAGTTCTTTCAGTGTTTTCTCAGCATTTTTTTCTGACCTATATGGCTGTATACAGTGCTCTGCCCGAAAAAGGAATGGTGTCTGAATTGATCTACAAGCAACAGTAAGTAAGAAAGAACCTGATTTAACTTTTAAACTCTTGCTTTGGGCTTTGAAATCATAGGCATATTAATAGACAAAGCCAAAATGTATTAGTTGTTTCGGACTTTTAGGCAATTAAGCCTAAACGTTCATTCATTCAGCACTCCGTTCAACACAAAATTTCCAATGAAAGAATACCTTTCAACAATTAAGTTGACCCTTCCTGACACACTAATTTGGTTTTGGCACTGTTGTATTGTCTTTTCAAACCCATACTTTGATTCAGAGAAGCAAATTTTCCAGTCACATGAGTGGAATATTGAGATAGTTGTCTTTGAGAAATATTTGAACCCTAACCCTAACTAGCAAAACCCGAAGCTAGGGTTAGGGTTTTATTCCCATACAATGTAGACAGTTTTTGATGGCATGGCTGTGTTTTAGGGCTGAAAGGATACTAAGGAATATAGTTCTTTCAGTGTTTTCTCAACATTTTTTTCTGACCTATATGGCTGTATACAGTGCTCTGCCCGAAAAAGGAATGGTGTCTGAATTGATCTACAAGCAACAGTAAGAAAGAACCTTATTTAACTTTTAAACTCTTGCTTTGGGCTTTGAAATCACAGGCATATGAATAGACAAAGCCAAAATGTATTAGTTGTTTCGGACTTTTAGGCAACTTAAGCCTAAACGTTCATTCATTCAGCACTCCGTTCAACACAAAATTTCCAATGAAAGAATACCTTTCAACAATTAAGTTGACCATTCCTGACACACTAATTTGGTTTTGGCACTGTTGTATTGTCTTTTCAAACCCATACTTTGATTCAGAGAAGCAAATTTTCCAGTCAAATGAGTGGAATATTGAGATAGTTGTCTTTGAGAAATATTTGAACCCTAACCCTAACTAGCAAAACCCGAAGCTAGGGTTAGGGTTTTATTCCCATACAATATAGACAGTTTTTGATGGCATGGCTGTGTTTTAGGGCTGAAAGGTTACTTAGGAATGTTGTTCTTTCAATGTTTTCTCAACATTTTTTTCTGATCTATATGGCTGTATACAGTGCTCTGTCCGAAAAAGGAATGGTGTCTGAATTGATCTACAAGCAACAGTAAGAAAGAACCATATTTAACTTTTGAACTCTTGCTTTAGGCTTTGAAATCACAGGCATATTAATAGACAAAGCCAAAATGTATTAGTTCTTGCGGACTTTTAGGCAACTTAAGCCTAAACGTTCATTCATTCAGCACTCCGTTCAACACAAAATTTCCAATGAAAGAATACCTTTCAACAATTAAGTTGACCATTACTGACACACTAATTTGGTTTTGGCACTGTTGTATTGTCATTTCAGACTCATACTTTGATTCAGAGAAGCAAATTTTCCAGTCAAATGAGTGGAATATTGAGATAGTTGTCTTTGAGAAATATTTGAACCCTAACCCTAACTAGCAAAACCCGAAGCTAGGGTTAGGGTTTTATTCCCATACAATGTAGACAGTTTTTGATGGTATGGCTGTGTTTTAGGGCTAAAAGGATACTTAGGAATGTAGTTCTTTCAATGTTTTCTCAACATTTTTTTCTGATCTATATGGCTGTATACAGTGCTCTGTCCGAAAAAGGAATGGTGTCTGAATTGATCTACAAGCAACAGTAAGAAAGAACCATATTTAACTTTTGAACTCTTGCTTTGGGCTTTGAAATCACAGGCATATTAATAGACAAAGCCAAAATGTATTAGTTCTTGCGGACTTTTAGGCAACTTAAGCCTAAACGTTCATTCATTCAGCACTCCGTTCAACACAAAATTTCCAATGAAAGAATACCTTTCAACAATTAAGTTGACCATTACTGACACACTAATTTGGTTTTGGCACTGTTGTATTGTCATTTCAGACTCATACTTTGATTCAGAGAAGCAAATTTTCCAGTCAAATGAGTGGAATATTGAGATAGTTGTCTTTGAGAAATATTTGAACCCTAACCCTAACTAGCAAAACCCGAAGCTAGGGTTAGGGTTTTATTCCCATACAATGTAGACAGTTTTTGATGGTATGGCTGTGTTTTAGGGCTAAAAGGATACTTAGGAATGTAGTTCTTTCAATGTTTTCTCAACATTTTTTTCTGACCTATATGGCTGTATACAGTGCTCTGCCCGAAAAAGGAATGGTGTCTGAATTGATCTACAAGCAACAGTAAGAAAGAACCTTATTTAACTTTTAAACTCTTGCTTTGGGCTTTGAAATCACAGGCATATTAATAGACAAAGCCAAAATGTATTATTTGTTTCGGACTTTTAGGCAACTTAAGCCTAAACGTTCATTCATTCAGAATTCCGTTCAACACAAAATTTCCAATGAAAGAATACCTTTCAACAATTAAGTTGACCATTCCTGACACACTAATTTGGTTTTGGCACTGTTGTATTGTCTTTTCAGACTCATACTTTGATTCAGAGAAGCAAATTTTCCAGTCAAATGAGTGGAATATTGAGATAGTTGTCTTTGAGAAATATTTGAACCCTAACCCTAACTAGCAAAACCCAAAGCTTGGGTTAGGGTTTTATTCCCATACAATGTAGACAGTTTTTGATGGCATGGCTGTGTTTTAGGGCTGAAAGGATACTTAGGAATGTTGTTCTTTCAATGTTTTCTCAACATTTTTTTTCTGACCTATATGGCTGTATACAGTGCTCTGCCCGAAAAAGGAATGGTGTCTGAATTAATCTACAAGCAACAGTAAGAAAGAACCATATTTAACTTTTAATCTCTTGCTTTGGGCTTTGAAATCACAGGCATATTAATAGACAAAGCCAAAATGTATTAGTTGTTTCGGACTTTTAGGCAACTTAAACCTAAACGTTCATTCATTCAGCACTCCGTTCAACACAAAATTTCCAATGAAAGAATACCTTTCAACAATTAAGTTGACCCTTCCTGACACACTAATTTGGTTTTGGCACTGTTGTATTGTCTTTTCAAACCCATACTTTGATTCAGAGAAGCAAATTTTCCAGTCAAATGAGTGGAATATTGAGATAGTTGTCTTTGAGAAATATTTGAACCCTAACCCTAACTAGCAAAACCCGAAACTAGGGTTAGGGTTTTATTCCCATACAATGTAGACAGTTTTTGATGGCATGGCTGTGTTTTAGGGCTGAAAGGATACTAAGGAATATAGTTCTTTCAGTGTTTTCTGAACATTTTTTTCTGACCTATATGGCTGTATACAGTGCTCTGCCCGAAAAAGGAATGGTGTCTGAATTGATCTACAAGCAACAGTAAGAAAGAACCATATTTAACTTTTGAACTCTTGCTTTGGGATTTGAAATCACAGGCATATTAATAGACAATGCCAAAATGTATTAGTTGTTTCGGACTTTTAGGCAACTTAAGCCTAAACGTTCATTCATTCAGCACTCCGTTCAACACAAAATTTCCAATGAAACAATACCTTTCAACAATTAAGCTGACCATTCCTGACACACTAATTTGGTATTGGCACTGTTGTATTGTCTTTTCAGACTCATACTTTGATTCAGAGAAGCAAATTTTCCAGTCAAATGAGTGGAATATTGAGATAGTTGTCTTTGAGAAATATTTGAACCCTAACCCTAACTAGCAAAACCCGAAGCTAGGGTTAGGGTTTTATTCCCATACAATGTAGACAGTTTTTGATGGTATGGCTGTGTTTTAGGGCTAAAAGGATACTTAGGAATGTTGTTCTTTCAATGTTTTCTCAACATTTTTTTCTGACCTATATGGCTGTATACAGTGCTCTGCCCGAAAAAGGAATGGTGTCTGAATTGATCTACAAGCAACAGTAAGAAAGAACCTGATTTAACTTTTAAACTCTTGCTTTGGGCTTTGAAATCACAGGCATATTAATAGACAAAGCCAAAATGTATTATTTGTTTCGGACTTTTAGGCAACTTAAGCCTAAACGTTCATTCATTCAGAATTCCGTTCAACACAAAATTTCCAATGAAAGAATACCTTTCAACAATTAAGTTCACCCTTCCTGACCCACTAATTTGGTTTTGGCACTGTTGTATTGTCTTTTCAGACTTATACTTTGATTCAGAGAAGCAAATTTTCCAGTCAAATGAGTGGAATATTGAGATAGTTGTCTTTGAGAAATATTTGAACCCTAACCCTAACTAGCAAAACCCGAAGCTAGGGTTAGGGTTTTATTCCCATACAATGTAGACAGTTTTTGATGGCATGGCTGTGTTTTTGGGCTGAAAGGTTACTTAGGAATGTTGTTCTTTCAATGTTTTCTCAACATTTTTTTCTGACCTATGTGGCTGTATACAGTGCTCTGCCCGAAAAAGGAATGGTGTCTGAATTGATCTACAAGCAACAGTAAGAAAGAACCATATTTAACTTTTGAACTCTTGCTTTGGGATTTGAAATCGCAGGCATATTAATAGACAAAGCCAAAATGTATTAGTTGTTTCGGACTTTTAGGCAACTTAAGCCTAAACGTTCATTCATTCAGCACTCCGTTCAACACAAAATTTCCAATGAAAGAATACCTTTCAACAATTAAGTTGGCCATTCCTGACACACTAATTTGGTTTTGGCACTGTTGTATTGTCTTTTCAGACTCATACTTTGATTCAGAGAAGCAAATTTTCCAGTCAAATGAGTGGAATATTGAGATAGTTGTCTTTGAGAAATATTTGAACCCTAACCCTAACTAGCAAAACCCGAAGCTAGGGTTAGGGTTTTATTCCCATACAATGTAGACAGTTTTTGATGGCATGGCTGTGTTTTAGGGCTGAAAGGATACTAAGGAATATAGTTCTTTCAGTGTTTTCTCAGCATTTTTTTCTGACCTATATGGCTGTATACAGTGCTCTGCCCGAAAAAGGAATGGTGTCTGAATTGATCTACAAGCAACAGTAAGAAAGAACCTGATTTAACTTTTAAACTCTTGCTTTGGGCTTTGAAATCATAGGCATATTAATAGACAAAGCCAAAATGTATTAGTTGTTTCGGACTTTTAGGCAATTAAGCCTAAACGTTCATTCATTCAGCACTCCGTTCAACACAAAATTTCCAATGAAAGAATACCTTTCAACAATTAAGTTGACCCTTCCTGACACACTAATTTGGTTTTGGCACTGTTGTATTGTCTTTTCAAACCCATACTTTGATTCAGAGAAGCAAATTTTCCAGTCACATGAGTGGAATATTGAGATAGTTGTCTTTGAGAAATATTTGAACCCTAACCCTAACTAGCAAAACCCGAAGCTAGGGTTAGGGTTTTATTCCCATACAATGTAGACAGTTTTTGATGGCATGGCTGTGTTTTAGGGCTGAAAGGATACTAAGGAATATAGTTCTTTCAGTGTTTTCTCAACATTTTTTTCTGACCTATATGGCTGTATACAGTGCTCTGCCCGAAAAAGGAATGGTGTCTGAATTAATCTACAAGCAACAGTAAGAAAGAACCTTATTTAACTTTTAAACTCTTGCTTTGGGCTTTGAAATCACAGGCATATGAATAGACAAAGCCAAAATGTATTAGTTGTTTCGGACTTTTAGGCAACTTAAGCCTAAACGTTCATTCATTCAGCACTCCGTTCAACACAAAATTTCCAATGAAAGAATACCTTTCAACAATTAAGTTGACCATTCCTGACACACTAATTTGGTTTTGGCACTGTTGTATTGTCTTTTCAAACCCATACTTTGATTCAGAGAAGCAAATTTTCCAGTCAAATGAGTGGAATATTGAGATAGTTGTCTTTGAGAAATATTTGAACCCTAACCCTAACTAGCAAAACCCGAAGCTAGGGTTAGGGTTTTATTCCCATACAATATAGACAGTTTTTGATGGCATGGCTGTGTTTTAGGGCTGAAAGGTTACTTAGGAATGTTGTTCTTTCAATGTTTTCTCAACATTTTTTTCTGATCTATATGGCTGTATACAGTGCTCTGTCCGAAAAAGGAATGGTGTCTGAATTGATCTACAAGCAACAGTAAGAAAGAACCATATTTAACTTTTGAACTCTTGCTTTGGGCTTTGAAATCACAGGCATATTAATAGACAAAGCCAAAATGTATTCGTTGTTTCGGACTTTTAGGCAACTTAAGCCTAAACGTTCATTCATTCAGCATTCCGTTCAACACAAAATTTCCAATGAAAGAATACCTTTCAACAATTAAGTTGACCCTTCCTGACACACTAATTTGGTTTTGGCACTGTTGTATTGTCTTTTCAGACTTATACTTTGATTCAGAGAAGCAAATTTTCCAGTCAAATGAGTGGAATATTGAGATAGTTGTCTTTGAGAAATATTTGAACCCTAACCCTAACTAGCAAAACCCGAAGCTAGGGTTAGGGTTTTATTCCCATACAATGTAGACAGTTTTTCATGGCATGGCTGTGTTTTAGGGCTGAAAGGTTACTTAGGAATGTTGTTCTTTCAATGTTTTCTCAACATTTTTTTCTGACCTATATGGCTGTATACAGTGCTCTGCCCGAAAAAGGAATGGTGTCTGAATTGATCTACAAGCAACAGCATGAAAGAACCATATTTAACTTTTGAACTCTTGCTTTGGGTTTTGAAATCACAGGCATATTAATAGACAAAGCCAAAATGTATTAGTTGTTTCGGACATTTAGGCAACTTAAGCCTAAATGTTCATTCATTCAGCACTCCGTTCAACACAAAATTTCCAATGAAAGAATACCTTTCAACAATTAAGCTGACCATTCCTGACACACTAATTTGGTTTTGGCACTGTTGTATTGTCTTTTCAGACTCATACTTTGATTCAGAGAAGCAAATTTTCCAGTCAAATGAGTGGAATATTGAGATAGTTGTCTTTGAGAAATATTTGAACCCTAACCCTAACTAGCAAAACCCGAAGCTAGGGTTAGGGTTTTATTCCCATACAATGTAGACAGTTTTTGATGGCATGGCTGTGTTTTAGGGCTAAAAGGATACTTAGGAATGTAGTTCTTTCAATGTTTTCTCAACATTTTTTTCTGACCTATATGGCTGTATACAGTGCTCTGCCCGAAAAAGGAATGGTGTCTCAATTGATCTACAAGCAACAGTAAGAAAGAACCTGATTTAACTTTTAAACTCTTGCTTTGGGCTTTGAAATCACAGGCATATTAATAGACAAAGCCAAAATGTTTTAGTTGTTTCGGACTTTTAGGCAACTTAAGCCTAAACGTTCATTCATTCAGCACTCCGTTCAACACAAAATTTCCAATGAAAGAATACCTTTCAACAATTAAGTTGACCATTCCTGACACACTAATTTGGTTTTGGCACTGTTGTATTGTCTTTTCAGACTTATACTTTCATTCAGAGAAAAAAATTTTCCAGTCAAATGAGTGGAATATTGAGATAGTTGTCTTTGAGAAATATTTGAACCCTAACCCTAACTAGCAAAACCCGAAGCTAGGGTTAGGGTTTTATTCCCATACAATGTAGACAGTTTTTGATGGTATGGCTGTGTTTTAGGGCTAAAAGGATACTTGGGAATGTTGTTCTTTCAATGTTTTCTCAACATTTTTTTCTGACCTATATGGCTGTATACAGTGCTCTGCCCGAAAAAGGAATGGTGTCTGAATTGATCTACAAGCAACAGTAAGAAAGAACCTGATTTAACTTTTAAACTCTTGCTTTGGGCTTTGAAATCACAGGCATATTAATAGACAAAGCCAAAATGTATTATTTGTTTCGGACTTTTAGGCAACTTAAGCCTAAACGTTCATTCATTCAGAATTCCGTTCAACACAAAATTTCCAATGAAAGAATACCTTTCAACAATTAAGTTGACCCTTCCTGACCCACTAATTTGGTTTTGGCACTGTTGTATTGTCTTTTCAGACTTATACTTTGATTCAGAGAAGCAAATTTTCCAGTCAAATGAGTGGAATATTGAGATAGTTGTCTTTGAGAAATATTTGAACCCTAACCCTAACTAGCAAAACCCGAAGCTAGGGTTAGGGTTTTATTCCCATACAATGTAGACAGTTTTTGATGGCATGGCTGTGTTTTAGGGCTGAAAGGTTACTTAGGAATGTTGTTCTTTCAATGTTTTCTCAACATTTTTTTCTGACCTATGTGGCTGTATACAGTGCTCTGCCCGAAAAAGGAATGGTGTCTGAATTGATCTACAAGCAACAGTAAGAAAGAACCATATTTAACTTTTGAACTCTTGCTTTGGGATTTGAAATCACAGGCATATTAATAGACAAAGCCAAAATGTATTAGTTGTTTCGGACTTTTAGGCAACTTAAGCCTAAACGTTCATTCATTCAGCACTCCGTTCAACACAAAATTTCCAATGAAAGAATACCTTTCAACAATTAAGCTGACCATTCCTGACACACTAATTTGGTTTTGGCACTGTTGTATTGTCTTTTCAGACTCATACTTTGATTCAGAGAAGCAAATTTTCCAGTCAAATGAGTGGAATATTGAGATAGTTGTCTTTGAGAAATATTTGAACCCTAACCCTAACTAGCAAAACCCAAAGCTAGGGTTAGGGTTTTATTCCCATACAATGTAGACAGTTTTTGATGGCATGGCTGTGTTTTAGGGCTGAAAGGATACTTAGGAATGTTGTTCTTTCAATGTTTTCTCAACATTTTTTTTCTGACCTATATGGCTGTATACAGTGCTCTGCCCGAAAAAGGAATGGTGTCTGAATTGATCTACAAGCAACAGTAAGAAAGAACCATATTTAACTTTTAATCTCTTGCTTTGGGCTTTGAAATCACAGGCATATTAATAGACAAAGCCAAAATGTATTAGTTGTTTCGGACTTTTAGGCAACTTAAACCTAAACGTTCATTCATTCAGCACTCCGTTCAACACAAAATTTCCAATGAAAGAATACCTTTCAACAATTAAGTTGACCCTTCCTGACACACTAATTTGGTTTTGGCACTGTTGTATTGTCTTTTCAAACCCATACTTTGATTCAGAGAAGCAAATTTTCCAGTCAAATGAGTGGAATATTGAGATAGTTGTCTTTGAGAAATATTTGAACCCTAACCCTAACTAGCAAAACCCGAAACTAGGGTTAGGGTTTTATTCCAATACAATGTAGACAGTTTTTGTTGGCATGGCTGTGTTTTAGGGCTGAAAGGATACTAAGGAATATAGTTCTTTCAGTGTTTTCTGAACATTTTTTTCTGACCTATATGGCTGTATACAGTGCTCTGCCCGAAAAAGGAATGGTGTCTGAATTGATCTACAAGCAACAGTAAGAAAGAACCATATTTAACTTTTGAACTCTTGCTTTGGGATTTGAAATCACAGGCATATTAATAGACAATGCCAAAATGTATTAGTTGTTTCGGACTTTTAGGCAACTTAAGCCTAAACGTTCATTCATTCAGCACTCCGTTCAACACAAAATTTCCAATGAAACAATACCTTTCAACAATTAAGCTGACCATTCCTGACACACTAATTTGGTATTGGCACTGTTGTATTGTCTTTTCAGACTCATACTTTGATTCAGAGAAGCAAATTTTCCAGTCAAATGAGTGGAATATTGAGATAGTTGTCTTTGAGAAATATTTGAACCCTAACCCTAACTAGCAAAACCCGAAGCTAGGGTTAGGGTTTTATTCCCATACAATGTAGACAGTTTTTGATGGTATGGCTGTGTTTTAGGGCTAAAAGGATACTTAGGAATGTTGTTCTTTCAATGTTTTCTCAACATTTTTTTCTGACCTATATGGCTGTATACAGTGCTCTGCCCGAAAAAGGAATGGTGTCTGAATTGATCTACAAGCAACAGTAAGAAAGAACCTGATTTAACTTTTAAACTCTTGCTTTGGGCTTTGAAATCACAGGCATATTAATAGACAAAGCCAAAATGTATTATTTGTTTCGGACTTTTAGGCAACTTAAGCCTAAACGTTCATTCATTCAGAATTCCGTTCAACACAAAATTTCCAATGAAAGAATACCTTTCAACAATTAAGTTCACCCTTCCTGACCCACTAATTTGGTTTTGGCACTGTTGTATTGTCTTTTCAGACTTATACTTTGATTCAGAGAAGCAAATTTTCCAGTCAAATGAGTGGAATATTGAGATAGTTGTCTTTGAGAAATATTTGAACCCTAACCCTAACTAGCAAAACCCGAAGCTAGGGTTAGGGTTTTATTCCCATACAATGTAGACAGTTTTTGATGGCATGGCTGTGTTTTAGGGCTGAAAGGTTACTTAGGAATGTTGTTCTTTCAATGTTTTCTCAACATTTTTTTCTGACCTATGTGGCTGTATACAGTGCTCTGCCCGAAAAAGGAATGGTGTCTGAATTGATCTACAAGCAACAGTAAGAAAGAACCATATTTAACTTTTGAACTCTTGCTTTGGGATTTGAAATCGCAGGCATATTAATAGACAAAGCCAAAATGTATTAGTTGTTTCGGACTTTTAGGCAACTTAAGCCTAAACGTTCATTCATTCAGCACTCCGTTCAACACAAAATTTCCAATGAAAGAATACCTTTCAACAATTAAGTTGGCCATTCCTGACACACTAATTTGGTTTTGGCACTGTTGTATTGTCTTTTCAGACTCATACTTTGATTCAGAGAAGCAAATTTTCCAGTCAAATGAGTGGAATATTGAGATAGTTGTCTTTGAGAAATATTTGAACCCTAACCCTAACTAGCAAAACCCGAAGCTAGGGTTAGGGTTTTATTCCCATACAATGTAGACAGTTTTTGATGGCATGGCTGTGTTTTAGGGCTGAAAGGATACTAAGGAATATAGTTCATTCAGTGTTTTCTCAGCATTTTTTTCTGACCTATATGGCTGTATACAGTGCTCTGCCCGAAAAAGGAATGGTGTCTGAATTGATCTACAAGCAACAGTAAGAAAGAACCTGATTTAACTTTTAAACTCTTGCTTTGGGCTTTGAAATCATAGGCATATTAATAGACAAAGCCAAAATGTATTAGTTGTTTCGGACTTTTAGGCAATTAAGCCTAAACGTTCATTCATTCAGCACTCCGTTCAACACAAAATTTCCAATGAAAGAATACCTTTCAACAATTAAGTTGACCCTTCCTGACACACTAATTTGGTTTTGGCACTGTTGTATTGTCTTTTCAGACTTATACTTTGATTCAGAGAAGCAAATTTTCCAGTCAAATGAGTGGAATATTGAGATAGTTGTCTTTGAGAAATATTTGAACCCTAACCCTAACTAGCAAAACCCGAAGCTAGGGTTAGGGTTTTATTCCCATACAATGTAGACAGTTTTTCATGGCATGGCTGTGTTTTAGGGCTGAAAGGTTACTTAGGAATGTTGTTCTTTCAATGTTTTCTCAACATTTTTTTCTGACCTATATGGCTGTATACAGTGCTCTGCCCGAAAAAGGAATGGTGTCTGAATTGATCTACAAGCAACAGCATGAAAGAACCATATTTAACTTTTGAACTCTTGCTTTGGGTTTTGAAATCACAGGCATATTAATAGACAAAGCCAAAATGTATTAGTTGTTTCGGACATTTAGGCAACTTAAGCCTAAATGTTCATTCATTCAGCACTCCGTTCAACACAAAATTTCCAATGAAAGAATACCTTTCAACAATTAAGCTGACCATTCCTGACACACTAATTTGGTTTTGGCACTGTTGTATTGTCTTTTCAGACTCATACTTTGATTCAGAGAAGCAAATTTTCCAGTCAAATGAGTGGAATATTGAGATAGTTGTCTTTGAGAAATATTTGAACCCTAACCCTAACTAGCAAAACCCGAAGCTAGGGTTAGGGTTTTATTCCCATACAATGTAGACAGTTTTTGATGGCATGGCTGTGTTTTAGGGCTAAAAGGATACTTAGGAATGTAGTTCTTTCAATGTTTTCTCAACATTTTTTTCTGACCTATATGGCTGTATACAGTGCTCTGCCCGAAAAAGGAATGGTGTCTCAATTGATCTACAAGCAACAGTAAGAAAGAACCTGATTTAACTTTTAAACTCTTGCTTTGGGCTTTGAAATCACAGGCATATTAATAGACAAAGCCAAAATGTGTTAGTTGTTTCGGACTTTTAGGCAACTTAAGCCTAAACGTTCATTCATTCAGCACTCCGTTCAACACAAAATTTCCAATGAAAGAATACCTTTCAACAATTAAGTTGACCATTCCTGACACACTAATTTGGTTTTGGCACTGTTGTATTGTCTTTTCAGACTTATACTTTCATTCAGAGAAAAAAATTTTCCAGTCAAATGAGTGGAATATTGAGATAGTTGTCTTTGAGAAATATTTGAACCCTAACCCTAACTAGCAAAACCCGAAGCTAGGGTTAGGGTTTTATTCCCATACAATGTAGACAGTTTTTGATGGTATGGCTGTGTTTTAGGGCTAAAAGGATACTTGGGAATGTTGTTCTTTCAATGTTTTCTCAACATTTTTTTCTGACCTATATGGCTGTATACAGTGCTCTGCCCGAAAAAGGAATGGTGTCTGAATTGATCTACAAGCAACAGTAAGAAAGAACCTGATTTAACTTTTAAACTCTTGCTTTGGGCTTTGAAATCACAGGCATATTAATAGACAAAGCCAAAATGTATTATTTGTTTCGGACTTTTAGGCAACTTAAGCCTAAACGTTCATTCATTCAGAATTCCGTTCAACACAAAATTTCCAATGAAAGAATACCTTTCAACAATTAAGTTGACCCTTCCTGACCCACTAATTTGGTTTTGGCACTGTTGTATTGTCTTTTCAGACTTATACTTTGATTCAGAGAAGCAAATTTTCCAGTCAAATGAGTGGAATATTGAGATAGTTGTCTTTGAGAAATATTTGAACCCTAACCCTAACTAGCAAAACCCGAAGCTAGGGTTAGGGTTTTATTCCCATACAATGTAGACAGTTTTTGATGGCATGGCTGTGTTTTAGGGCTGAAAGGTTACTTAGGAATGTTGTTCTTTCAATGTTTTCTCAACATTTTTTTCTGACCTATGTGGCTGTATACAGTGCTCTGCCCGAAAAAGGAATGGTGTCTGAATTGATCTACAAGCAACAGTAAGAAAGAACCTGATTTAACTTTTGAACTCTTGCTTTGGGATTTGAAATCACAGGCATATTAATAGACAAAGCCAAAATGTATTAGTTGTTTCGGACTTTTAGGCAACTTAAGCCTAAACGTTCATTCATTCAGCACTCCGTTCAACACAAAATTTCCAATGAAAGAATACCTTTCAACAATTAAGCTGACCATTCCTGACACACTAATTTGGTTTTGGCACTGTTGTATTGTCTTTTCAGACTCATACTTTGATTCAGAGAAGCAAATTTTCCAGTCAAATGAGTGGAATATTGAGATAGTTGTCTTTGAGAAATATTTGAACCCTAACCCTAACTAGCAAAACCCAAAGCTAGGGTTAGGGTTTTATTCCCATACAATGTAGACAGTTTTTGATGGCATGGCTGTGTTTTAGGGCTGAAAGGATACTTAGGAATGTTGTTCTTTCAATGTTTTCTCAACATTTTTTTTCTGACCTATATGGCTGTATACAGTGCTCTGCCCGAAAAAGGAATGGTGTCTGAATTGATCTACAAGCAACAGTAAGAAAGAACCATATTTAACTTTTAATCTCTTGCTTTGGGCTTTGAAATCACAGGCATATTAATAGACAAAGCCAAAATGTATTAGTTGTTTCGGACTTTTAGGCAACTTAAACCTAAACGTTCATTCATTCAGCACTCCGTTCAACACAAAATTTCCAATGAAAGAATACCTTTCAACAATTAAGTTGACCCTTCCTGACACACTAATTTGGTTTTGGCACTGTTGTATTGTCTTTTCAAACCCATACTTTGATTCAGAGAAGCAAATTTTCCAGTCAAATGAGTGGAATATTGAGATAGTTGTCTTTGAGAAATATTTGAACCCTAACCCTAACTAGCAAAACCCGAAACTAGGGTTAGGGTTTTATTCCAATACAATGTAGACAGTTTTTGATGGCATGGCTGTGTTTTAGGGCTGAAAGGATACTAAGGAATATAGTTCTTTCAGTGTTTTCTGAACATTTTTTTCTGACCTATATGGCTGTATACAGTGCTCTGCCCGAAAAAGGAATGGTGTCTGAATTGATCTACAAGCAACAGTAAGAAAGAACCATATTTAACTTTTGAACTCTTGCTTTGGGATTTGAAATCACAGGCATATTAATAGACAATGCCAAAATGTATTAGTTGTTTCGGACTTTTAGGCAACTTAAGCCTAAACGTTCATTCATTCAGCACTCCGTTCAACACAAAATTTCCAATGAAACAATACCTTTCAACAATTAAGCTGACCATTCCTGACACACTAATTTGGTATTGGCACTGTTGTATTGTCTTTTCAGACTCATACTTTGATTCAGAGAAGCAAATTTTCCAGTCAAATGAGTGGAATATTGAGATAGTTGTCTTTGAGAAATATTTGAACCCTAACCCTAACTAGCAAAACCCGAAGCTAGGGTTAGGGTTTTATTCCCATACAATGTAGACAGTTTTTGATGGTATGGCTGTGTTTTAGGGCTAAAAGGATACTTAGGAATGTTGTTCTTTCAATGTTTTCTCAACATTTTTTTCTGACCTATATGGCTGTATACAGTGCTCTGCCCGAAAAAGGAATGGTGTCTGAATTGATCTACAAGCAACAGTAAGAAAGAACCTGATTTAACTTTTAAACTCTTGCTTTGGGCTTTGAAATCACAGGCATATTAATAGACAAAGCCAAAATGTATTATTTGTTTCGGACTTTTAGGCAACTTAAGCCTAAACGTTCATTCATTCAGAATTCCGTTCAACACAAAATTTCCAATGAAAGAATACCTTTCAACAATTAAGTTCACCCTTCCTGACCCACTAATTTGGTTTTGGCACTGTTGTATTGTCTTTTCAGACTTATACTTTGATTCAGAGAAGCAAATTTTCCAGTCAAATGAGTGGAATATTGAGATAGTTGTCTTTGAGAAATATTTGAACCCTAACCCTAACTAGCAAAACCCGAAGCTAGGGTTAGGGTTTTATTCCCATACAATGTAGACAGTTTTTGATGGCATGGCTGTGTTTTAGGGCTGAAAGGTTACTTAGGAATGTTGTTCTTTCAATGTTTTCTCAACATTTTTTTCTGACCTATGTGGCTGTATACAGTGCTCTGCCCGAAAAAGGAATGGTGTCTGAATTGATCTACAAGCAACAGTAAGAAAGAACCATATTTAACTTTTGAACTCTTGCTTTGGGATTTGAAATCGCAGGCATATTAATAGACAAAGCCAAAATGTATTAGTTGTTTCGGACTTTTAGGCAACTTAAGCCTAAACGTTCATTCATTCAGCACTCCGTTCAACACAAAATTTCCAATGAAAGAATACCTTTCAACAATTAAGTTGGCCATTCCTGACACACTAATTTGGTTTTGGCACTGTTGTATTGTCTTTTCAGACTCATACTTTGATTCAGAGAAGCAAATTTTCCAGTCAAATGAGTGGAATATTGAGATAGTTGTCTTTGAGAAATATTTGAACCCTAACCCTAACTAGCAAAACCCGAAGCTAGGGTTAGGGTTTTATTCCCATACAATGTAGACAGTTTTTGATGGCATGGCTGTGTTTTAGGGCTGAAAGGATACTAAGGAATATAGTTCATTCAGTGTTTTCTCAGCATTTTTTTCTGACCTATATGGCTGTATACAGTGCTCTGCCCGAAAAAGGAATGGTGTCTGAATTGATCTACAAGCAACAGTAAGAAAGAACCTGATTTAACTTTTAAACTCTTGCTTTGGGCTTTGAAATCATAGGCATATTAATAGACAAAGCCAAAATGTATTAGTTGTTTCGGACTTTTAGGCAATTAAGCCTAAACGTTCATTCATTCAGCACTCCGTTCAACACAAAATTTCCAATGAAAGAATACCTTTCAACAATTAAGTTGACCCTTCCTGACACACTAATTTGGTTTTGGCACTGTTGTATTGTCTTTTCAGACTTATACTTTGATTCAGAGAAGCAAATTTTCCAGTCAAATGAGTGGAATATTGAGATAGTTGTCTTTGAGAAATATTTGAACCCTAACCCTAACTAGCAAAACCCGAAGCTAGGGTTAGGGTTTTATTCCCATACAATGTAGACAGTTTTTCATGGCATGGCTGTGTTTTAGGGCTGAAAGGTTACTTAGGAATGTTGTTCTTTCAATGTTTTCTCAACATTTTTTTCTGACCTATATGGCTGTATACAGTGCTCTGCCCGAAAAAGGAATGGTGTCTGAATTGATCTACAAGCAACAGCATGAAAGAACCATATTTAACTTTTGAACTCTTGCTTTGGGTTTTGAAATCACAGGCATATTAATAGACAAAGCCAAAATGTATTAGTTGTTTCGGACATTTAGGCAACTTAAGCCTAAATGTTCATTCATTCAGCACTCCGTTCAACACAAAATTTCCAATGAAAGAATACCTTTCAACAATTAAGCTGACCATTCCTGACACACTAATTTGGTTTTGGCACTGTTGTATTGTCTTTTCAGACTCATACTTTGATTCAGAGAAGCAAATTTTCCAGTCAAATGAGTGGAATATTGAGATAGTTGTCTTTGAGAAATATTTGAACCCTAACCCTAACTAGCAAAACCCGAAGCTAGGGTTAGGGTTTTATTCCCATACAATGTAGACAGTTTTTGATGGCATGGCTGTGTTTTAGGGCTAAAAGGATACTTAGGAATGTAGTTCTTTCAATGTTTTCTCAACATTTTTTTCTGACCTATATGGCTGTATACAGTGCTCTGCCCGAAAAAGGAATGGTGTCTCAATTGATCTACAAGCAACAGTAAGAAAGAACCTGATTTAACTTTTAAACTCTTGCTTTGGGCTTTGAAATCACAGGCATATTAATAGACAAAGCCAAAATGTGTTAGTTGTTTCGGACTTTTAGGCAACTTAAGCCTAAACGTTCATTCATTCAGCACTCCGTTCAACACAAAATTTCCAATGAAAGAATACCTTTCAACAATTAAGTTGACCATTCCTGACACACTAATTTGGTTTTGGCACTGTTGTATTGTCTTTTCAGACTTATACTTTCATTCAGAGAAAAAAATTTTCCAGTCAAATGAGTGGAATATTGAGATAGTTGTCTTTGAGAAATATTTGAACCCTAACCCTAACTAGCAAAACCCGAAGCTAGGGTTAGGGTTTTATTCCCATACAATGTAGACAGTTTTTGATGGTATGGCTGTGTTTTAGGGCTAAAAGGATACTTGGGAATGTTGTTCTTTCAATGTTTTCTCAACATTTTTTTCTGACCTATATGGCTGTATACAGTGCTCTGCCCGAAAAAGGAATGGTGTCTGAATTGATCTACAAGCAACAGTAAGAAAGAACCTGATTTAACTTTTAAACTCTTGCTTTGGGCTTTGAAATCACAGGCATATTAATAGACAAAGCCAAAATGTATTATTTGTTTCGGACTTTTAGGCAACTTAAGCCTAAACGTTCATTCATTCAGAATTCCGTTCAACACAAAATTTCCAATGAAAGAATACCTTTCAACAATTAAGTTGACCCTTCCTGACCCACTAATTTGGTTTTGGCACTGTTGTATTGTCTTTTCAGACTTATACTTTGATTCAGAGAAGCAAATTTTCCAGTCAAATGAGTGGAATATTGAGATAGTTGTCTTTGAGAAATATTTGAACCCTAACCCTAACTAGCAAAACCCGAAGCTAGGGTTAGGGTTTTATTCCCATACAATGTAGACAGTTTTTGATGGCATGGCTGTGTTTTAGGGCTGAAAGGTTACTTAGGAATGTTGTTCTTTCAATGTTTTCTCAACATTTTTTTCTGACCTATGTGGCTGTATACAGTGCTCTGCCCGAAAAAGGAATGGTGTCTGAATTGATCTACAAGCAACAGTAAGAAAGAACCTGATTTAACTTTTCAACTCTTGCTTTGGGCTTTGAAATCATAGGCATATTAATAGACAAAGCCAAAATGTATTAGTTGTTTCGGACTTTTAGGCAATTAAGCCTAAATGTTCATTCATTCTGCACTCCATTCAACACAAAATTTCCAATGAAAGAATACCTTTCAACAATTAAGCTGACCCTTCCTGACACACTAATTTGGTTTTGGCACTGTTGTATTGTCTTTTTAGACTTATACTTTGATTCAGAGAAGCAAATTTTCCAGTCAAATGAGTGGAATATTGAGATAGTTGTCTTTGAGAAATATTTGAACCCTAACCCTAACTAGCAAAACCCGAAGCTAGGGTTAGGGTTTTATTCCCATACAATGTAGACAGTTTTTGATGGTATGGCTGTGTTTTAGGTCTAAAAGGATACTTAGGAATGTAGTTCTTTCAATGTTTTCTCAACATTTTTTTCTGACCTATATGGCTGTATACAGTGCTCTGTCCGAAAAAGGAATGGTGTCTGAATTGATCTACAAGCAACAGTAAGAAAGAACCATATTTAAATTTTAATCTCTTGCTTTGGGCTTTGAAATTACAGGCATATTAATAGACAAAGCCAAAATGTATTAGTTCTTTCGGACTTTTAGGCAACTTTAGCCTAAATGTTCATTCATTCAGCACTCCGTTCAACACAAAATTTCCAATGAAAGAATACCTTTCAACAATTAAGTTGACCATTCCTGACACACTAATTTGGTTTTGGCACTGTTGTATTGTCTTTTCAGACTCATACTTTGATTCAGAGAAGCAAATTTTCCAGTCAAATGAGTGGAATATTGAGATAGTTGTCTTTGAGAAATATTTGAACCCTAACCCTAACTAGCAAAACCCGAAGCTAGGGTTAGGGTTTTATTCCCATACAATGTAGACAGTTTTTGATGGCATGGCTGTGTTTTAGGGCTGAAAGGATACTTAGGAATGTTGTTCTTTCAATGTTTTCTCACCTTTTTTTTCTGACCTATATGGCTGTATACAGTGCTCTGCCCGAAAAAGGAATGGTGTCTGAATTGATCTACAAGCAACAGTAAGAAAGAACCTGATTTAACTTTTAAACTCTTGCTTTGGGCTTTGAAATCATAGGCATATTAATAGACAAAGCCAAAATGTATTAGTTGTTTCGGACTTTTAGGCAATTAAGCCTAAATGTTCATTCATTCAGCACTCCGTTCAACACAAAATTTCCAATGAAAGAATACCTTTCAACAATTAAGTTGACCCTTCCTGACACACTAATTTGGTTTTGGCACTGTTGTATTGTCTTTTCAGACTCATACTTTGATTCAGAGAAGCAAATTTTCCAGTCAAATGAGTGGAATATTGAGATAGTTGTCTTTGAGAAATATTTGAACCCTAACCCTAACTAGCAAAACCCGAAGCTAGGGTTAGGGTTTTATTCCCATACAATGTAGACAGTTTTTGATGGCATGGCTGTGTTTTAGGACTGAAAGGATACTAAGGAATATAGTTCTTTCAGTGTTTTCTCAGCATTTTTTTCTGACCTATATGGCTGTATACAGTGCTCTGCCCGAAAAAGGAATGGTGTCTGAATTGATCTACAAGCAACAGTAAGAAAGAACCTGATTTAACTTTTAAACTCTTGCTTTGGGCTTTGAAATCATAGGCATATTAATAGACAAAGCCAAAATGTATTAGTTGTTTCGGACTTTTAGGCAATTAAGCCTAAACGTTCATTCATTCAGCACTCCGTTCAACACAAAATTTCCAATGAAAGAATACCTTTCAACAATTAAGTTGACCCTTCCTGACACACTAATTTGGTTTTGGCACTGTTGTATTGTCTTTTCAAACCCATACTTTGATTCAGAGAAGCAAATTTTCCAGTCACATGAGTGGAATATTGAGATAGTTGTTTTTGAGAAATATTTGAACCCTAACCCTAACTAGCAAAACCCGAAGCTAGGGTTAGGGTTTTATTCCCATACAATGTAGACAGTTTTTGATGGCATGGCTGTGTTTTAGGGCTGAAAGGATACTAAGGAATATAGTTCTTTCAGTGTTTTCTCAACATTTTTTTCTGACCTATATGGCTGTATACAGTGCTCTGCCCGAAAAAGGAATGGTGTCTGAATTGATCTACAAGCAACAGTAAGAAAGAACCTTATTTAACTTTAAACTCTTGCTTTGGGCTTTGAAATCACAGGCATATGAATAGACAAAGCCAAAATGTACTAGTTGTTTCGGACTTTTAGGCAACTTAAGCCTAAACGTTCATTCATTCAGCACTCCGTTCAACACAAAATTTCCAATGAAAGAATACCTTTCAACAATTAAGTTGACCATTCCTGACACACTAATTTGGTTTTGGCACTGTTGTATTGTCTTTTCAAACCCATACTTTGATTCAGAGAAGCAAATTTTCCAGTCAAATGAGTGGAATATTGAGATAGTTGTCTTTGAGAAATATTTGAACCCTAACCCTAACTAGCAAAACCCGAAGCTAGGGTTAGGGTTTTATTCCCATACAATATAGACAGTTTTTGATGGCATGGCTGTGTTTTAGGGCTGAAAGGTTACTTAGGAATGTTGTTCTTTCAATGTTTTCTCAACATTTTTTTCTGATCTATATGGCTGTATACAGTGCTCTGTCCGAAAAAGGAATGGTGTCTGAATTGATCTACAAGCAACAGTAAGAAAGAACCATATTTAACTTTTGAACTCTTGCTTTGGGCTTTGAAATCACAGGCATATTAATAGACAAAGCCAAAATGTATTCGTTGTTTCGGACTTTTAGGCAACTTAAGCCTAAACGTTCATTCATTCAGCATTCCGTTCAACACAAAATTTCCAATGAAAGAATACCTTTCAACAATTAAGTTGACCCTTCCTGACACACTAATTTGGTTTTGGCACTGTTCTATTGTCTTTTCAGACTTATACTTTGATTCAGAGAAGCAAATTTTCCAGTCAAATGAGTGGAATATTGAGATAGTTGTCTTTGAGAAATATTTGAACCCTAACCCTAACTAGCAAAACCCGAAGCTAGGGTTAGGGTTTTATTCCCATACAATGTAGACAGTTTTTCATGGCATGGCTGTGTTTTAGGGCTGAAAGGTTACTTAGGAATGTTGTTCTTTCAATGTTTTCTCAACATTTTTTTCTGACCTATATGGCTGTATACAGTGCTCTGCCCGAAAAAGGAATGGTGTCTGAATTGATCTACAAGCAACAGCAAGAAAGAACCATATTTAACTTTTGAACTCTTGCTTTGGGTTTTGAAATCACAGGCATATTAATAGACAAAGCCAAAATGTATTAGTTGTTTCGGACTTTTAGGCAACTTAAGCCTAAATGTTCATTCATTCAGCACTCCGTTCAACACAAAATTTCCAATGAAAGAATACCTTTCAACAATTAAGCTGACCATTCCTGACACACTAATTTGGTTTTGGCACTGTTGTATTGTCTTTTCAGACTCATACTTTGATTCAGAGAAGCAAATTTTCCAGTCAAATGAGTGGAATATTGAGATAGTTGTCTTTGAGAAATATTTGAACCCTAACCCTAACTAGCAAAACCCGAAGCTAGGGTTAGGGTTTTATTCCCATACAATGTAGACAGTTTTTGATGGTATGGCTGTGTTTTAGGGCTAAAAGGATACTTAGGAATATAGTTCTTTCAGTGTTTTCTCAACATTTTTTTCTGACCTATATGGCTGTATACAGTGCTCTGCCCGAAAAAGGAATGGTGTCTCAATTGATCTACAAGCAACAGTAAGAAAGAACCTTATTTAACTTTTAAACTCTTGCTTTGGGCTTTGAAATCACAGGCATATGAATAGACAAAGCCAAAATGTATTAGTTGTTTCGGACTTTTAGGCAACTTAAGCCTAAACGTTCATTCATTCAGCACTCCGTTCAACACAAAATTTCCAATGAAAGAATACCTTTTAACAATTAAGTTGACCATTCCTGACACACTAATTTGGTTTTGGCACTGTTGTATTGTCTTTTCAGACTCATACTTTGGTTCAGAGAAGCAAATTTTCCAGTCAAATGAGTGGAATATTGAGATAGTTGTCTTTGAGAAATATTTGAACCCTAACCCTAACTAGCAAAACCCGAAGCTAGGGTTAGGGTTTTATTCCCATACAATGTAGACAGTTTTTGATGGCATGGCTGTGTTTTAGGGCTGAAAGGATACTTAGGAATGTAGTTCTTTCAATGTTTTCTCAACATTTTTTTCTGACCTATATGGCTGTATACAGTGCTCTGCCCGAAAAAGGAATGGTGTCTCAATTGATCTACTAGCAACAGTAAGAAAGAACCTGATTTAACTTTTAAACTCTTGCTTTGGGCTTTGAAATCACAGGCATATTAATAGACAAAGCCAAAATGTATTAGTTGTTTCGGACTTTTAAGCAACTTAAGCCTAAACGTTCATTCATTCAGCACTCCGTTCAACACAAAATTTCCAATGAAAGAATACCTTTCAACAATTAAGTTGACCCTTCCTGACACACTAATTTGGTTTTGGCACTGTTGTATTGTCTTTTCAAACTTATTCTTTGATTCAGAGAAGCAAATTTTCCAGTCAAATGAGTGGAATATTGAGATAGTTGTCTTTGAGAAATATTTGAACCCTAACCCTAACTAGCAAAACCCGAAGCTAGGGTTAGGGTTTTATTCCCATACAATGTAGACAGTTTTTGATGGTATGGCTGTGTTTTAGGGCTAAAAGGATACTTAGGAATGTAGTTCTTTCAATGTTTTCTCAACATTTTTTTCTGACCTATATGGCTGTATACAGTGCTCTGCCCGAAAAAGGAATGGTGTCTGAATTGATCTACAAGCAACAGTAAGAAAGAACCTGATTTAACTTTTAAACTCTTGCTTTTGGCTTTGAAATCACAGGCATATTAATAGACAAAGCCAAAATGTATTATTTGTTTCGGACTTTTAGGCAACTTAAGCCTAAACGTTCATTCATTCAGCATTCCGTTCAACACAAAATTTCCAATGAAAGAATACCTTTCAACAATTAAGTTGGCCATTCCTGACACACTAATTTGGTTTTGACACTGTTGTATTGTCTTTTCAGACTCATACTTTGATTCAGAGAAGCAAATTTTCCAGTCAAATGAGTGGAATATTGAGATAGTTGTCTTTGAGAAATATTTGAACCCTAACCCTAACTAGCAAAACCCGAAGCTAGGGTTAGGGTTTTATTCCCATACAATGTAGACAGTTTTTGATGGCATGGCTGTGTTTTAGGGCTGAAAGGATACTAAGGAATATAGTTCTTTCAGTGTTTTCTCAGCATTTTTTTCTGACCTATATGGCTGTATACAGTGCTCTGCCCGAAAAAGGAATGGTGTCTGAATTGATCTACAAGCAACAGTAAGTAAGAAAGAACCTGATTTAACTTTTAAACTCTTGCTTTGGGCTTTGAAATCATAGGCATATTAATAGACAAAGCCAAAATGTATTAGTTGTTTCGGACTTTTAGGCAATTAAGCCTAAACGTTCATTCATTCAGCACTCCGTTCAACACAAAATTTCCAATGAAAGAATACCTTTCAACAATTAAGTTGACCCTTCCTGACACACTAATTTGGTTTTGGCACTGTTGTATTGTCTTTTCAAACCCATACTTTGATTCAGAGAAGCAAATTTTCCAGTCACATGAGTGGAATATTGAGATAGTTGTCTTTGAGAAATATTTGAACCCTAACCCTAACTAGCAAAACCCGAAGCTAGGGTTAGGGTTTTATTCCCATACAATGTAGACAGTTTTTGATGGCATGGCTGTGTTTTAGGGCTGAAAGGATACTAAGGAATATAGTTCTTTCAGTGTTTTCTCAACATTTTTTTCTGACCTATATGGCTGTATACAGTGCTCTGCCCGAAAAAGGAATGGTGTCTCAATTGATCTACAAGCAACAGTAAGAAAGAACCTTATTTAACTTTTAAACTCTTGCTTTGGGCTTTGAAATCACAGGCATATGAATAGACAAAGCCAAAATGTATTAGTTGTTTCGGACTTTTAGGCAACTTAAGCCTAAACGTTCATTCATTCAGCACTCCGTTCAACACAAAATTTCCAATGAAAGAATACCTTTCAACAATTAAGTTGACCATTCCTGACACACTAATTTGGTTTTGGCACTGTTGTATTGTCTTTTCAAACCCATACTTTGATTCAGAGAAGCAAATTTTCCAGTCAAATGAGTGGAATATTGAGATAGTTGTCTTTGAGAAATATTTGAACCCTAACCCTAACTAGCAAAACCCGAAGCTAGGGTTAGGGTTTTATTCCCATACAATATAGACAGTTTTTGATGGCATGGCTGTGTTTTAGGGCTGAAAGGTTACTTAGGAATGTTGTTCTTTCAATGTTTTCTCAACATTTTTTTCTGATCTATATGGCTGTATACAGTGCTCTGTCCGAAAAAGGAATGGTGTCTGAATTGATCTACAAGCAACAGTAAGAAAGAACCATATTTAACTTTTGAACTCTTGCTTTGGGCTTTGAAATCACAGGCATATTAATAGACAAAGCCAAAATGTATTAGTTCTTGCGGACTTTTAGGCAACTTAAGCCTAAACGTTCATTCATTCAGCACTCCGTTCAACACAAAATTTCCAATGAAAGAATACCTTTCAACAATTAAGTTGACCATTACTGACACACTAATTTGGTTTTGGCACTGTTGTATTGTCATTTCAGACTCATACTTTGATTCAGAGAAGCAAATTTTCCAGTCAAATGAGTGGAATATTGAGATAGTTGTCTTTGAGAAATATTTGAACCCTAACCCTAACTAGCAAAACCCGAAGCTAGGGTTAGGGTTTTATTCCCATACAATGTAGACAGTTTTTGATGGTATGGCTGTGTTTTAGGGCTAAAAGGATACTTACAGATGCAGCCATTCAAAGTGCGCGTCACAGACACGTACCGCAGGTGACGTCGCTCAGTATGACGCAAGATGACGCGTGGCACCGCAGTACGTGATTGGTTGACCGACAGGGGCACTCGTGGTCCGTTGGTCTGTCGTAGAAAGACTTACAGTAAAAACGTCTTTGCTGTGCCCGTTGTAGATATTGAATTTTACCACTGAAGGGAAATCTTAGTAGCTGAGCATAAAAAGAATAGGAGCATACTGTAACGCGTGTGAAGGCCATAAACGATATTAATTTTGGAACATAAACATACAGTATATACTGTAGCTGGTCTTGGTACTTTAAAGAAAAAAATACACACCAGTATTCCATTTCTCCCTAAACATTTTAAGCTTTGAAGTCTTTAACTAACATGATACCGGAGTCAACAAGCATACTTTTAGAATTTGATTAAAAGGGAATATAATATGGAATCGCGTATCTAAAGAATTTAATAACGGTATTCGTGTACTGCGACAGGGCTGTGTAGGGCTTTTTCGCCTGCCTGTTCATGCGAGCTGTCTTCTAGCCGACTGGTCTAGGTGCGTGACTAGCAACTGGGAGGTTGTGTGATCGAATCCAGCTGGTGCCGGACTTTTCTTTTAACAAACATTTCTTCGAAAAAATAGAATAGCGATATTATGGACAATAAATTGACTTTTATATTTCAAAATATCGCAACATGAACGATATTTGCGATATTTTGAACATATCTTCCCTTCTGACAGCGGTTCCTCCTTCTATTGTGTGTGTGTGTGCAACAGAGTAAATTTTTATAGAGAAATGGAGGCTGGACAGTATGCGTTACAATATAAACATTTATATTGATTTAAATCGTGTTCTGATTTAAATCGCAAACGCGTGTTTAATTATGTGTTTTTTAATCATAATCAGGCTAATGCATTTCTACATTTTCTGTATGAACCAGCTTAGAGGTTCATACAGAAAGACAGCTTGTGTTTAAATTGAGTGTAAGGTAATTTATGCTTCTAAAGTCATGGTCAGCATTTATTATTGTACTGTGCTGTAAACTTTTTCTGTGCCTAGTCACATTATTTTATAGCGTTTTTATTGCGTTATTAAATCCGGTGGCGCTGTGTGTTAGAGTAGTTTCCTGACTCCCTTGTCACATGGTCTGTGATTGAATCCCATAGAACTATGACTTTATTTTTTAACAAACATTTCTTTGAAAAAATGAAACGTTTCCCTTGGTCAGAGATTAAATAAAACCTCACTCGCACCAAACAAATTTATATTTCTAAATATCACAAAATACGTTCATTGTCTTCCAATCGAGTCGAGTTGACATTGGAAGCCTGCCACACCCGGACTGTTAAACCAACGCATTAGCACGTCAAAGCCCATCGAGGGTATTGAGCCAGTATTGCCTTTAGTATTCCCCCCTCTCCCCTCAATTCAATTCAATTCAAGGTGTTTTATTTGCATGACAGATGGGTACAAGCAGTGTTGGGTATGTATATTGTAACGCTTACGGCAGACAGGCACTGTGTAAGAGCCGGCGCACCAGAGCAGCGCACCGAGGGAGCGTCTGCATTTCTAACTTAGTTTTTAAAATTAGTCAAGCAATATGAAGCATCTCCTTTTACTTAGTGCCTGAGCATAAAAAGAATAGGAGCATACTGCAACGCGTGTGAAGTCCATAAACGATATTAATTTTGGAACTTAAACATACAGTATATGGCTGGTCTCGGTACTTTAAAGAAAACATACACACCAGTATTCCATTTCTCCTAAACATTTTAAGCATCGAAGTCTTTAACTAACGCGATACCGGAGTCAACAAGCATACTTTTAGAATTTGATTAAAAGGGAATATAATATGGAATCGCGTATCTCAAGAAATTAATAACGATATAATTATATTCATGTTGCAAAAGAACTGCAACGGACATAAAAACTCCCTTGCTTTTAACAGAGCGTTCCATAATTTCTAACTACGAAAATGCCAGGTGAAAGGATTTGTAAACATATTTTGTTAAAGCAAGTCAGAACCCATTCAGAGCCTACATTACATTTTAGCGTTTCATTCTGAGCAGAAGACCCTCACACCTGAAGAAGGGGGAGGTGTTTTTCGCTGGAAATCTCGCCTGCTTCTACTTTACAACCGGAGTGCTGGCTGTGACGAATTAAACCGGTATTACAGGTTACAATCACAGACCATGTGACATGGGAGTCAGGAAACTAACACAGCGCCACCAGATTTGATAACGCTATGAAAACGCTATAAAATAATGTGACTAGGCACAGAACAAGTTTACAGCACAGTACAAAAATGCTGACCATGACTTTAGAAGCATAAATTGCCTTACACTCAATTTAAACACAAGCTGTCTTTAGCCCTCTAAGGTGGTTCATACAGAAATGTAGAGATCCAGGCTCAGAACACACAGCTTCATTAGCGAATACATATGCAGGACAACTAGAGAAGACGTTTTACAGAGGATGGATTTTTAGAAACATCCCATCAGTGACATCACTGAAGTCAACTCCTAGGTACTGTAACTGTCGTGTGGATAGTTTCACAAGAATCAGACAAAGGTTTAAGCATCGCTTGTTCTAGATAAAACTGCAAAAAAAAACAACAACCCATAATGTACTTCTTTGCGGCTCTGTTTGCCCAAATCATATATTCACAACGTGAAATCTAGAAAATAATATTACGTAACCAAAATCCGCAATATGGAAACAGAACCTGTGTAATTGTTGATAGATGATGTACTCGTAACATTTTTTCAAGACGAACTACAACATTTAAAAAATGACTTGTATGTACTTGATATCTCTAATCAATCCACGGGTCCCAGCACGAAACGAAAGTAAAACGCATACCGTTTCGCGCTTCTTATTAGTTGCTCAAAAGTAATTTGACCGTATGAAATGCATAATATAAACCTAGAAACATATACGTGAGTAGTACTTAAGCACTGTAGTATCGGTGTTAAGACATACCTCTCAAATACTGTAAATCAAGTTAAAAATATCTCAAGATTCTGGTCATAATGAAACCATGTTTCGTGTATGTTTTCTTTAAAGTACCGAGACCAGCCATATACTGTATGTTTATGTTCCAAAATTAATATCGTTTATGGCCTTCACACGCGTTGCAGTATGCTCCTATTGTTTTTATGCTCAGCTACTAAGATTTCCCTTCAGTGGTAAAATTAGATATGAATATTCAATACTTAAACGGGCACAGTTAAGACATTAAATATACATATACATACTGTATACAGTACAGTTTGCATACGGTAATATGTTTATGTCCCTAAATCAATCTCTTTTATGAGCATGTGAAAGGCATGGTGAATCACTGTACTTTGCATGATTGGAAAAAAATGCGTGATTGCGAAATGCTGTGGCGTTACTTTTACAAAGACGGTCAATGAAAAAAAGAATGTGGACCAGGGCAATACTTTGAGTTTACAGCTTGTCCAAGGTCATTTATTATTAATACTATTATTAATATCTTCGTTAAAGACTTTGATGGCTACAGCTCAAACATGAGAGGTTGAGCTTTATTAGCTCCACCTTGCGGAAATTCCGGATACTATTATTTTGCTAGCGGTATTTACCGGTAACTCGCGGTATTTACCGGTAGCTTGCGGTAGACTGCGTACAGCGTACCGGAAAATAATGCGGTATCGCCCGCGCATTTTGAATGGCTGCATCTGTAGGAATGTAGTTCTTTCAATGTTTTCTCAACATTTTTTTCTGACCTATATGGCTGTATACAGTGCTCTGCCCGAAAAAGGAATGGTGTCTGAATTGATCTACAAGCAACAGTAAGAAAGAACCTTATTTAACTTTTAAACTCTTGCTTTGGGCTTTGAAATCACAGGCATATTAATAGACAAAGCCAAAATGTATTATTTGTTTCGGACTTTTAGGCAACTTAAGCCTAAACGTTCATTCATTCAGAAATCCGTTCAACACAAAATTTCCAATGAAAGAATACCTTTCAACAATTAAGTTGACCATTCCTGACACACTAATTTGGTTTTGGCACTGTTGTATTGTCTTTTCAGACTCATACTTTGATTCAGAGAAGCAAATTTTCCAGTCAAATGAGTGGAATATTGAGATAGTTGTCTTTGAGAAATATTTGAACCCTAACCCTAACTAGCAAAACCCAAAGCTAGGGTTAGGGTTTTATTCCCATACAATGTAGACAGTTTTTGATGGCATGGCTGTGTTTTAGGGCTGAAAGGATACTTAGGAATGTTGTTCTTTCAATGTTTTCTCAACATTTTTTTTTCTGACCTATATGGCTGTATACAGTGCTCTGCCCGAAAAAGGAATGGTGTCTGAATTAATCTACAAGCAACAGTAAGAAAGAACCATATTTAACTTTTAATCTCTTGCTTTGGGCTTTGAAATCACAGGCATATTAATAGACAAAGCCAAAATGTATTAGTTGTTTCGGACTTTTAGGCAACTTAAACCTAAACGTTCATTCATTCAGCACTCCGTTCAACACAAAATTTCCAATGAAAGAATACCTTTCAACAATTAAGTTCACCCTTCCTGACCCACTAATTTGGTTTTGGCACTGTTGTATTGTCTTTTCAGACTTATACTTTGATTCAGAGAAGCAAATTTTCCAGTCAAATGAGTGGAATATTGAGATAGTTGTCTTTGAGAAATATTTGAACCCTAACCCTAACTAGCAAAACCCGAAGCTAGGGTTAGGGTTTTATTCCCATACAATGTAGACAGTTTTTGATGGCATGGCTGTGTTTTAGGGCTGAAAGGTTACTTAGGAATGTTGTTCTTTCAATGTTTTCTCAACATTTTTTTCTGACCTATGTGGCTGTATACAGTGCTCTGCCCGAAAAAGGAATGGTGTCTGAATTGATCTACAAGCAACAGTAAGAAAGAACCATATTTAACTTTTGAACTCTTGCTTTGGGATTTGAAATCGCAGGCATATTAATAGACAAAGCCAAAATGTATTAGTTGTTTCGGACTTTTAGGCAACTTAAGCCTAAACGTTCATTCATTCAGCACTCCGTTCAACACAAAATTTCCAATGAAAGAATACCTTTCAACAATTAAGTTGGCCATTCCTGACACACTAATTTGGTTTTGGCACTGTTGTATTGTCTTTTCAGACTCATACTTTGATTCAGAGAAGCAAATTTTCCAGTCAAATGAGTGGAATATTGAGATAGTTGTCTTTGAGAAATATTTGAACCCTAACCCTAACTAGCAAAACCCGAAGCTAGGGTTAGGGTTTTATTCCCATACAATGTAGACAGTTTTTGATGGCATGGCTGTGTTTTAGGGCTGAAAGGATACTAAGGAATATAGTTCTTTCAGTGTTTTCTCAGCATTTTTTTCTGACCTATATGGCTGTATACAGTGCTCTGCCCGAAAAAGGAATGGTGTCTGAATTGATCTACAAGCAACAGTAAGAAAGAACCTGATTTAACTTTTAAACTCTTGCTTTGGGCTTTGAAATCATAGGCATATTAATAGACAAAGCCAAAATGTATTAGTTGTTTCGGACTTTTAGGCAATTAAGCCTAAACGTTCATTCATTCAGCACTCCGTTCAACACAAAATTTCCAATGAAAGAATACCTTTCAACAATTAAGTTGACCATTCCTGACACACTAATTTGGTTTTGGCACTGTTGTATTGTCTTTTCAAACCCATACTTTGATTCAGAGAAGCAAATTTTCCAGTCAAATGAGTGGAATATTGAGATAGTTGTCTTTGAGAAATATTTGAACCCTAACCCTAACTAGCAAAACCCGAAGCTAGGGTTAGGGTTTTATTCCCATACAATATAGACAGTTTTTGATGGCATGGCTGTGTTTTAGGGCTGAAAGGTTACTTAGGAATGTTGTTCTTTCAATGTTTTCTCAACATTTTTTTCTGATCTATATGGCTGTATACAGTGCTCTGTCCGATAAAGGAATGGTGTCTGAATTGATCTACAAGCAACAGTAAGAAAGAACCATATTTAACTTTTGAACTCTTGCTTTGGGCTTTGAAATCACAGGCATATTAATAGACAAAGCCAAAATGTATTCGTTGTTTCGGACTTTTAGGCAACTTAAGCCTAAACGTTCATTCATTCAGCATTCCGTTCAACACAAAATTTCCAATGAAAGAATACCTTTCAACAATTAAGTTGACCCTTCCTGACACACTAATTTGGTTTTGGCACTGTTGTATTGTCTTTTCAGACTTATACTTTGATTCAGAGAAGCAAATTTTCCAGTCAAATGAGTGGAATATTGAGATAGTTGTCTTTGAGAAATATTTGAACCCTAACCCTAACTAGCAAAACCCGAAGCTAGGGTTAGGGTTTTATTCCCATACAATGTAGACAGTTTTTCATGGCATGGCTGTGTTTTAGGGCTGAAAGGTTACTTAGGAATGTTGTTCTTTCAATGTTTTCTCAACATTTTTTTCTGACCTATATGGCTGTATACAGTGCTCTGCCCGAAAAAGGAATGGTGTCTGAATTGATCTACAAGCAACAGCATGAAAGAACCATATTTAACTTTTAAACTCTTGCTTTGGGTTTTGAAATCACAGGCATATTAATAGACAAAGCCAAAATGTATTAGTTGTTTCGGACATTTAGGCAACTTAAGCCTAAATGTTCATTCATTCAGCACTCCGTTCAACACAAAATTTCCAATGAAAGAATACCTTTCAACAATTAAGCTGACCATTCCTGACACACTAATTTGGTTTTGGCACTGTTGTATTGTCTTTTCAGACTCATACTTTGATTCAGAGAAGCAAATTTTCCAGTCAAATGAGTGGAATATTGAGATAGTTGTCTTTGAGAAATATTTGAACCCTAACCCTAACTAGCAAAACCCGAAGCTAGGGTTAGGGTTTTATTCCCATACAATGTAGACAGTTTTTGATGGCATGGCTATGTTTTAGGGCTAAAAGGATACTTAGGAATGTAGTTCTTTCAATGTTTTCTCAACATTTTTTTCTGACCTATATGGCTGTATACAGTGCTCTGCCCGAAAAAGGAATGGTGTCTCAATTGATCTACAAGCAACAGTAAGAAAGAACCTGATTTAACTTTTAAACTCTTGCTTTGGGCTTTGAAATCACAGGCATATTAATAGACAAAGCCAAAATGTGTTAGTTGTTTCGGACTTTTAGGCAACTTAAGCCTAAACGTTCATTCATTCAGCACTCCGTTCAACACAAAATTTCCAATGAAAGAATACCTTTCAACAATTAAGTTGACCATTCCTGACACACTAATTTGGTTTTGGCACTGTTGTATTGTCTTTTCAGACTTATACTTTCATTCAGAGAAAAAAATTTTCCAGTCAAATGAGTGGAATATTGAGATAGTTGTCTTTGAGAAATATTTGAACCCTAACCCTAACTAGCAAAACCCGAAGCTAGGGTTAGGGTTTTATTCCCATACAATGTAGACAGTTTTTGATGGTATGGCTGTGTTTTAGGGCTAAAAGGATACTTGGGAATGTTGTTCTTTCAATGTTTTCTCAACATTTTTTTCTGACCTATATGGCTGTATACAGTGCTCTGCCCGAAAAAGGAATGGTGTCTGAATTGATCTACAAGCAACAGTAAGAAAGAACCTGATTTAACTTTTAAACTCTTGCTTTGGGCTTTGAAATCACAGGCATATTAATAGACAAAGCCAAAATGTATTATTTGTTTCGGACTTTTAGGCAACTTAAGCCTAAACGTTCATTCATTCAGAATTCCGTTCAACACAAAATTTCCAATGAAAGAATACCTTTCAACAATTAAGTTGACCCTTCCTGACCCACTAATTTGGTTTTGGCACTGTTGTATTGTCTTTTCAGACTTATACTTTGATTCAGAGAAGCAAATTTTCCAGTCAAATGAGTGGAATATTGAGATAGTTGTCTTTGAGAAATATTTGAACCCTAACCCTAACTAGCAAAACCCGAAGCTAGGGTTAGGGTTTTATTCCCATACAATGTAGACAGTTTTTGATGGCATGGCTGTGTTTTAGGGCTGAAAGGTTACTTAGGAATGTTGTTCTTTCAATGTTTTCTCAACATTTTTTTCTGACCTATGTGGCTGTATACAGTGCTCTGCCCGAAAAAGGAATGGTGTCTGAATTGATCTACAAGCAACAGTAAGAAAGAACCATATTTAACTTTTGAACTCTTGCTTTGGGATTTGAAATCACAGGCATATTAATAGACAAAGCCAAAATGTATTAGTTGTTTCGGACTTTTAGGCAACTTAAGCCTAAACGTTCATTCATTCAGCACTCCGTTCAACACAAAATTTCCAATGAAAGAATACCTTTCAACAATTAAGCTGACCATTCCTGACACACTAATTTGGTTTTGGCACTGTTGTATTGTCTTTTCAGACTCATACTTTGATTCAGAGAAGCAAATTTTCCAGTCAAATGAGTGGAATATTGAGATAGTTGTCTTTGAGAAATATTTGAACCCTAACCCTAACTAGCAAAACCCGAAGCTAGGGTTAGGGTTTTATTCCCATACAATGTAGACAGTTTTTGATGGCATGGCTGTGTTTTAGGGCTGAAAGGATACTTAGGAATGTTGTTCTTTCAATGTTTTCTCAACATTTTTTTTTCTGACCTATATGGCTGTATACAGTGCTCTGCCCGAAAAAGGAATGGTGTCTGAATTGATCTACAAGCAACAGTAAGAAAGAACCTGATTTAACTTTTCAACTCTTGCTTTGGGCTTTGAAATCATAGGCATATTAATAGACAAAGCCAAAATGTATTAGTTGTTTCGGACTTTTAGGCAATTAAGCCTAAATGTTCATTCATTCAGCACTCCATTCAACACAAAATTTCCAATGAAAGAATACCTTTCAACAATTAAGCTGACCCTTCCTGACACACTAATTTGGTTTTGGCACTGTTGTATTGTCATTTTAGACTTATACTTTGATTCAGAGAAGCAAATTTTCCAGTCAAATGAGTGGAATATTGAGATAGTTGTCTTTGAGAAATATTTGAACCCTAACCCTAACTAGCAAAACCCGAAGCTAGGGTTAGGGTTTTATTCCCATACAATGTAGACAGTTTTTGATGGTATGGCTGTGTTTTAGGTCTAAAAGGATACTTAGGAATGTAGTTCTTTCAATGTTTTCTCAACATTTTTTTCTGACCTATATGGCTGTATACAGTGCTCTGTCCGAAAAAGGAATGGTGTCTGAATTGATCTACAAGCAACAGTAAGAAAGAACCATATTTAAATTTTAATCTCTTGCTTTGGGCTTTGAAATTACAGGCATATTAATAGACAAAGCCAAAATGTATTAGTTGTTTCGGACTTTTAGGCAATTAAGCCTAAATGTTCATTCATTCAGCACTCCGTTCAACACAAAATTTCCAATGAAAGAATACCTTTCAACAATTAAGTTGACCCTTCCTGACACACTAATTTGGTTTTGGCACTGTTGTATTGTCTTTTCAGACTCATACTTTGATTCAGAGAAGCAAATTTTCCAGTCAAATGAGTGGAATATTGAGATAGTTGTCTTTGAGAAATATTTGAACCCTAACCCTAACTAGCAAAACCCGAAGCTAGGGTTAGGGTTTTATTCCCATACAATGTAGACAGTTTTTGATGGCATGGCTGTGTTTTAGGACTGAAAGGATACTAAGGAATATAGTTCTTTCAGTGTTTTCTCAGCATTTTTTTCTGACCTATATGGCTGTATACAGTGCTCTGCCCGAAAAAGGAATGGTGTCTGAATTGATCTACAAGCAACAGTAAGAAAGAACCTGATTTAACTTTTAAACTCTTGCTTTGGGCTTTGAAATCATAGGCATATTAATAGACAAAGCCAAAATGTATTAGTTGTTTCGGACTTTTAGGCAATTAAGCCTAAACGTTCATTCATTCAGCACTCCGTTCAACACAAAATTTCCAATGAAAGAATACCTTTCAACAATTAAGTTGACCCTTCCTGACACACTAATTTGGTTTTGGCACTGTTGTATTGTCTTTTCAAACCCATACTTTGATTCAGAGAAGCAAATTTTCCAGTCACATGAGTGGAATATTGAGATAGTTGTTTTTGAGAAATATTTGAACCCTAACCCTAACTAGCAAAACCCGAAGCTAGGGTTAGGGTTTTATTCCCATACAATGTAGACAGTTTTTGATGGCATGGCTGTGTTTTAGGGCTGAAAGGATACTAAGGAATATAGTTCTTTCAGTGTTTTCTCAACATTTTTTTCTGACCTATATGGCTGTATACAGTGCTCTGCCCGAAAAAGGAATGGTGTCTGAATTGATCTACAAGCAACAGTAAGAAAGAACCTTATTTAACTTTTAAACTCTTGCTTTGGGCTTTGAAATCACAGGCATATGAATAGACAAAGCCAAAATGTATTAGTTGTTTCGGACTTTTAGGCAACTTAAGCCTAAACGTTCATTCATTCAGCACTCCGTTCAACACAAAATTTCCAATGAAAGAATACCTTTCAACAATTAAGTTGACCATTCCTGACACACTAATTTGGTTTTGGCACTGTTGTATTGTCTTTTCAAACCCATACTTTGATTCAGAGAAGCAAATTTTCCAGTCAAATGAGTGGAATATTGAGATAGTTGTCTTTGAGAAATATTTGAACCCTAACCCTAACTAGCAAAACCCGAAGCTAGGGTTAGGGTTTTATTCCCATACAATATAGACAGTTTTTGATGGCATGGCTGTGTTTTAGGGCTGAAAGGTTACTTAGGAATGTTGTTCTTTCAATGTTTTCTCAACATTTTTTTCTGATCTATATGGCTGTATACAGTGCTCTGTCCGAAAAAGGAATGGTGTCTGAATTGATCTACAAGCAACAGTAAGAAAGATCCATATTTAACTTTTGAACTCTTGCTTTGGGCTTTGAAATCAGAGGCATATTAATAGACAAAGCCAAAATGTATTCGTTGTTTCGGACTTTTAGGCAACTTAAGCCTAAACGTTCATTCATTCAGCATTCCGTTCAACACAAAATTTCCAATGAAAGAATACCTTTCAACAATTAAGTTGACCCTTCCTGACACACTAATTTGGTTTTGGCACTGTTGTATTGTCTTTTCAGACTTATACTTTGATTCAGAGAAGCAAATTTTCCAGTCAAATGAGTGGAATATTGAGATAGTTGTCTTTGAGAAATATTTGAACCCTAACCCTAACTAGCAAAACCCGAAGCTAGGGTTAGGGTTTTATTCCCATACAATGTAGACAGTTTTTCATGGCATGGCTGTGTTTTAGGGCTGAAAGGTTACTTAGGAATGTTGTTCTTTCAATGTTTTCTCAACATTTTTTTCTGACCTATATGGCTGTATACAGTGCTCTACCCGAAAAAGGAATGGTGTCTGAATTGATCTACAAGCAACAGCATGAAAGAACCATATTTAACTTTTGAACTCTTGCTTTGGGTTTTGAAATCACAGGCATATTAATAGACAAAGCCAAAATGTATTAGTTGTTTCGGACTTTTAGGCAACTTAAGCCTAAATGTTCATTCATTCAGCACTCCGTTCAACACAAAATTTCCAATGAAAGAATACCTTTCAACAATTAAGCTGACCATTCCTGACACACTAATTTGGTTTTGGCACTGTTGTATTGTCTTTTCAGACTCATACTTTGATTCAGAGAAGCAAATTTTCCAGTCAAATGAGTGGAATATTGAGATAGTTGTCTTTGAGAAATATTTGAACCCTAACCCTAACTAGCAAAACCCGAAGCTAGGGTTAGGGTTTTATTCCCATACAATGTAGACAGTTTTTGATGGCATGGCTGTGTTTTAGGTCTAAAAGGATACTTAGGAATGTAGTTCTTTCAATGTTTTCTCAACATTTTTTTCTGACCTATATGGCTGTATACAGTGCTCTGTCCGAAAAAGGAATGGTGTCTGAATTGCTCTACAAGCAACAGTAAGAAAGAACCATATTTAAATTTTAATCTCTTGCTTTGGGCTTTGAAATTACAGGCATATTAATAGACAAAGCCAAAATGTATTAGTTCTTGCGGACTTGTAGGCAACTTAAGCCTAAACGTTCATTCATTCAGCACTCCGTTCAACACAAAATTTCCAATGAAAGAATACCTTTCAACAATTAAGTTGACCATTACTGACACACTAATTTGGTTTTGGCACTGTTGTATTGTCATTTCAGACTCATACTTTGATTCAGAGAAGCAAATTTTCCAGTCAAATGAGTGGAATATTGAGATAGTTGTCTTTGAGAAATATTTGAACCCTAACCCTAACTAGCAAAACCCGAAGCTAGGGTTAGGGTTTTATTCCCATACAATGTAGACAGTTTTTGATGGCATGGCTGTGTTTTAGGGCTGAAAGGATACTTAGGAATGTTGTTCTTTCAATGTTTTCTCAACATTTTTTTCTGACCTATATGGCTGTATACAGTGCTCTGCCCGAAAAAGGAATGGTGTCTGAATTGATCTACAAGCAACAGTGAGAAAGAACCTTTTTTAACTTTTAAACTCTTGCTTTGGGCTTTGAAATCATAGGCATATTAATAGACAAAGCCAAAATGTATTAGTTGTTTCGGACTTTTAGGCAATTAAGCCTAAACGTTCATTGATTCAGCACTCCGTTCAACACAAAATTTCCAATGAAAGAATACCTTTCAACAATTAAGTTGACCCTTCCTGACACACTAATTTGGTTTTGGCACTGTTTTATTGTCTTTTCAGACTCATACTGTGATTCAGAGAAGCAAATTTTCCAGTCAAATGAGTGGAATATTGAGATAGTTGTCTTTGAGAAATATTTGAACCCTAACCCTAACTAGCAAAACCCGAAGCTAGGGTTAGGGTTTTATTCCCATACAATGTAGACAGTTTTTGATGGCATGGCTGTGTTTTAGGGCTAAAAGGATACTTAGGAATGTAGTTCTTTCAATGTTTTCTCAACATTTTTTTCTGACCTATATGGCTGTATACAGTGCTCTGCCCGAAAAAGGAATGGTGTCTCAATTGATCTACAAGCAACAGTAAGAAAGAACCTGATTTAACTTTTAAACTCTTGCTTTGGGCTTTGAAATCACAGGCATATTAATAGACAAAGCCAAAATGTGTTAGTTGTTTCGGACTTTTAGGAAACTTAAGCCTAAACGTTCATTCATTCAGCACTCCGTTCAACACAAAATTTCCAATGAAAGAATACCTTTCAACAATTAAGCTGACCCTTCCTGACACACTAATTTGGTTTTGGCACTGTTGTATTGTCTTTTCAGACTTATACTTTCATTCAGAGAAAAAAATTTTCCAGTCAAATGAGTGGAATATTGAGATAGTTGTCTTTGAGAAATATTTGAACCCTAACCCTAACTAGCAAAACCCGAAGCTAGGGTTAGGGTTTTATTCCCATACAATGTAGACAGTTTTTGATGGCATGGCTGTGTTTTTGGGCTGAAAGGATACTAAGGAATATAGTTCTTTCAGTGTTTTCTCAACATTTTTTTCTGACCTATATGGCTGTATACAGTGCTCTGCCCGAAAAAGGAATGGTGTCTGAATTGATCTACAAGCAACAGTAAGAAAGAACCTTATTTAACTTTTAAACTCTTGCTTTGGGCTTTGAAATCACAGGCATATGAATAGACAAAGCCAAAATGTATTAGTTGCTTCGGATTTTTAGGCAACTTAAGCCTAAACGTTCATTCATTCAGCACTCCGTTCAACACAAAATTTCCAATGAAAGAATACCTTTCAACAATTAAGTTGACCCTTCCTGACACACTAATTTGGTTTTGGCACTGTTGTATTGTCTTTTCAGACTTATACTTTGATTCAGAGAAGCAAATTTTCCAGTCAAATGAGTGGAATATTGAGATAGTTGTCTTTGAGAAATATTTGAACCCTAACCCTAACTAGCAAAACCCGAAGCTAGGGTTAGGGTTTTATTCCCATCCAATGTAGACAGTTTTTGATGGCATGCCTGTGTTTTAGGGCTGAAAGGATACTTAGGAATGTTGTTCTTTCAATGTTTTCTCAACATTTTTTTTCTGACCTATATGGCTGTATACAGTGCTATGCCCGAAAAAGGAATGGTGTCTGAATTAATCTACAAGCAACAGTAAGAAAGAACCTTATTTAACTTTTAAACTCTTGCTTTGGGCTTTGAAATCACAGGCATATGAATAGACAAAGCCAAAATGTATAGTTGTTTCGGACTTTTAGGCAACTTAAGCCTAAACGTTCATTCATTCAGCACTCCGTTCAACACAAAATTTCCAATGAAAGAATACCTTTCAACAATTAAGTTGACCCTTCCTGACACACTAATTTGGTTTTGGCACTGTTGTATTGTCTTTTCAAACCCATACTTTGATTCAGAGAAGCAAATTTTCCAGTCAAATGAGTGGAATATTGAGATAGTTGTCTTTGAGAAATATTTGAACCCTAACCCTAACTAGCAAAACCCGAAGCTAGGGTTAGGGTTTTATTCCCATACAATGTAGACAGTTTTTGATGGCATGGCTGTGTTTTAGGGCTGAAAGGATACTTAGGAATGTAGTTCTTTCAATGTTTTCTCAACATTTTTTTCTGACCTATATGGCTGTATACAGTGCTCTTCCCGAAAAAGGAATGGTGTCTCAATTGATCTACAAGCAACAGTAAGAAAGAACCTGATTTAACTTTTAAACTCTTGCTTTGGGCTTTGAAATCACAGGCATATTAATAGACAAAGCCAAAATGTTTTATTTGTTTCGGACTTTTAGGCAACTTAAGCCTAAACGTTCATTCATTCAGCATTCCGTTCAACACAAAATTTCCAATGAAAGAATACCTTTCAACAATTAAGTTGACCATTCCTGACACACTAATTTGGTTTTGGCACTGTTGTATTGTCTTTTCAGACTTATACTTTGATTCAGAGAAGCAAATTTTCCAGTCAAATGAGTGGAATATTGAGATAGTTGTCTTTGAGAAATATTTGAACCCTAACCCTAACTAGCAAAACCCGAAGCTAGGGTTAGGGTTTTATTCCCATACAATGTAGACAGTTTTTGATGGCATGGCTGTGTTCTAGGGCTGAAAGGATACTTAGGAATGTTGTTCTTTCAATGTTTTCTCAACATTTTTTTCTGACCTATATGGCTGTATACAGTGCTCTGCCCGAAAAAGGAATGGTGTCTGAATTGATCTACAAGCAACAGTAAGAAAGAACCTGATTTAACTTTTAATCTCTTGCTTTGGGCTTTGAAATCACAGGCATATTAATAGACAAAGCCAAAATGTATTAGTTGTTTCGGACTTTTAGGCAACTTAAGCCTAAACGTTCATTCATTCAGCACTCCGTTCAGCACAAAATTTCCAATGAAAGAATACCTTTCAACAATTAAGTTGACCCTTCCTGACACACTAATTTGGTTTTGGCACTGTTGTATTGTCTTTTCAAACCCATACTTTGATTCAGAGAAGCAAATTTTCCAGTCAAATGAGTGGAATATTGAGATAGTTGTCTTTGAGAAATATTTGAACCCTAACCCTAACTAGCAAAACCCGAAGCTAGGGTTAGGGTTTTATTCCCATACAATGTAGACAGTTTTTGATGGCATGGCTGTGTTTTAGGGCTGAAAGGATACTAAGGAATATAGTTCTTTCAATGTTTTCTCAACATTTTTTTCTGACCTATATGGCTGTATACAGTGCTCTGCCCGAAAAAGGAATGGTGTCTGAATTGATCTACAAGGAACAGTAAGAAAGAACCTGATTTAACTTTTAAACTCTTGCTTTGGGCTTTGAAATCATAGGCATATTAATAGACAAAGCCAAAATGTATTAGTTGTTTCGGACTTTTAGGCAATTAAGCCTAAACGTTCATTCATTCAGCACTCCGTTCAACACAAAATTTCCAATGAAAGAATACCTTTCAACAATTAAGTTGACCCTTCCTGACACACTAATTTGGTTTTGGCACTGTTGTATTGTCTTTTCAAACCCATACTTTGATTCAGAGAAGCAAATTTTCCAGTCAAATGAGTGGAATATTGAGATAGTTGTCTTTGAGAAATATTTGAACCCTAACCCTAACTAGCAAAACCCGAAGCTAGGGTTAGGGTTTTATTCCCATACAATGTAGACAGTTTTTGATGGCATGGCTGTGTTCTAGGGCTGAAAGGATACTTAGGAATGTTGTTCTTTCAATGTTTTCTCAACATTTTTTTCTGACCTATATGGCTGTATACAGTGCTCTGCCCGAAAAAGGAATGGTGTCTGAATTGATCTACAAGCAACAGTAAGAAAGAACCTGTTTTAACTTTTAATCTCTTGCTTTGGGCTTTGAAATCACAGGCATATTAATAGACAAAGCCAAAATGTATTAGTTGTTTCGGACTTTTAGGCAACTTAAGCCTAAACGTTCATTCATTCAGCACTCCGTTCAGCACAAAATTTCCAATGAAAGAATACCTTTCAACAATTAAGTTGACCCTTCCTGACACACTAATTTGGTTTTGGCACTGTTGTATTGTCTTTTCAAACCCATACTTTGATTCAGAGAAGCAAATTTTCCAGTCAAATGAGTGGAATATTGAGATAGTTGTCTTTGAGAAATATTTGAACCCTAACCCTAACTAGCAAAACCCGAAGCTAGGGTTAGGGTTTTATTCCCATACAATGTAGACAGTTTTTGATGGCATGGCTGTGTTTTAGGGCTGAAAGGATACTTAGGAATATAGTTCTTTCAGTGTTTTCTCAACATTTTTTTCTGACCTATATGGCTGTATACAGTGCTCTGCCCGAAAAAGGAATGGTGTCTGAATTAATCTACAAGCAACAGTAAGAAAGAACCATATTTAACTTTTAATCTCTTGCTTTGGGCTTTGAAATCACAGGCATATTAATAGACAAAGCCAAAATGTATTAGTTGCTTCGGACTTTTAGGCAACTTAAGCCTAAACGTTCATTCATTCAGCACTCCGTTCTACACAAAATTTCCAATGAAAGAATACCTTTCAACAATTAAGTTGGCCATTCCTGACACACTAATTTGGTTTTGGCACTGTTGTATTGTCTTTTCAGACTCATACTTTGATTCAGAGAAGCAAATTTTCCAGTCAAATGAGTGGAATATTGAGATAGTTGTCTTTGAGAAATATTTGAACCCTAACCCTAACTAGCAAAACCCGAAGCTAGGGTTAGGGTTTTATTCCCATACAATGTAGACAGTTTTTGATGGCATGGCTGTGTTTTAGGGCTGAAAGGATACTTAGGAATGTAGTTCTTTCAATGTTTTCTCAACATTTTTTTCTGACCTATATGGCTGTATACAGTGCTCTGCCCGAAAAAGGAATGGTGTCTCAATTGATCTACAAGCAACAGTAAGAAAGAACCTGATTTAACTTTTAAACTCTTGCTTTGGGCTTTGAAATCACAGGCATATTAATAGACAAAGCCAAAATGTTTTATTTGTTTCGGACTTTTAGGCAACTTAAGCCTAAACGTTCATTCATTCAGCATTCCGTTCAACACAAAATTTCCAATGAAAGAATACCTTTCAACAATTAAGTTGACCATTCCTGACACACTAATTTGGTTTTGGCACTGTTGTATTGTCTTTTCAGACTTATACTTTGATTCAGAGAAGCAAATTTTCCAGTCAAATGAGTGGAATATTGAGATAGTTGTCTTTGAGAAATATTTGAACCCTAACCCTAACTAGCAAAACCCGAAGCTAGGGTTAGGGTTTTATTCCCATACAATGTAGACAGTTTTTGATGGCATGGCTGTGTTCTAGGGCTGAAAGGATACTTAGGAATGTTGTTCTTTCAATGTTTTCTCAACATTTTTTTTCTGACCTATATGGCTGTAAACAGTGCTCTGCCCGAAAAAGGAATGGTGTCTGAATTAATCTACAAGCAACAGTAAGAAAGAACCATATTTAACTTTTAATCTCTTGCTTTGTGCTTTGAAATCACAGGCATATTAATAGACAAAGCCAAAATGTATTAGTTGCTTCGGACTTTTAGGCAACTTAAGCCTAAACGTTCATTCATTCAGCACTCCGTTCAACACAAAATTTCCAATGAAAGAATACCTTTCAACAATTAAGTTGACCCTTCCTGACACACTAATTTGGTTTTGGCACTGTTGTATTGTCTTTTCAAACCCATACTTTGATTCAGAGAAGCAAATTTTCCAGTCAAATGAGTGGAATATTGAGATAGTTGTCTTTGAGAAATATTTGAACCCTAACCCTAACTAGCAAAACCCGAAGCTAGGGTTAGGGTTTTATTCCCATACAATGTAGACAGTTTTTGATGACATGGCTGTGTTTTAGGGCTGAAAGGATACTTAGGAATGTTGTTCTTTCAATGTTTTCTCAACATTTTTTTCTGACCTATATGGCTGTATACAGTGCTCAGCCCGAAAAAGGAATGGTGTCTGAATTGATCTACAAGCAACAGTAAGAAAGAACCTGATTTAACTTTTAAACTCTTGCTTTGGGCTTTGAAATCATAGGCATATTAATAGACAAAGCCAAAATTTATTAGTTGTTTCGGACTTTTAGGCAATTAAGCCTAAACGTTCATTCATTCAGCACTCCATTCAACACAAAATTTCCAATGAAAGAATACCTTTCAACAATTAAGTTGACCCTTCCTGACACACTAATTTGGTTTTGGCACTGTTGTATTGTCTTTTCAAACCCATACTTTGATTCAGAGAAGCAAATTTTCCAGTCAAATGAGTGGAATATTGAGATAGTTGTCTTTGAGAAATATTTGAACCCTAACCCTAACTAGCAAAACCCGAAGCTAGGGTTAGGGTTTTATTCCCATACAATGTAGACAGTTTTTGATGGCATGGCTGTGTTTTAGGGCTGACAGGATACTAAGGAATATAGTTCTTTCAGTGTTTTCTCAACATTTTTTTCTGACCTATATGGCTGTATACAGTGCTCTGCCCGAAAAAGGAATGGTGTCTGAATTGATCTACAAGCAACAGTAAGAAAGAACCTGATTTAACTTTTAAACTCTTGCTTTGGGCTTTGAAATCACAGGCATATGAATAGACAAAGCCAAAATGTATAGTTGTTTCAGACTTTTAGGCAACTTAAGCCTAAACGTTCATTCATTCAGCACTCCGTTCAACACAAAATTTCCAATGAAAGAATACCTTTCAACAATTAAGTTGACCCTTCCTGACACACTAATTTGGTTTTGGCACTGTTGTATTGTCTTTTCAAACCCATACTTTGATTCAGAGAAGCAAATTTTCCAGTCAAATGAGTGGAATATTGAGATAGTTGTCTTTGAGAAATATTTGAACCCTAACCCTAACTAGCAAAACCCGAAGCTAGGGTTAGGGTTTTATTCCCATACAATGTAGACAGTTTTTGATGGCATGGCTGTGTTTTAGGGCTAAAAGGATACTTAGGAATATAGTTCTTTCAGTGTTTTCTCAACATTTTTTTCTGACCTATATGACTGTATACACTGCTCTGCCCGAAAAAGGAATGGTGTCTGAATTGATCTACAAGCAACAGTAAGAAAGAACCTTATTTAACTTTTAAACTCTTGCTTTGGGCTTTGAAATCACAGGCATATTAATAGACAAAGCCAAAATGTTTTATTTGTTTCGGACTTTTAGGCAACTTAAGCCTAAATGTTCATTCATTCAGCATTCCGTTCAACACAAAATTTCCAATGAAAGAATACCTTTCAACAATTAAGTTGACCCTTCCTGACACACTAATTTGGTTTTGACACTGTTGTATTGTCTTTTCAAACCCATACTTTGATTCAGAGAAGCAAATTTTCCAGTCAAATGAGTGGAATATTGAGATAGTTGTCTTTGAGAAATATTTGAACCCTAACCCTAACTAGCAAAACCCGAAGCTAGGGTTAGGGTTTCATTCCCATACAATGTAGACAGTTTTTGATGGCATGGCTGTGTTTTAGGGCTGAAAGGATACTAAGGAATATAGTTCTTTCAGTGTTTTCTCAACATTTTTTTCTGACCTATATGGCTGTATACAGTGCTCTGCCCGAAAAAGGAATGGTGTCTGAATTGATCTACAAGCAACAGTAAGAAAGAACCTGTTTTAACTTTTAATCTCTTGCTTTGGGCTTTGAAATCACAGGCATATTAATAGACAAAGCCAAAATGTATTAGTTGTTTCGGACTTTTAGGCAACTTAAGCCTAAACGTTCATTCATTCAGCACTCCGTTCAGCACAAAATTTCCAATGAAAGAATACCTTTCAACAATTAAGTTGACCCTTCCTGACACACTAATTTGGTTTTGGCACTGTTGTATTGTCTTTTCAAACCCATACTTTGATTCAGAGAAGCAAATTTTCCAGTCAAATGAGTGGAATATTGAGATAGTTGTCTTTGAGAAATATTTGAACCCTAACCCTAACTAGCAAAACCCGAAGCTAGGGTTAGGGTTTTATTCCCATACAATGTAGACAGTTTTTGATGGCATGGCTGTGTTTTAGGGCTGAAAGGATACTTAGGAATATAGTTCTTTCAGTGTTTTCTCAACATTTTTTTCTGACCTATATGGCTGTATACAGTGCTCTGCCCGAAAAAGGAATGGTGTCTGAATTAATCTACAAGCAACAGTAAGAAAGAACCATATTTAACTTTTAATCTCTTGCTTTGGGCTTTGAAATCACAGGCATATTAATAGACAAAGCCAAAATGTATTAGTTGCTTCGGACTTTTAGGCAACTTAAGCCTAAACGTTCATTCATTCAGCACTCCGTTCTACACAAAATTTCCAATGAAAGAATACCTTTCAACAATTAAGTTGGCCATTCCTGACACACTAATTTGGTTTTGGCACTGTTGTATTGTCTTTTCAGACTCATACTTTGATTCAGAGAAGCAAATTTTCCAGTCAAATGAGTGGAATATTGAGATAGTTGTCTTTGAGAAATATTTGAACCCTAACCCTAACTAGCAAAACCCGAAGCTAGGGTTAGGGTTTTATTCCCATACAATGTAGACAGTTTTTGATGGCATGGCTGTGTTTTAGGGCTGAAAGGATACTTAGGAATGTAGTTCTTTCAATGTTTTCTCAACATTTTTTTCTGACCTATATGGCTGTATACAGTGCTCTGCCCGAAAAAGGAATGGTGTCTCAATTGATCTACAAGCAACAGTAAGAAAGAACCTGATTTAACTTTTAAACTCTTGCTTTGGGCTTTGAAATCACAGGCATATTAATAGACAAAGCCAAAATGTTTTATTTGTTTCGGACTTTTAGGCAACTTAAGCCTAAACGTTCATTCATTCAGCATTCCGTTCAACACAAAATTTCCAATGAAAGAATACCTTTCAACAATTAAGTTGACCATTCCTGACACACTAATTTGGTTTTGGCACTGTTGTATTGTCTTTTCAGACTTATACTTTGATTCAGAGAAGCAAATTTTCCAGTCAAATGAGTGGAATATTGAGATAGTTGTCTTTGAGAAATATTTGAACCCTAACCCTAACTAGCAAAACCCGAAGCTAGGGTTAGGGTTTTATTCCCATACAATGTAGACAGTTTTTGATGGCATGGCTGTGTTCTAGGGCTGAAAGGATACTTAGGAATGTTGTTCTTTCAATGTTTTCTCAACATTTTTTTTCTGACCTATATGGCTGTAAACAGTGCTCTGCCCGAAAAAGGAATGGTGTCTGAATTAATCTACAAGCAACAGTAAGAAAGAACCATATTTAACTTTTAATCTCTTGCTTTGTGCTTTGAAATCACAGGCATATTAATAGACAAAGCCAAAATGTATTAGTTGCTTCGGACTTTTAGGCAACTTAAGCCTAAACGTTCATTCATTCAGCACTCCGTTCAACACAAAATTTCCAATGAAAGAATACCTTTCAACAATTAAGTTGACCCTTCCTGACACACTAATTTGGTTTTGGCACTGTTGTATTGTCTTTTCAAACCCATACTTTGATTCAGAGAAGCAAATTTTCCAGTCAAATGAGTGGAATATTGAGATAGTTGTCTTTGAGAAATATTTGAACCCTAACCCTAACTAGCAAAACCCGAAGCTAGGGTTAGGGTTTTATTCCCATACAATGTAGACAGTTTTTGATGACATGGCTGTGTTTTAGGGCTGAAAGGATACTTAGGAATGTTGTTCTTTCAATGTTTTCTCAACATTTTTTTCTGACCTATATGGCTGTATACAGTGCTCAGCCCGAAAAAGGAATGGTGTCTGAATTGATCTACAAGCAACAGTAAGAAAGAACCTGATTTAACTTTTAAACTCTTGCTTTGGGCTTTGAAATCATAGGCATATTAATAGACAAAGCCAAAATTTATTAGTTGTTTCGGACTTTTAGGCAATTAAGCCTAAACGTTCATTCATTCAGCACTCCATTCAACACAAAATTTCCAATGAAAGAATACCTTTCAACAATTAAGTTGACCCTTCCTGACACACTAATTTGGTTTTGGCACTGTTGTATTGTCTTTTCAAACCCATACTTTGATTCAGAGAAGCAAATTTTCCAGTCAAATGAGTGGAATATTGAGATAGTTGTCTTTGAGAAATATTTGAACCCTAACCCTAACTAGCAAAACCCGAAGCTAGGGTTAGGGTTTTATTCCCATACAATGTAGACAGTTTTTGATGGCATGGCTGTGTTTTAGGGCTGACAGGATACTAAGGAATATAGTTCTTTCAGTGTTTTCTCAACATTTTTTTCTGACCTATATGGCTGTATACAGTGCTCTGCCCGAAAAAGGAATGGTGTCTGAATTGATCTACAAGCAACAGTAAGAAAGAACCTGATTTAACTTTTAAACTCTTGCTTTGGGCTTTGAAATCACAGGCATATGAATAGACAAAGCCAAAATGTATAGTTGTTTCAGACTTTTAGGCAACTTAAGCCTAAACGTTCATTCATTCAGCACTCCGTTCAACACAAAATTTCCAATGAAAGAATACCTTTCAACAATTAAGTTGACCCTTCCTGACACACTAATTTGGTTTTGGCACTGTTGTATTGTCTTTTCAAACCCATACTTTGATTCAGAGAAGCAAATTTTCCAGTCAAATGAGTGGAATATTGAGATAGTTGTCTTTGAGAAATATTTGAACCCTAACCCTAACTAGCAAAACCCGAAGCTAGGGTTAGGGTTTTATTCCCATACAATGTAGACAGTTTTTGATGGCATGGCTGTGTTTTAGGGCTAAAAGGATACTTAGGAATATAGTTCTTTCAGTGTTTTCTCAACATTTTTTTCTGACCTATATGACTGTATACACTGCTCTGCCCGAAAAAGGAATGGTGTCTGAATTGATCTACAAGCAACAGTAAGAAAGAACCTTATTTAACTTTTAAACTCTTGCTTTGGGCTTTGAAATCACAGGCATATTAATAGACAAAGCCAAAATGTTTTATTTGTTTCGGACTTTTAGGCAACTTAAGCCTAAATGTTCATTCATTCAGCATTCCGTTCAACACAAAATTTCCAATGAAAGAATACCTTTCAACAATTAAGTTGACCCTTCCTGACACACTAATTTGGTTTTGACACTGTTGTATTGTCTTTTCAAACCCATACTTTGATTCAGAGAAGCAAATTTTCCAGTCAAATGAGTGGAATATTGAGATAGTTGTCTTTGAGAAATATTTGAACCCTAACCCTAACTAGCAAAACCCGAAGCTAGGGTTAGGGTTTCATTCCCATACAATGTAGACAGTTTTTGATGGCATGGCTGTGTTTTAGGGCTGAAAGGATACTAAGGAATATAGTTCTTTCAGTGTTTTCTCAACATTTTTTTCTGACCTATATGGCTGTATACAGTGCTCTGCCCGAAAAAGGAATGGTGTCTGAATTGATCTACAAGCAACAGTAAGAAAGAACCTTATTTAACTTTTAAACTCTTGCTTTGGGCTTTGAAATCACAGGCATATGAATAGACAAAGCCAAAATGTATAGTTGTTTCGGACTTTTAGGCAACTTAAGCCTAAACGTTCATTCATTCAGCACTCCGTTCAACACAAAATTTCCAATGAAAGAATACCTTTCAACAATTAAGTTGACCCTTCCTGACACACTAATTTGGTTTTGGCACTGTTGTATTGTCTTTTCAAACCCATACTTTGATTCAGAGAAGCAAATTTTCCAGTCAAATGAGTGGAATATTGAGATAGTTGTCTTTGAGAAATATTTGAACCCTAACCCTAACTAGCAAAACCCGAAGCTAGGGTTAGGGTTTTATTCCCATACAATGTAGACAGTTTTTGATGGCATGGCTGTGTTTCAGGGCTAAAAGGATACTTAGGAATATAGTTCTTTCAGTGTTTTCTCAACATTTTTTTCTGACCTATATGACTGTATACACTGCTCTGCCCGAAAAAGGAATGGTGTCTGAATTGATCTACAAGCAACAGTAAGAAAGAACCTTATTTAACTTTTAAACTCTTGCTTTGGGCTTTGAAATCACAGGCATATGAATAGACAAAGCCAAAATGTATTAGTTGTTTCGGACTTTTAGGCAACTTAAGCCTAAACGTTCATTCATTCAGCACTCCGTTCAACACAAAATTTCCAATGAAAGAATACCTTTCAACAATTAAGTTGACCCTTCCTGACACACTAATTTGGTTTTGGCACTGTTGTATTCTCTTTTCAAACCCATACTTTGATTCAGAGAAGCACATTTTCCAGTCAAATGAGTGGAATATTGAGATAGTTGTCTTTGAGAAATATTTGAACCCTAACCCTAACTAGCAAAACCCGAAGCTAGGGTTAGGGTTTTATTCCCATACAATGTAGACAGTTTTTGATGGCATGGCTGTGTTTTAGGGCTGAAAGGATACTAAGGAATATAGTTCTTTCAGTGTTTTCTCAACATTTTTTTCTGACCTATATGGCTGTATACAGTGCTCTGCCCGAAAAAGGAATGGTGTCTGAATTGATCTACAAGCAACAGTAAGAAAGAACCTTATTTAACTTTTAAACTCTTGCTTTGGGCTTTGAAATCACAGGCATATGAATAGACAAAGCCAAAATGTATTAGTTGTTTCGGACTTTTAGGCAACTTAAGCCTAAATGTTCATTCATTCAGCACTCCGTTCAACACAAAATTTCCAATGAAAGAATACCTTTCAACAATTAAGTTGACCCTTCCTGACACACTAATTTGGTTTTGGCACTGTTGTATTGTCTTTTCAGACTTATACTTTGATTCAGAGAAGCAAATTTTCCAGTCAAATGAGTGGAATATTGAGATAGTTGTCTTTGAGAAATATTTGAACCCTAACCCTAACTAGCAAAACCCGAAGCTAGGGTTAGGGTTTTATTCCCATACAATGTAGACAGTTTTTGATGGCATGGCTGTGTTTTAGGGCTGAAAGGATACTTAGGAATGTAGTTCTTTCAATGTTTTCTCAACATTTTTTTCTGACCTATATGGCTGTATACAGTGCTCTGCCCAAAAAAGGAATGGTGTCTCAATTGATCTACAAGCAACAGTAAGAAAGAACCTTATTTAACTTTTAAACTCTTGCTTTGGGCTTTGAAATCACAGGCATATTAATAGACAAAGCCAAAATGTTTTATTTGTTTCGGACTTTTAGGCAACTTAAGCCTAAACGTTCATTCATTCAGCATTCCGTTCAACACAAAATTTCCAATGAAAGAATACCTTTCAACAATTAAGTTGACCATTCCTGACACACTAATTTGGTTTTGGCACTGTTGTATTGTCTTTTCAGACTTATACTTTGATTCAGAGAAGCAAATTTTCCAGTCAAATGAGTGGAATATTGAGATAGTTGTCTTTGAGAAATATTTGAACCCTAACCCTAACTAGCAAAACCCGAAGCTAGGGTTAGGGTTTTATTCCCATACAATGTAGACAGTTTTTGATGGCATGGCTGTGTTTTAGGGCTGAAAGGATACTTAGGAATGTTGTTCTTTCAATGTTTTCTCAACATTTTTTTTCTGACCTATATGGCTGTATACAGTGCTCTGCCCGAAAAAGGAATGGTGTCTGAATTAATCTACAAGCAACAGTAAGAAAGAACCATATTTAACTTTTAATCTCTTGCTTTGGGCTTTGAAATCACAGGCATATTAATAGACAAAGCCAAAATGTATTAGTTGCTTCGGACTTTTAGGCAACTTAAGCCTAAACGTTCATTCATTCAGCATTCCGTTCAACACAAAATTTCCAATGAAAGAATACCTTTCAACAATTAAGTTGGCCATTCCTGACACACTAATTTGGTTTTGGCACTGTTGTATTGTCTTTTCAGACTCATACTTTGATTCAGAGAAGCAAATTTTCCATTCAAATGAGTGGAATATTGAGATAGTTGTCTTTGAGAAATATTTGAACCCTAACCCTAACTAGCAAAACCCGAAGCTAGGGTTAGGGTTTTATTCCCATACAATGTAGACAGTTTTTGATGGCATGGCTGTGTTTTAGGGCTGAAAGGATACTTAGGAATGTAGTTCTTTCAATGTTTTCTCAACATTTTTTTTTGACCTATATGGCTGTATACAGTGCTATGCCCGAAAAAGGAATGGTGTCTGAATTAATCTACAAGCAACAGTAAGAAAGAACCATATTTAACTTTTAATCTCTTGCTTTGGGCTTTGAAATCACAGGCATATTAATAGACAAAGCCAAAATGTATTAGTTGCTTCGGACTTTTAGGCAACTTAAGCCTAAACGTTCATTCATTCAGCACTCCGTTCAACACAAAATTTCCAATGAAAGAATACCTTTCAACAATTAAGTTGACCATTCCTGACACACTAATTTGGTTTTGGCACTGTTGTATTGTCTTTTCAGACTCATACTTTGATTCAGAGAAGCAAATTTTCCAGTCAAATGAGTGGAATATTGAGATAGTTGTCTTTGAGAAATATTTGAACCCTAACCCTAACTAGCAAAACCCGAAGCTAGGGTTAGGGTTTTATTCCCATACAATGTAGACAGTTTTTGATGGCATGGCTGTGTTTTAGGGCTGAAAGGATACTTAGGAATGTTGTTCTTTCAATGTTTTCTCAACATTTTTTTCTGACCTATATGGCTGTATACAGTGCTCTGCCCGAAAAAGGAATGGTGTCTGAATTGATCTACAAGCAACAGTAAGAAAGAACCTGATTTAACTTTTAAACTCTTGCTTTGGGCTTTGAAATCATAGGCATATTAATAGACAAAGCCAAAATGTATTAGTTGTTTCGGACTTTTAGGCAATTAAGCCTAAACGTTCATTCATTCAGCATTCCGTTCAACACAAAATTTCCAATGAAAGAATACCTTTCAACAATTAAGTTGACCCTTCCTGACACACTAATTTGGTTTTGGCACTGTTGTATTGTCTTTTCAAACCCATACTTTGATTCAGAGAAGCAAATTTTCCAGTCAAATGAGTGGAATATTGAGATAGTTGTCTTTGAGAAATATTTGAACCCTAACCCTAACTAGCAAAACCCGAAGCTAGGGTTAGGGTTTTATTCCCATACAATGTAGACAGTTTTTGATGGCATGGCTGTGTTTTAGGGCTGAAAGGATACTAAGGAATATAGTTCTTTCAGTGTTTTCTCAACATTTTTTTCTAACCTATATGGCTGTATACAGTGCTCTGCCCGAAAAAGGAATGGTGTCTGAATTGATCTACAAGCAACAGTAAGAAAGAACCTGATTTAACTTTTAAACTCTTGCTTTGGGCTTTGAAATCACAGGCATATGAATAGACAAAGCCAAAATGTATTAGTTGTTTCGGACTTTTAGGCAACTTAAGCCTAAACGTTCATTCATTCAGCACTCCGTTCAACACAAAATGTCCAATGAAAGAATACCTTTCAACAATTAAGTTGACCCTTCCTGACACACTAATTTGGTTTTGGCACTGTTGTATTGTCTTTTCAAACCCATACTTTGATTCAGAGAAGCAAATTTTCCAGTCAAATGAGTGGAATATTGAGATAGTTGTCTTTGAGAAATATTTGAACCCTAACCCTAACTAGCAAAACCCGAAGCTAGGGTTAGGGTTTTATTCCCATACAATGTAGACAGTTTTTGATGGCATGGCTGTGTTTTAGGGCTGAAAGGATACTAAGGAATATAGTTCTTTCAGTGTTTTCTCAACATTTTTTTCTGACCTATATGGCTGTATACAGTGCTCTGCCCGAAAAAGGAATGGTGTCTGAATTGATCTACAAGCAACAGTAAGAAAGAACCTTATTTAACTTTTAAACTCTTGCTTTGGGCTTTGAAATCACAGGCATATGAATAGACAAAGCCAAAATGTATTAGTTGTTTCGGACTTTTAGGCAACTTAAGCCTAAACGTTCATTCATTCAGCACTCCGTTCAACACAAAATTTCCAATGAAAGAATACCTTTCAACAATTAAGTTGGCCATTCCTGACACACTAATTTGGTTTTGGCACTGTTGTATTGTCTTTTCAGACTCATACTTTGATTCAGAGAAGCAAATTTTCCAGTCAAATGAGTGGAATATTGAGATAGTTGTCTTTGAGAAATATTTGAACCCTAACCCTAACTAGCAAAACCCGAAGCTAGGGTTAGGGTTTTATTCCCATACAATGTAGACAGTTTTTGATGGCATGGCTGTGTTTTAGGGCTGAAAGGATACTTAGGAATGTAGTTCTTTCAATGTTTTCTCAACATTTTTTTCTGACCTATATGGCTGTATACAGTGCTCTGCCCGAAAAAGGAATGGTGTCTGAATTGATCTACAAGCAACAGTAAGAAAGAACCTTATTTAACTTTTAAACTCTTGCTTTGGGCTTTGAAATCACAGGCATATTAATAGACAAAGCCAAAATGTATTAGTTGTTTCGGACTTTTAGGACACTTAAGCCTAAACGTTCATTCATTCAGCACTCCGTTCAACACAAAATTTCCAATGAAAGAATACCTTTCAACAATTAAGTTGACCATTCCTGACACACTAATTTGGTTTTGGCACTGTTGTATTGTCTTTTCAGACTTATACTTTGATTCAGAGAAGCAAATTTTCCAGTCAAATGAGTGGAATATTGAGATAGTTGTCTTTGAGAAATATTTGAACCCTAACCCTAACTAGCAAAACCCGAAGCTAGGGTTAGGGTTTTATTCCCATACAATGTAGACAGTTTTTGATGGCATGGCTGTGTTCTAGGGCTGAAAGGATACTTAGGAATGTTGTTCTTTCAATGTTTTCTCAACATTTTTTTCTGACCTATATGGCTGTATACAGTGCTCTGCCCGAAAAAGGAATGGTGTCTGAATTGATCTACAAGCAACAGTAAGAAAGAACCTGATTTAACTTTTAATCTCTTGCTTTGGGCTTTGAAATCACAGGCATATTAATAGACAAAGCCAAAATGTATTAGTTATTTCGGACTTTTAGGCAATTAAGCCTAAACGTTCATTCATTCAGCACTCCGTTCAACACAAAATTTCCAATGAAAGAATACCTTTCAACAATTAAGTTGACCCTTCCTGACACACTAATTTGGTTTTGGCACTGGTGTATTGTCTTTTCAAACCCATACTTTGATTCAGAGAAGCAAATTTTCCAGTCAAATGAGTGGAATATTGAGATAGTTGTCTTTGAGAAATATTTGAACCCTAACCCTAACTAGCAAAACCCGAAGCTAGGGTTAGGGTTTTATTCCCATACAATGTAGACAGTTTTTGATGGCATGGCTGTGTTTTAGGGCTGAAAGGATACTTAGGAATGTTGTTCTTTCAATGTTTTCTCAACATTTTTTTTCTGACCTATATGGTTGTATACAGTGCTCTGCCCGAAAAAGGAATGGTGTCTGAATTGATCTACAAGCAACAGTAAGAAAGAACCTGATTTAACTTTTAATCTCTTGCTTTGGGCTTTGAAATCACAGGCATATTAATAGACAAAGCCAAAATGTATTAGTTGTTTCGGACTTTTAGGCAATTAAGCCTAAACGTTCATTCATTCAGCACTCCGTTCAACACAAAATTTCCAATGAAAGAATACCTTTCAACAATTAAGTTGACCCTTCCTGACACACTAATTTGGTTTTGGCACTGTTGTATTGTCTTTTCAAACCCATACTTTGATTCAGAGAAGCAAATTTTCCAGTCAAATGAGTGGAATATTGAGATAGTTGTCTTTGAGAAATATTTGAACCCTAACCCTAACTAGCAAAACCCGAAGCTAGGGTTAGGGTTTTATTCCCATACAATGTAGACAGTTTTTGATGGCATGGCTGTGTTTTAGGGCTGAAAGGATACTAAGGAATATAGTTCTTTCAGTGTTTTCTCAACATTTTTTTCTGACCTATATGGCTGTATACAGTGCTCTGCCCGAAAAAGGAATGGTGTCTGAATTGATCTACAAGCAACAGTAAGAAAGAACCTTATTTAACTTTTAATCTCTTGCTTTGGGCTTTGAAATCACAGGCATATTAATAGACAAAGCCAAAATGTATTAGTTGCTTCGGACTTTTAGGCAACTTAAGCCTAAACGTTCATTCATTCAGCACTCCGTTCAACACAAAATTTCCAATGAAAGAATACCTTTCAACAATTAAGTTGACCCTTCCTGACACACTAATTTGGTTTTGGCACTGTTGTATTGTCTTTTCAAACCCATACTTTGATTCAGAGAAGCACATTTTCCAGTCAAATGAGTGGAATATTGAGATAGTTGTCTTTGAGAAATATTTGAACCCTAACCCTAACTAGCAAAACCCGAAGCTAGGGTTAGGGTTTCATTCCCATACAATGTAGACAGTTTTTGATGGCATGGCTGTGTTTTAGGGCTGAAAGGATACTAAGGAATATAGTTCTTTCAGTGTTTTCTCAACATTTTTTTCTGACCTATATGGCTGTATACAGTGCTCTGCCCGAAAAAGGAATGGTGTCTGAATTGATCTACAAGCAACAGTAAGAAAGAACCTGTTTTAACTTTTAATCTCTTGCTTTGGGCTTTGAAATCACAGGCATATTAATAGACAAAGCCAAAATGTATTAGTTGTTTCGGACTTTTAGGCAACTTAAGCCTAAACGTTCATTCATTCAGCACTCCGTTCAGCACAAAATTTCCAATGAAAGAATACCTTTCAACAATTAAGTTGACCCTTCCTGACACACTAATTTGGTTTTGGCACTGTTGTATTGTCTTTTCAAACCCATACTTTGATTCAGAGAAGCAAATTTTCCAGTCAAATGAGTGGAATATTGAGATAGTTGTCTTTGAGAAATATTTGAACCCTAACCCTAACTAGCAAAACCCGAAGCTAGGGTTAGGGTTTTATTCCCATACAATGTAGACAGTTTTTGATGGCATGGCTGTGTTTTAGGGCTGAAAGGATACTTAGGAATATAGTTCTTTCAGTGTTTTCTCAACATTTTTTTCTGACCTATATGGCTGTATACAGTGCTCTGCCCGAAAAAGGAATGGTGTCTGAATTAATCTACAAGCAACAGTAAGAAAGAACCATATTTAACTTTTAATCTCTTGCTTTGGGCTTTGAAATCACAGGCATATTAATAGACAAAGCCAAAATGTATTAGTTGCTTCGGACTTTTAGGCAACTTAAGCCTAAACGTTCATTCATTCAGCACTCCGTTCTACACAAAATTTCCAATGAAAGAATACCTTTCAACAATTAAGTTGGCCATTCCTGACACACTAATTTGGTTTTGGCACTGTTGTATTGTCTTTTCAAACCCATACTTTGATTCAGAGAAGCAAATTTTCCAGTCAAATGAGTGGAATATTGAGATAGTTGTCTTTGAGAAATATTTGAACCCTAACCCTAACTAGCAAAACCCGAAGCTAGGGTTAGGGTTTTATTACCATACAATGTAGACAGTTTTTGATGGCATGGCTGTGTTTTAGGGCTAAAAGGATACTTAGGAATATAGTTCTTTCAGTGTTTTCTCAACATTTTTTTCTGACCTATATGACTGTATACACTGCTCTGCCCGAAAAAGGAATGGTGTCTGAATTGATCTACAAGCAACAGTAAGAAAGAACCTTATTTAACTTTTAAACTCTTGCTTTGGGCTTTGAAATCACAGGCATATTAATAGACAAAGCCAAAATGTTTTATTTGTTTCGGACTTTTAGGCAACTTAAGCCTAAATGTTCATTCATTCAGCATTCCGTTCAACACAAAATTTCCAATGAAAGAATACCTTTCAACAATTAAGTTGACCCTTCCTGACACACTAATTTGGTTTTGACACTGTTGTATTGTCTTTTCAAACCCATACTTTGATTCAGAGAAGCAAATTTTCCAGTCAAATGAGTGGAATATTGAGATAGTTGTCTTTGAGAAATATTTGAACCCTAACCCTAACTAGCAAAACCCGAAGCTAGGGTTAGGGTTTCATTCCCATACAATGTAGACAGTTTTTGATGGCATGGCTGTGTTTTAGGGCTGAAAGGATACTAAGGAATATAGTTCTTTCAGTGTTTTCTCAACATTTTTTTCTGACCTATATGGCTGTATACAGTGCTCTGCCCGAAAAAGGAATGGTGTCTGAATTGATCTACAAGCAACAGTAAGAAAGAACCTTATTTAACTTTTAAACTCTTGCTTTGGGCTTTGAAATCACAGGCATATGAATAGACAAAGCCAAAATGTATAGTTGTTTCGGACTTTTAGGCAACTTAAGCCTAAACGTTCATTCATTCAGCACTCCGTTCAACACAAAATTTCCAATGAAAGAATACCTTTCAACAATTAAGTTGACCCTTCCTGACACACTAATTTGGTTTTGGCACTGTTGTATTGTCTTTTCAAACCCATACTTTGATTCAGAGAAGCAAATTTTCCAGTCAAATGAGTGGAATATTGAGATAGTTGTCTTTGAGAAATATTTGAACCCTAACCCTAACTAGCAAAACCCGAAGCTAGGGTTAGGGTTTTATTCCCATACAATGTAGACAGTTTTTGATGGCATGGCTGTGTTTCAGGGCTAAAAGGATACTTAGGAATATAGTTCTTTCAGTGTTTTCTCAACATTTTTTTCTGACCTATATGACTGTATACACTGCTCTGCCCGAAAAAGGAATGGTGTCTGAATTGATCTACAAGCAACAGTAAGAAAGAACCTTATTTAACTTTTAAACTCTTGCTTTGGGCTTTGAAATCACAGGCATATGAATAGACAAAGCCAAAATGTATTAGTTGTTTCGGACTTTTAGGCAACTTAAGCCTAAACGTTCATTCATTCAGCACTCCGTTCAACACAAAATTTCCAATGAAAGAATACCTTTCAACAATTAAGTTGACCCTTCCTGACACACTAATTTGGTTTTGGCACTGTTGTATTCTCTTTTCAAACCCATACTTTGATTCAGAGAAGCACATTTTCCAGTCAAATGAGTGGAATATTGAGATAGTTGTCTTTGAGAAATATTTGAACCCTAACCCTAACTAGCAAAACCCGAAGCTAGGGTTAGGGTTTTATTCCCATACAATGTAGACAGTTTTTGATGGCATGGCTGTGTTTTAGGGCTGAAAGGATACTAAGGAATATAGTTCTTTCAGTGTTTTCTCAACATTTTTTTCTGACCTATATGGCTGTATACAGTGCTCTGCCCGAAAAAGGAATGGTGTCTGAATTGATCTACAAGCAACAGTAAGAAAGAACCTTATTTAACTTTTAAACTCTTGCTTTGGGCTTTGAAATCACAGGCATATGAATAGACAAAGCCAAAATGTATTAGTTGTTTCGGACTTTTAGGCAACTTAAGCCTAAATGTTCATTCATTCAGCACTCCGTTCAACACAAAATTTCCAATGAAAGAATACCTTTCAACAATTAAGTTGACCCTTCCTGACACACTAATTTGGTTTTGGCACTGTTGTATTGTCTTTTCAGACTTATACTTTGATTCAGAGAAGCAAATTTTCCAGTCAAATGAGTGGAATATTGAGATAGTTGTCTTTGAGAAATATTTGAACCCTAACCCTAACTAGCAAAACCCGAAGCTAGGGTTAGGGTTTTATTCCCATACAATGTAGACAGTTTTTGATGGCATGGCTGTGTTTTAGGGCTGAAAGGATACTTAGGAATGTAGTTCTTTCAATGTTTTCTCAACATTTTTTTCTGACCTATATGGCTGTATACAGTGCTCTGCCCAAAAAAGGAATGGTGTCTCAATTGATCTACAAGCAACAGTAAGAAAGAACCTTATTTAACTTTTAAACTCTTGCTTTGGGCTTTGAAATCACAGGCATATTAATAGACAAAGCCAAAATGTTTTATTTGTTTCGGACTTTTAGGCAACTTAAGCCTAAACGTTCATTCATTCAGCATTCCGTTCAACACAAAATTTCCAATGAAAGAATACCTTTCAACAATTAAGTTGACCATTCCTGACACACTAATTTGGTTTTGGCACTGTTGTATTGTCTTTTCAGACTTATACTTTGATTCAGAGAAGCAAATTTTCCAGTCAAATGAGTGGAATATTGAGATAGTTGTCTTTGAGAAATATTTGAACCCTAACCCTAACTAGCAAAACCCGAAGCTAGGGTTAGGGTTTTATTCCCATACAATGTAGACAGTTTTTGATGGCATGGCTGTGTTTTAGGGCTGAAAGGATACTTAGGAATGTTGTTCTTTCAATGTTTTCTCAACATTTTTTTTCTGACCTATATGGCTGTATACAGTGCTCTGCCCGAAAAAGGAATGGTGTCTGAATTAATCTACAAGCAACAGTAAGAAAGAACCATATTTAACTTTTAATCTCTTGCTTTGGGCTTTGAAATCACAGGCATATTAATAGACAAAGCCAAAATGTATTAGTTGCTTCGGACTTTTAGGCAACTTAAGCCTAAACGTTCATTCATTCAGCATTCCGTTCAACACAAAATTTCCAATGAAAGAATACCTTTCAACAATTAAGTTGGCCATTCCTGACACACTAATTTGGTTTTGGCACTGTTGTATTGTCTTTTCAGACTCATACTTTGATTCAGAGAAGCAAATTTTCCATTCAAATGAGTGGAATATTGAGATAGTTGTCTTTGAGAAATATTTGAACCCTAACCCTAACTAGCAAAACCCGAAGCTAGGGTTAGGGTTTTATTCCCATACAATGTAGACAGTTTTTGATGGCATGGCTGTGTTTTAGGGCTGAAAGGATACTTAGGAATGTAGTTCTTTCAATGTTTTCTCAACATTTTTTTTTGACCTATATGGCTGTATACAGTGCTATGCCCGAAAAAGGAATGGTGTCTGAATTAATCTACAAGCAACAGTAAGAAAGAACCATATTTAACTTTTAATCTCTTGCTTTGGGCTTTGAAATCACAGGCATATTAATAGACAAAGCCAAAATGTATTAGTTGCTTCGGACTTTTAGGCAACTTAAGCCTAAACGTTCATTCATTCAGCACTCCGTTCAACACAAAATTTCCAATGAAAGAATACCTTTCAACAATTAAGTTGACCATTCCTGACACACTAATTTGGTTTTGGCACTGTTGTATTGTCTTTTCAGACTCATACTTTGATTCAGAGAAGCAAATTTTCCAGTCAAATGAGTGGAATATTGAGATAGTTGTCTTTGAGAAATATTTGAACCCTAACCCTAACTAGCAAAACCCGAAGCTAGGGTTAGGGTTTTATTCCCATACAATGTAGACAGTTTTTGATGGCATGGCTGTGTTTTAGGGCTGAAAGGATACTTAGGAATGTTGTTCTTTCAATGTTTTCTCAACATTTTTTTCTGACCTATATGGCTGTATACAGTGCTCTGCCCGAAAAAGGAATGGTGTCTGAATTGATCTACAAGCAACAGTAAGAAAGAACCTGATTTAACTTTTAAACTCTTGCTTTGGGCTTTGAAATCATAGGCATATTAATAGACAAAGCCAAAATGTATTAGTTGTTTCGGACTTTTAGGCAATTAAGCCTAAACGTTCATTCATTCAGCATTCCGTTCAACACAAAATTTCCAATGAAAGAATACCTTTCAACAATTAAGTTGACCCTTCCTGACACACTAATTTGGTTTTGGCACTGTTGTATTGTCTTTTCAAACCCATACTTTGATTCAGAGAAGCAAATTTTCCAGTCAAATGAGTGGAATATTGAGATAGTTGTCTTTGAGAAATATTTGAACCCTAACCCTAACTAGCAAAACCCGAAGCTAGGGTTAGGGTTTTATTCCCATACAATGTAGACAGTTTTTGATGGCATGGCTGTGTTTTAGGGCTGAAAGGATACTAAGGAATATAGTTCTTTCAGTGTTTTCTCAACATTTTTTTCTAACCTATATGGCTGTATACAGTGCTCTGCCCGAAAAAGGAATGGTGTCTGAATTGATCTACAAGCAACAGTAAGAAAGAACCTGATTTAACTTTTAAACTCTTGCTTTGGGCTTTGAAATCACAGGCATATGAATAGACAAAGCCAAAATGTATTAGTTGTTTTGGACTTTTAGGCAACTTAAGCCTAAACGTTCATTCATTCAGCACTCCGTTCAACACAAAATGTCCAATGAAAGAATACCTTTCAACAATTAAGTTGACCCTTCCTGACACACTAATTTGGTTTTGGCACTGTTGTATTGTCTTTTCAAACCCATACTTTGATTCAGAGAAGCAAATTTTCCAGTCAAATGAGTGGAATATTGAGATAGTTGTCTTTGAGAAATATTTGAACCCTAACCCTAACTAGCAAAACCCGAAGCTAGGGTTAGGGTTTTATTCCCATACAATGTAGACAGTTTTTGATGGCATGGCTGTGTTTTAGGGCTGAAAGGATACTAAGGAATATAGTTCTTTCAGTGTTTTCTCAACATTTTTTTCTGACCTATATGGCTGTATACAGTGCTCTGCCCGAAAAAGGAATGGTGTCTGAATTGATCTACAAGCAACAGTAAGAAAGAACCTTATTTAACTTTTAAACTCTTGCTTTGGGCTTTGAAATCACAGGCATATGAATAGACAAAGCCAAAATGTATTAGTTGTTTCGGACTTTTAGGCAACTTAAGCCTAAACGTTCATTCATTCAGCACTCCGTTCAACACAAAATTTCCAATGAAAGAATACCTTTCAACAATTAAGTTGGCCATTCCTGACACACTAATTTGGTTTTGGCACTGTTGTATTGTCTTTTCAGACTCATACTTTGATTCAGAGAAGCAAATTTTCCAGTCAAATGAGTGGAATATTGAGATAGTTGTCTTTGAGAAATATTTGAACCCTAACCCTAACTAGCAAAACCCGAAGCTAGGGTTAGGGTTTTATTCCCATACAATGTAGACAGTTTTTGATGGCATGGCTGTGTTTTAGGGCTGAAAGGATACTTAGGAATGTAGTTCTTTCAATGTTTTCTCAACATTTTTTTCTGACCTATATGGCTGTATACAGTGCTCTGCCCGAAAAAGGAATGGTGTCTGAATTGATCTACAAGCAACAGTAAGAAAGAACCTTATTTAACTTTTAAACTCTTGCTTTGGGCTTTGAAATCACAGGCATATTAATAGACAAAGCCAAAATGTATTAGTTGTTTCGGACTTTTAGGACACTTAAGCCTAAACGTTCATTCATTCAGCACTCCGTTCAACACAAAATTTCCAATGAAAGAATACCTTTCAACAATTAAGTTGACCATTCCTGACACACTAATTTGGTTTTGGCACTGTTGTATTGTCTTTTCAGACTTATACTTTGATTCAGAGAAGCAAATTTTCCAGTCAAATGAGTGGAATATTGAGATAGTTGTCTTTGAGAAATATTTGAACCCTAACCCTAACTAGCAAAACCCGAAGCTAGGGTTAGGGTTTTATTCCCATACAATGTAGACAGTTTTTGATGGCATGGCTGTGTTCTAGGGCTGAAAGGATACTTAGGAATGTTGTTCTTTCAATGTTTTCTCAACATTTTTTTCTGACCTATATGGCTGTATACAGTGCTCTGCCCGAAAAAGGAATGGTGTCTGAATTGATCTACAAGCAACAGTAAGAAAGAACCTGATTTAACTTTTAATCTCTTGCTTTGGGCTTTGAAATCACAGGCATATTAATAGACAAAGCCAAAATGTATTAGTTATTTCGGACTTTTAGGCAATTAAGCCTAAACGTTCATTCATTCAGCACTCCGTTCAACACAAAATTTCCAATGAAAGAATACCTTTCAACAATTAAGTTGACCCTTCCTGACACACTAATTTGGTTTTGGCACTGGTGTATTGTCTTTTCAAACCCATACTTTGATTCAGAGAAGCAAATTTTCCAGTCAAATGAGTGGAATATTGAGATAGTTGTCTTTGAGAAATATTTGAACCCTAACCCTAACTAGCAAAACCCGAAGCTAGGGTTAGGGTTTTATTCCCATACAATGTAGACAGTTTTTGATGGCATGGCTGTGTTTTAGGGCTGAAAGGATACTTAGGAATGTTGTTCTTTCAATGTTTTCTCAACATTTTTTTTCTGACCTATATGGTTGTATACAGTGCTCTGCCCGAAAAAGGAATGGTGTCTGAATTGATCTACAAGCAACAGTAAGAAAGAACCTGATTTAACTTTTAATCTCTTGCTTTGGGCTTTGAAATCACAGGCATATTAATAGACAAAGCCAAAATGTATTAGTTGTTTCGGACTTTTAGGCAATTAAGCCTAAACGTTCATTCATTCAGCACTCCGTTCAACACAAAATTTCCAATGAAAGAATACCTTTCAACAATTAAGTTGACCCTTCCTGACACACTAATTTGGTTTTGGCACTGTTGTATTGTCTTTTCAAACCCATACTTTGATTCAGAGAAGCAAATTTTCCAGTCAAATGAGTGGAATATTGAGATAGTTGTCTTTGAGAAATATTTGAACCCTAACCCTAACTAGCAAAACCCGAAGCTAGGGTTAGGGTTTTATTCCCATACAATGTAGACAGTTTTTGATGGCATGGCTGTGTTTTAGGGCTGAAAGGATACTAAGGAATATAGTTCTTTCAGTGTTTTCTCAACATTTTTTTCTGACCTATATGGCTGTATACAGTGCTCTGCCCGAAAAAGGAATGGTGTCTGAATTGATCTACAAGCAACAGTAAGAAAGAACCTTATTTAACTTTTAATCTCTTGCTTTGGGCTTTGAAATCACAGGCATATTAATAGACAAAGCCAAAATGTATTAGTTGCTTCGGACTTTTAGGCAACTTAAGCCTAAACGTTCATTCATTCAGCACTCCGTTCAACACAAAATTTCCAATGAAAGAATACCTTTCAACAATTAAGTTGACCCTTCCTGACACACTAATTTGGTTTTGGCACTGTTGTATTGTCTTTTCAAACCCATACTTTGATTCAGAGAAGCACATTTTCCAGTCAAATGAGTGGAATATTGAGATAGTTGTCTTTGAGAAATATTTGAACCCTAACCCTAACTAGCAAAACCCGAAGCTAGGGTTAGGGTTTTATTCCCATACAATGTAGACAGTTTTTGATGACATGGCTGTGTTTTAGGGCTGAAAGGATACTTAGGAATGTTGTTCTTTCAATGTTTTCTCAACATTTTTTTCTGACCTATATGGCTGTATACAGTGCTCTGCCCGAAAAAGGAATGGTGTCTGAATTGATCTACAAGCAACAGTAAGAAAGAACCTGATTTAACTTTTAAACTCTTGCTTTGGGCTTTGAAATCATAGGCATATGAATAGACAAAGCCAAAATGTATTAGTTGTTTCGGACTTTTAGGCAATTAAGCCTAAACGTTCATTCATTCAGCACTCCATTCAACACAAAATTTCCAATTAAAGAATACCTTTCAACAATTAAGTTGACCCTTCCTGACACACTAATTTGGTTTTGGCACTGTTGTATTGTCTTTTCAAACCCATACTTTGATTCAGAGAAGCAAATTTTCCAGTCAAATGAGTGGAATATTGAGATAGTTGTCTTTGAGAAATATTTGAACCTTAACCCTAACTAGCAAAACCCGAAGCTAGGGTTAGGGTTTTATTCCCATACAATGTAGACAGTTTTTGATGGCATGGCTGTGTTTTAGGGCTGAAAGGATACTTAGGAATGTAGTTCTTTCAATGTTTTCTCAACATTTTTTTCTGACCTATATGGCTGTATACAGTGCTCTGCCCGAAAAAGGAATGGTGTCTCAATTGATCTACAAGCAACAGTAAGAAAGAACCTGATTTAACTTTTAAACTCTTGCTTTGGGCTTTGAAATCACAGGCATATTAATAGACAAAGCCAAAATGTATTAGTTGTTTCGGACTTTTAGGCAACTTAAGCCTAAACGTTCATTCATTCAGCATTCCGTTCAACACAAAATTTCCAATGAAAGAATACCTTTCAACAATTAAGTTGACCATTCCTGACACACTAATTTGGTTTTGGCACTGTTGTATTGTCTTTTCAGACTTATACTTTGATTCAGAGAAGCAAATTTTCCAGTCAAATGAGTGGAATATTGAGATAGTTGTCTTTGAGAAATATTTGAACCCTAACCCTAACTAGCATAACCCGTAGCTAGGGTTAGGGTTTTATTCCCATACAATGTAGACAGTTTTCGATGGCATGGCTGTGTTTTAGGGCTGAAAGGATACTTAGGAATGTTGTTCTTTCAATGTTTTCTCAACATTTTTTTTCTGACCTATATGGCTGTATACAGTGCTCTGCCCGAAAAAGGAATGGTGTCTGAATTGATCTACAAGCAACAGTAAGAAAGAACCATATTTAACTTTTAATCTCTTGCTTTGGGCTTTGAAATCACAGGCATATTAATAGACAAAGCCAAAATGTATTAGTTGCTTCGGACTTTTAGGCAACTTAAGCCTAAACGTTCATTCATTCAGCATTCCGTTCAACACAAAATTTCCAATGAAAGAATATCTTTCAACAATTAAGTTGACCATTCCTGACACACTAATTTGGTTTTGGCACTGTTGTATTGTCTTTTCAGACTCATACTTTGATTCAGAGAAGCAAATTTTCCAGTCAAATGAGTGGAATATTGAGATAGTTGTCTTTGAGAAATATTTGAACCCTAACCCTAACTAGCAAAACCCGAAGCTAGGGTTAGGGTTTTATTCCCATACAATGTAGACAGTTTTTGATGGCATGGCTGTGTTTTAGGGCTGAAAGGATACTTAGGAATGTTGTTCTTTCAATGTTTTCTCAACATTTTTTTCTGACCTATATGGCTGTATACAGTGCTCTGCCCGAAAAAGGAATGGTGTCTGAATTGATCTACAAGCAACAGTAAGAAAGAACCTGATTTAACTTTTAAACTCTTGCTTTGGGCTTTGAAATCATAGGCATATTAATAGACAAAGCCAAAATGTATTAGTTGTTTCGGACTTTTAGGCAATTAAGCCTAAACGTTCATTCATTCAGCACTCCGTTCAACACAAAATTTCCAATGAAAGAATACCTTTCAACAATTAAGTTGACCCTTCCTGACACACTAATTTGGTTTTGGCACTGTTGTATTGTCTTTTCAAACCCATACTTTGATTCAGAGAAGCAAATTTTCCAGTCAAATGAGTGGAATATTGAGATAGTTGTCTTTGAGAAATATTTGAACCCTAACCCTAACTAGCAAAACCCGAAGCTAGGGTTAGGGTTTTATTCCCATACAATGTAGACAGTTTTTGATGGCATGGCTGTGTTTTAGGGCTGAAAGGATACTAAGGAATATAGTTCTTTCAGTGTTTTCTCAACATTTTTTTCTGACCTATATGGCTGTATACAGTGCTCTGCCCGAAAAAGGAATGGTGTCTGAATTAATCTACAAGCAACAGTAAGAAAGAACCTGATTTAACTTTTAAACTCTTGCTTTGGGCTTTGAAATCACAGGCATATTAATAGACAAAGCCAAAATGTTTTATTTGTTTCGGACTTTTAGGCAACTTAAGCCTAAACGTTCATTCATTCAGCACTCCGTTCAACACAAAATTTCCAATGAAAGAATACCTTTCAACAATTAAGTTGACCCTTCCTGACACACTAATTTGGTTTTGGCACTGTTGTATTGTCTTTTCAAACCCATACTTTGATTCAGAGAAGCAAATTTTCCAGTCAAATGAGTGGAATATTGAGATAGTTGTCTTTGAGAAATATTTGAACCCTAACCCTAACTAGCAAAACCCGAAGCTAGGGTTAGGGTTTTATTCCCATACAATGTAGACAGTTTTTGATGACATGGCTGTGTTTTAGGGCTGAAAGGATACTTAGGAATGTTGTTCTTTCAATGTTTTCTCAACATTTTTTTCTGACCTATATGGCTGTATACAGTGCTCTGCCCGAAAAAGGAATGGTGTCTGAATTGATCTACAAGCAACAGTAAGAAAGAACCTGATTTAACTTTTAAACTCTTGCTTTGGGCTTTGAAATCATAGGCATATGAATAGACAAAGCCAAAATGTATTAGTTGTTTCGGACTTTTAGGCAATTAAGCCTAAACGTTCATTCATTCAGCACTCCATTCAACACAAAATTTCCAATGAAAGAATACCTTTCAACAATTAAGTTGCCTCTTCCTGACACACTAATTTGGTTTTGGCACTGTTGTATTGTCTTTTCAAACCCATACTTGGATTCAGAGAAGCAAATTTTCCAGTCAAATGAGTGGAATATTGAGATAGTTGTCTTTGAGAAATATTTGAACCTTAACCCTAACTAGCAAAACCCGAAGCTAGGGTTAGGGTTTTATTCCCATACAATGTAGACAGTTTTTGATGGCATGGCTGTGTTTTAGGGCTGAAAGGATACTTAGGAATGTAGTTCTTTCAATGTTTTCTCAACATTTTTTTCTGACCTATATGGCTGTATACAGTGCTCTGCCCGAAAAAGGAATGGTGTCTCAATTGATCTACAAGCAACAGTAAGAAAGAACCTGATTTAACTTTTAAACTCTTGCTTTGGGCTTTGAAATCACAGGCATATTAATAGACAAAGCCAAAATGTATTAGTTGTTTCGGACTTTTAGGCAACTTAAGCCTAAACGTTCATTCATTCAGCATTCCGTTCAACACAAAATTTCCAATGAAAGAATACCTTTCAACAATTAAGTTGACCATTCCTGACACACTAATTTGGTTTTGGCACTGTTGTATTGTCTTTTCAGACTTATACTTTGATTCAGAGAAGCAAATTTTCCAGTCAAATGAGTGGAATATTGAGATAGTTGTCTTTGAGAAATATTTGAACCCTAACCCTAACTAGCAAAACCCGTAGCTAGGGTTAGGGTTTTATTCCCATACAATGTAGACAGTTTTCGATGGCATGGCTGTGTTTTAGGGCTGAAAGGATACTTAGGAATGTTGTTCTTTCAATGTTTTCTCAACATTTTTTTCTGACCTATATGGCTGTATACAGTGCTCTGCCCGAAAAAGGAATGGTGTCTGAATTGATCTACAAGCAACAGTAAGAAAGAACCTGATTTAACTTTTAAACTCTTGCTTTGGGCTTTGAAATCACAGGCATATTAATAGACAAAGCCAAAATGTTTTATTTGTTTCGGACTTTTAGGCAACTTAAGCCTAAACGTTCATTCATTCAGCATTCCGTTCAACACAAAATTTCCAATGAAAGAATACCTTTCAACAATTAAGTTGACCCTTCCTGACACACTAATTTGGTTTTGGCACTGTTGTATTGTCTTTTCAAACCCATACTTTGATTCAGAGAAGCAAATTTTCCAGTCAAATGAGTGGAATATTGAGATAGTTGTCTTTGAGAAATATTTGAACCCTAACCCTAACTAGCAAAACCCGAAGCTAGGGTTAGGGTTTTATTCCCATACAATGTAGACAGTTTTTGATGGCATGGCTGTGTTTTAGGGCTGAAAGGATACTAAGGAATATAGTTCTTTCAGTGTTTTCTCAACATTTTTTTCTGACCTATATGGCTGTATACAGTGCTCTGCCCGAAAAAGGAATGGTGTCTGAATTGATCTACAAGCAACAGTAAGAAAGAACCTTATTTAACTTTTAAACTCTTGCTTTGGGCTTTCAAATCACAGGCATATGAATCGACAAAGCCAAAATGTATTAGTTGTTTCGGACTTTTAGGCAACTTAAGCCTAAACGTTCATTCATTCAGCATTCCGTTCAACACAAAATTTCCAATGAAAGAATACCTTTCAACAATTAAGTTGACCATTCCTGACACACTAATTTGGTTTTGGCACTGTTGTATTGTCTTTTCAGACTCATACTTTGATTCAGAGAAGCAAAATTTCCAGTCAAAGGAGTGGAATATTGAGATAATTGTCTTTGAGAAATATTTGAACCCTAACCCTAACTAGCAAAACCCGAAGCTAGGGTTAGGGTTTTATTCCCATACAATGTAGACAGTTTTTGATGGCATGGCTGTGTTTTAGGGCTGAAAGGATAGGCTCTCTCTCGGTTTCTGTCTCTCTCTCTCTCTCTCTCTCTCTCTCTCTCTCTCTCTCTCTCTCTCTCTCTCTCTCTCTGTCTCTCTCTCTCTGTCAGTCTCTCTATCTCTCTCTCTCTCTCTGTCTCTCTCTCTCTGTCAGTCTCTCAGTCTCTGTCTCTCTCTCTCGGTCTCTGTCTGTATGTCTAACTCTATCGGTGTCTGTCTGTCTCTCTTTCTCGGTCTCTGTCTGTCTCTCTCTCGGTCTCTGTCTGTCTCTCTCTCGGTCTCTGTCTGTCTCTGTTTCTTGGTCTTTCTCTGTCTCTCTCTTGGTCTCTGTCTGTCTCTCTCTCTCGGTCTCTGTCGGTCTGTTTCTCGGTCTCTATCTGTCTCTCTCTCTTTCAGTCTCTGTCTGTCTCTCTCTCTCTTTCAGTCTCTGTATGTCTCTCTCTCTGCGGAGGGGCGTCCTCTATCTGCCCAGAGAGGACGGAGGGCAAGGACTCATCGACATCCGGAGCCGGGTGGACGCCTTTCGCCTGCAGGCAGTGCAGAAGCTGCTGTTCGGCCCGGCCTCGCTGTCCTGGAGGGAGCTGACCTTCACCCTGCTGCGTCGAGCAGGACACCTCGGGCTCGACTGTGTGCTCTTCCTGATGGACACCAGCAGGGTTGACCTGTCTCCACTGCCGCCTTTCCAGCGCAGTCTCCTGGAGGCCTGGCGGCATCTGCGCGTGCAGAGGGAAGAGGAGCGGCCCAGTCTATACTGGACACTCAGGGAACCATTAATACACAATCTACGAATGGACATAGAACCGGGCCGCTCCTTGGACTTTACCAGCAGACTGGTCCGCGCCAACGTCACACAGCTCCACCACCTGCTGGACGTGGATCAGGGCTGCTGGCGCAGCGTGGAGTGGGCGTGTGGCGCGCTGGGACTACACTCGCGGCGGTGTGTAGACAGGTTTCTCAGTCAGCTTCGCTCTGCTCTGCCTCTCCAGGAGATGCTGCTGATCCAGGGTCTGTTTGAGGATCATCGCATTCCAACCACACAGCCTCCTTTCCCTGGTCTGCTAGTGTCTCCTGCGCTCAGTCCCGGACCGACGGGATCTCTCCTTGAGCCCCTTGCCTCAGAGGAGAGGTCTCTAGCTGGTGTTGGGGGGAAATGTCTGTACAGACTAGTCGTAACATCTAGGCACCAGGCCCAGCTGTCCGCGCTCCCCGACACTCCCTGGAGGGCTCGTCTGGGAGTGCCGGATGACGTCCGGCCTGCCTGGGGTAGCCTCTACAGATTTCCCCTCAACAAGAGGGCTGGTGATCTGCAATGGAGGGTCCTGCACACCATCTTGGGGGTCAACTCGTTTGTGTCGGTTCTGGACCCGGCGGTGTCTGACGCCTGTCCCTTCTGCGCTCGGAGGGAGACGGTGTTCCACTGCTACAGCGCCTGCCCCCGCCTGTCGCCCATGTTTGCCGTACTGATCCGGCTCTTCACCAACTTTGGCCTGGCCTTCAACAATGTTATTTTCGTGTTTGGGGTAGGTCATACAAAAAAACGGAAAACTCAGACCCTCCTCGCTAATTTTCTGCTGGGCCAGGCCAAACTCACCATCTACAGGACTCGGAAAAATAAGATCTCTGGTTCCGGGTCTGTAGACTTGGTGAGGATGTTCGAAGGGTTGGTGAAGAGCAGGATATCGTTAGAATTTTTGTTTTGCAAATCGCATAATGACCTCAGAACATTCGAAATGTTTTGGTGTTTTGGAAATGTCCTGTGCAGGATCATAAATAATGAAAGAATTTTATTCCAATTATGATTTTTTATTTATTTATTTATTTTTTTTTTGTTTTTTTTTCCTCTTAATTCTTAAAATGGAGTTTTAAGACCCTTGATTAATACTTTTGTTTTTTTTTCTGTCAAATAAAGTTTGATTGAACTCTCTCTCTCTCTCTCTTTCTCGGTCTCTGTCTGTCTCACTCTCTCTCTCTCTCTCTCAGTCTCTGTCTGTCTGTCTCTCTTTCTCGGTCTCTGTCTGTCTGTCTCTCTGTCTCTCTGTCTGTCTCTCTCTCTCTCGGTCTCTGTCTGTCTGTCTCTCTGTCTGTCTGTGTCTGTCTCTCGGTCTCTGTCTGTCTCTCTCTCTCGGTCTCTGTCTGTCTCTCTCTCTCGGTCTCTGTCTGTCTCTCTCTCTCCGTCTCTGTCTGTCTGTCTCTCTGTCTTTCTGTCTCTCTCTCTCCGTCTCTGTTTGTCGGTCTCTTGCTCTCAGTCTCTGTCTCTCTCTCTCTCTCTCGGTCTCTCTCTGTCTGTCTCTCGGTCTCTGTCTGTCTCTCGGTCTCTCTCTGTCTCTCTCGGTCTCTGTCTCTCTTTCTCTCTCTCTCTCGGTCTTTGTTTGTCTCTCTCTCTATCTCTCTCTCGGTCTCTCTCTCTCGGTCTATCTCTCTCAGTCTCTCTCTCAGTCTCTGTCTGTCTGTCTCTCTCTCTTGGTCTCTATCTGTCTCTCTCTCGGTCTCTGTCTCTCTGTCTGTCTCTCAGTCTCTGTCTGTCTGTCTCTCTGTCTGTCTGTCTATCTCTCTCGGTCTCTCTCTCTCTGTCTCTCGGTCTCTGTCTGTCTGTCTCTCTGTCTGTCTGTCTATCTCTCTCGGTCTCTCTCTCTCTGTCTCTCGGTCTCTGTCTGTCTCTCTCTCTCTCTCGGTCTCTGTCTATCTCTCTCTCTATCGGTCTCTGTCTGTTTGTCTCTCGGTCTCTCTCTCTCGGTCTCTCTCTCTCGGTCTCTGTCTGTCGGTCTCTCTGTCGGTCTCTCTCTCTCGGTCTCTGTCTGTTTCTCTCTCTCTCTCTCTCTCGGTCTCTGCCTGTCTCTCTCTCTCGGTCTCTGTCTGTCGGTCTCTCTCTCTTGGTCTCTGTCTGTCGGTCTCTCTCTCTTGGTCTCTGTCTGTCGGTCTCTCTCTCTTGGTCTCTGTCTGTCTGTCTGTCTCTCTCAGTCTCTGTCTGTCTGTCTCTCTCACTCTCTCTCTCGGTCTCTCTCTCTCTCTCTCAGTGTCTGTCTGTCTCTCTCTCTCTCTCTCAGTGTCTGTCGGTCTCTCTCTCTCGGTCTCTGTCTGTCTCTCTATCTCTGTCTCTCTCTCTCTCGGTCTCTGTCTGTCTCTCGGTCTCTCTCTCCTTCTCTCTCTCGGTCTCTGTCTGTCTCTCTCTCTCTCTCTCTCTCTCTCGGTCTCTTTCTATCTGTCTCTCTCGGTCTCTCTCTGTCAGTCTCTCTCTCTCTCTCGGTCTCTGTCTGTCTGTCTCTCTGTCTGTCTGTCTCTCTCTCTCGGTCTCTCTCTGTCTGTCTCTCGGTCTCCGCCTGTCTCTCTCTCTCTCTCTCGGTCTCTGTCTCTCTCTCTCTCTCTCTCTCTCGGTCTCTGTCTGTCTCTTTCTCTCGGTCTCTGTCTGTCGGTCTCTCTCTCTCGGTCTCTGTCTGTCTCTCTCTCTCGGTCTCTGTCTGTCTCTCTATCTCTGTCTCTGTCTGTCTCTTTCTCTCGGTCTCTCTCTCCTTCTCTCTCTCGGTCTCAGTCTGTCTGTCTCTCTCTCTCTCTCTCGGTCTCTTTCTATCTGTCTCTCTCGGTCTCCGCCTGTCTCTCTCTCTCTCGGTCTCTGTCTGTCTGTCTCTCTCGGTCTCTGTCTGTCTCTCTCTCTCTCGGTCTCTGTCTGTCTCTCTCTCTCTCGGTCTCTGTCTGTGTCTCTCTCTCTCTCTCTCTCTCTCTCGGTCTTTGTCTATCTGTCTCTCTCGGTCTCTGTCTCTCTGTCTCTCTGTCTCTCTGTCTGTCTGTCTCTTTCTCTCGGTCTCTGTCTGTCAGTCTCTCTCTCTCTCTCGGTCTCTCTCTCTCGGTCTCTGTCTCTCGGTCTCTGTCTGTCTGTCTCTCTCTCTCTCTCTCGGTCTCTGTCTGTGTCTCTCTTTCCGTCTCTGTCTGTCTGTCTGTCTGTCTGTCTGTCTGTCTGTCTGTCTGTCTGTCTGTCTGTCTATCTTTCTGTCTTTCTGTCTCTCTCTCTCCGTCTCTGTTTGTCGGTCTCTTTCTCTCAGTCTCTGTCTGTCGGTCTCGGTCTCTCTCTGTCTGTCTCTCGGTCTCTCTCTATCTCTCTCGGTCTCTGTCTGTCTCTCTCTCTCTCTCTCTCTCTCGGTCTTTGTTTGTCTCTCTGTCTGTCTGTCTCTCTCTCTCGGTCTCTATCTGTCTCTCTCTCGGTCTCTGTCTCTCTGTCTGTCTCTCGGTCTCTGTCTGTCTCTCTCTCTCTATCGGTCTCTGTCTGTCTGTCTGTCTCTCTGTCTGTCTGTCTCTCTCTCTCGGTCTCTGTCTGTCGGTCTCTCTCTCTCGGTCTCTGTCTGTCTCTCTCTCTGTCTGTCTCTCTCTCTCTGTCTGTCTCTCTCTCTCGGTTTCTATCTGTCTCTCTCTCGGTCTCTGTCTCTCTGTCTGTCTCTCGGTCTCTGTCTGTCTCTCTCTCTCTCTCTCTCTCGTTCTCTGTCTGTCTCTCTCTCTCGGTCTCTGTCTGTCTGTCACTCTCTCTCTTGGTCTCTGTCTGTCACTCTCTCTCTCGGTCTCTGTCTCTCTGTCACTCTCTCTCTCGGTCTCTGTCTGTCGGTCTCTCTCTCTCGGTCTCTGTCTGTCTCTCTATCTCTGTCTCTGTCTCTCTCTCTCTCTCTCTCGGTCTCTGTCTGTCTCTCGGTCTCTCTCTCCTTCTCTCTCTCGGTCTCTCTCTCCTTCTCTCTCTCGGTCTCTGTCTGTCTGTCTCTCTCGGTCTCTGTCTGTCTGTCTCTCTATCTGTCTGTCTGTCTCTTTATCTCGGTCTCTGTCTGTCAGTCTCTCTCTCTCGGTCTCTGTCTGTCTGTCTCTCTGTCTGTCTGTCTGTCTCTCTCGGTCTCCGCCTGTCTCTCTCTCTCTCGGTCTCCGCCTGTCTCTCTCTCTCTCGGTCTCCGCCTGTCTCTCTCTCTCTCGGTCTCTGTCTGTCTCTCTCGGTCTCTGTCTGTCTCTCGGTCTCTCTCTTTCTCGGTCTTTGTCTATCTGTCTCTCTGTCTGTCTCTTTCTCTTGGTCTCAGTCAGTCTCTCTCTCTGTCGGTCTCTCTCTCTCGTTCCCTGTCTGTCTCGTTCCCTGTCTGTCTCGTTCCCTGTCTGTCTTTCTCTCTGTCTGTCGATCTCTGTCTGTCTGTCTCTCTCGGTCTCTGTCTGTCTGTCTCTCTCTCTCGGTCTCTGTCTGTCTCTCTCTCTCGGAGTCAGTCTGTCTGTCTTTCTCGGTCTCAGTCTGTCTGTCTCTCTCGGTCTCCGCCTGTCTCTCTCTCTCTCGGTCTCCGCCTGTCTCTCTCTCTCTCGGTCTCTGTCTGTCTGTCTCTCTCGGTCTCTGTCTGTCTCTCTCGGTCTCTGTCTGTCTGTCTCTCTCTCTCGGTCTCTGTCTGTCTCTCTCTCTCGGTCTCTGTCTCTCTCTCTCTCGGTCTCTGTCTGTCTCTCTCTCGGTCTCTGTCTGTCTCTCGGTCTCTCTCTCCTTCTCTCTCTCGGTCTCTGTCTGTCTGTCTCTCTCTCTCTCTCTCTTTCGGTCTCTTTCTATCTGTCTCTCTCGGTCTCAGTCTGTCTGTCTCTCTCGGTTTCTGTCTCTCTGTCCTTCTCTCTCTCGGTCTCTGTCTGTTTCTCTCTCTCTCTCTCTCGGTCTCTGCCTGTCTCTCTCTCTCGGTCTCTGTCTGTCGGTCTCTCTCTCTTGGTCTCTGTCTGTCTGTCTGTCTCTCTCAGTCTCTGTCTGTCTCTCTCTCTCTCGGTCTCTCTCTCTCTCTCGGTCTCTCTCTCTCTCTCTCAGTGTCTGTCTGTCTCTCTCTCTCTCTCTCGGTCTCTCTCTCCTTCTCTCTCTCGGTCTCTGTCTGTCTGTCTCTCTGTCTCTCTGTCTGTCTGTCTGTTTCTCTCGGTCTCTCTCTGTCGGTCTCTCTCTCTCGGTCTCTGTCTGTCTGTCTCTCTGTCTGTCTGTCTGTCTCTCTCGGTCTCAGTCTGTCTGTCTCTCTCGGTCTCCGCCTGTCTCTCTCTCTCTCGGTCTCCGCCTGTCTCTCTCTCTCTCTAAGTGTCTGTCTGTCTCTCTCTCTCTCTCTCGGTCTCTGTCTGTCTGTCTCTCTGTCTGTCTGTCTCTCTCTCTCGGTCTCAGTCTGTCTGTCTTTCTCGGTCTCCGCCTGTCTCTCTCTCTCTCGGTCTCCGCCTGTCTCTCTCTCTCTCGGTCTCCGCCTGTCTCTCTCTCTCTCGGTCTCTGTCTGTCTCTCTCTCTCTCTCTCGGTCTCTGTCTGTCTGTCTCTCTGTCTGTCTGTCTCTCTCTCTCGGTCTCTCTCTGTCTGTCTCTCGGTCTCTGTCTGTCTGTCTCTCTCGGTGTCTGTCTGTCTTTCTCTCTCTCTATCTCTCGGTCTCTGTCTGTCTCTCTCTCTCTCTCTCTCGGTCTCTTTCTATCTGTCTCTCTCGGTCTCTGTCTGTCTGTCTCTCTATCTGTCTGTCTCTCTGTCTCTCTGTCTGTCTGTCTGTCTGTCTCTCTCTCTCTCTCTCAGTCTCTGTCTGTCAGTCTCTCTCTCTCGGTCTCTGTCTGTCTGTCTCTCTCGGTCTCCGCCTGTCTCTCTCTCTCTTGGTCTCTGTCTGTCTGTCTCTCTCGGTCTCTGTCTGTCTCTCGGTCTCTCTCTCTCTCGGTCTCTGTCTGTTTCTCTCTCTCTCTCTCTCGGTCTCTGCCTGTCTCTCTCTCTTGGTCTCTGTCTGTCGGTCTCTCTCTCTTGGTCTCTGTCTGTCTGTCTGTCTCTCTCTTGGTCTCTGTCTGTCTGTCTCTCTCTCTCTCTCTCGGTGTCTGTCTGTCTCTCTCACTCTCTCTCTCGGTCTCTCTCTCTCTCTCTCAGTGTCTGTCTGTCTCTCTCTCTCTCTCTCAGTGTCTGTCTGTCTCTCTCTCTCGGTCTCTGTCTGTCTGTCACTCTCGGTCTCTGTCTGTCTCTCTCTCTCGGTCTCTGTCTGTCTCTCGGTCTCTCTCTCCTTCTCTCTCTCGGTCTCTGTCTGTCTCTCTCTCTCTCTCTCTCGGTCTCTTTCGATCTGTCTCTCTCGGTCTCTCTCTGTCAGTCTCTCTCTCTCTGTCGGTCTCTGTCTGTCTGTCTCTCTGTCTGTCTGTCTCTCTCTCTCGGTCTCTCTCTGTCTGTCTCTCGGTCTCCGCCTGTCTCTCTCTCTCTCGGTCTCTGTCTCTCTCTCTCTCTCTCGGTCTCTGTCTGTCTCTCTCTCTCGGTCTCTGTCTGTCTGTCACTCTCTCTCTCGGTCTCTGTCTGTCACTCTCTCTCTCGGTCTCTGTCTCTCTGTCTCTCTGTCTGTCTCTTTCTCTCGGTCTCTGTCTGTCGGTCTCTCTCTCTCGGTCTCTGTCTGTCTGTCTCTCTCGGTCTCTGTCTGTCTGTCTCTCTATCTGTCTCTCTGTCTGTCTGTCTGTCTCGGTCTCTCTCTCTGTCAGTCTCTCTCTCTGTCGGTCTCTCTCTCTCGGTCTCTGTCTGTCTGTCTCTCTCTCTCGGTCTCTGTCTGTCTGTCTCTCGGTCTCTGTCTGTCTGTCTCTCGGTCTCTGTCTGTCTCTCTCTCGGTCTCTCTCTGTCTGTCTCTCTCTCGGTCTCTGTCTGTCTCTCTCTCTCTCGGTCTCTGTCTGTCTCTCTCTCTCTCGGTCTCTGTCTGTCTTTCTCTCTCTCGGTCTCTGTCTGTCTCTCGGTCTCTCTCTTTCTTGGTCTTTGTCTATCTGTCTCTCTCAGTCTCTGTCTCTCTGTCTCTCTGTCTCTCTGTCTGTCTGTCTGTCTGTCTGTCTGTCTCTTTCTCTCGGTCTCTGTCTGTCTGTCTCTCTGTCTGTCTGTCTCTCTCTCTCTCGGTCTCTGTCTGTCTGTCTCTCTCGGTCTCTGTCTGTCTCTCTCTCTCTCGGTCTCTGTCTATCTGTCTCTCTCAGTCTCTGTCTCTCTGTCTCTCTGTCTGTCTCTCTGTCTTTCTGTCTCTCTCTCTCCTTCTCTGTTTGTCGGTCTCTGTCTGTCTGTCTCTCTCTCTCTCTCGGTCTCTGTCTGTCTCTCTCTCTCCGTCTCTGTCTGTCTGTCTCTCTGTCTTTCTGTCTCTCTCTCTCCTTCTCTGTTTGTCGGTCTCTTTCTCTCAGTCTCTGTCTGTCTCTCTCTCTCTCTCTCGGTCTCTCTCTATCTCTCTCGGTTTCTGTCTCTCTCTCTCTCTCTCTGTCTTTTTTTGTCTCTCGGTCTATCTCTCTCAGTCTCTCTCTCAGTCTCTGTCTGTCTGTCTCTCTCTCTCGGTCTCTGTCTGTCTCTCTGTCTGTCGGTCTCTCTCTCTCGGTCTCTGTCTGTCTCTCTGTCTCTGTCTCTCTCTCTCTCGGTCTCTGTCTGTCTCTCGGTCTCTCTCTCCTTCTCTCTCTCGGTCTCTCTCTCCTTCTCTCTCTCGGTCTCTGTCTGTCTGTCTCTCCCTCTCTCTCGGTCTCTTTCTATCTGTCTCTCTCGGTCTCTGTCTGTCTGTCTCTCTGTCTGTCTGTCTGTCTCTTTATCTCGGTCTCTGTCTGTCAGTCTCTCTCTCTGTCGGTCTCTCTCTCTCGGTCTCTGTCTCTCTGTCTATCTCTCTTGGTCTCTCTCTCGGTCTCTATCTGTCTGTCTCTCTATCTCGGTCTCTCTCTGTCTCTCTCTGTCTCGGTCTCTGTATGTTTCTCTCTCTCTCTCTCGGTCTCTGTCTGTCTCTCTCTCTCTCTCTCTCGGTCTCTGTCTGTCTCTCTCTCTCTATCGGTCTCTGTCTGTCTGTCTCTCTTTCTGTCTGTTTGTCTCTCTCTCGATCTCTGTCTGTCCGTCTCTCTCTCTCGGTCTCTGTCTGTCCGTCTCTCTCTCTGTCTCTCTCTCTCGGTCTCTGTCTGTCTGTCTCTCTCTCTCGGTCTCTGCCTGTCTCTCTCTCTCGGTCTCTGTCTGTCTGTCTCTCTGACTGTCGGTCTCTCTATCTCGGTCTCTGTCTGTTTCTCTCTCTCTCTCTCGGTCTCTGCCTGTCTCTCTCTCTCGGTCTCTGTCTGTGTGTCTGTCTCTCGGTCTCTGTCTGTCTGTCTCTCTGTCTGTCTCTCTCTCTCGGTCTCTGTCTGTCTCTCTGTCTGTCTCTCTCTCTCGGTCTCTGTCTGTCTGTCTCTCAATTCAATTCAAGGTGCTTTATTAGCATGACCGATGGGTACAATCAGTGTTGCCAAAGCAAATGAAAGTAATGATATTTACATGAAACAAAACAAAAATAGAAGTAAAATAAAATCTACAGACATATTACAGACATTTACAACAAAGACATATTATACAATATTGACATATTCTGTAGGCGGCTGGAGCATTATTGGGAGACAGACTCACTGTTCCTCAGGCTGTGACAGGAGATCACATACTGGGCTGCCAGTTCAACTGAGTTCCCTCCTCCCTCTCCCAGTAGGATTGGGACCCGTTGTGATTCTGGCAGGTGTGGGAACTCTGGGATTAGATTTCTGAATTTAGGGAAGAATGTTTCTCTAATCCCAGAGTATCTGTCACAGTGCAGTAGGAAGTGCACCTCTGTCTCTATTTCTCCCCGCTGGCAGTGGGAGCACAGCCTGTCCTCTCTGGACAGCCAGGTCTGCCTGTGTCGCCCAGTTTCTATGGCCAGGTTGTGGTCACTGAGCCTGTACTTCGTCAGGGTCTGTTTCTGTTTGTTATTTTTTATTTTGGTCAAATATTCAGCTAGTGTGTATTGTCTGTTTAAGGTTCTGTAACATTCCAGTTTATGTTGTGTCTGTGTGTGTGTGTCCCAGTGTGTGAGATATTGCTGTTTGATCTGTGCTGTGATGTGGTTGAGTCTGGGTTGTGGTGCTCTAGCAGTGCTGTCCTGAGGCTGGTTAGTGTCGGTGTGGCTCAGGTCGGTGAGCCTCAGGACCAGCTGGCTCAGGGGGCTCTGTTTTGGGCTCAGCTCTTGGCTCAGCAGGGCTTTGTGGTGGTAGGAATTTTGGTCACTGTTTTTTAGGTGTAGCCAATACTTGAATATTCTTTTCTGTATGTTTATCAATAGTGGGTACTGGCCTAATTCGGCCCTGCACCCGTTGTTAGGAGTTCTTCTCTGCACACGGAGGATGTTTCTACAGATCTCCATGTGCAGAGTTTCTGTGGGGTGTTTGTCCCATTGGGTGTAATCCTGGTCTGTGAGGGGACCCCACACTTCACTGCCGTATAGGGCAATGGGTTGGATTACACTTTCAAGTATTTGGAGCCAGATTCTTGTTGGTGGGTTGATGTTGAAGAGCCTCTTTCTTATTGCGTAGAAAGCCCTGAGTGCCTTCTCCCTCAGTGCCTTCACTGCCAGGTCAAAACTCCCGGAAGAGCTGATGGTGAGACCGAGATATGTGTAGCTGGATGTGTGCTCCAATGTGTTGTTGTTCAGTGTGAATTTGTACCTGTTTCCCTGAGGTCTGGCTTTCTTCTGGAAAACCATAACTCTGGTCTTGTCCAGATTGACTGTCAGTGCCCAGGTCTGACAGTACTGCTCCAGCAGTGCCAGGTTCTGCTGCAGCCCCTGTTCTGTGGGCAACAGCAGGACC